>NC_136059.1:822278015-822956706 GCF_964261635.1 Lissotriton helveticus
GAAGCATCACCACCACCATCCGCCCTCCTAAGAATAGGAAAAGCAGCAGCATGCTCTTCTTCTTGGGTTAAAAACATATAACCACTGTTCCTAGACAACGGCTCATTACTCTTACCACAAGAAACATTGCAACCCTTCTTGTACAGGGCAACCCTCCGATAGTTCCATTTTTCACCGTTTTCTAATATTACATATTGAGGAAAAGCTTGTTTCACATAAAACGGACCTCTAAACTTTGTTAAACCTCTTGAAATCCTACCCGATTTAACTTTTACTAAGTCACCCTGTACAGACACCTTTTGAGGACATATCCAAAGTAATTTGAGAAGAAACATCATCATTAAAATTCTTTAACCATGAAGGAATCAACTTTGTACCTGGAGACCTACCCCGCATCACCTCAAATGATGACTTGGCATCCTGCTTATGCGGAGTAGAGCGGTAAGCCCAAACCATTTCTTGAACTTTCTCCTCAAAAAAACAACCCAAAGCACTAGTCATTTGTATTATGACTTTGACTAACCTGTTAACCCTTTCACATATGCCGTTCCCCTGTGGATTGTATAAACTTGTGCGATGATGACTAATCCCACAATTTTCTAAAAATGACCTCATCTTGTTGGACGTTAACTGCGTGCCGTTGTCCGTTATGAGAATTGATGGCAAACCCTCATCATGAAAAACCTCCTTTAGAAACTTTATCGTATAGTCAGTAGTAATCTCTCTAACAAAAAACACAGTGAGCCATTTAGAGAACACATCTATTGCTACAATTGCAAACTGTTGATTATAGGGTAACTCATCCATAGGACCAATAAAGTCTAAGCATATACTATGCCAAGGCTTATCTGGCGCATAAATCTTCCCAACTTGTTGACTTGACACCAACTTGAGCCTCTTTTCTCCCTCCCTACAACCCTCACAACATTCCACACAAGATGCAGCATCAGAATCAATGGAAGGCCACCAAAAATTGATTTTAATTCTGCGTTGAGTAAGCGTTTGGCCAAGATGACCCTCATGAGCTAATTTTAGCAGCTTGTGCCTCAATAAACTCGGAGGAATGAATCTATCTCCTCTCATCAAAACAACATCTCCTGACACAGACAACTCGTCTAAAATTCTTATAAAAGGTCTCACACTCGGTTCGACCGTGCTCTCACGTCTGGTACCCATCTTTATTAGATCAATGACCTTCATTAATACTAAGTCCTTCTCCATACTGGAACACCACTCAGCTTTCGAAAATGAACCTTCTCCCAAAGAAATCACATCATGAACAAATGCTATTGGACTATCTTCCTGGAAATCTCCTGGGCACCCACTAGGAACATCCTCTGCTACAGGAAGTCTCGATAAACAGTCTGCCTGAACATTTCGCCATCCTTGAATAAAAGACAGATCAAATTGATAATCTTGCAACCTTGAGGCAAGTCTAGCTAACCTGGGTGAGCCTTTACCCGCACCTCCAGGAGCTAAGACATTAACCAGAGGCTTATGATCCGATCTCAAAAGAAATCTAGTACCCCAAAGATACGTTCTAAAGTAGTAAGTGCCCCACACCGCTGCTAATGCCTCTCTATCTATCACAGAATAGATCCGCTCTGACACACTCAGCGGACGAGAAGCAAACGCCACTGTCTTTTCCTCATTTCCATGCTTCTGTAGCAAAACTGCACCCAAACCAATACTGCTAGCGTCAACCATCAAAATAGAAGAACGCTTGATATCGAATGCCGTCAATACTTTAGCATCGCACAATTCCTTTTTGATAAGCTCAAAACATCTATTGTGTTCATCATTACAAGAAAACTTCACCCCTTTTTTCAAAAGACCCCTCATCAAAGAAGTTTTATCTGAGAAGTCTCTTACAAACTTCGCATAAAACTCAATCAGCCCCATAAAGGATGTCAACTGGTCTTTATCTTTTGGGCAGGGGGCTGATTCAATAGCAGACAATACATTTTTTTTAGGTCTGATTCCTTCAGCTGTTACAACATACCCCAAATATTTATCTATTATCTATTTCCTGAACCAAGAAAGAGAACTTCTCTTTGCGCAAGGCTAATCCTGCTTCCTAAATCCTAGATAACACAGCTTTAAGAACATGATTGTGTTGATCTATGCTGTCCCCAAATATAAGTATATCATCCTGAAAGAACAACACATTACTTATACCCTTAAAAATTTCTGTCACAATTCTTTGAAATACACTGGCCGCCGATTTCAGACCAAAAGGTAGCCTAGTAAATTGAAATATTCTCTCACTAGTGATGAACGCTGTCAAGTGTTTCGATTCCTCATGCAGACATATCTGATGGTAAGCGCTTTTCAAATCAAGCTTGCTAAAGTATTTTGCTCCTTGTAATGTTGACACCAGTTCGCCTATGTTGGGTAAAGGGAAAACATCAGCCACAACGCTCTTATTTAAGGACCTCAGATCCACACAAAATCTTATTTTTTTATCAGCCTTCTGTGTGATCACCACAGGAGAAACCCATGTGGCTGCTTCAACCGGCTCTATTATGCCCCCTTGTAGCTCAATCACACCCTTCACCTCTTCTCTCACCGCAATGGGCACCCTCCTTGCTTTGTGCTGAACAGGAATGGCTCCTTTCTTCAACAGTATTTTGTGCTCATATCCTATTAATTCACCCAGCTCATCTCTAAACACCAATTTAGAGTCCATCAAGATGTCATTAATACTGAAATCGTCGATCACCATTACCTGTTCACTAGCTCTAGGATTGACAATGATATGTAGATCGTACTGGTGCATCCAACCTAATATAGGTGGACCATCCACCGAAACATACACCTTGCCAATCGTAGACTTATTCTTGAAAATAATCTCACTCTCAAAATAACCTAAGAGATTAATTCTCTCTCCCTGGTACCCTGTGGGAGATATGTCACTTTCCAACAGATCTTTTTCACCCCACACATCTTTTAACATTGAATGCGGAATGATTGTCCACCTTGAACCTGAATCAACCATCAGACTAATATTTTTCCCTTCAATATTGAAATCAGCCTTTGGTCTTTTTTCTCTCTTTTCTTGGCAAAGGTTGACCCTCATATCCTCTATAATCAAAAGCTTGTTCAAATCTCTTTTTACCTGAAAATCATTGTCATTAATCATAGCCACCCTTGAGTTGACTATACCTTTACACATTCTTGCAAAATGTCCTATTTTGCCACACTTTAAACATTCTTTGTTGTTGGCAAAGCAAAACTTTGCATCTGAGTTATGTGAGCTACTACCACATTTTGAACAAACCTTGTTTGTTGTTTTATTCACAAAGCTCTTTTTTTGTAAAATGTAACCTTTCTTCTTTACTGACGCCACAGCATTATCATCACTATTATCACTGTCAACCACATTCTTACATGAGATTTCTGCAACTTTTTGATCTATAGCACATTTTTGAAGTTCCCTCATACACTTTTCAGACTCCTTCACCACTTTAGCTAAATCAATAGCATTTTTTAAATTCAGATTGTTTGCTGCCCATAACCTCTTCTGAATTTTACAATTGTTGTATTGGACGATCAGCTGATCACGAATCAGTTCATCTGTCATTTGCCCAAAACTGCACTTGACAGATAGTTCCCGTAACCGGGCAACAAAATCATCTATAGATTCTCCCTTATGCTGTTTATTCATGTAAAATGTGTACCTGTTCATCACCAGGTTTTCCTCTTTTGCAAATCTAATTTCCAGCCTCGAAACTGCTTCCTTAAACTCATCGAACGGGGACTGGCCACTAGCTGGCAACACTTGCGGAAGATATTTAAATACTCTCGGTCCTTCCTTCCCCAATGTAGTCATTAAAATGGCTTTCTTCCTCTTTGGCGAAAATTCTTCGCCATCCAATGCTTCAATATATTATAAAACATTAATATCCAATCTTCTCATGCTATTTGCAGATTACCTGGTTCACTTAAGAACTGAGGTGGTAGTGCAACATTCACTTGTTGAGCCATAACCCAATTAAAATACCCACGTACACTAAATAATATACAAACTTAGCTCGGTGTTGAGTGAAGAACTAAGTTCAGGATACTACTAATATTCACTGTAAGGAAAGTAAAAACTTAAATTGATAAATATTGCAATAATCACACTCTGTATATGTACCAATTGTAGGTTGAAGTAACTATGAACATTTAAGAATGTTCATCACTTCGTCAAACTGTTGAGTCATGAGTGGCTGTGAATACCTCTCTCTTTTTGTTCTAAAATACCCAGTCACCTCGCGAAGATCTTTATTCACGATCTTCTCCTTGAATCATGTATCGCTCCAAAATCCTTTTCAAAGGTGAGCGAATCACCGTGTGACGCTCAAGGTTCTCCTACTTGATGTTCCCGTATTCTTCAATCTCGCTTTAGTAAGATGGGCGCTTACGTATGACGTCGCCATGCTCTGCGTCCAGCTACGCCACTCTCCGGTGCACGCTGACTGTCATAGCGCTCTTCCTGTCGATCGCGCTTCTGCTGACACTTACGGCGCACTTCCAGATGCTCGCGCTTGTGTTCCACTGCTCTGCCTTCCTTGGTGTTCTCACTGCAGGATCTCAGCACACGTCACAGCAGGATTGTCACCACGGCAACCGAGGAAACACTACAAGGCTCGCGCAGGTATTCAAACTATAAGTTCAGTCATTGACAGTCACGCCGTTAACTTGCAAATTCACAAAAATATTAATTTGCCTCATCGGAAGCTCCAAGCTTGTTCCGATAACTCTCCTTTACGCGTATATTCTCTCCTGGGTGAATACAGTTTGTTCTCTGTAGATACTTTTCATTAAAAAAAAAATCTTCCACTGCAATCACGAAGCTCCCAATTGCCTGCTCAGTTTCTGAAGCTCTCGCCAATTGTTGTAAGCTGAATAAATACCCCACACAGCTTATTTGAAGATCAGCTTCTTCTGTTTAATTGCAGCACAGATAAACTACATGTATCTCACCAGCTGACCAGGCTCTAACTGGAACATCAGCTAGGTGAGATCATAAAACACAGAACACAGAAGCATTGTAAGTATGAGTAACAAGTAAGACTGTAGAAAGACTATAAAACATTACAAAGCATGAAATCATATTTACAACAAGTTTCTTGCGAGATATCATCCAGACTACTTATATTCACTCAGATTCTGTTGAGGAGACATTTACAACTGTGATAACCAATCCTGTGGGTTTTCTTTTCCTTCTAGAGACACTACATGAGCTATAACTGAGGCTGCGTGTGAGGAGCATGTGATGGCCACTATACAGGAATGCTATTTACAATGTACTAGGACGAAATACATTTAGGATAAACAGGCTATGAGAAGGAATCATACATGAGTGAAATATATGGTTGATAGACATGGGGGAATGGTTAGATGCGTTCTGAAGTTAATCACATAAATAAATCTTTCTTTTATCCAATTGTAGAGATCAGGATACTGTCAGACATGAAATGTATTGGTCTGGAATCTGTCCGAAAATTACTGGGTGCTCTATTGTTGGAGACTTAGGTAAAGAAAGGAAAAGAAATGTAATGCTTTATAAGGAAATCTGATTGCTGTGGTGATGTCACTGCACTGTAATTAGGACCATCCGTGTGCACTTAGTGACCACAATAGAGGAAGTGCATGTATGAAACTTTGGCAGCACTTTGGTGGAGGCAATCGAGCTATATGATGACAACATGCTGGGTACACACATGGAATAAGGTGGGTATTTATTGGTATTATTTTATTTCGCTAAGCCCTGAAATTTGCAGTTGATACTTTTAGATTTGTTCCCGCCCTCTCCCAGTTTCCTGTGTGTATATATAATTTTTAATATGGTGAAAATTCATGTTGTACCCTGAGGAAGGTGTAGGCCTGTGAGCCGTTCTACTCTGAAACGTGTGTCAGCACAGTGTTGGAGACCTAGCAAACACACATGTAGAAAAGTTGAACAGATGTCAATGGGGGAAATTAATTTAGAGAATCTGTAAAAACGTATATGAGCCCCTGCAATGTAAAGAAAAGATTTTGGATGAAGATTGCAAACAAAGGGTATTTATAGTTAGCGATTTACTAGGCCCAGAAGTTATTTAGGATTGGTTGATTTTTATTGGTTTGTCCATAGTATAATTAAAGTATGGGTGAGAGTGGTTGATGGAATGTTTATCTGTTGTGAGGCGAGTGATATGTTGGACAAGGTTGCGGGTTACAGACATTTAGATAAGATATTGATTGGTGCATACAGTGAAGATAAAAATACAAAGATGTATTAGGATTTGAAGCACTGCATGAATTAATAAAACAGGTGCTTTCCATATCTATTGTCTTTCCATTAAATACTGTTGCGACTAATTAGATTGATATGTAGCATTGCAGAATTATTAGCATTGAGAACGATGGTCGAGTAGGCAGTTATTTTCCTGCTTGTTGTATGGGTTAAAGCAAAGCAGAGAATAATTCATGGCAATCAGTGTTCTTCACACACCCAAAGGAGGCCTGGAACCTTCTAAGCACCAGTTCAACGAAGGATGTGTGAGACCCAAGGGCAGAAGCAACATGGCAAAGTGGACCACCGGCCTGAACAGGAGGCCAACCAAACCACAAGCCCAACAGGATAGGCAAGAAGCACTGGCGGTGGCATTGTCACTAAGCAGAAAGGACAGCCCAGCCACTAACCCTAGATAAGGCACCAAAAAGTCAGACGTGAGCTCAAAAATTAGCATGAACAGCACACTCAGACAGGAATCTCTGGAAATGGAAATGTATGAGGCAGAAACATCATATGGGTCGGCAAGCATTTAAGGTTTGCCTTGTTGTATAAGACCTTAACATTACTATACCTCCTTTCTGCCAATCAATCTTGTGATCTCTATTACACCTACAGGACTGCTCAATTCCACCTATATCTCACTGCTTTCAATAGTTTTGCTGTTTACTGTGGCATAAATGTGACGCCAGACTGCCACCGTCATCTCTTTCAGGAAAGCTTGTTTTTCTGCATTGGTAGAAACTATTACCACCATGCCACCCACTGCAATTGTGCTGCCAGGTAATATATCTCTAGAATTGGATCTCTCAGGCCCCCTTTGCCTCATACCAGCATAAAAGTCAGTAAAGCAACCCTACCGAGCCCAGGGCTCCAGAACAATTTTGTGACAACCGAGTTCAGTATCTAGAAGAGCATGGTTGGGTAGAACATAGGAATTGCAGCAAAATAATAAAGCAGTTGCAGAAACCCCACCACCTTTTACTATGCAATCCGACTGTTTGATGACACTGGTAACCTTCTTCAAAAGGAAATAGCTTGTCAAAGCATTCACTGGAGCAGTTACATTTCCTGCTATTGTATTGAGCGCCTGCCTACACCTGCACTCCCAGGTATCTAAACATATTTAATTCACACATTTGTGGGGCTGATTGATTTCGTGACGGGACGGGACACCTTTCTGCACAAATTCAATCAGTTGAGGTGTTTTCCTCTTGCTATGTGTGCTGCACCATTGAGCACATGAAAAAAGGAAAAAACAAGGAGAAGTGAAAACATTTCTCCTTGTTGCACCTCCCTAATGACACCCCTAGCGTGGCGGTAGAATCTGAAAAATTCTCAGGTTTACGATGCCTGGGAAATCTGGGAATGGGTCAGTTAGCGCATTGCAAAAGTTTCATTTCATTTCATAGAACACCTCTTTCAAGCAGTGTTCTGCGTAAAAGAAGCACATATTTAAAAGGCCAAGAAAAGCCACGTAAAGTGGCCTTGTAAATATGCAGAGGCACATTACGCCACCTGAGCATCAAAAAAGTGATGCTCTGGGAGCGGAAAAGTGCCCCAAGGGGGCTCATAAACGAGGCCCTCCATTTTTAACCCATGATGTGTTGCTCTAGTACATGTTGTGTGCTTGTATTATGGGACTTGTAGTTCTTGTGATTCATGTTGTAAGTTGTAGAACAGGTAGCAATATGCAAGGGTGGAAGTAGACTGGTGCTAGACTTCACTCATGGGGGGAAAACATGACAGTGCTTGTCGGGGCTCTGTAATATGTAATTGGCCCATGTCAATTATTTTATGTGGTGTTTCAAATCCCAAACAATTGACCTGCTAAAGCTAGCTGCACTGCACAACATGCCCCTTTTTGCCCACTTTGCCCCTTGTTGTGACTATCCAGATGTTGGCCCTCGAGGGCAGCTCTCTCTTGTCCCAAGATTCTTTCCTGCCACCAACTCATCTGGGATGACAGATGCCACCAGCTCTTTCAAGGCATCCAGCACATCCTGGTCTGCTTGGCTTCCTCCTCTGGTTTGCAAAGCGGCTATGCAAGTTTTGCCTTTGTACTGCACTTATAGTCATTGCAGCACATTTTGCAATCAGTAACTGTCCTCTTGACTTGGGCGGTGCAGTTGATTTTCTCCGCAATGGATTGCCATATGGCCTCTTTCTTCCATAGTGGCAACTTAGAGGTGACAAATAGCTGATGTTGATGGTTTGTCAACTCTGTGACAAGTATCTAATTTTCCTCTTCACTAAATTTGGACTTCCTCTTCTGCTTCCTATGGGAATCTACCTTGGCATCTGGGCTGGTGCTGGATTTTTGGGTTGGCTGTCCTGAGTACTACAGTGTGCTCCCTAGTCCATTGCTACAACCAGTGTAGTCCTCCAAATGGATTTCTCAGGCAACACATCCTTTCTGTTGTATTTATTGCTGCTTGTCACATATAAGCTGTCGCTCTGGCATTCAGCATTGTGTTGTGTGAAGTAAGGCTGCCTTTCGTCACTATTACAGCCTTTGCGTCAGATTTATTTGTGGCACTTTTGTGCCATCTACGTCATTTCTATTTACTAAATGCTCTTGCACTGCGCCAACTTGTAAATTTGGTGCATCTGTGGAGTTTTGCGATGTTGTACGGAAGTGCATTTAATTTTGACGCATGGCTGCGTTATATTAGCGATGCAGCAGTTGTTGTACATAAGGCCCATAGTTCATAAAAAAAGACAAAACTGTGGTGGACATTTTCATGGTTTTTGTCTGCCAAAATATTGCACATGAATGCCGCAATTCGACCGCGTTCTTAGTGCTAGGAGCCCACTGAAGATTCTGTAGGTTACCTCAAGGATATAAGAATAGTTCTGGTCTGTTTGCTGCCCAAGTGATTTCACTTTTACAAGAAATTGACTCCGAAGCATTGTCCTCTGTCGATGGCATTACCTCACAGTTGATGATTTAAATTCACATTTGGCCTCTTATTCTGTGATTCACTGACCATGGCTATAAATAACATTTTCCAAAATCTAAAATTGCCTTTCTCATTTTCTTCTTTTTGGGATGTGAATTATGAAATGAAGGCAAAAGCCTAGCACCTCCTTTCATAGAGAAGTGTGCTCCTTTACAAACACCAAATACCTTGAAAAAGCTTCAATCACTTTTTGTCTTTCTAAATGTTGGTAGAACATACATACCAGATAATGGCAACAGGTTAAACTAATTTTAATTTGTCCAGATTTTTCTAAAAAAACATTGGATTACGGAACATACTATTATTCTGAAAAACTCCCAACCTTGTGCTAACACTACTAATTCAATGATCTGCAAAATTGCAGATTCTAGTGATTACACATATATTTTATTCAATGAAGGAGAAATAGTGCTGACTGCTTATAAATCACATTTATATTCCAATGTGGGAATACATTTTGCATCAACAGAATACAAATTGATTCCTGTCCAAACAGCTATTTTGAAGGAGCGTGCATCTACCATGAACTGCATTTACCATAATGCTAAGGGGTGAACTGTGCTGGGAGGTGAAGCAGTGTGCTCCCACCCCTTTCTGTTTGAAAAGGCTCCCTTGAGCTGTTGAGCTGACAACCTCTTGGAGATGCACCTGTGTGCCAGGGAGAAGTACAGAGACCAGAGAGAATTGTGGCAGCTTTCTCAGCAACCCCAGATGAATTTCGTTTTTATCTCCACTGATGAAGGATAATATCCAGAAACACATGTGTCTAGAGATTAACAGCACTAACCTGCACCAACTTTGGTGAAACACTTCAAAAAAAATTCAAGTAAGCGTTTAAACTGAATTGCATTTACCAGGATGCTAAGGGGGGAACTTTGCTTGGAGGTGAAACAGTGTGCTCCCATCCCCCTTCTGTTTAAAAGGGCTTTCTTGAGCCACTGAGCTGACAAGCTCTTGGAAATGCGCCTGTGTGCCAGGGAGAGGTACAGAGACCTGAGATGATTGTGGCAGCTTTCTCAGCAACCCCAGATGAATTTAATTTTTATCTCTACTGATGAAGGATAATATCTAGAAACACGTGACTATAGATTAACAGCACTAACCTGCACCAACTTTGGTGAAGCACTTCAACAAAAATTCGAGTAAGCATTTAAACTGAACTACCAGGATGCTAAGGGGCGAACTGTGCTGGAAGGTAAAGCTGTGTTCTCCCGTCCCCCTTCTGTTTAAAAAGGCTGCCTTGAGCCACTGAGCTGACGAGCTCTTGGAGATGCACCTGTGTGCCAAGGAGAGGTACAGGGACCAGAGAAGATTGTGGCAGCTTTCTCATCAACCCCAGATGAATTTTGTTTTTATCACTACTGATGAAGAATAATATCCAGAAACACATGTGTCTAGAGATTAACAGCACTAACCTGCACCAACTTTGGTGAAACACTTCAACAAAAATTCAAGTAAGCGTTTAAACTGAACTGCATTTACCGGGATGCTAAGGGGGGAACTTTGCTGGGAGGTGAAACAGTGTGCTCCCATCCCCCTTCTGTTTAAAAGGGCTCCCTTGAGCCACTGAGCTGACAAGCTCTTGGAGATGTGCCTGTGTGCCAGGGAGAGGTACAGAGACCTGAGAGGATTGTGGCAGCTTTTTCAGCAACCCCAGATGAATTTCGTTTTTATCTCTAATGATGAAGGATAATATCCAGAAACACATGTCTAGAGATTAACAGTACTAACCTGCACCAAATGTGGTGAAACACTTCAACAAAAATTCAAGCATGTATTAAAACTGAACTGCATTTACCAGGATGCTACGGGCGAACTGTGCTGGGAGGTAAAGCAGTGTGGCCCATCCCCCTTTTGTTTAAAAAGGCTCCCTTAAGCCACTGAGCTGATGAGCACTTGGAGATGCACCTGTGTGCCAAGTAGCAGTACAGAGACCTGAGAGGATTGTGGCAGCTTTCTCAGCAACCCCAGATGAATTTTGTTTTTATCTCTTCTGATGAAGCATAGTATCTAGTAACACGTGTCTAGAGATTAACAGCACTAACCTGCACCAACTTTAGTGAAACACTTCAACAAAAATTCGAGTAAGCATTTAAACTGAACTACCAGGATGCTAAGGGGCGAACTGTGCTGGAAGGTAAAGCAGTGTTCTCCCATCCCCCTTCTGTTTAAAAAGGCTCCCTTGAGCCACTGAGCTGACGAGCTCTTGGAGATGCACCTGTGTGCCAAGGAGAGGTACAGAGACCTGAGAGGATTGTGGCAGCTTTCTCAGCAACCCCAGATGAATTTCGTTTTTATCACTACTGATGAAGGATAATATCCAGAAACACATGTGTCTAGAGATTAACAGCACTAACCTGCACCAACTTTGGTGAAACACTTCAACAAAATTCAAGTAAGCGTTTAAACTGAACTGCATTTACCGGGATGCTAAGGGGGGAACTTTGCTGGGAGGTGAAACAGTGTGCTCCCATCCCCCTTCTGTTTAAAAGGGCCCCCTTGAGCCACTCGGCTGACAAGCTCTTGAAGATGTGCCTGTGTACCAGGGAGAGGTACAGAGACCTGAGAGGATTGTCGCCGCTTTTTCAGCAACCCCAGATGAATTTTCTTTTTATCGCTACTGATGAAGGATAATATCCAGAAACACATGTCTAGAGGTTAACAATACTAACCTGCACCAAATGTGGGGAAACACTTCAACAAAAATTCAAGTACGCATTAAAAGTGAACTGCATTTACCAGGATGCTACGGGCGAACTGTGCTGGGAGGTGAAGCAGTGTGCTCCCATCCCCCTTTTGTTTAAAAAGGCTCCCTTAAGCCACTGAGCTGACGAGCACTTGGAGATGCACCTGTGTGCCAAGTAGCGGTACAGAGACCTGAGAGGATTGTGGCAGCTTCCTCAGCAACCCCAGATGAATTTTGCTTTTATTTCTACTGATGAAGGATAATATCTAGAAACACATGTCTAGAGATTAACAGCACTAACCTGCACCAACTTTGGTGAAACACTTCAACAAAAATTCAAGTAAGCACTACGAGAATGCTAAGGGGCGAACTGTGCTGGGAGATGAAGTAGTGTGCTGCCATCCCCCTTGTGTTTTGAAATTATTGGTTGATGAAGCTGCCAAGGCGGATGTTCAGATTGTATTAGTAGCTCCGATTACTCTTTCACATATGAGGATAGATGATGGCATCATGGCTGCTGTCACTGCTTCATTTAGTGTCATGCCTTTACCTAAAGGCTATTCAGCTAAATACTCCTATCTATTGATTCCTCAAAATATTCCTTTTGCCCGCAATCCCAGGGTGGATGATCGAGTGATACCCAACTTGGACCACAGTTTACAGTTAATATTAGCTGTTTATCAGGGATTGGCGTCTGCACATGCTGTTGTGGAGGCTACCGTTTCTTTATTACAGAACCCTACTAGTGGCAGGGTCTTTATAAATATACAAAAAAAAGTATCCTTTGCTGTGACATTTGTCAACAAATAAAAGTTCCACCAATGCTCATTAATCGCAGACACCACTTTTAAGAAATGCCAATGTGTCCATTTAGATCATTGTGGACCACTTCATATGGCTGGTACCTTTAAATTTATCTTAGTGGCTGTTGATTCTTGTTCTCGATTTGTATAGGTGTGGCACATCGATCAGCTGACACTCAAATTGTTATGAAAGATTTGCAGTCTTTCGCAGTACATATGCAGTGGCAGTATTCCACTCGGACCAGGGTCGCCTCTATGGCATTCCGGGATACTATGGGCACCCTGGGTGTTGCTGTGTATTATTCAATAGTCGAATACAAAAACCGGTGACATAAATCAGTCCTTAACAGCTAGAGTATTGGGTTCAGGTCGTAGTTGGATTCATCATCTGTATGGTGTCCAGAGAGCTCTAAATAATCTGCCTAGCCGGTCGGTGTGCGGTCGGACTCCCTATGAAGTATTATTTTGAGATCAAATGTTTATTCCAGGTATTGATAACTCTTGCACTGAGACAGGGGACACACCCTTTGACATCAATAAACATTTCAGTGACTTACAGAAATTACAAGACTTCCAAGATGAGCGATTGAATGTAAATTGTAAACATTCTGCCACTGACGAAGTGAAAAAGCAACCAGCGGTTTCTGGCTGTATTTTTGAAGTTGGGGGATCTAGTCCAAGAGAAGAGTGCTGAAAAAAGAGTTTGGCCTATCCTACCATGCACCAGTGCCTGTTCTGGTCATCCAAGGTACTCACACTGTGATGTTGCCAATGGTTGCTGGTTGTAAACAGAAACAACAAGTTTCCATTGATTCGATCATGTTACACCATGTGGCCAGTTCTCCATAGTAGGCCACGGTGGTTTCGTGGTAGTTCCTTGTCACCTCTCCCTACCCTGCAGGAAATCCCTCTACAGGGTATGAGTAGTCCTGATCTTTATACTCCCAAATCAATTATGAAAACACAGGATATGTTTCTAATGTGAGTTTACCATTCTCTACTGCTGATCCTTGCAATGAATTATAAACTATCAACAGCCTTTGGAGGTGTCTACCTTCTCTCCTTTCCCTGATGAGGTCCCTGTTTTTGCTTAGACTGCATCTGGGTACTTTGTTAACATTGATGATTTTTCTTCGGACTCTTTGAATACCTCCTTGTGTGGTACATGTGCCCAGTTTTTTTTGTCTGAAACAGACTTACCAAATTCATCCATGATCCTACTGTTGGATTTTTCTTTCATTATTTTTTCTCTTCCAAAAGATTGGATTTATTGCAGTCTTCTTTCTGCTGTTTAATGGGCACCATCTCCCAGATTGCTCTTCTCCAGAACTAGTAGCTGAGGTGCTTATGCCCCATTCTTTTTCAAATAAGGTCCGAAGAGACTTGTCCAATGTGAACATTAATGCATTCCATGTCCATGATAGTATAGTTTGGGAGAAAGTCTCCTATGACATTTTGGTCCTACAGAGACATTGCAAATTTATTAAGTGTTTACAATTGCTATGGATGATGTCATTACCCCAGGTTCCATTTCTGAAGAATGGTATATTATGACTGCTTCTAATATACTATCTGAATTATAATCGTACACTGTATTTGAAAATGAGTATTTGTATTTGAATTCTACAAATGGTGGTGAAATGTTTTTCTACCATCATTATGTTCATCACTAGTTACACAGGGCTAGTCCTCCACATGCTGTTTTTAATTTTACACACTGGGAACACTGCTTAATACCACTTTTGGGAAGTTTTAAAACATTTTTAAAGAAGTTCCCTTATTTTTTTGGTCATATACAAACAGACTTGGTTTCAAATTATTCTTAATGTATACCTTCCCCATCGAAGAAAAATATGCTCCCACAAACAAAATGTATTTATTCTTATTCATTTATTTCACAACTATCCCTGAAGGGTATGAGTATCGGAAGAACAATATTGAACTTAAACCTGTTTGGGTAATACAACACCAGCAGGTCCAGAGTACTGATGCTTTATATAGGGTTTGTCTGATGCCACACCAAATAATTTTTTTAAACAAAACCGTACAACAGACTGCATTTCTTGGCTTGGGGAATGCTAAACATTTAAATACACCAAGCATTCCCTCTGTTGCACTGTTTGATAACTGGAAACAGTTTGTTAATGTGAGAAGTTAGCCTGGCATATGATGTCCACTATTCTAGTGGGCACCTTGCACCAGTCTAAACGACCCTCATTGATGGTGGTTGTAAAGCCAACCTTATAGACAAGCTATCCTAGTGGTAGCATGGACCAGCAGTCTTAGGCTAAAACTTCAGAGAGCATGTAAAGCCAACTGTTTTACCATATATAATCACTTGAATACCAACTGAAAGGACACCACAAAAGGTATATATCAAATATATATGTATTTATTACTAACACAACCCCTCTGCACTCTTTATGAGGTCAGAGTTCAAGATACGTTACAAGTTACTCATTAAGCATACTATAAGTTGCACAAATACAATTCTGCCCTAGTGGCCTCACGAACCATATACTAAGTAAGTGGTATAAGGACCACTTCCGGAATAGTGAATAGGCCTAGGGTTAGGAAATCGCTGGGGCTACACTACAGAACCAAAGGTTAGGAAGTAGGAGACACACGGGAGGCGCGTGCGGTGTGGGAACACAGTAGCGAGTTACCAAGGAGTTATAATAGGAACGTAAAAGTTACAAAGTAGTTGCTTAAGGACACTTCCGGATGGACTACGGTAAAACCCTCTTAAACTAGGAGACTTAGAGAGTCAACACCCACGGGCGCACTGGAGTACTTGAGTTACCTCACCCAGGGAATCCGGGTGCATAGGTGTCTTTTCGTGTCGGGTTTCGTCGCTGTTTCCTATGGAGAGCTGCAAAGAAGTGCTGCAGACGACCAGGAGAAAAGTGTCCGGGTGGATCCAAGGGAGGATCTAAGATGAGAAGAACCTGAAAGCAGAGGGGACAGAGTCTGGGTCACTAGCCAGTGACCAGGAAGGAACCAGGAAGGAACCAGGCGATGTTGAGTGTTTCAGGTGAAGAAGGTGAAGTTTGTCTCTGCAGCCACGAAGACCAGGAGGCATCAACGACAACCAGGAGCTGGATTCGAGCTGTCCCACAAAGGATCTAGTTGACTGCGGTGTCGGTATCCGGATTGGACCCAACACGCCTTGGCAAACACAATCCACGCAGGACACGAAGATGGGCTTCAGTTCAGAAAAGCAAAGTCTGGGGAGCTTCTCCTTCCTTCACAGGGAAGCTGGAGCAAGCCTGTAGCAACCAGGAAAGAGGTGTAGTTTCAAAAGGAAGTCTTTGGAGGGCTAACTAGCCAATGGGTTAGCAACCGGGAAGATGCGTCGAGCTGAAATGCAAGAGCAGGCCCCACGTAGCACTCGTGGAGTTTGGAGGGCTGAGCTTCAGTGCAAATGGCGCTCGGGTCTGGGGCTTCTCAAACCCCAATGCACAACTGCGAGGGTGCCTCTGTAGTTGCACTGTTAGCAAAGTGCAGGTAGTCCAGGGTGTCCGGTCCCACGTCTCTCGTGTCCGCCACGGGTCTCAGCTTTGCTGTGGATGTGGGTCGGAGTCGGAGAAGTCTGGAAGTCCAGTTCCTGAGTCACTGAGTCTTCGTGTTCCAGCAGGAGCATCGACAAAGCAAACCAGCAAGTTACTGGTGGTGCCTGTTTGCACAGGGTGGTCACTCCTTGACCACAAGGGAGATGTCTTCAGTCTTCTAGTCGATATAGAACGTCGAAGGTCCAAGAGTTTCATTTCAGAGTTTCAGTCCAGAATAATCTAATGTCTCTAGACACAGCTCCTATCTTTATACTGATTTAAGGGGCTTGATTACCTGCTAGGTCCCTCCTATGGGTGGACCCTGAGAAGGGGGTGGTTACACCCCTTTCTTTTTGTCCAGTTTCATGCCAGAGCGGGGCTGGAGTGCCCCAGCAACTGGTTTGAACCGGGCTATGCATGGAGCACCTTGTGTGCCCCAGGCAGTGTCTGGAAAAGCATCTTCCATTCAACCCACTCTGCCCCAATAGACTACAGGGTGTCTGGGGAGGTGCTAGCACCTCCCTCGACAGGAAACCTATTGTCCAGGCCTCCCTTGCTGAGTTTCGTCCAGCTGCAGGAGGTCAGACTCGTGTCTGTGGCAGCAGCATCTATTTTGTGATGCTGAGGCTCTGTTTAACTTTAACCAGGTAAACTACATGTCTTCTCCTTCTAGAAAGGTGGAATGCTACCCCCGCCGCCAGAACTGGCAGGGGGTAGTATTCCAAAGTGTTTGACACCTTACACGACATGTTTTGATAAAGTCAAACCAAAGTTAGCATTAACCGCGAGGATTATAATGCACCTAAGAGTATATGGTATGGCTATATCATAGAACAGTTATAAGGACATGGTTCCAAAATCTGCAGAAGGGCTCAGCTCATGCTAGAGCACCCTCTCACTTAAAACCAAGCACTCTGCCTCCAGGATTGTCAAGGCCTACCATAGGAGTGACTTATAGGTGCATATATGTCTATATATAAGGTAGATATAGATAACTATATCTAAGTAAGGAGTAATAACACCACCTTTAAGAAGGAGGGGCCCCCTGTAAAAAGTGATATAGGGCAGACAAGCAGGGGAAAAAACTGATATTTCAAAACACAGAAAAATGTCTGCCCCCCTGTAATTAATTTAGCGGCTCGATTAGAGTCCTCGGTTAGTAAAATGCAGGGATGAGCTCACTGAGACCAGAAACCAGACCGCATAATCAAAGTCACAACATTTTTAGAAAAATATATAGTTTTATTTATTTTCTTTCAATTTTAAATATATCATTTCATTTCAAAAAGGTAAGATCAACAAATGATATTACACAAAAAAATTATTTTAAAAGCACCCCACAAACACCTACATTTCTTCAGTCAATCTCCACAACACACACTCATTCTGCAGCATAACAGATCTCATACTATCAGTCATACCCATACATTCTTCACTTATACTAAACTCCTCGTACTTCAAGAGTCAGATGTAGCACAAATATTCTGTCCAGAAATATCTCCCCAACACAGGATAGGAGACAAGATGGCAAAAATAACAGGACAGACTACAAAACGCCTTTTGATAGTATGAGATCTGTTATGTTGCAGAATGAGTGTGTGTTGTGGAGTTTGACTGAAGAAATGTAGGTGTTTGTGGGGTGCTTTTGAAATTATTTTTTGTGTAATACCATTTGCTGATCTTACTTTTTTTTAATGAAATGATATATTGAAAATTGAAAGAAAATAAATAAAACTATATATTTTTCTAAAAATGTTGTGACTTTGATTATGCAGTCTGGTTTCTGGTCTCAGTGAGCTCATCCCTGCATTTTACTAACCCGGGGACTCTAATCGAGCCGCTAAATTAATTACTCGGGGCAGACATTTTTCTGTGTTTTGAAATATCTGTAATTACACCACCTTACCCAAGCTGAGTGATCAGCCTGTGGTGTCAGTTTGGAAGGCCAGCCAGGGGTGGCATAATACATGCTGCAGCCCCTGGTAGGCCTTGGATGCACCTATGCCCTGGGTACCTATGGTACACTATACAGGGGCTCACAAAGGTGACCCAATTCCCAATTATGTATGTACCTAATGTACATGGAGTCAATTTTACAAAGAGAGCAGATAGCCTGGGGCCCTGAATAGCAGGATACCAGGCCAACTAAGTAAAACACCAGCTAGACACTAGGCAGAAAGTTGGGGTAACCATATAGTCAGATATCCACCTTCCTACACAACCCCCCCTCCCCAAACAAAAGGAGATAAGGCTATCCTTGACCAGGTAAGCCTATATTGCCTAAGTGGCCATATGAGGAAGTACCTCCACTAGCATGGTTAACCCCTGTCTCATGGTCCACTAAGCAATCCCTCAACCTAAGGGTATCAGAGGGTCTCCACCATAGGGAATCTACCAATGGTGTATTTTGGCAAAGTAAAAGGCTGGTGCTGAGATGCAGTACTGAAGTGAGGCTCCACTAATGTAGGGCTCAGCTTCCTCCAATCACTCTCCACCATGTATGCCTTTCTTTCCATGACTGAGTTGCACTGGGCTCTCAGGGTCAACCTCTGGCTACCTACAGCTGGAGGCTGGGTCCGTTTTGTTGGACCACTGGAGGGACAGGTCAGGTTTAGGGCCACTAGGTCCCAGGTTTGCCTGTGCCCAACAGAGTCCATCTGGGGGAGGTTCCTACCTAAGGGTAAGGGAGAGCCCTCAGAAAGTTTAGGAATGTTCACCTGGCTAGGGCTGCTAGACTTGGTGCCCCTAATCTGCTGATGGGGGGATTCCTTTGGACAGGGGGCCCTTTGGGGTCCCCTGGCCTCATGACCTCTACAGCCCTGGGCTGACTGAGGCAGGGTAGAGAGGGGTAGGTTACCTGCTCCAGACTGGGTCCCACCTTGGAAGGGTCCACTGACATCAGGGGCTCTGCCAGGCCAAGATTGACTACCTCTGGGGCAGTTCCTTCACAAGGGGTAGGGTCAGTTCCCTGAGGAGGCTGACCCTCACCTAATGTCTGGTGGGAGGGAGACTTTTCTTCCTCCCCAAAACTCTCTGTCTGAGTGGAGTGATCCATAGTTTCAGGCTTCACAACACAAAAATCTGTTTGAGTTTGGGCTGTGACCATCACAGCCCTATCAACCTTTTCAGGAAGGCCTACCATTTTGGAATGGGTTTCTCTTTCTATCTCAGCCCAGGCTGAGATCTCTAGATCATTGCCCAGTAAACAATCAACAGGCAAGTTTGTAGACACTGCCACTCTCTTTGGGCCAGTGACACCTCCCGAGCTGAGATTTACTACTGCCATGGCATGATCTTTCTGCACTCCATCAATATTGATCACCTGGTATGTGAACCCAGGTAAAAGCTGTCCTGAGGGGACTAGTCTCCATAGTGATGCTACCCCCTGTGTCCCTATAGGCCTCAGCTTTCTGCCTATTGATGAGGGGCTCCTGTCTGTACTTGCCCATAGTATTGGGACAAGCAGTGAAGTTGGCAAATCCCATGCCATTCTCACAGACTAGAGTTTCTGTAGTAGGGGACCTGGTTAGGCCAGAGTCCACCTGAGTTCCCCAAGTATACCCAGCCACAGTTTTGGGGGCACTCCCACCAACTGGGGCAGGAGGTTTTGGAGTATTACTTGGAGGAATATTTTCCTTATTGTTGGCTTTTGGGCAACTGCTGTCAGTTTTCCAGTGGCCAGGTTGCTTACATATATGACAATACGGTTTCTTAACATTAGAGGAAGGAGTTTTGGGGCCCTATAGTGGATTTGGCCTTAGATGTATCCCCACCTTTCTCTTGAGGCTTGGTAGAATCTTTCTTCTGGTCACCACCCTGATTTTTAGGCCTAAACCTGGTTCTGACCCATTTGTCCGCGTTCTTACCCAACTCCTGGGGAGAGGTCAAATCAGAGTCCACCAGGTGCTGGTGTAGAAGCTGGTTTTGACAATTATTAAGGATCTGCTCCCTCATAATCAAATTATACAATCCTGTATAGTCATGTACTTTGCTGCCCAGTAACCAGCCATCCAGAGCCTTAGTAGCACTGTCTACAAAATCAGTCCAGTCCTGAGTCTGTGTCTTCTGGGTGTCTCTGAACAGCAACCTATACTGCTCAGTGGTTAAGCCAACCCCATCTATTAGAACACTCTTCAGGACAGTGTAGTTATCAGCATCCTTATCACTAACTGTGAGGAGCTTATCTCTGCCTTTCTCTGAAAAGGAGAGCCATAGTATAGCTGCCCATTGACTCTGGGGTACCTGCTGTACTTTGCAGGCCCTCTCCAAAGCAGTTATCCACTTGTGGATGTCATCCCCACTCTTGTGAGGGGCAATCTTACTTAGGTTTCTATGGTCATATGACCTTTCCCTATCTCTAGGGATGTTGCTGCCACCAATGGGTGCTAACCCACTCTATTTTCTCTCTCTCTCAAGAGCCAGGGTCTCTTTCTCAATGGCAATTTCTTGCTTCTTGATTCTAAGCTTGGATTCCCTCATCCTAGCCTTATGCTTTCTTCTCTCAGGTGAAGTCATTCTCCCTAGAGCTGAGGCATGGGACCCTATTGAGTCACCAGAGTGGTTGGATTCACTGGAAAGTGATCTCCTCCTTCTGGGCTCAGTGTTAAGCCTACTTGGGGGTCTGGATTAGATTCTCTCCCCTCCAACCCCATGTAGCCTTAGGTTGACCTGGTTCAGTTCTCCACTTGGACCTGATCATCATCCTCTTCATCATCAGCACCCCCTTGATGGTCATCATGGGAATCTTCTGTTGAGGGATGCCCCCCCCCTCCACTAACTGTCTGATCTGGGGTTGCTGCCTATTCTGCATCATACTCCACTAACAGATCTAGGTGTCTCAAGGTTGGACTCTGTCCTTGTCTCAGTCTCCTGAGTGAACATAAACTTCTAAGTTCATTAAAAGTAAATGTATCATAGTTAGAAGGTGCCCTGGGAGGGTCAACTTATGTGGGGATAGAGACACTAGGCTCTCCTCTTAAGGATATTTTCTAGTGAGGTGTGGTGTGTGCACCTACCTACACTAAGTGTTATCTACTAGAACCTCTCTAGGAGTTGTAGTCAGGGTGTGCTAAGCCCTTTGCTCTACAACAACTAAGTTCAGTAGAACTTAAGTATTATAAGAACTTGACTTATATGTACCTTCAGGTACCTTAATGTGATCTTTCAAATGATATCTTAAGATTATATGGTAAAGCAATAGCAAGCTCCTATCCCACCGCTGCCACCAATGTGAGAAGTTAGCCTGGCATATGATGTCCACTATTCTAGTGGGCACCCCGCACCAGTCTAAACGATCCTCATTGATGGTGATTGTAAAGTCAACCTTATAGACAAGCTATCCTAGTGGTAGCATGGACCAGCAGTCTTAGGCTAAAACTTCAGAGAGCCTGTGAAGCCAGCTGTTTTACCATATATAACCCCTTAAATACCAACTGAAAGGGCATCACACAAGTTATATATCAAATATATATGTATTTATTACTAACGCAACCCCTCTGCACTCTTTATGAGGTCAGAGTTCAAGATACGTTACAAGTTACTCAATAAGCATACTATAAGTTGCACAAATACAAATCTCCCCTAGGGGCCTCATGCACCATATACTAAGTAAGTGGTATAAGGACCACTTCAGGAATAGTGAATAGGCCTAGGACCTAGGGAATCGCTGGGGCTACACTACAGAACCAAAGGTTAGGAAGTAGGAGACCCACGGGAGACGCGTGCAGTGTGGAAACACAGTCGCGAGTTACCATGGAGTTATAATGGAAACATAAAAGTTACAAAGTAGTTGATTAAGGACACTTCCGGATGGACTACGGTAAAACCCTTTTAAACTAGGACACTTCAAGAGTCAACACCCACGGGGGCACTGGAGTACTCGAGTTACCTCACCCAGGGAAGCCGGGTGCATAGGTGTCTTTTCGTGTCGGGTTTCGTCGCTGTTTCCTATAGAGAGCTGCAAAGAAGTGAGGCAGACGACCAGGAGAAGAGTGTCCGGGTGGATCCAAGGGTGGATCAAAGATGAGAAGAACCTGAAAGCAGAGGGGACAGAGTCTGGGTCACTAGCCAGTGACCAGGAAGGAACCAGGCGATGTTGAGTGTTTCAGGTGAAGAAGGTGAAGCTTGTCTCTGCAGCCATGAGGACCAGGAGGCGTTGACGACAATCAGGAGCTGGATTCGAGCTGTCCCACAAAGGATCTAGTTGACTGCGGTGTCGGTATCCGGATTGGACCCAACAATCCTTGGCAAACACAATCCACACAGCAAGGGAAGATGGGCTTCTGTTCAGACCAGCAAGGTCTAGAGAGCTTCTCCTTTGCAGGGAAGCTGGAGCAAGCCTGGAGCAACTAGGAAAACAGTGTAGTTTCAAAAGGAAGTCTTCGGAGGGCTAACTAGCCAACAGGCTAGCAACCGGGAAGACGCGTCAAGCTGAAATGCAAGAGCAGGCCCCACGCGACACTCGTGGAGTGTGGAGGGCTGACCTTCGGTGCAAATGGCGCTCGGGTGTGGGGCTTCTCAAACCCCAATGCACAACTGCGAGGGTACCTCGGTAGTTGCACTGTTAGCAGAGTGCAGGTAGTCCAGGGTGTCTGGTCCCACGTCTCTCATGTCTGCCACGGGTCTCAGCTTTGCTGTGGATGTGGGTCAGAGTCAGAGAAGTCTGGAAGTCCAGTGCCTGAGTCGCTGAGTCTTCGGGTTCTGGCAGGAGCGTCAACAAAGCAAACTGGCAAGTTACTGGTGGTGCCTGTTTGCACAGGGTGGTCATTCAATGTGGAGAGGTGTGGTGCCGCGGCCAGGGCGACTGACCCTGGAATCTGGGGATCAGGGTTCGATCCCCGGCTCCGGCGGCAGGTTAGCCCAGCACCATGCGACTCTGGGCAATAGCTCGCTTAATCTTCCCGTCGGCCCCCAGCGCCTAGAGACCCTTACGGGTGATTGTGCGCTTTACAAATGTGGATTATTATTATTATTATTCCTTGACCACAAGGGAGATGTCTTCAGTCTTCTAGTCGGTATAGAATGTCAAAGGTCCAAGAGTTTCATTTCAGAGTTTCAGTCTAGGATAATCTAATGTCTCTAGACACAACTCCTATCTTTATACTGATTTTAGGGGCTGGATTACCTGCTAGGTCCCTCCTATGGGTGGACCCTGAGAAGGGGGTGGTTACACCCCTTTCTCTTTGTCCAGTTTCACGCCAGAGCGGGGCTGGAGTGCCCCAGCAACTGGTTTGAACCGGGCTACGCATGGAGCACCTTGTGTGCCCCAGGCAGTGTCTGGAAAAGCATCTTTCCATTCAACCCACCCTGGCCCAATACACTACAGGCTGTCTGGGGAGGTGCTAGCACCTCCCTCGACAGGAAACCTATTGTCCAGGCCTCCCTTGCCGGAGTTTCGTCAGCTGCAGGAGGTCAGACTCGTGTCTGTGGCAGCAGCATCCATTTTGTGATGCTGAGGCTCTGTTTAACTTTAACCGGGTAAAGCAGTAACTACATGTCTTCTCCCTCTAGAAGGGTGGAATGCTACCCCCGCCGCCAGAACTGGCGGACGAAGGGGTAGTATTCCAAAGTGTTTGACACCTTACCCGACATGTTTTGATAAAGCCAAACCAAAGTTAGCATTAACCACGAGGATTATAATGCACTTAAGAGTATATGGTATGGCTATATCATAGAACAGCTATAAGGACATGGTTCCGAAAGCTGCAGAAGGGCTCAGCTCATGCTAGAGCACCCTCTCACATAAAACCAAGCACTCTGCCTCCAGGATTGTCGAGGCCTACCATAGGAGTAACTTATAGGTGCATATGTGTCTATATATAAGGTAGATATAGATATACTATATCTAAGTAAGGGGTGATTACACCACCTTACCCAAGCTGAGTGATCAGCCTGTGGTGTCAGTTTGGATGGCCAGCCAGGGGTGGCATAATACATGCTGCAGCCCCTGGTAGGCCTTGGATGCACCGCTGCCCTGGGTACCTATGGTACACTATACAGGGGCTCACAAAGGTGACCCAATTCCCAATTATGTATGTACCTAAAGTACATGGAGTCCATTTTACAGAAAGAGCAGATAGCCTGGGGCCCTAAATAGCAGGATCCCAGGCCAACTAAGTAAAAAACCAGCTAAACACTAGGCAAAAAGTTGGGGTAACCATATAGTCAGATATCCACCTTCCTACAGTTAATCTAACAGAAGAACAGCTTAATGTGATGATGCAGGATGACAAATACAATTCTTCACTTTCTGTTTCAGATGGGTGGTTATTATGCCCAGTAGATATAAATGGGTGTAATGTTCATTTTATGAACTCCTCGATGGGGTTTAATGCAAGCAGGCCAGACACCCAGTATATTCAGTCACAACACTTGGGAGTAGTTACTTACTGTAGAAAAGGAAAATTATGATAGCAATGGTTAGAACATTCCACCTTATCAGCAGTTAAACACCACTTATTCCTCCTTTCAAATAATCTGAATTTACAGGATTTTATGTTGGGTCCCAGATCTCCTCGTTCTAAACATTTCATATATGCCACTTGTAATGAAATCTTGAACATTTCTCAACAAGAACCTGCTGAATGTTAAGACAAATTAAATAAGGAAAAGTTGGAAAAGACTTTGGCTGTTGTCAACAATTAACTGACTACATTGTCCACTCGCATTTACTCATTGAAGAATGTCATTTAATCTGCATTTGATATACAAAATGATGTGTCCATATTTCCACATATTCCATATAGCCTGCCAGCAGTTGCCCCCATCAGTACTTTCCCCTTAATGAAGTGTGAATACAAATGCTTAGGCCATTTGACACAAAGACTTGAATTTTAAGCATGTGACCCAGCTCAGGAAGGACACTTATGAGGGTTCAGGAATTTCATTACCTCCAAAGGCAGCAGGATGAGGACTGGCCAGTGGCAATTAACTGTAAAGACCTGGGAAAGAAACACCAGTTTACCCTAGGATACAGTGTAGCAAGGTTGACACCAGCAGAGTGTGGGAGGGAATTGGTCTCACAATCAGTTTGGTGTAATTGAGGAGGAGGTTGAGGAGGTGACTGCTCATTTCCCTAGATACATCCCAGGCTAGAAAAACCAGCCACCGTCAAGAGCAGAAGGGTTCTGCCATGCTATATGTAACCCAAACGTGTGCACAGTGGAATTGTTTGCAGTAAGGTAACAGGATGTTCTACAAATGTGTAAGGCTTTGCCCTGCGGAACATTTGTAGTATCCATCAGTCACCCCTACCCTAAAACTAGTGAGTGAATCATACAAAAGCTGCATCTCACCCCATTTTATTAGAAAACATATGTACCTCCAGAAGAACAGAATAGGACTAGACTTGCTCTCAATAACCTGTGTGGAGACTTGAAGGACTGGATCTACTCCCACTTATACTCACGACTCCAAGGCTCAGTTGTATGACCCCATCTGTGGCTACAGAGACAAGCTGTAAGATGCCTTTCACTGAAGGGACAAACAGATCAGTTACAACTGTAACTGGTCTGGATAATGCCTGTTGATGACTTCTGTTGGATTGAGTCCTGGCCCCTAAGTGCTTCCCTGAGATCCTAAGAGACTTAGCAAAGACCAAGAGGAATTACTCCCAAAAATCTGAAATGTTGGTACATAGAAAATGTTTGGACGTTCAACACTTCCCGAGCCTCAACAAGTCCACAGAGCAAAGATGTTGATTTTGAGAGGTTGTTGTTGGACACAGCTTAAGCCTCCTGTGGCGAGGGGAGCATTGCATTTAAAAAAAAAAGAAAGTCCAGCTTTTCAAGGGATGGCTTGCTGTATGAAAGAATGATACATTTGGGCCTCGGTGACGTGTGGGAAGGCTTCTGGGTTGAAAACATTGACAAGGCAAGACTATTGTATGATACATTGTGTGATACTGTTGAATTGAAATTTAGGTAAAAAGTGTATTAAAAGGTTTGCTGAGCTTGATATATGGAATGCTGAACATTGTCATACTCTCACCCCCAGTACAGAGATATGGGCCTAAATCCATCCTTTTTTGCAATCCAAGCAATTCCAATTTGGATCCAGCCACATATAAATCAGTCTCGACCCTTCTCCCAATCGGAACAGTCCAGCCTAAGCTGCCAGGCCAGGTTCTCCCAAAACCGGAAACTAGAATCCTAGGACCTGGTTTGGGGTATCACCCCTCCAGTGGCATGGTGAACATGGGACCCGTGTCTAGGCATACCCATCTCACTTAGGGTGACAAATGTATAAAGAACAAATGATGGACAGCAAAAACATCAGCTGTAAGGGGTCCACAAACCAAATGGGGACATTGTTAGAAAAGGCAACTGTGGACTGAAGGCAATATTTATTTGTTTATCTAATACTATATAGTTTGTAACTCCACCCCTTTGGTATCAGAGCCCAGGGCTCTGAAATGTGTTTGGTGGAATCTTGAGGGTCCTCCTTGGATGCAAGATAAACTGATAGCAGGTGAACTAAATTCAAATGTAATTTCCAATAAATGGTCTGGTTATTTACTGGCCATTACTTCTTTACTCAGAGTCCTAATCCTCCTCGTACCAGTCCTTACCATATTAACGAACGTTGTCTACTTAACCAAATGAAAAGTACACCAATCCTACTCTTTCAGTCTGATTCCTCCTGCAACTAAAAACCCCCACCTAACCTATAAAAGAGGAACCCATCTTGCACTATCTCCTGTAATAGTAAGAAAAATAGATCTAACTGGGATCCGAATTGCAATCTATATGGGATGGGATGGCAGGAAACTTGGATTATGACGATGAAGGCTAGAACTCAGAATAATTAAGGTTACTGGTAAGCAACTGGGCCATTACCCCCTCGTCCATCTTCCTCATCCCAGTCCTTACCTTATAATCCTATACCTATGCAGAAGGTATTCAGTAACCTGCAAATATATTTAAATAACCAATATTCACAAGAAGATAATTGCCCATCCTGTGGTTTGTTTATATAAATTCTGGGCCAGATTTATCACACAGACAACCTGCTGAGCTGTGTGAAAAGGAGAGATGAGGACTGCACCATATCTATCAAGAAATTGGGGTATTCCTGCTCTCTATCAGCACTGGTACTCAATCTGCTGCATAGCACCAATGCAGGCACCCATGAGCCATGGTGCAAGTGTTCCTGTGTTGCAGGTAGGATTGTTTTGTGCAGAAAGGGACACCTTCTTGCACAAAAACAATAAATTGAGACTTTTCCCTCTTTCTAAGTATGTTGCAAAATGCAGCACAATTAAAAAGAGAAAACACCTATGAGAAATAAAGATATTTCTCCTAGGCAAGGTGTAGAATTTTGACACATTCTCAGGTATACCAGTATTGGTAAATCTGGTAATGCACCAAAATATATGGGTGTGTGCAAGAGAACTCCCACTCTCCACCCACGAAACGCTTTCCCAGGGCAGAGTAACACATTGCATTACTCCAAATTTACCAAGCAGCGCAGGGTCACACAAAGTGGCCCTGCATTGCTTGGTAAATCTAACTTAGGTATTGTGTTGCCTTTGCAGCACCATGCATGACAACAATATGTCCCTTAGTGCTTACAAACTGAATCCAAAATCCAGGAATCAAAATTGGATAAATTACCGCTCTGACTTGCAGGCGATAGTGGGTCATAAAACTAAATGAGATTGCCGAAGTAGCAGCACTATAAATATCAGTCACAGAGCCTTATTTAAATATGTTATGCTATGTTAAAAAAAATTGTAGAGCGCACATATTCCCTGAGGTGTCTTGGTGCTGATGCTAACATAAACATGACTGGAGGGGGATATTAGTTGTTAAACAATCAAGTTGTGAGCTCCTTCCAGAAGGAGATCAGTGAGGGCAAGGCTGGGATATGTGGGTAGGGAGATTGTTCCACAGCTTAGCTGTTCCAGTGATCAAACTTCTCCCACCCCAATTCGATTTGCGAAACCTGGGTGCAGCAATTAGCTTGGCCCTAGCAGAGCGCAGGAGTCTGGTGGGCTGGTACCATTTAAAGAGTTGCTCAGGGCTAGGGGTATTCAAGGCTTTGTAGGATATTCAGAGAGCCTTAAATTTCATATAGTTTCTTACTGGAAGCCAATGTAGTTTGTGGATTTCTTTGGCAATGGAGTGGAATTTGGGTACACCTAGTAGTGATCAGGCGGCAGCATGTTGAACCATCTGCAGTTTATTCAGATGTTGAGCTTGAATATTCACATAGAGTCTTTTGCACTAATCTAGTTTAGATAACAATAATGCTGTGATAACAGTATTTTTAGTGTTAGCTGGAAGAGAAGGAAGGATTTTCTTTAATCTTCCTCATCGTAAAGAAAGAGGAGGAGATTATGGGACTATGGAATTTGTTTGGTTTCCAAAAGTCATTTTATTGTCAATCAGGACACCTAAATTCCTGGCTTAGGTTATGGTGTTTACTAGAGGGCCCAATTTTTCTGGCCACCAAGGGGAGGCTCGTGCTCAACACACAAGATGTTGCCTTCCCCTAGCTGATCTTCCCTGCACCAGATCGGAAAGAAATCTTTCTGACTTTTCATAAGAAATTATATGGCTTAATTTAATCATCTACTAAGAAATAGCAAAGACCTGACACTCCAAAAATAAGCAACAAAACGTCCACTTTCCTGAATGAAGCCGGTCTGGACAAATAGATGGTAAGGGTTCTATGCACATTAGCAGTATGCAGAATATTCTCTGCTGCTAAAGCAGGAGAAGGACAAAAGATTGGTTTAACCAAATCCCGAGTGCAATAGAAAGCAGATGGTACTTTATGAAGCAAAGGATCTTACTCCAAGGATGTAAACAACTTTACCCAAAAAAATCGCTCCAATACATATTTTCAGACAGTTTGCCACCAAAAACAAAACCTTGTAAGAAAGGAATTTAAGGTTAACAAAAGATAGTGGTTCAAGAGGCAAGTTTTCTAAAGCCAGAAGAATCAGTGAAAAATACCAGAAAGGAGCTGGACAATGAACAACGAGTCTACTTCAAAAGATACTCTTTAACAACAATCTGGCAGCTAATCCTGAAATAAGGTCAAAATCCAGCCATCTTAAAGTTCATATGGCTGCCCACTGACTCCATAAAGTAGAGACTGTTAGACCTAGCAAAAAGCTGTGTCTCAAAAAGACCAAAATCTTTAATGCCTCAAAAGAAGGTCTCAAATCTTTGAGCGCACAACATTTCTCAAAGTTCTGCCAATGGCAAGAATATGACTTCAAAGTTGAAAAACACCTGAACTGCTGAATAAAAGGCACCACTTATGAGAAACAATGTAACGCCTGACGTTTTATGCTTTCAAGTTCCATACTCCTAGACAGATATAGGTCAGGGAGAAATCTGAAAGTGGAGGACCTATTAGTGAGCATGTGACATTTGGAAATATCCTATATTATTGAACAATCTACCATATCAAGGGAGGCTAACATGGTCAACGAGTCCAGTATACTACCAATCGGACATCTGCACAGCACTCTTGAATTCTTTGAAGATATTCTGTGATGACTGATGAACTAGAATGTGCAGATATGTGTATAATAGATCCAAACGCACCAGGAAATTTCCAATTTTTATAAATGGCAGAAGGATTTGAAGGGACATCCTTTTGAATGTTAGATGACTGATGTAGGAATTTACAGTTTTAAATTCAACTCAGGTCTGAAATCCCTGTAACAGGAAAAAGATCATTTAACAACCCAACTCTATTTGAGATGGTGTCCAACAAGTTCTGAGCACCCTGCATCGGGACCCACTGCTTAAGAGCACAATAAAGGAAAGGAGTTTTTGTGAAACTCTTTTGAGGGAGTCACAAATGAATGAATTAATTAATTAAATAACATTTATAGAGCTACCCTGAGGCCTCCCAGCGCTACAGACGACACGGCAGACGACTGAGCAGAAGAGTTACATACAGTTCCTAAAAAGCCATGTTTTTAAAAGCTTACGGAAGGCAAACAGGTTGGGCTCTTTCCGAAGACGAAGTGGAAGCGGAATTATAGGAAAAAGACCATCTGCCACATCTGGCTCTCTTTATTCTGGGAGGTAAAGAGAGAAAGGCCGCTGTTGAACGGAGGTCTCTCCTAGGTTGGTACCGGGGTGATCAAGGGTTGGATGATGGCAGGGCTAGTCTTCCAGAAGGCTTTGTGGGCCAAGCACATGGCTTAGAACTGAGTCCTTTCCCGGATCGGAAGCCAATGAAGGGGCTCTAGGGCTGGCTTTGCGGACTGCCGACGGGCCATCTGTAGAAGCAAGCAGGCAGTGCAATTCTGGATTCTCTGGAATGTATTGATAGTGTATTGTGGGGCTCCCAGGTATAGGATGTTTCCATAGTCCAGGCAGGAAAGAACAAAGCGTGGACCATGATCCTTCTAGCTTGAAAAGGGAGAAGGGGAAGGATCTTGGGAAGCATCCTAAGCAAGCTGAATTAGGTGGCTGAGAGTTTTGCTGCTTGATGATTGAAGGTAAGTGAACGGTCGAGCCAGATGCCAAGGCTCTTGATCTGGTCTTTGGGGACTGGATCATGCCCGAGGCATCTGGGCCAAAGAAGATCACAGTTGAAGGAGGGGGATTTGCCAAGGAGCATAAGCTCCGTTTTGTCCCCATTGAGTTTGAGGCATGAGAGGTCCATCCATCTGGCAACCTCCTCTAGGCAGCCGCCTAGTGTGCTAGATGACCTCCTGGGGTGGTTAAGAGCCACCACGAGTTTCATGTCATCTGCATAAGTGATGGTTTTTATGACAAATGGATGGAAAATCTCCAACAGGGGTCTCATGTATACATTGAATAGCATGGGGCTCAGGGAGGAGCCCTGGCGGACCCCACAACTGAGAGGCAAATGGTTGGAAACAACATCTCCTTCAAAGACCCTAAAGGAGCGTCCACTCAGGAAATACTGTTGCCAGATTAATGCAGTGCCTGCCACTCCCAGGTGTTTTAGATGAGGATTAGAGTGTTATGATTGACAGTGTCAAAAGCGGCACTGAGGTTGAGGAGAATGATAGCTGCAGTACCCCCTTGATACAGGATCTTCCTTGCCTCCTCAGTTGCTGTGAGGAGTACTGTCTCAGTCCCAAACTGGGGACGAAACCCAGTCTGGGCTGGATGGAGTAAGTCATTTGATTCGAGAAAACTCACCATGATGGTATTTATGTGTTTCTCAAGAATTTTACTCACCCAGGGAATGAGAGAAATGGAGCGATAGTTGGCAAAGTCATCCTGATTGAGATTGTTTTTTTTTAGCAGGGCTTTGACCATGGCACATGTACAGGCTGGGGGAACAGTATCAGATGAGAAAGAGGAATTCACGAGATCAAGGATAGCAGGACAGATGATATCCGAGGCTAGTGTGAGGATGTGGGGGGCAGAGTCTGAGGGAGAGACAGATTTAAGTTTAGTAATGATTGGAATCAGCGAAACAGGATTTAGAGGGGGGAATCGTCTTAGTAAGATTTGAGGATGAGGTTGTGGTTCGGGTAAAGGTAGCAAACTATGATGGTTCTGTGGGATTGGAAAGGAAGTATAGATGTTTTGAATTTACTGCAGAACGAATTCTGCCAGGTTATTGCAGCGAACAAGGGCGTTGTCAGTAGTAGGCTGTCTCAAGGGTAGCTTGGTGAGGGTCTTAGCGATGCGAAAGATTTCTTTGGGGGAGTTTGTGGATAAAGTAATCTTGTTTTCATAGAAAGCAGCTTGGGCAGCTCTGATTTCACGCTTGTAGGATCTAATGGATCCTCTATATTTCAGTTTGTTATGGTCTCAGTAGTCCCTTCTCCATCTTCTTTCAAACCTTCTGCAGGATTGTTTTAGCTCTCTTAGCTCGGGGGTAAAAGAGGGAGCGGTATTCCTTCCGCTGATTTTCTGAGTGTGTTTCTTGGGGAGTATTGCATCCAGTGAGTCTTGGATCCATTGGTCAAAGTTCTCGCTGGTCAGGTTAAGGTTGGGGTCACTAGCTGGTCTAGTCATTTCCAGGAAGTGTTTCCACAAATCAGTGGGAAATTTGGACCAATTACGTTCTTGTACTGATATTATATTGGGAGGTAGAGAGGGACCGGGCATTCCCCAGGTTAAGGGGATCAGAAACTGATCGGTCCATGGGAATGGGACTGGGGTTCCTGCTTAACCTTGTTACAATTGCTAAATATAGGGTCCAAAAGATGACCTTTACAATGGGTGGGTTTCAATCCTTTCTCATTAAATTGTAGCGCTAGGAGGTTTCCAGTGAGTTTGTTTGCCATCTTGTCAGATGGGCCATCTAAATGGAGGTTTAGATCCCCTAGCACAGTAAAGTTGGACGGGGTGAGAGCTAAGTTGGCAATGGTGGTTGGGAGAGCATCAAGGAATTGTCTGGGGTTCCCTGGGGGGCGGTAGATCAGAAGGCCAGAGAAGGTGCTAGTCGAAGAGACGTCTATAGAGACAGAGGATCTGCTATAATATGGCAATTAAATGTTTTGTTTATGTCAATAGCTATACCTCTGCCTTTCCCACTCTTGTGGTCCACCCGATATATCAAGTAGTTGGGGGGGAGGGTTTGAGCAAGGATAGGACTCCACATGGAGCCACGTCTCTGTCAGAAAGAGGGCATCTGGTTTTAGATCTTTCTGTTGAATCGGACGTTCTGTGGAGTGCTTTGAAAAGGATTTACAGTTAAGAAGGAACATCCTTAGTGGAGGTGGATTACCTGGAGAGTTAGGTACTTTTATACCTGGAGAGTTAGGTACTTTAATATGGGGCCAGAGTGAAAATTCACAATATGGGCAGTGAGATTCGCCGATCATGAGTGTAGGGGGTGTTGACATGTGTCAAGTATGTTGGATCTGAGTGTGTGTATTTGGGGGCTGTAAGAGGTGATAATTTCCTGAAAAAGGGCATGGGTTCTGGCCCCTGGTCCCATCCGGGCCTGGACAGGCGCAGACGGACTTGCCTTTGGCGCGCCCTCTGCGCGAGGAGTAAGGCATACCAGTTAAATAATCTGGCAGCGCGCTAACCAGTGGCGCCCCTAGTAGCCCCCAGCTGCCTGGAATTGTGAGTCGAGCGCCGGCACCCTCCACAACAAGTGGGGAAACCCCGTGGTGGACTGGGATGCAGAAGCCAACCCCGAGAAGGAAGGAGTGCAAATGCAAATGCGGCGTGCAGGTAAGAACTGTGAACATGTGGCAGTAAACAAATGAATTTAACAAGCTAAAAGCAGTTTTAAAACAAGCATTTGCAATGCAATAGGTCTCGCATTTACGCGAGTTTAAGCAATTGGCATTGTAAATGACAATGGCTTTTATTTAGGTTTTAAAAACCAAAACATGAATAAAAGGCATTGTCATTTACAATGCCAATAGCTCAAACTTGCATAAATGCGAGACCTATTGCATTGCAAATGCTTGTTTTTTTGGTAGGCACAGGGAGATTAAAATGATTTGCCCAAAATCACAGGATGTTAAGCCGACACAGAGACCCGGACCTCGTTCTCCAGCTTACAAGTCGGCAGCTTTGGCCGTTAGCCCAATTCCACTCCTCTAATACACTTCCATCGCACTCATGCTTCATTGCCTCGCACGCACAGACATATTATTTGAACACACACAGCTGTATTCACAGTATACACACACTTGCATATTAGCAGACACGCACGAATAACCCAGCACACAGATGTACAAGTACACACCTCAATCAGGCCAACACAAATACGTATGTTCTCCAGTCTCCAATACACATATATGAATGGGAGAAAACATACTTGGCGCGAAGATCATTTTACTTCTCACAAAAAGATAACAGATTAACCACATTAGCCCGATATCCCCCACCCCAGTGCCTGGAGACCCTTACGGGCGAGTAGTGCACTTCACAAATCCCTGATTGATTTATCCCGCACATGCACGTTAGCATGTATATTCTTGAAAATAAACATGGCAGTATTTCAACTACATGTTTTCTAATTTTCCCCAATACAAGCTTGCATGTATTAACGGCGAGCGCATAAATTAACAATTACAAGTGCACGTTTTCCACAATTACATGTTGGCTATTAAGCCGCCCGTCCAACTCATTTTACTGCTGAATGTTTTGTCCCAGCACACAGTCCTATATTACCCTCTGCATGCGTGTTTATTATCGCGACACAAGGACGTATAAATATTGCTTCCGAATGGAGCCGTGATTCCTGAAACATGCAAGAACACCAGGAGAGTGGTGTGAGCACCTGCCCGCCTTCTCAAGCACAATGCTAAGGCAAAAGCCAGGGTTTCATGCACGATCGTGCAGAATGCAATCCAGCCACATTCAGCAAACATCAGCATGAAGAGAAAAGGCACATGGATTAGCTATCAGTACTCCAGCAGTTGCACCAGGGGCCCGGGTTGTGGGGAGATATCGTACCCCAACAAAAGCTGTTTGGAAAGTACCCATTTTCCCATCTTGGGTTTTGGTCATGGCACCATGGCCATGCCCCTGTGGATGAAAACTACTGATCGTGCAATGTAGCTTGAACAACAAGCACGGGGCTGCTCTGCTACTTGAGGCCTGCGCCTACAAGCTTTGCAGTGTTCTCTGGTGGGTAGCTCCATACATGCCAACATTTCAACTTCGATAAGAGGGAGAAATATTCGCGGGCGGAAAGACCAGAATAATGCGTAACACGAAACGGGTCAGGCGTAACACAAAATAGATTGGAGGCAGTTGTGGCTGGTGGCATTTGAAAGTTGTGGGCTGTAAACATCTGTGGGAGTGCACTGCAGCGAGCAAGCACAGCTTGCAAGCCTGAATACCTTAAGGAGGGTTCGGGGGTTCACCCCTGAGAAAATTTTGAAAAAGGAGTGGGTAAATGGTGCATTTTCAAGCAAATTTGAGAAGCAAGAAGGTTGATAAAGCAATTGTGAAAGTGCAGTGTACATTAATAAAGGGATGTCCAAAAACAACATGTAGATAGAATTGTTTCTGAAGCTAGGTCCTGCCAGTGCCCCGCACCTCTGACCACTATACACTCTGCATGCCATAAGGGCCTAGCGTCAGAAACATTTCTATTGTCAGGTTTTTGAAGCTAGGCCCAGTGCTGGCATTCAGTGTGTATGCTTCTCAGAGGTGCGTCACGCGTGGCAGGGCCTGCAGCTTCAGAGTGAGAAACATTTTCTGCACCAGTCTGCGTTCTCACTCTATAAACACTAACATTCTTTAAAGTGCAGAGTCACTCTGCACTTCCAAGAGTGTTAGTTTTTAGAGTGAGAACGCAACCCAGAGGTAATTCAGAACTGCTTTGGATGAAGGCGCACATTTGCTTTGTGTGACTGTTCTCCAATTGTTCCAATTGCCTCTGACGGTCACTGATAACATTTACGTTTGGGCCATAGAGACTACGAATGTTGAAACTATAAACAATAGGCAATTTCAGAGTTTCAGAATAATACTATTGTAGTACTACGTCTCTAAAAACTAAGTGCTATTTGCCAAAATCCAGACTGTAGATTTTCACCTCAATCTGCTGCATTTCTCGGGGGGCTCCTACCACTACAAGCAGAACTCAGGTACACGTAGACATACTACTTTGTAGTATGTGTGGGAGTAGCCAGGGCGGGGGAATGTCAGAAAAATAAACAATACCTACTAAAAAGTGGGAGAAAAGAAAAGTACAAAAAGTAAGAGGGAATAAGGAAGGCATGAATACGTATAACCACTATTACAAAAGTGTAAGGCAGACCCAGTGCTCATAAGTTACACCCACAGTTATTCAAGCAGTACAACTGCCCAGACAGGCTCAAATCTACTCCAGCCAAGCCTTGGAGTAAGCCACCCACATGCACTGCAAGAAAATCACTCTGAAAACCAATGCAGACAGGATATAACACTAATAGGAGAAAGGCAAACATTAATGAAGTAAATTTAAAAAAAAATCTAATTCACCTAGACATGGAAGAAAAACCATCACCCTAAATGACATAAACCTAAACTACCATAAATAAATGGAATAAATACACAGATGAAATTATAAACAATAAAATATAGCGCATTTCAAATATGCTCACATGTTGTGAAACCTGGGAATAACAAAATCACTGACATACAATTTTTACAAGCATCTCCAAAATGACACGTCATATGACATGGGTCACTGTTCAGAATATGCCAAGTCATGCACAGCATTACAATATACATGCACTCAACCACTCAATGACACTCAATTAGCACAAACCTATTGAGAGCAAATTAAAGCACGGTTTGCACCGTGCACTAATATACACATTGAATTGTACGGAGACCGCGGTTGTGTTCGCACACTGCACACGCTCTCCGTGGGATCCCTATCTACCTACCTTGGGGGGTTTCTTGGGTCCCCAGCAATTCTAAGTCCTCTTGACTGTGTGTCAACTCAAGTTGTGATTCTTATACCACTTTCTTCATATTTATAATAAAGGGTAGGTGTAATACACATCTGGCTCTGTGTCTTCTGTCATCAAAATTAGTGAATGTTCATAATCCCACACAGAGATACCCGACGAAGAAGGGTGCATATGGAATGGCTATAGAATCACATTACTGGATGCTGCTAAGCAGAAGGTGGAAGTTATCAAAATACCGATGAATCACTGAAGCTACACAGGAAGACATTTTGGTCGAGCAGAGAAGTTGGGATTAATCTACAACTTTTCCAGGTTCATGCTGTGCAATTCAGCTACCAGATGGGTACAATCTTTAACATCAAAGGTTAGTGCTTTGTCCTTAATTCTTGAAAGGGGAGATTGTGCAACAGGCAATCAGAATTTTATTTTTAGAAGCCGCACAATAGATGGTGCTAGTGCAACAAAATCGGTCCCAAACTCCTATTTTTGGTTTGTGCTGTATAAAAATGCCAAAAATAACATGTTGATATAGGTCACAGACTATAATATCCCCCTCCAAGAATTAAGGACAAAGCAATGATCCCCGATTTTCCAGTTGCTCACTGTGCTATTCAGCCAGCCAGTAGATGGGTACCTGCCTCTGATATTAAAGGATAATGCTTTCTTAGAGAGGAGAACCAGCAAATTAACAGGGAGAGCTGAGCCAGGAGTGTGGCCTGGCTTTAGGGCACGTGCACGAGCTGAGCAGTGAGAATGTTTGCTATGTACATCATACAACAAACATTACGTAAAATATGACAAAATATCTTTAAAATTCAAGAAAGTGAATTTCTCTAACATGTTGAAGCTTTAACATTAAACCGTCACATTACAGCACTGTACTAAGAAATACTTACAAGTGATAGTTTTGAGGCACAAACCATTAGTGAACTAAGGCAAGTCATGTGTCATGTAAAACCTGTAAACTGCCCAGATTAACTGAATTTCTGAACTCACATATTTGAAAATGCTTTAATAAGCGCTCTTGAAGAAAAATGAGTTTTTGGTGAAATAAAGTATTTGCCTAAAATCACACAACTTAAACAGGGAAGCCACAATTTACAAATCAGCCCCTAAATAGGTATCTATTTGTCTTTACTTAAGCTAAGGCTTTGGTTTTACCTTTTTGTTCATTTTCATGTAGCATGAACTGACCCAAAAGTACTGGAGTGCCTTACATAAGCGCCAGCTATATTACACAATGTCACCATTCATTGTTTATAGGCATGGGTAGATTAAGTGATTAGCCCATAATCACAGGATTTTGAACCAATGCTGGGACTTGAAACTGGTTCCCCAGTTCCAAAATATGCAACTCTGCCTCTAACACCACATCTGGAGTATAGGGAGAACCAGCATTTCATTGTTGGCGCTAACAAAAACAAAAACAGAGTTCTAAACTCTGTTTTTGTAAGCACTATGTGAAACGGACCCCCCAAAAAAGTTAATTCCCCCCAAGAAAATTGAGGACAGAGTTAAGCTTTAATGTCAGAGGTAGAGATTGGCATCAACATTTTAATTTTCATAGTTTTACAAAGTTCAAATAAACCTTGGTTAAAACGCATTTTTTCTCCCAGGGGCTACTGATAGGTTTCACTTGGTTTTTCTTTTTTTCTTACCTTAACGTGTGTCAGGAGCACAGAAAAACGCTATGGCAGGCAAAGGGGGTGTGACAATATTTCAGGAGCTGGTTTCTGGCAGAGCCTACTTTGAGTCAAAGGAAACCAAACCCTAGTGCCTGCTGAAGCCCACCGAGGAATACTTTTACGCTGGACGTAGCCAGGCAAAATTCCTTTACGGAGTCTTCGCCCCTGGGCCTGCCTAAGCTCACATTAAGCCAATAGCTTTAGGACGGGCTCAGGTTATAATGTATTGGCAACTACAGGAGGCGGGGGAGAAAGGGCAGAGAGCAGAGGTCATTTCCGAACTCAATTTAGCTCTTAAGTTATCTCAAGCCGATCATTCTGCAAGTCGCATGGAATCTGGTTTTTCAATACAAGAATCGGGAGGCGGGAGACAAGCCATCAAATCGGTAGTCTCACGCCTGAATCGGGAGGGTTGGCATGTGTGTAGCTCTGCTGTCTGAGGGGGCCTGAACATTTAACATGAGTGCAGTGGGTATAGTCTGCTGTCTGACCTGATCAGCTCGGGGATAGCTCTGTGGTCTGACACCGGAGCCTATAGGATTGAGTGCAGTGTTTTTTTTGTAATATCTCTTTATTACATGCAGTCGCAATCCAATTAGTGCATACAATAGCAACCATGTGTACAGACAGATGGAGTGATCATTTAGGCAAATAATGGTTGAGCATATCGTCGTGAGATTGCAAATTATCAGCATAATACAATACGACAGTACAGTTTTGCATTTTGATATTTTTACAGAACAAGAAAGAAAAAGCGAAATCATAGTGTAACTAAAGGAAAAGTGGTCACATCCGTATAAAAGGAAGGTTCTAAACGATAACATTGCGAGCATAGTCAAGCATGCCAGTCGGCTCAACGTTGAGAGTCTCTCATTGTAGCGCAATTTGAGGATGGCACATCAAATCGTACAGGTGTGGACCAGGCGTTAAGCAAATGCGACATTTGAGATTCAGGAGTCCCACAGTGAGAAAGGCAACACACAGCGCGGCAACAGAAAGACATCTAGCCAGCTGCCAGGGCGGCGTAGGTCTTATCCTGCCGATATATGCTGAATACCCACCAAGTCAACCCACCCCTGTCGGGACAAAGGAGTTAATTGATTAGGATTGCGCCCCCTGTGTTAGTTGCGCAAGGTATGCTCGGAACGGCCCCCATATATCCAGTGGTCTGGAGGCTCTGGGAACCATCTCAGAGTATTCAGCGCTGTTGGCGTTACAGTATGCCATGCTACGGAGCCAGGCGCGGGCTGTAGGAGCGCGCCTAGCACACCAAAGCAGCGCCACTTCGCGCTTAGCTAAAAGGAAGCTGAGGGATGCTAGTTTTCTAATCTTACGCGGGAAGTTAGCGACATAACCAAGCAACGCAATTTCGGGGGTAGGATGTAGGTCCATGCCTATGATTAACCCTAAAACCTGGTGTATATGTAGCCAAAACGTGTGCAGCTTCGGGCAAGTCCAAGAAAGATGAGCAAAGTCAGCCTGGGGGCCATTGCATTTTGGGCAGTTGTGCGGCTTGCTGGGGTCTATTCTGTGGGCAAGTGCGGGAGTGTGGTACACTCTCCTAAGGAACTTAAAATGTATTAGTTTATGTCTGGTGTTGATGGAAACATCCCTAGTGGTGGCACAACAGGCTGCCCACTGATCATCCGTGATATTGGTACCCAGGTCGGCCTCCCAAGCAGCGCGCACCTTGGTGTCAAGTGAGGGAACCGAGGCCATGCACAGCCTATATAACTTGGATACCACATGAGCCCCTGTTTGGTTCTGTATTATGAAGGTAAGTGCAGTGGATTCTTCAGGGGGGAGCGGAAACGTAGGGAATTCAGCCCTAAGCATGGAGCGAAGTCTGGTCAGCGTGAATGAGTCCATAAAAGACCTGCCAGTGAAACGGTGGTCTTCTGTGAGGGAAAAGGCGTGGCCATCCGGGAAAAGGTCCCCTTCAGTGTGTATTTGATATTTGGACAACGTGCGTTGCACCACTGATTCACCGGTGATAGGGAGCCAGTGGGGGTTGGGCAATGGCAGAGCAGGGGAATAGAGTTTCTCGAGGAGTAAGAGGCGTCTAAGTTTATCCCAGGCCCAACAAGTAGTGGACAAAGGCTGTATATCCTGCTGGTCTTGAGGGAGTCCCCTAGGAAGGACGGAAGAGAGGGCCACTGGGAGCGCCAGATCCGCTTCCGGTCTCAAATGAGGAATCCTGGCATCAGGGTGAAACCAAGGGTATGCGTATGAGCACTGTGCGGCTAAGTAATATAGAAAAAAGTCTGGCACGCCAAAGCCGCCACGTTCATACGGGAGTGTCAAAGTACGCCAAGAGACTCGAGGGTTTCTGCCTCCCCATATCAGGCGCAAAAGAGCGGAGCGAAGTTGGGAAAAGAAAATCTTGGTTAGGTTGATCGGTATATTGTTGAATAAATACAAGAACCGGCGAGGACAATCATTTTTACGATGGCAATCCGCCCAGCCATAGAAAGCGGGAGGCGGATCCAACGCTCCGTATTATCTTCCAAAAAATCGAGGGCATGGCCGTAATTCAATCGGACAATGGACACCGTGTCGAGATGAACGTGGACTCCCAAATATTTCACGGAGTCCTCGCTCCATTCCAATGGGAACAAGCTGTTCCACTGTACCGTGGAGGGGGTGAGTGGGAAAATCACTGACTTATGCCAATTGATATGTAGACCCGAGTAGGTTCCGAAGCGGGAAATCTCCTCCAGCAAAGGTTCAAGGTTGGACTGGGGAGTCCGTACATACAAAACTGTGTCATCGGCATATAACGATATCAGCAGAGGGCCGGTGCGAAACTGGAGCCCACGATGGAGATGTTTCTCCTGGAAATGTCGCACCAGGGGGTCCATAACAATGATGAACAGGAGCGGGGACAGAGGACACCCCTGGCGGGTGCCCCGCAAAAGCGTGAAGTTGTCTGTAATGGTGCCGTTTAGACGTATTCGGGCGGTGGGAGCGGAGTACAGCAACTCGACCGTTGCCACAAACATAGCCGGCATTTCCATTCGCCGCATGATTGACAAAAAGAAAGGCCATTCCAGGGTGTAGAACGCTTTCTCCGCGTCTAAAAACACCGCTGCCGCCGGTGTGGAGGGGTCAATTCTGTGCAAGACAGAAAACAGCGTTCGAAGATTTAGTGAGGTGGATCTAAGGGGAACGAAGCCGGACTGGGCCGGCGAAATCAAAGTGCCCATTAGTAGCGCTAGCCGAATTGCAAGGACCTTGGCTAGGATTTTGTAGTCCAGGTTTAGGAGGGATAGGGGTCTGTAGGAACTGCACAAAGTGGGGTCACGACCTGGTTTGGGCAATAAAACAATAACCGCTTCCCGGAGCGTAGGCGGGAGAACGCCCACCTCCAGTGCCTCCGCATACACCTCGACTAATTTAGGGACAAGTTCTTCTTTGTATTCTTTATAAAAATCGGCTGTGTATCCGTCAAGGCCTGGCGCAGAAGAGCTCCGTAGGGAGTCAATAGCCTCAATTATAAAATTAGGCGTGATGGGTACAGCCAGAAATTCCTGCATGTTTTTCTCCAGGTACACCATGGCTATTTCATCCAAATATGATCCCGGGTGGCGATGTTCCCCCGTGAGTGTGGAAGTGTAAAGAGTTTTGTAGTACGATAGAAAGGTGCTAGAAATATCAGGAGTGGAGTGCCGTTGTGTGCCCTGTGTGTCAATGACCTCGGTAATGTAAGCGGCTTGGCGTGGTGGTCTAAGCATTTGCGCCAGTAGTTTGCCAGGCCTGTCACCCTCGCCGTACTGTCGCGCTGTGTGGTATTTGCCCAGGAATCTTGCCTCTTTTTCCGCTGTGTCTCGAAATTCTACAAGCAACTCAAGGCGTTTGGCCTCACGATCCGCCGTCGGATCATCAAGGGTCTCCTTCTCCAACTTGGAGATATCCGTTTCTATTCGGGACAGGGTGGATCGAATCTCACGCAGGGAACCTATTCGCTTGGTGATGCAAACCCCGCGTAACGTAGCCTTGAAGTCTTCCCACAACACGGACCAGGAGGTAACCGAGCCCGTGTTTATGTCAAAGTAGTCATCTATGGCAGTGCGTATGTCCTCCTTAAAAGTCGGGTCAAGCAGTGCTCTACTAGGAAATCGCCACTGAATTTCGTACCCCCCCCAGCCTGGGGACCGCTAGTGTCAAAACTATGGGAGAGTGGTCTGACAGTGTGCGAGGTAACGTGGAAAGGCCTTCAACCCATCCCGCCACACCAGGGGAGATGAGCCAATAGTCAATTCTGGTGCTGGTGTTGTGGAAGCTAGAGTGGTGCGTGTAAGCTGTTGTGTCATGGTGCAGGCTAGCCTCTATGTCCACTAATGAGAAGTGGGAGCAGATTTCCGCCAGCACTGAGCGGGACCTAGGTTTGCAATCAGGAGAGGGGGAATTGCTGTCTCTGTTAGGGTTCATCAGCATGTTAAAGTCTCCCCCTAGCACCATCAAATCAATATCAGAGTGAAGCAGCGTTAGCTGTAGGTCTCGGTAAAAAGCAGGGGAATCAACATTGGGGCCGTAGACCCCAACCAGCGCAACCCTGTGCCCAAACAATGCCCCCTCGAGGAGAGCATATCTGCCCTCTATATCAGTTTTACTGCCAGTCATTACAAACAGGACACGCTTGTGCACAAGAATCGCAGCACCTCTAGCATATCTACTATAGCAAGAAAACACTGTGTGCTACCCCCAGCTTTTCGCTACTGAAGCCACATCCCGCTGTACCAAATGAGTTTCTTGCAGAAAGAGGACATCCACCCCATGGCGTGCCGCATAGGCTAGCACCTGCTTGCGTTTCTTCGTGGTATTTAAACCTCGCACGTTCCAAGACATCAAGGTCCGTCTGGAAGCACCAGATTGTAAACCTATCCTGGCCATAATTCTACAGTCTGCAAGGTCAGCTGAAGGAGTGCAGACGACAGTCCGCTCTTATGCCGCATGCAACCAATGTCTATCATAAGTGACCACAAAAACAAAGCAAATCCCCGCCCCCACCCACCTCCCAGCCTCCCGCAATCCCACAAGAGGCAATCCCCGAGCCATCGCTTAACAATAGTGGAGAATACAAAAACCAATAGGAAATCAGTAAAACAAAATAACTGCAAACAAAAATATGGTAGGGCCCCAGAACAAGTCAACAACATGGCCCGCGCCATCGGGGGTAGCAACGCCACTCCAGGCGGGTTTCCCATCAAGCGGGCCCACAACCAGAATACAGATAGGGTTTATAGGAAAAGGCACATCCAAAGTACATCATATTGCAAAGGGAACAACAATCAACAACGCCGAGAGGTCAGCCATGGCCATTTTCGGCAAAAAGGTCGGCACTGGATTGGGTGTCGTTACGGGGTGGAGAGTTCTGGGGCAATCCTGTCGCCGCTGGTGTGCCCTTTTTTTGTACCCATGACAGAAGTCCTGAGCCTCGGCAGGAGAGTCAAAAATACGGAATCTGCCATTCACGTCAACCTTCAATCTTGCTGGGTATAGCATACCATATTTCAGACCTAGGTTCCGCAGAGTGGATTTGACACCATTGTACTTGCGGCGAGCCTCCTGAACCAACAGTGTGAAATCTGGGGAAAAGGATAGCTTACTGCCCTGCCACTGTACTTCCCCAGCCTCTCGTGTCGCACGTAGTGCAGCATCTTGGTCGCGGAAGTTCATGATTCTAGCAATAATGGGTCGAGGTGGCTGGCCTGGGCGAGGTGTGGGCCCAAGAGACCTGTGTGCACGTTCAACAACAAAGCCCGCCGTGAAGGTGTCCCTGCCAAAGAGCTCAATCAGGAGGTGTTCAACAAAGGTGTCGAACCGGCCCGTGGCGGTAGTCTCCGCCATGCCAAGAATGCGAATGTTGTTGCGCCTGTTGCGCGCTTCCAAGTCTTCGTTCTTAATGGCAACTTCTTTCAGTATTTTCTCTACTCGCTCTAGTCTCTTCAGTGATTTCGAGGCGCCATCTTCAATGTCCGAAATCCGCGACTCAGCCACATCTAGCCGTCTGTCATGGGCCTGCACTGCGGACCCCATGTCCGCTAGCTTTTGCTCTAGGCTGTCGAAGCGGGTGTCTAGGGCTTTGAAGCCGGCACGCATCTCCCCCATCATGGTGGCTACCATAGCCGCTGCGTCACCCATGTCCGCAGAGCTGGCGGCCCCAGCCGCCGAGTCAGGCAGGGGGTCTGTTGCAAGGAGTGGGGTCTTGTCGAAGGTTAGTTTCCTCTGGTTGGGGTCTCTTTTCCCCATCCCCTTGGCAGCCCGGGCAGTGTAGGTGAGATGGAGATGGCGGTGGGTCAGCTCGGAAGTGGTAAAACCACGCCGAGCTCCGGTAGTCTCCAGAAGATTCCACCAACCGTGTGGTATCGGCTACTGTTTGTGAATGGTCATGGGGAGCTAGGATCAGGTCTGGCCTTGCAGGGTTGTGGTTCCAGTGCCGGATGGAAGATGTCGAGGCACCCTCTGCGTATGATGGAGCGTGGAACGGCCCTCTCCTGTCGCGTAGAGCAGGAGGGAAGGGGAGCACAGGGGCCCCACGAGCGTTTTTAAGGCGGGGCCGCCGAGAGTCGCATAGCGGCGCACAACGGCCACCTAGCCGCCAAGCTCACACTCCCCCGGCGCCTCCCCGCTAGAGCCCTCGTCTGCCGCCCAGTATCCGGCCCAGGCCCGCAAATCGAGGCCACGGTCCCCGCACCACCAGGCCGCACGGCCTGGAACGCGCCGGAGCCTGTAGCCCCCACCCGGGAGCCCGAACCGGCCGGACCGCGCACGAGAAGCCCCCCAGTGGAGGCCAGTGAGGGCGAAGGCACAGCGACCAGGCAGCGCGCGGCACTCACCAGCGGTTCGGCGCAGTGAGAGAAGATGGCGCCGAGGCCCGTAGGCCCCGCACCTCCTCCGCCAAGCACTCGCCTCAGGCCGTTCCCATGGGCTCCAAAGTCACCCAGATGATCGGGGCGACATCAATATTCGGATCTGCAAAGATGTGGAGTGCAGGATGGGCTGGTTACTTCATAGGCGCCGCCGGTAGGAGCCCGCGTGGAGGAGCTTCACGGAAAGGCAGCCATTCCGATCGCCGCCGTGGCCACGCCCCCTGATTGAGTGCAGTGTTGACAGGTGGAAATAGCGTCTTCAGTCGTGCTCCGAAAACTAGACTCACATTTTACCCACATGTGCAGAAGGATGATTTTATCTCTGTTCAAACAGGCTTTACGCGTTGACTGTGCTAATCAACAGCCAGCACTGTGTTAGCTCATTCTAAACAGGGGTTGAAGCCTTTATGAGACTAATTGGAAATGAAAAGCAAAATAATACAATACATGTCATTTTTAAAATGGCACTCGCGGTCCTTCAGCTGTACAACGATGCCCGCTTCGTTTCATTGCCATGTGGGGAATGGGGCAGCAGGACGTCGGTGGAACATGCCCTGCGCCATCTTTCCATTTTGTTTCAATTACTCCAGAGTCCAGACCATCGTGCTCTGGTGTAACCTGCAGGGTCTGAGTGACAGGTGCACTCAGCATGAGCTGAAGTGGGTGAAAGGCCTATCTCTCTGGGCTGTGATGGGTGAACAGGTTGCGCTGTCTGCATGCACTGGAGTCAGAGCTGAGAGGAGTCCCTGTGGATGCTGGAACCCAGGGGAGCTGCCAGTTATAAAAACAAATCACTGAATAAAATAAAAAATAAACTCTCATAACCGGTGATACACGTTTGATTATTTAATGACATTAAAGAATTATTTTAAAAAATACGCTCGTGCATCGAGTCGACATCTTGGCTCGTTATGCGTGATATATAAAATAGTAATCATGTTTAAGGTGACATGAGAGTGGACGTTAAGACGCAGTTCTGATCTGTTCATTTGAGCTAATAATGGTGTGGGCAGCCCCTTTTGAAAGTGAAAGTGAGCATGGCGCTGCACATCTTTCCTGCAGGATCAGAAACTCTTAAGATATATATATCTGATGTATCGAGTGTCAGCAGTGTGACTAGTAATGAGTCAGCAAGGGCCCAGGATGGTGCACTTGGAGGGGTCTCTGATCTGTTTTTTTTAGAACTACGACGGTTCAGAAAGGGCAACAAGTAGGCATTCAAAAGGGATATGAATACAAAAGAACGAGGTGGGGCAACACAAGAACAGGACCCAAAAGAAAAGATAGGAGTCACAACAAGATCAGGGGCCCGCAATTAAAAGATGTGATGGATACCCAAAATTTGGATGTTTGTGATGGTATCAATATTGTGAATCTCTCTGAACATATGTTGTCTAATTCTGAAAGAAAAATACTCAGCAAAGGACTTGGTTTCTGTCCCAGTGCAACACCTGATTTTTGTTTGTTTCACATTAGTTGTTTCAAGTTCATTAGGAATATTAAACTGTTTAAGTATTTTCAAGACACTCTTAATGTTACCAATAGAGCTCTTCTAATGGACACTAACAATGTCAATCCATCTATCAAGGAAATAAAGGATGTACATCTAATCTTGAGCTTGGATGATCAGGATGATGTGCCAAGCTTGGAATCAGTAGCTGCAGATCTAGACTTAGACCCCTTTGCAAACAAAGACAGTGGGTTTAGAATAAAATCCAGATTTACTCCTCAGCTTCAGGGAGGTAACAACATTGACAAATTTCAACAACATGTCATGTTAGACCTATACAAACTAGAGGATAAATCTCATAGTAATCAGAGATACAAAAAACAGAATATCACAATGGAAGAACGCCATAAATAATCTCAAGAAAATGGACTCCCTTGTCATCCGAGAGGCGGACAAGGGAGGAAACATAGTCCTGATGAATCATCAGGACTATATTACTGAGATAGACGGACAGCTTAGTGACACTATGACATATACTAAGCTTAGTGGTAATCCCATCAAAGAAACCAAAGACATAATACAAAGCCATTTAAAATCATGGAATGACAAATGTTTGATTTCCAATATTGAAAAGAAGTATCTTTTCAATGATGTCCCCACCTATTCATGTATGTACTGCCTACCAAAGGTGCATAAGGGGGGGGGGGGTTCCTCTGGGGAGACCAATTATAGCAGGTATTGGTTCTCTCACAGAGAAAATCTCGGAATATATCGACCTGTTCCTGGAGCCTTTGGTCATCAATCTGCCCTCATTTATCCAGGACACGGGAGATGTCCTAAATAAAATTGCAGATGTAGACTGGGTACCTGGACACTACTTGGTTACAATGGACGTGTGTTCATTATACAAAAGTATCCCATATAAATCAGGATTGGAAGCAGTACGCCATTTCTTGGATACACGACCCATTCAAACTTATTAACATTCTATAATGCTTATGGCAATGATAGAATTGGTACTTAATAACAACATTTTTTTACATAATGGAAGTTGGTTTCGCAAAATAAAAGGGGTGGCCATGGGAGCCAAATTTTCCCCTTCACTGGCCAACCTCTATATGGGGTATTTTGAACTAATACATATATGGCGCAAAGGTCCAGTAGATCTACTGAACAACATTTTGTATCTAGGTGGATACATTGACTATATGTTACTTTTTTGGGCAGGTACCAATGAGGAATTAAATCAGTTCTTTGAGTACATGAAGGACAATCCTTTCAACTTAAGTTTTACAAAAGAGCAAAGTATATCTAGCATTAACTTTCTTGACATCACCATTATGGTGGACAACGGTAAACTATTATCCATACCGTATAGAAAATCTACTGCTTGTAATGCAGTTTTACATGCTGAGAGTTTACATCAAACCTCACAGATTAAGGCAATTCCCTATGGGGAATTGGTAAGAACGAATAGAAACTGCAGCAATGAGAAAAAACTTGATGATGAATTACTAATGGTCGAGAAGAGATTTTTGGTCAGAGGTTAGGGAAGAGATATAATCAACAAGGCCCGGATAAAAATTGACCAGAGAGATAGGAATACACTCCTTAAACGCAAAAGACGATCACAATCTGCAAACACCGGGAAAATACAGTTTATAACACCCTATAGTACGGTGAGCACAGACCTGTTTAGGATCCTGAATAAACATTGGCATCTACTAATGGATGATGTTAGCCTACATGAGAAGATAGGTAGCAAGCCATCAATCACATTTAAAAAGGGGAGAACATTACGCCAAGAACTTTCCCCGAGTTACATTCCCCCTAGGAGAACCAGTACTTGGTTACCAACTACACATAAGGGTTTTTATAAGTGTGGAATGTGCAGTGTGTGTTGTTTCGCCATTAATAAAACTGTAAAATTTCAATATAACAGTGCGAAGACACATAACATAAATCATTTTATAAACTGCAACTCAACACACGTAGTGTATTGCCTCAAATGTATTTGTAATCAAATCTACATCGGCAGCACGATAAGATCCCTAAAGGAAAGAATTCAAGAACATATACGGGCAATACGGAATAATAACATGCAATACCCTTTTGCAGTACATTTTAATACCATACATGCAAATACTGAGATCTATAAAATAGGCTTTCATGGCATAGATGTGGCAGTAGTTGGAAACCGAGGTGGCAACAGAACTTCCAAATTGCGCCAAATGGAGAGTAAATGGATTATATCATTACGAGCGGTGGAACAGGGGATCAATATAGACAAGGAGCTACTTGAATTTCTGTGGTCGATGACAGTATTAAGACAGTATATCATGTCGGTTGTACAGGGTGAGTAAGATCATAAACTCTAGAGTACAATTATAATGAACTAGAGTAAATGAAAATTATATGTGAAGAGGAAATAAGAACTACATCTTCAATGTACAATAAGAATGAACAAAGATATGATGAATATGTGCAAGTGTCAATAGAGAACAAACATATGTCTAAAATGAGGAGTGATAATGTATATGTGTACGATTTGGATATGGCTGAAGTTAAATTGGCAGAAATGGATATACTTTGAAGTGCATATACTGACCGTCTATTTTTACCCAATCTCATGAAAGATAAGAAGCGGTTTGGGTTGGACGAATACGGGGTTATTAAACACCGAATACATACGGTTCTTTGCACAAGACCATGGTTGTGTCAAAAAATTGAAATGTGAATAAATATAGGATCTGAAACTGTATTGACAAAAGTGTGAAAATTAGGTCTGAAACGTAAATGTGACTTAACAAGGTATATAGGAAATAGATCTGTATTGACAAACATACACGAATCACGAAATGAATGTCAAGGTAAATTATATATTTGTAAAGAAAAGATCTGCAAATGTTTTATAAAACCTCTGAGAATTTGATTGTATATGTCTATGTATTTTTACATGCAGACATATAGAGAGTAGAACCACATATAACGGACAATAAGATCTACAATTTTGTTGACGTACAGATCTAAATTAGAGTTGTCAAATAAGTATGTGTTACGCACGGATGAGAACGTGACAATCGCCATGCGAAATACGGGGGAACTAAGAGATGATTAATGGAGGGATAGACGGTCAGGAATTGACCATAACTAATATCTAGGAAGCCCAAGATGGCCACCATGTGCAGCACAGTTCTCAGTGCTTAGAGAGGAGGTTGTCCTTCCATTTCGGGTTACAACGTGGAGGCTTAACTATGCGAGAGATAACGCGAGAGACAACGCCGCCGGAGTACCGACATGGCAGGTTGATGGACAGTAGAAGTACTACGGTGAGTTTGGTGAATTTCACTGTGTGGATATGGTTGAAACGACTTTTGCATCTAACAGAGAGGATCCAAACGGGCTACGGTTAAGTTTAAAAGTGAATTGTGAAGCCATAAGACTAGGGGCTCGGTGGCATCATGTGTATGAGTTGAACGGTTAGAAAAAGGGTTTTTAGAGGAATATAGTACGCATATTTTGTGCGTTTGTATATAGTGAAATAGGTTATATATAGCCGGTATTAGATACAAAAGAGCAGTGATTTTGCTCAGATATTGTGTGATCAAATATTTATACATGGTTGTTTTTAATCAATATATTTTTCAACCGAGAGGCACATGTAAGTGCATTTATATTAAGGATTTAACGAGGTATGGGTGGTTTCGGCCATAACATATGAATGAGGAATGAAATAGCGACACTTTTAAAGAAATATAGGAAGGGTGAGAAATAGCAAATATGGTTGGAGCAATGATTATTATCTTCAGCTTTAATTGGTATAATAGATGGTTGTGACAACAAGAAAAGAAGAAATGATGTGATTTTAAGATGTAGGAATTTTGGACAAAGGCTCCGTAGAATAGAATACACTAAGTGTGGAAGAAACTTAGACTCCACAATACTGGTACATGATAAGAGGGTGAATAAATAAGATTAATATACAGTATATTACAAAGAGGACCCCAACGCGGGGCTATGCTTATGCAGTAATTAATGGTATTTTAAGTTAGTGCATGGATGGTGCTAACTTGTATAACAATATGATTCTAGTAAGTATAAAAGAATGAGGAGTACTTATGGTTATCTTTCCAGGATAGATGGAACTTATCATGGCTCCCTGAACAATTCTAATACGGAGGATCAATTCATATACGTTTCACTTATTTGAACAATTTGGATTGTATAGTTGACGACTCTTATATCAAGGTAAGATTCAGATGTGTATGTCTATGTATGGGGTAGTTATTCATCGGGGGTATGTAATCCCCTTATGCAATAAATAGTGCGCAATTCAAACATCACTTTAAAATCTTTGTTTTAGAAACAATATATTTGAAAAAAAGCGGCGCCTACAAAAGAATAGTGTGTAACACGTCAGAGAGAATGTAATGCCCACTCAAGGATGGTGTGGTTTAGGACTATAGTGACACACATGGATTTGTCATTTATGCACAAGGGATTCCTTTTAGCATGTACACATGGATTTTATTTTGGAGTCCATATTCCTTTCCCCTTCTGTTTCACCTGTTTTACTATTTTTGATTATGTTTATTTAATATATTGACTAAATCGCGTGGCGGCGGTCTTGTTTTCCTTTGTGTGTAACACAATTAGGTTTAGAATATGGTTATCAATAATGAACTTTAAGAGACGCATGACATACGCTTGGGCGGTGATGGTGGTTAATATTTATGTATTTATCACATGGAAGGATGCACTAATAATACATACATTCTCTAATTACATGAATTCAAGCGAGCGATTAAGACATATAGGTTTTAGCTTGTGTTTTTCTTTTCTGTTTTATTTATGACTTACAGCCTGAGGAAGCCCTAATAGGGCAAAACGCGCGTCGGCTGTGGAGCATTGTCATTTAAGAAATAAAATTTGAACTGTCAATACAACATGGCTCACTGGAAATGAGAAAGTTTATTCTGATAAAGAACATTGATGGAGAAAGAGTGCCAAACTGCACAGAGGATAAAAGTGACCACATATGATGTGCACTGGTGTTTTGTTCTTGATATTGTGACTTTCTGCTGCAATCTCTGTGGGCAGGAGGTCTTTGTGGATGCTCACCAAGGTTGCACTCAATATTGAATGTGTTGAACATGACATGTGGTTGAAGTGGATTTGATAAGAGAACGTTAATTGATGTGCAGATCATTGTATAGCAAATCCACCCTTCTTTATATTTTGTAGAAACTCTTAAGAGAATAGTGTTTACAGACAGAAATAAACATGCCGAGACGCAACCGAATTAAAAGGGCCAGTCCCAAAGGAGGATTCATATGAAGACAAGGCGGTACTAAGGAGGGACTAACAAGGCGATAAAAGAATCAGAAGCCAGCATTTACAAAGGACAACGATAAGCTCGCACAAAACATGAGCATCGGATGCATTTTTTCCTTTTCAATGCTTCAGTTATGAATGTAAAAGGAAAAGTGTACCTTCTCTGTTGTGCATTCTCATCAATCTCTCATACACGGGGATCGATATTTATCCCAGACCATGTAATTAGGATCCTTGTTCCTGGTGTGTGTCAGTAATGCGCTCTTATGCTCAACTCCCGATCCTCCTGCAGTATGCAAGCCCCATGCTGAGATGTGCATTGTGCGAACCCCAGTCTTGCGAGCTGCAACAGGGAATTTATTACTTTAACGCTGGTCTGTTCTAAAATTCTGTGAGGTTGTGCATTGTAGTGAGACGCAGGAATATTTCCCAAGTCATGTTCTTAGAGATAATTTGGTTTGCAACACATAAAGTGCTAGAAGCGAAGATCGCTTTCTTATTAAAGATTGTAATGGTGCTTCAAACAACGTTACATTAAAATAAATATATATGTATCAATGCAAGGTTTTAGGGTACAAAAGCGGTGGTCAAGTTAAAGCTGAAAAAACGTAGACGCAGATATCCCGTTAAAAAATAGAATGACATGAAGGCTCATGAGTAAGTTGTGCAAAATACCCGGACTGTTAATTAGCCAGTAAATTGATGCCTACTACAATCATAACAGAGAGGGAATGGCGCAGTTCAAAGAAAAAAAGATAGCTCATTTACTTGTCGCAACAAATGCTCTGTAGTTAATTGGCCACTAGAGGGAGGCACAGGACCAAACATTTGCGATGGGAATTATTATTTGTGCCAGTGTACGTGGTCGACACGGTTAGGTTTAGTATGTCTCCAAATTGTTGCCAAACCAACGTGTAGGTGAATACCAGTCAACATTCTTTAGTTTTAGTCCTGAATGGAAAACCGAGAACAGGTGAGGCTCAGCTCAGAAACTATGTGAGGCCAAGCAATGACGTAGACTGGAGTGGAGATCATGGTCAGTCACAGACAGGCAGTGGGCCAGTCCGTGGTAGTTCCAGGTCACCCATAGGCTCTGCGGCGTCTTCTACAATGCACATCACCTCTGCTACTTCATGGTGTCTGTCTGATAATGCGCTTTAGCGTCCCGTACTGCAGGGCTTTAATCACCGGCATTTCTAACAAGCGCGCACAGCAGCAGGGGAGGCACGTACGGCAGTAGGGTGCTACGGAGGGGGGGGCCTGCGCTATTCAGTTGCAGGAGCCATAATTGCTACCGTATGGTGGTGCTCGCTCCCGCAAGTGAATGTCCACACGTGCACGCGTTGCCATTGAAGGCAATGGAACGCGTGCACGGTTGTGGGTGAAAAAGGGGACCGATGGCATTAGGTCTCCTTCAAGTAGCGCATGCGCGCTGCATAGCGAGACCTAAACAGGTTTATGAAGCGAGGCTAAAAACAGTGTAGCCGCTCAGTAATCAAGCAGGGAGACTGTTTTTTAGCCAGAGTAGCTGGCTTGTGTCTGCGCTCGTCCGTTATCCGACATCCATTCTTTATGATGTCCAGCACACACTGGCCCGTAATTGAAAATGTCCAATCTAAGAGAAACTGAGAAATCCTTCGCCTTACTGTCAATGTTTCTATGAGGCTCTGAGACAGACAACTACTAAAGGGCTCTGGGCACTCTAAGGATGCCAACAGCTGTTTCCATGGTCCGGGGAAATAATTTCCTGCTTGCCTCATTTTCTAGAAAAAAGATGTCATGTCTCGCGGGACCGCTGACATTTTGAAGTCAGGCAACAGATGGCATGACTCAGTCAATGCCAAAATTCTCTATTTTTGGCAGAAATGGGAGATTCTACTTCCAGTGGGAATTGCTAATGTAAAGCCTCTAGCTCTGATCAGCCTCTTGACACATTTTATGTACTTGTAAGTCCCTAGTAAAGTGCTACTACAGGTACCCAGAGCCTATAAAGTAAATTATACTAGTAGTCCTGCAGCACTCCTTATGCCTCCCACTTACCTAGGTCTCTACACTTGTTTCAGGCCTGCCATTGCAGTCTGTGGGGGGAGTTTTAAAACTGCTATTTTGACCTGGCAAAATAAACCGTTTCCCAGTCCGAAACATTACTTTTTAATATATGTACTTCAGTCCTACAGTGGACCCTAAACAACCACATGGCAGGGTTCAGTGTCTTTATAAAGTTGGACACATACTTATAAGTTTTACATGTACTGGTAGTGAAAATGTTTTATATTTGTTGTTCACTCCTGCATGACCTGCCTTTCCCAATGGAAAATTGAGTTACCCTATGACTCTTAATACGTGCTAACTTTTAATAGAGAGCAGGTAGGAATGTTGAGTTTGGTTTCTAAAGAATTCTAATTTTAAATCCTCTTTAATGGTAAAGTTGGATTATAAGTCACAATTCAGAAAATGCCACTTTTAGAATTGTATTGTCTTGTCCCAACCATTTGGTGCCTGCAGCCTCTATCCTGGGTCATATGACTAGGTGTAAGGTGCAGTTGGTCTTCGTGTATTACTCCGAGGCAGTTAGACAAAAGTAGAATAGGTGTTGGCAAGATAGTCCATCACTGACTTGATATCAGAGAGGAGCTGTCATCTATCACACTTATTTATCACAAAGGCTGTGCCTCGGCACACTCACAAAAGATTTCACAGTAGTCTTTTGTGCCCCCCGACGAGCTGGGGACAGGGCAGGGAGGAAGGAAATTCCAAACATCTCGGGGGTAGAACTGCTTAGATACGTCTCCAACTTCGAAGCTGGCACCACGGATAAATAGTGGACCCTCAGACCCAACTCTTCAGTACACTTCTAGACCAGTGGAAAACTCAGAAGAAGTACAGCTTTGCTACTCTGCTGCAAGTAAGACTACTACTCTTCTGCCCTGCTACTCTGCTGCCAAGTTGTCCGAGTGAGAAGGACAGGACTTCAAGGGGTAGTTGGCTTGGCTCCTGATTAGCACCTCCAGGACAAAAGGCCTGCATCTGGACTCTGCCTAATGTGAGTCCTAACATTGTAAGTGATGCCTCTCCAGGCATGGACTCTTGGAAATTGGGCTGGAGGTGCCTTACCAGCCCAGCTGTGGTCTACACCCAAATCTGGAGCAATGTAATGAAAAGCTCTGCAAAGCCTGCCACACAGCTACAACCTTCATCATAACCAACGCTGGGCAACTTTCGGCCACCACACAGCCTCGCCGCACAGCTGCAGCCTCAACGGAATTGGCGCTGAACAACACAGAGTCTTGTCACCAATGCCAGCATCATCAGAACCAGCACAACTCAATACAAATCCTCAAAAGGTCTTGCTGCACAGCTTCATCTGAACTGATGCAGTGTGGCGCAACCCGACACAGAACCTCGCATCGCCGTCCTGGCAGACCCTCGTACCGACATCAGATGACTCAGAGCCTTGTAGAGCAATTGCTGTGCAGACCGTGTCCCAGAGACATTAGGTGTCCATATGACTCAACTGTATTCCTGTATCCCTCCCGCACTCCATCATAGGTCAACCTGAACTTGTGACTTTGCCCTGGTCCAAACCGATGAGATAAACACAGTTAGGAGACAAGTTACCTTGTGTCCCTAGGGGATAGAGAGATGGTGCCAAAAGCCCACATGCCCTTCAACACTTCCAAGTATATGCAGTGGGTCACCATCAATGGGCAAAGGTTGGAGGCTCTGAGAGACACAAGAGCCAGTATGACTACTGTGAGGTATCATGGTGTCCTCAGAACAGGTCATCCCTAATATATTCTACCAGTTACAGTTAAAGACAACTGTAAGAGTCACTTACCAGTGACTCGGGTTCCCTTTGAGTGGGGGGTTATCAAGTTTTCTAAAAGTAGCTGTGAGTCCTGCCACTTCTGTAGACTGTCTGTTGGACGATGACCTAAAGCCCACTGCCTAGAAGGAAGTTGAGCTCAGGTCACATCTGGATATGTTAGGCTTGCCTGAATGGGTCAGTATGATCACAAGGTCCTTGTGAGTCAGGAAGCCTAGAGTCTGAAAGATTGATCGAGATATCTGCCAAGAAGAGGAAGGGCAGGGGTGCAGGAAACCAACCCCTAACACCCCCACAGCACCAGCTGATGGTGTGCCTTAGGAAGCTGCCCCTGAACCTATAGAGGGTGGGCCCACCGGAGAAATTCTGCAAGGTGCAGAATGAATAGCCAACTCTAGCGGGTTTGAGGCATCAAGCTGAGGTCAAGGCAGCAAGTGATACCTCTGGAGATCATATTTCTATTGGGAGATTACACTCCTATACAATGCGCCTAAGGTTCCTGGACCTGGGGCAGTCTGTGCGCGGGTGGTCCCCCAGTGTTACAGGGTCTTCCTACTGGGGTTGTCTCATGAAATACCTCTGACAGGACATTTGGGTCAGGACAAAACCTTTGCCAGGCTTTCCCTCACTTGTTTTGGCCCCGAATGAAGACAGCCTCTGATACATTCTGCAGGTGTTGTCCCACCTGCCAGGCCAGTGGGAAAACAGGGCAAAAGCTGGAGGCTCCCAGGGTTCCCTTGCCTGTTGTTGGCACTCCCTTTGAGAGGGTAGGCATCAACATTATTGGACCCTTGGACCCAGAAATGCCTTAGGCAACAGGTTCATCTTGGCGCTAGTGGATCACACCTCTAGGTAACCTTAGGCCATCTCCCTGAGGTTGGTGACAGCACATGTAGTGGCCAGGGTCCTGATGGTGATTTTTTACCAGTGTGAAATAGGCAAAAATGTCATGTTCGTATACATGAAGTCCATGTGTGACGAGTGTGAAGTAACCTACACGTTTTCCACATCCATACAAATGGGCTTAGGGAGAGATTTAACAAGACCCTCAAATAGCCCCTGCTATTCGCCCACACGGAGGTACTGCAGAAGTGAGTTGGGTTTAGCCCATTTGAGTCCCTCTACAGTCACCATGTTTGAGAACCTCTCAACTTAGTGAGCAATTTCCCAGGACGCCCACTCAGGATGTAGTCACTACATGCTGACGCTCCGCAAGCAGGTGCAGCACTTCTGGAAGAAGTCTAAGGAGAATCTTGAGGCCAGCCAAGAGGTAATGAAACTCTGGTATGACCAGAAGGCCACTCTTGTAGAGCTTCAACCTGGCCAGAAGGTGTGGGTCCTGGAGCCGGTGGAGCCCAGAGTTCTCCTAAAATCATTGGACTGGCCCCTATGAGGTTAAGGGGCAGAGGGTAAATAGTTCTTCTGCCTAGTGGACCTCAAAACCCATACAAAAAACCTAAGGGTGCTCCATTTCAATTGCCTCAAGCCAAACTTTGAGAGATCTAAGGTCATCATGCTCCTGGTGACAGATGATGTGGTTGAAGAGGAGATCTAACCTCTCCACGACCTCCTATCCACCAAGGAGCACAACTGGTCAGTTGCTAGTATCAACCTCTGCCCTACTCTGACTCCAGAACAGTAGAGGGAATGTTACCAACTGTTGGGTCATGTTTCTTCTCTGTTCTACCTCACCCCTGGATTTACACATTAGTGTACTCACAACATAGACAATGGAAACAGTGTGCCTGTTAAAAACATAATGTACAGTTTGTGGGACAAGGAGAGAGCTGGTATCAAGGAGGAAGTCCCCAAGATGTTAGCACTAGGGGTGATTGAGTTCAACAACAATCCCTGGTCCAGCTCAGTTCTGCTGGTGCCCAAGGCTGCCCACCAGGTGCCACCCCGGAATTTAGGTTCTGTGTGGACTACCGAAGACCTAATTCCGTCACCAAAAAGTGACACTCACCCCATCCCCCAGGCTGATGACCTAATCGAGATGAGGGGTTTTGCTAAGCTCCTCAGTACGTTTGATCTTACATCAGGGTACCAGCAGATTGCTCTGACTGAGGAGGCCAAAGAGAGGTCAACAGTATCAACCCCAAAGTGACACTTCCAGATTTGGGTGATACCCTTTGGTTTAAAGAATGCCCCTGCAACCATCCAGAGGTTGGTGAACAGGGTCCTGGCTGGGATTGAGGCCTTCTGTGACGCCTACCTCGATGACATAGCTGTCTTTAGTTCCTGGTGGGAGGAACCCCTTTAACAGCTCTAAGAGGTGCTTAAGGCCTTGCAGCAGGCGGGCTCGACTATTAAGGCTAGCAAGTACCAGATAGGGCAGGGTACAGTGGTGTATCTGGCCCACTTGATAGGCGGGGCCAATGTGCAGCTCCTATAGGCCAAGATTGAGGCTATCCTGGCCTGGCAACTCCCCAAAACTCAGAATGAGGTGAGGGCCTTCCTGGGACCTACCGGATATTACAGGAGGTTTGTTGTTGCCCCCTTAACCGAGCTAACTTACAAGACACAGCCAAAAAATGTGACCTGGAAAGAGGCCTGTCAGAAAACATTTGACATTCTCAAGGAGACCATGGATAAAAGCACCTGTACTCAAGTATCCGGACTCCTCCAAGGAGTTTATTCTGCAGTTGGATGGTCCAGAGCATAGCATAGGGACTGCCTGTTGGACAGGCCCCACGAAGGGCTCGCTCCCTCCCCGCATGACAGGGCCCAGACACCGGCTCTCCGGGGGCTACCCGCAGAAGCAACCCGCAACCCGTCCCCTCCGGGACGCCTGCTCCCGGATATCTCTGTGTCACGGGCCCGGGCCCCCGGCAGCCCCATTGCCCGGCCCAGCCGCCATCTTGGACACTGCACCACGCGGCCGCGTGGCCTCAGCTCGACCCCAACCCTGGGCCCGGCCAGGCCCCGCCATCCCGGCACCACCATCCATCCAGGAGGTGAACGGACCACTTGGCAGGCTAATGGGAGAAAGAAGTGTCGATGGCTCTCCCCCGCCAGGTGCCGATCGCCCCCAGCCTCCCCGGGTGCTGGCTCCACCCCCCTGCTGGGTGTCTGGACTCCCTCATCCCGGACCTCCCGACCTCCCAGTACGAGGGTCCGGACATCAAAGGGCGCCAGACCTATAACCGAGGAGCCCCAGAGCAGGAAGACAGTTGTATCCTGGAGTCGAGAGACACCGAGAAGAACTCATCCTTGACGGACTGCTGGCGCTGCCGCAGCCCTGCCTTGTGAACTATCGTCCTGCCTGCTGGCGCTGCCGCGGCCTTCTGCAACCTTCATCCTCGTGGGACCTGCTGGCACTGCCGCGGCCCGTTGTAACTTCCATCTTCGTTGGGACCTGCTGGCGCTGCCGCGGCCCGTTGCCACCTACGATCTCTTCGGGACCTGCTGGCGCTGCCGCGGTCCGACCCGTCCGACCGCCGAGCTCGAGGATTGTGAGCTACCGCCGTTTCATCTCAGTACCCGTAGGTACCAAGACTGTCCCGCTACCCCCTTTCCCTACTAGAGACTAGGATTGAGAGGATCATCGTGTCCTGATCTCCTTGTATCGTACTACCTTACTTCAAGAACTGCCTATAAAAGGTGTTACTCTGATCTTCGTGTGGTGTCCATCTGTGGGGGGGGGAAGTTACTTGTCTGTACGATCGCTGGAGACGGCCCTCACCGGAGGCCTCTCCCCTTGTGCTCGGCTGACCCTCCAGGTCCCCGTCTAACACTGCCTTAGTCAAGTTAAATGAGAATGGGCTAGAACTACCCATAGCCTTCATTAGCAGAAGGTTACCTACCCGGAAAGAGTGGTGGAGTGCTAGTGACATGGAGGCCTTAACTGTGGTCCGGGCACTGAAGAAGCTGAGACCATGCCTGTTTAGGACTCACTTCCAGGTTAAGACAGGGCACAAGCCCCACCGATGGCTAATTTCAAATGAAGGATGAAAATTCCAGGCTGTTGATGTGGCCCATCTCTCTACAGGGAATTGACTTTACAGTGTGCCCTAGGTCAGACCATGTCAATGTTGACAGTCTATCAAGGTTTTTGAAAACTCCCAGGAGTTTGGTAGTTCTCCTCACTTTTAGCTGTGTGGGGGAGGGATATGTATTTGTCCTGTCAGCCTAAGAGTTGTCTTCCCCCAAACTTTTTGCCTTACTCCTCCTGTTTTTGTTGAATTCTTTTTTACTTGTTATAGAACTCTGCACACTTTTCCACTGCTAACCAGTGCTAAAGTGTGTGTGCTCGCCCCTTTAAACATGGTGAAATTAGATTACACCCACTTGGCACATTTAATTTACTTGTTAGTCCTTTGTAAAGTGGCACTGCAGGTGACCAGGGCCTCTAAAATAAATGCTACTAGTGGGCATGCAGCACTCCTTGCTCCTTCCACTTATGTAGGGCTCTAATCATGTCTCAGGCCTTCCATTATGGGTGCACTTTTTACACTGCCATTTTGACCTGGCAAAATAAACCTTTTGTCAGACATAAACATTATTTTTTATTACATATAAGTCACCCAAAGGGTAGGCCCTAAAAATCTCACAGGGCAGGATGCCGCGTATTTAAAAAGTTGGGCATGTACTTCTAACTTTTACATTTCCTAGTAGTGAAAAATTTTTACATTCATTTTTTCACTACTGCAAGGCCTGCTTCTCCTGTAGGACAACATTTTGTTGTTTTATTATATTTAATAAGTGATAACTTTCAATTGGGAACAGGTAGGAATGGTGAGTTTGGTCTCTAAAGAATTGTAACGTAAAACCCTCTATAATCGTAAAGTTAGATTTTAAGTCAAAATTCTGAGAATGCCACTTTTAGGAAGCTGGCATTTTCTTGTATCAACCGTTTCGTGCCTGCAGCCTGTATCCCAAGTCACATGACTAGGTGTATCTGTCAGTCTGTCTTTGTATATGACTCCCAGGTGCTTGGCAGGATGGGCCATCTCTGACTTGATTGCGGAACTGTCACCTGCCACACTTAGACATCACAAAGGCTCTTATTAAGCACACTCACAAAGGGCTTCACACTAATCTTTTGTACGACTAGACAAACTGGGGTCAGGGCAGGGAGGAAGGCAATTCTAAACAGTTCTGGGGCTGGAGCGCTCTAGAAACTTTATCTACTGCAAAGCTGACACCAAGTATAAATAGTGGACTCTCTGAACCAACTCTTAAGTGCACCTCTAGATTTGTGGAAAACTCAGAAGAAGGACTGCTGTGCTGCTCTGTTCCAAGAAGGACTCCTACCCTGCTGCCCTTGCACCTGAGTGAGAAAGACTGAACCTGAATCTTGAACTCAGGACCACCAGAGTGACTCCAAGGGCTAGTTGGCTGTGACAGAAAAAGCTTTACCTCTCATGAACCCTGCACCTGGACTTTGCCTACCGTGAATCCTAACCCCCAAGTGGTGCCCCTCAAGTCCTGGACCCTTGGAAATGGGTATAGAAGTGCCTTGCCAGCCCATCTATGGTCTTCACCAAATGCTACAAAAAACGCAAAGCCTTGCTGCAGAGCTACAAGCTTCATAGTAACTGATACTGAGCATTGCAGAATCCAGAAGAGTCTCACCACACAGATGCCATCCTCAACAGAATCTATTTCAAGCGATTAAAAGCCTCACCCAGCCTCACTACCCAGCTGCCAACTGCATAAGAACCGACGCAACGCGGTACAAAACCTTACAATGCCTTGCTGCACAGCTTCATCAGAAGCCCTTGCAGCCCCTCGGAACCGACACCGGGAGATGCCTCGCCTCGCAAAGCAATGCCGGGCAGAACGCTCGCAAATACATAAGGTATTGTCCAACTGACTCAAGTGGGTCCCTGCAGCCGGCCCATGGGCCATGTGTGGGAGGTGAGAGGTTTTATAGGTATTTCTCCGTACTTTTAATGGAAAGAGAAGACAGCTTTCAGACCATGGAAGGAGAAAGGCAAATGGGTGCATTCACTCATGGAGTAAGCTGTGGGACAGAGAAGAGTACAGATTGTCCTTCCTTACATATTGTACATTTCATGTTGTTAGATTTTAAGTTTCATCGTCACTTTAGTCCTTTTTAACAGAAAAAAAAATACTTGTGTGCCTTACAGCTGCTTCGTAAATCCCTAGAATGAAAATTGATGCATTATGGTTCTCTGCGCTACCTGACATAGCCTGGAGAAGGGGTTGGAGCCCAAGTCTGGCATGTGACACGTGTCACTCTGTCATGTGGCATATGCCACATCTGATGTGACATATGCCATAGATTTTCTACTTTGTCTTTCATTATTATCAGTTGAGCATTTCCAAAGGACTATGTTTCACTCTGCTAAAATAAATAAATTGTGGAATTTAGAAATAAAATTAAAAAAAAAAGAAAAAAAGATTTTCCCCAGCTGGGGTTTGAACCCTGGTCAAAACTCACTCAAAGCCCCTGTGAAGTAACAGTGAGCCATCTGTTCTGCTGAAATTCCCCTAGCCAAAGGCTTTTATGTCATAGAATAATGATGTCGGTCCTTTCTCTGTTTCTATTGTCTTTGGACTTTAGATACCAGAAATCTTCTCTCGATTTACATTCTTTAAATACAAATAGCCCTTCCTTTCATACAGTCTGCCACTAGCCCCATGCATTTATTATTGGTACACAATCATCCCCACATTCTCATTCCACTAAATAAGTGATTTCTTTCATAGCAAACCTGCCCCCCCTATCCACATGCCACCCAGCATGCCATCAATGCCTCACATGCACTATGACTAAGGAGGCCATAGTTCTCCCAGATACTGCTAGGGGGTGATTTACAAAGGCACAGCTTTCATTTGTGGAATTTAGAAATAAAATTAAAAAAAAAAAAGAAAAAAAAAAACGATTTTCCCCAGCTGGGGTTTGAACCCTGGTCAAAACACACGCAAAGCTCCTGTGAAGTAACAGTGAGCCATCTGTTCTGCTGAAATTCCCCCAGCCAAAGGCTTTTATGTCATAGATCAATGATGTCGGTCCTTTCTCTGTTTCTATTGTCTTTGGACTTTAGATACCAGAAATCTTCTCTCGATTTACATTCTTTAAATACAAATAGCCCTTCCTTTCATACAGTCTGCCACTAGCCCCATGCATTTATTATTGGTACACAATCATCCCCACATTCTCATTCCACTAAATAAGTGATTTCTTTCATAGCAAACCTGTCCCCCCTATCCACATGCCACCCAGCATGCCATCAATGCCTCACATGCACTATGACTAAGGAGGCCATAGTTCTCCCAGACACTGCTGGGGGGTGATTTACAAAGATATAAAAGGATGTCGTCAGCTTAGAGCGAAATGCGATCCTCAAACTCCGGGGTCCAGCTAATACCCCTCATCGAGGGCTGCCACCGCAGCCAGGCAGCGAGCGGTTCCAAGGCCAGAGCAAAGAGGAGAGGGGACAACGGGCATCCCTGTCGCGTGCCTCTCCCCAGTACAAAGGGGCCAGAGACTTTGCCATTCACCACTCCCTGGGCCAGCGGCTCCTCGTATAACAGTTTTACCCATCTTATAAATCCCGGGCCGAAACTAAACCCTGCGAGCGCGGCCCAAAGGTATGGCCACTCCACCGTATCGAAGGCCATCGTTGCATCCAGGGATGCCAAGATGGCCGGCTCACGTATGGACGCCACTCTCGCGAGGACTCCATAGAGACGCCGCATGTTGAGTGTGGTATTGCGATGTGGAATAAAGCCGGACTCATCAGGATGTACTAAATCACCAATGACTGTTATCAGGCGATTCACCAGAACCTTAGCCAGAATCTTAGGCTCGGCGTTCAAAAGTGAAATGGGCCTATAGGATGTACAATGTTCTCGCGGCTTTCCCTCTTTGTGGATAACTACAATGGTTGCGAGCCTTTGATCACGGGGGGGGAGGCCCTCATCACGCGATTCAAGAAACATAGCCCGGCGATATGGCGCTATCTTGTCGGGTCTTAGTTTGTAAAGTTCAATGGGGAGGCCGTTTGGTCCCATCGCTTTGACTGAACGCACTGAACGGATCGCCAGCGCAATCTCATCAGCAATCAAGTTCAAGTTCAAGTTCAAGTTCAGGTATTTGTATAGCGCACTACTCACCCAGAGGGTCTCAAGGCGCTAGGGGAAGGGGTTAACTTATTTGTCGAATAGCCAGGTTTTCAGTTCTTTTCTGAATGAGATGTGGTTCTGATTAAGGCGGAGGTGGGTGGGGAGTGAGTTCCAGGTCTTGGCAGCCAGGAAGGAGAAGGATCTGCCACCCATGGTGGATTTCCGGATGCGCGGGACTGCGGCGAGGGCTTGGTTGGACGATCTTAGTTGGCGGGTGGGTTTGTAGAAGGACAATCGAGTGTTGAGGCATTCGGGTCCTAGATTGTAGAGGGCCTTGTGTGCGTGGGTGAGAAGGCGGAAGGTAATTCTTTTGTTGACGGGAAGCCAGTGGAGGTCTTTTAAATGTCCGGTGATGTGATCTTGGCGCGGGATGTCTAATATGAGTCTCGCTGACGCGTTTTGGATGCGCTGGAGTTTTTTCTGTAATTTTGTTGTGATTCCGGCGTAAAGTGTGTTACCATAATCCAGTCGACTCGTGACCAGTGCGTGGGTGACAGTCTTTCTTGTCTCGAGGTGGATCCAGCGGAAGATCTTTTTGAGGATGCGAAGTACGTTGAAGCAGGAGGACGAGACGGCGTTGACTTGTCTGGACATCGAGAGAGAGGAGTCTAGGATGAAGCCAAGGTTACGTGCATGGTCTGTGGGAGTGGGTGCTATGCCCAGAGCTGAAGGCCACCAGGATTCGTCCCAAGCTGAGGGTGAAGGTCCTAGGATGAGCACCTCCGTTTTGTCTGAGTTGAGTTTTAGGCGGCTCTGTTTCATCCATTCGGCAACTTCTTTCATGCCTTCGTGAAAATTGGTTTTGGCGGTGTTGCGGTCTTTGGTGAGGGAAAGGATTAGCTGGGTGTCGTCGGCGTAAGAGATGATGTTGAGGTTGTGTTGACGCGCGATGGAGGCGAGAGGACTCATGTAGACGTTGAAGAGGGTGGGACTGAGTGAGGATCCTTGAGGTACGCCGCAGATGACTTCGGTGGCCTCTGAGTAGAATGGGGGAAGTCGGACTCTTTGAGTTCTCCCAGCGAGGAATGAAATGATCCAGTCCAAGGCTTTTCCTTGTATGCCGATGTTGCTGAGTCGATGTATAAGGGTGCTGTGGCAGACGGTGTCGAAAGCGGCGGAAAGGTCGAGTAGGATGAGGGCCACTGTTTCTCCGTTGTCCAGGAGTGCTCAGATGTCGTCGGTCGCTGCAATGAGGGCGGTTTCGGTGCTGTGTTTGGCTCAAAACCCGGATTGAGATGGATCGAGGGAGTTGTTGGATTCAAGGAAGGTGGTGAGCTGGTTGTTGAGGGCTTTCTCGATGACTTTGGACGGGAAAGGTAGGAGGGATATGGGTCGGTAGTTTTTCAGTTCTGAAGGGTCCGCTGTGGGTTTCTTCAGAAGGGTGCTGAGTTTGGCGTGTTTCCAGCTCTCTGGAAAGGTGGCAGAGTTGAAAGAGCAGTTGATGACATCGCGGAGTTGGGGTGCGATGATGGAATCAGCTTTGTTGAAGATGTGGTGGGGACAGGGGTCAGAAGGCGAGCCAGAGTGGATTGAGTTCATGAGGTGAGTGGTGTCTTCAGTGGTGATTGGGTTCCAGGCGCTGAGGATGTTAGTTGGAGGAGTAGGATCTGAAGGGGGTGGGGCGGGTTGATCGCTGGGAGAGTTCTCGAAGCTGTTGTGGATGTCGGCAATTTTGTTGTAGAAGAAGGAGGATAGCGCATTGCAGAGGTCTTGGGAGGGGGTGATGTCGTTAGTTGCTGCGGTGGGGTTGGTGAATTCTTTGACGATATTGAAGAGTTCCTTGCTGTTATGAGTGTTGTTGTCAAGACGATCCTCGAGTGCTGATTTCTGGCGGATCGGATCAGTTGGTGGTGTTTGCGGGTGGCTGTCTTGAGGGAGGCCATGTTGTCTGAGGTTGGGTATTTTCTCCAGTTCTTCTCTATGATGCGGCATAGCTTCTTGGATATTTTAAGTTCGTCATTGAACCAGGGAGCTTTTTTGCTGGCTGATTTCATCTGGTGCTTTTTCAGGGGTGCTAATTCGTCCGCACTGAGGGTAATCCAATGCCTGAGGTTTGTGGCCGCTTGGTCTGGGTCCAATGAGAGGGTGGGAGGGTTTTGGCTGAGTGATGTGAGGAGTTGGTCGGTGGTGATTTTGTTCCAGTTTCTCAGAGGAATCGGTTGTGGACGGTTGTGGGTCAGGGTGGTTTTGTAGCTGAAGTGAACACAACTGTGATCCGTCCAGTGGAGAGCTGTAGTGTGATCGAAGGAGATGTGTTTGCTGGAGGTGAAGATAGGGTCGAGCGTGTGTCCGGCTGTGTGAGTGGGGGTGTCAACAAGTTGTTTGAGTCCGAGATTGGCCAGGTTGTCCAGAAGGGTGGTGGTGTTGTTGTCGTGTTTGTTTTCAAGGTGGTAGTTGAAGTCTCCTAGAAGAATGTAGTTTTCGGAGGTGAGGGCGTGTGGGCTGACGAAGTCTGTGATGTCATCGCTGAATTGAGTGCGGGTGCCTGGAGGCCTGTAAATGAGGGTGCCTCTAAGTGTGGTCCTGGGGTCGGTGTGGATCTGGAAGTGGAGGTGTTCGGCGGTTGCAAGATTGTCGTCGGAGCTGGTTGTGATTTTGATGGTGTTTCTGTGGACGATGGCGGTGCCTCCTCCTGTTTGATTGATGCGGTCTTTTCGGATAATTTTGTAAGCGTCCGGTATGGCTATGGCGATGTCGGGAGCAGATGATGTGTTCATCCATGTTTCAGTAAGGAAGGCGATGTCAGGTGACGCAGTGTCGATTAGGTCCCAGAGTTCTGTTGCATGTCTGTGGACCGAGCGGGTGTTGAGCAGGATGCAATTAAGGCGGTTGGAGTTGTGTTTGGAGGACGTGGATTTGGTGAGGGTCCTGAAGCAGTTGAACTTGCAGGAGAGGCAGGCGAATGGGCCGTGAGTACGTCCTGGAGTGGCTTCGCAGCATAGAGGAGTACGTCCGGGGTTGAGGGCAAGGAGAGTAGCGGCATCATATGTGATTCTAGAGGGTTGGGAGCGGCGGGGGCCAGGGGGACAGGTGCTGGGCGCGGTCAAGGCGCGGACGGGCGCAGACGGGCTTACCTTTGGCGAACCTTCGGCGCGGCCGCAGCGCGTGGACGCTGCGCGTTGGGACATCTGTCATAAATGGATAGTGGAGGGGGGCGGAGCGTGGGCGGGTCAGCTGGGAGGCGGGATCTGGGAGGAGGCACGGGCTCACGGAGGTAAACAAAGTCCCAAAATGGCAGCCCCGTCCCTGAAACGAGACTGGGGCACAGCCGGAGTATAGCACAGTCACAAACACTCGCAAAACACTTCTCTTTACCCCACACAGCAAAGTCTACAGTGCGCAGCAATAATCAAATAAATTACGTCAGGCAAATTAATTCTGGCGCCGAGTGCGCAGCCACTGTACTCAAATAAATGTCTAAAGTGGGCAAAAGCGATACCAGGCGCTGCGAGCGATCTCTTTCCGTGCAGGCAGGCAGCAGCGCGATGTTCCTTCTGAGGGGCTCAGGCTGCGGGGAGCACAAGCGTCCGTAGGGAGGCAGAGGGCGGGGGGAGCGACCGTACAGGAAAGCGTCCACACGGTCACAAATGGCCAGGGGATAGAGCGCTGTAGCTGTACTCGTGGGTGGGCGGGTCAGCTGGGAGGCGGGATCTGGGAGGCGGCACGGGCTCACGGAGGTAAACAAAGTCCCAAAATGGCAGCCCTGTCCCTGAAACGAGACTGGGGCACAGCCGGAGTATAGCACAGTCACAAACACTCGCAAAACACTTCTCTTTACCCCACACAGCAAAGTCTACAGTGCGCAGCAATAATCAAATAAATTACGTCAGGCAAATTAATTCTGGCGCCGAGTGCGCAGCCACTGTACTCAAATAAATGTCTAAAGTGGGCAAAAGCGATACCAGGCGCTGCGAGCGATCTCTTTCCGTGCAGGCAGGCAGCAGCGCGATGTTCCTTCTGAGGGGCTCAGGCTGCGGGGAGCACAAGCGTCCGTAGGGACGCAGTCAGTACAGCATCCATCAATTCCCTGTCTTCGTCAGCTAGGCGGGGTAAAGCTATGTCTCGCAACAACAAGTGCCAGTCCTCTTCGGGTCTGTCCGATACGGGAGAATAAACCCCCTGATAATATTCTGCGTAGCGTTCCACTATTTCCACTGGGTCAGTAACTCTCAAACCACTCTGACTTTCAATCACCGGAACCACCCGACTCGCTCTCTCCTTCTTGTCCAGCCATGCAATCAATTTACCTGCCTTATCCCCAACATCATACAAACGCCCCTGCTGATCTGGCAGTGTCAGTGACCAGTGCTTTATAATCACTCTGTTTGAGACTAAGAGCATGAAATTTCTCCTGAGTAACATCATGTTCCAAATCTTCTTCCAACTCGTCTATTTCGGATTCAAGTCGGATTACTTCTTCATGTTTACTCCTCTTGGCACAGGAAATCAACGACAAAGCCTGCCCACGGATAACTGTTTTGAAAGCCTCCCAAAGTGAAACAGCAGAAGACACTGACCCCAAGTTTTCAAGTAAATAGTGCTCTATAGACTTAACCAATGCTGCACGGGTCCTAGGGTTGCGGAGGTACCATGGGTTTATGGGAGCTAACCTCCCTTCTGCTCCAACACCAGTATCCAACACCATGAGTAGCGGGTAGTGATCTGAAATGCCACGAGGCAGATGTCTAACCTCCTTAACCATCATGGCCTGCGCCGCTGGCATCAGTACATAATCAAGCCTAGAGAGCCTGCCATGTGCCCCGGAGTGGAAGGTGTATTGTGTCTGCCCAGGGTGTAGCAAGCGCCAACAATCTACTAATCCCAAAGTGTCCATAAGCCTACTCAGCCAAGCCTTTGATCCTGGCAGGTCCCTAGGTGGATAACGATCTTCCCTCCCACAAACAACCGAATTAAAGTCACCACCCACTATCAGGAATCCTTCCGGGAGATTCAGAATTACTTTACCGATATCTTCAAATGTGGACGATTGCAGACCAGGTGGGACATAAACAGACATTAGAAGTATGGTCTTGCCCTCCCATCTGCCCACTATTACTGCATAAAGTCCCCTGTCATCATAAATCACCTCGTCAATTTCCAAGGGGAGGGAGCCTCTGATCATTACCCCCACCCCCGAGACCCGGAGGTGAAGCCCGAATGAGCGACAAGACGATAACCTCGTCTGTTCATGGCTGAGCAGGAATTTTCTATAAGGTGTGTCTCTTGTAGCAGGACCACATCTGGTGACATTCTCTTGAGTAGTTGGAGAACCACCCCTCTTTTAATTCTGTCCCCGAGACCATTGACGTTCCATGACATTAGTCTAACCCCCTATCCCCCATCCCAATAGTGACCACCACCCCATCCCAGAGAAAGACGCATCACCAGCGGACAATAAGCAAACGATACGGCACCTTGTGTAAAACCAAATCAAACCCCAACACCCAACACCCAACCCCCGCCCCCCAACCAGAAAACCAAGCATCTACCCCCCTCCCTGCACCCCTGCGTCTGACCCATCAGCCACCCCAACTTGCAGTGTGCCTGTCGCCCCATTCACTAACTAGTCTACAAAAAGAAACCACAGAGGAGGACGAGTCCCTGTCCCTCCCGCCACCTCGTAGTAGCAGCAAAACACATTTATACATACGATATGCGACCCCCAGCAGTACACTATGCAATAGTTCAGGGAACCTAGTCAATATTCCTTATTCTTGCGCCGATCCGCCGTCTTCCGTACCCCCAGAGCGGTCTGCCGGATCTCTTCTCTCGGGCAGAGTGTCAAGCCAGTCACTAACCACATCTGGACGGTCAAAGAAAAAGGCCTTGTCCTCATATTCGACCCGCAACCGTGCAGGGAAGAGCATAGCGTACTTCAAATCCATGTCTCGCATCCGCCTTTTTACTCCTTGAAAGCCCAATCGTTGTTTTTGGACAGATTGAGTGACGTCCGGGTAGAAGCTCACTGTAGTATTCTCAAACTTGACGGGTCCACCCACTCTCGAGGCCTGCAAAATAGCGTCTCTATCGCGGAAGTTGAAAATCCTAGCGACAATAGGACTTGGTGGGGCACCCGGCTTCGGCCTCCCGCACGGCACTCTGTGCGCCCGTCCCACCGTGAAGAATTTACTCAAGCGTTTGGGGGCGAGATGATTGAGGAGCAGATCTTCCACAAAAAGATCCGTTGCTGTTTCTTCCGATTTTTCAGGAATACCAATAATGCGTATGTTATTCCGCCTTGCACGACTTTCGGAATCCTCCAATCGGCGGGCGAACTGTTCGTTGGCAGTTTGCATATTACGGACCTCCTTTTTTCAAGTGAGAAACGTCGGTAGTGAGACTGGCTGTCTTCAAATCTAGGAATTTGACCTTCTCGTTCGTTTTGTAGAGGTCCGCCCTGATTAAGGTGACATCCACAGCCACGGTATCCAACTTTAAAGCCAGAGCCTCGTATTGTTGTCCGATTGAAGTTTTCATGCAAGCAATGTCGCCCATGACGACTTGGAGGGTCAATTCCTCTGGGTCTTCAAAAGTCACATTCGCCCCTCCGGTAGTTTTAGGGATGGTACCGGGTGATCCCCTCGGCTGGGTGAATCGTTCGATACTATCCGCCTGCGTCAGACTGCCCCTGCCGGTGAACTTGGTCTTCCGCCGGTCTCCGTCTTGCTTGCCCGTCATATTGGGTTCTGTGCCCCGGAGGGCCCTGTGCGACCTGTTGTCAATATCCGCACTTCATAGCCCACTAGAATTCAAATGTTCAGGTTGAGAAAGGGTTTCTCCCGGTCCGCACCAAGTACTTGCGGTAGATACACTGCAGAGTGAAGCGCCCGGCGCAGGCCGATGATCAATCTGTCGATAACACCCTCGCTCACCAGGGAGGTCTCAAAAACTAAACCGAAAGTTGACCAGGGGCATCGATCCCACTGCAGCTAGCCGTTGTTGTTCAACTACTGCCTGGGTATTGGTGCCACTTGAGCTCCATGCCCTTCCACCCCTGTGGGCCAGAAAGTTGCGATCGGTGTAATTCATGTTCCCAATGTCCAAATCGATTTTGGAAAGCAGATAGTGCCTCTGCCGGGTCTGCACTTCAATATTCCATCCGAATAATCCGTATTCGTTTCAGTATATATGTAGGAGGCAGCGAGGGTCTCGGGAGCTCTTAGCTCACGCCGCCATCTCGGATGCTCGTGAAGCTTTTCCCCATGTACCAATCTTAACTGAAGACATTAACCCTCCAACGCATCAGGTGAAATTGTGTACGTGGCAGCCCAACAGCTGTGTTAATTAAACACAGCTCATCATTACATACCCCTCTTTGCTCGCTGACTCGCAGCATGTTACACTGTATGAATCTACTCTTAACAGTTGTCGTCTCACAAAAAGATATATGCTTTAATAATTCCAAAAATCCGATAATGTAACCAGCAATACTCCAAACTCCCAATCTGAGATAACAGTCAAAACAATCCTGGGTGGTGCGCTGCAAACTGCTATACTTTAGAGTACAGTCCTCGTTTCTAGCGTCTCAGGTGCTCCCCATGCGCAGGCAACATACAATATAGTTGGGGCAAACTTCATATGTTAACTCAGGAATATTTCACAAATCAGCAATAAAATATACGTTTCTGTCGTACCGGTTCCCTCATGTATTTCAGTGTTCAACACAGTATTGAGCAAATACTGTGGATTACTAACAGCGTGCATCCCAGGTCTCTACGCGTCTAGCAACAGCATTCCCCCACACATACACCCCAATACCTCAATTCATAGTCCATACAAATACAGGAGCTTGCAGCGTTTATGCAATCAAGTACGCCGTCTGCTGGTTGACATCCACTTTTCCTACTGAATCCTGCGAATTCTGTAGGCCATATATCTGTTCGTCATCACTCGACATGTCTCATTGGCTGGATTTAGATGCATTCTCTTCATCGGGGAACCCCTGATCTCTGCAACTGCCTGCATGGTGTCTTGCTGTCCGCTCAGGATCAGCTCCGAGCGTGGACCCACAAGTGGCAAAGGCGGTGTCCTTATTCTCGTATACCGTTGCTCTCTCCGCCAGTTGCGAAAAGGGCCTTTCAGTTTCGGTAGCCTTGTTGTTGTGGCCATGTCCCGAGGCCCCACATTGGTGAAGGTTTCCAGCCAGTCCTCCGCCTGATGCTGATAAGGCTGGCCCGCTATTAGCACGTATTCTCAGAGATTACCCCCCACATCCCCCAATCCATGAGATAACCACTAGCGCTGGGGATACCGTGAATACACAATGGGATATAAATGCAGCATTTTGTGAATATTGCCTAGACTTGTACCAGGCCCCCCCCCCCATTGGTGGAAGACCCCTTCATGCCATTTTGAACAGGCGCACAGTTCCCACAATTTGAAAAAACAGCACAGGACGCTCTTTCTGGCACTATCACAAGGTCCAAAATCAAGGCAGCCATCAGGAGCCTCCCTCAAAACAAGGACCCAGGTCTGGACGGCCTCCCGTCCGAATTCAATGCCACGTTTGCGGATACTCTGGTGCCACAACTAGAGAAACTGTGTAATGCTGCGCTGTTCTCGGGGTCATTGCCACCCACCATGAGACAGGCACTCTTAATGTCTCTCTCCAAACCAGCACGCCAGGCAATGTATCTTTCAGAGTTCCCCCCAACTATCTCTAATCACTACAGACTACAATCTATTCAGTAAAGTATTGGCTGGCTGCCTACTTCCATATTTACACAACCTAATCCAACCAGATCAATGTGGGTTTGTACCAGTGCAGTGCACTTCACTTAACATCAGCAGGTTTTACCATGTTATGACTGCAACCCCCAAGGAGAGAGCCCACGCAGTTTGTATCACCTTGGGTCCGAGACAGGCATTCAATATGCTCATATTGGACTACATATTCCCAGCACTTGAACTATTTGGCATCCCGCCGGGTTATTTAATGTGGGTCAGGCTCCTGTACAAGGACCCCACGGCAAGGGCCCGTACAGGGCGACATATCTCGGAGGAGTACCCGGTTTGAAAAGGCACACGGCAGGGTTGCCCACTGTCTCCTCTGTTGTTTGTGCTGGCCCTGGAGCCTTAGCCCTTAGGGTACGGTTATCGGCTGTACAACCGGCCATACGTATCGGCCAAACAACACACATTATCTCCGCATACACGGATGACATCATTCTGTATGCTTAAGACCTCACCTCTCTATCACTGGCCACAGGCATTTTTTATGCTTTTGCGTTGCTTTCGGGCATCACAATTAATGTCAGTATGTATTATGCCTTTTTTCCCGGCAAGGGGATTGCCCAGAGACGGTTCAGTTTGGCCCTCATTCTTTAAAAGTCGCAGCACATACTTTAAAATATCTGGGTATACAGATTTATCGCTCAGCACCAAACCTCATTGACGTTAACCTAGGTAAGGCTATGCGCTCGCTACACTCACATGTAACCTTCTGGTCCTCCCTACTGCTATCATAGATGGGCCGAGTGGCAATTTCGAAAATGGTAGCCCTCCCCTTGCTACTGTATTTCTTAACCAATTTGCCGTTTGTGATCCCGACCCTGCTGCTTAACTATGAACATCACTCTTTCCGTTTTGATTTGGGGAAGTGGCCACCGCAGAGTAGGACTGAATGAGCTGCAACTGGACACTGATAAAGGGGACTAGGTTACAGTGCCTCTCAGATTGGCTGTCAGGGCGTAACTTACATTACATTAAATTATTCACCTGCCGATGTGGATCGCGGACGGGTTCATACTCTGATCCTACCAGAGGCTAAGATTCCGACCGATGCTCGCTGCTTTTACGCACAGCTCTCATTTATTAGAAATAATCCACACACTACACACGTGGCTGCCTCCCTTACTCTTACACCATACCACTACTTGGGATCCTGACCCCAAATGGCCTCCTCACTAAACTGAGACTGCTCCCCTGGGCGGAAGGCGGTTTAGCTAGAGTGGGAGACCTATTTCACAACAGCACATTTATGGAACACATCAATTTTGTCTGGAGCAAAGGAGTCACGGATGCATTAGATTTACTACATGCCACACTTCTGCAAAATGTAAAGAAACATTGGTCCCCCCACAGGGAGAAACCTCCCCACCATGAAATGGTCTTCATAACCTACCTGATAGTGAATGGCCGACACCTCACCAACTGGCTTTACAGAGGCATTACTAACCAAACTAGAATTTCACAGAATGTTTTAAGCAACAAATGCAACGAAGACTTGGGTACAGACATGATGTATGGGGACTGGAGCAGGTCCTTGGCATACCCTTTGAGAATCCCACGGAATGCCAAATTCAACTTCATTCAATACATGTTTTTGCAGAGGGCATATCTCACCCTGCACCGACTGCAGCATATCTTCCCAGCCACACAGCACTGCTGTCCTAGATGTAAAATATAAGATGCTAACCTGCTATGTATGTTATGTCAATGCACCGTGATTATGTCTTACTGGTTAGAATTGTTATCACTGATATCAGCTACGGTTGGTGTCCCCATTCAGCGTACTCATGCAGTATTCCTTTTGGGATTGATGCGGCTCCATAAGGCGCAGAAAGAACAACTTCGCTTTATAGACTTGCCTCTACTCCTGACTAAGCAATCCATTACGATGAGGTGGAGGTCGGCTGGTCCCCCACCGCTTCATGGCTGGCATGGGGTAGTGGTGTAATGAAGCGGGTCGGAGAGTGCTGCTATCCGCCTGGAGGAAGACCTGGGTTTGTGAACAAAAAATATCTCTTTAGACTGTGTCAGTATCCTGGAGTCGTTGAAGGCTCTGGCCCCGCTGCCATTGCATGTAGCTCGAAATTAGCACCTGCCTTATTATATACAGCATCGCCGTATGATCCCCTCCCCACTCGCAACCCCGCTCCCGCCTCCCAGCTGCTCCTCCCTCGCTCCGCCCCCGCCACTATCTACTTATGACAGATGCATTTACGCGCAGCGTTCACGTGCAGCGGGTGCACCCTAAGCGCGCCTTGCGCGCCAAAGGTAAGCCCGTCTTCGTCCATCCGCGCCTTGACCGCGCCTAGCGCAAGACCCCCTAGCCCCCGCAAAAACCATTCCACGCGCCTAACGTACGATGTCGCAACCCTCTCTGCACTTAACACCGGCCGACTCCCCGACTGCCACCAAGCCGCCCCAGGACGCACCCATGGACCCTTCACCTGCCAATCCTGCAAGTTCTGCTGCATCAGGACCCACACTGCAACCACTACCGCCAAACAGAGCCCAAACAACAACCACCTAAAGTGTATCCTGCTCAACACGCGCTCGGTCCCCAAACACGCCATTGAACTATGGAACCTACTCAACACCACATCACCGGACGTCGCCTTTCTTACAAAAACCTGGATGAACGCCTCATCAGCGCCCGACATCGCCGTAGCCATCCCGGACGGATACAAGATCATCCGAAAGGACCGCATCAACCAAACAGGAGGAGGCATCGCCATCGTCCACAAGAACACCATCCGCATCACGACCAGCTCCGACGACACCCTCACAGCTGCCGAACACCTTCACTTCCAGTTACACACCGACCCCAAGACCACACTTAGAGGCACCCTCATCTACAGACCACCAGGACCCCGCACACAATTCAGCGAAGACATCACCGACTTTATCAGCCCACACGCCCTCCCCTCCGAGGACTACATTCTCCTAGGGGACCTCAACTTCCACCTGTAGAAGAACAACGACAGCAACACCACCACCCTTCTGGACAACCTCGCTAATCTCGGACTCAAACAACTGGTAAACACCCCCACCCACCACGCCGGACACACGCTGGACCCAATCGTCTCCTGCAGCAAGCACGTTTCCTTCAACCATGCCACAGGACTCCACTGGACAGACCACAGCTGCGTCCACTTCAACTTTAGAAAGACCACGACCCACCACCACCCACAACAAGTCCCCCGCAGAAACTGGAACATAATTACCACCGACCAACTCACCACATCGCTAAACCAAAACCCTCCCGCCAAATCATCGGACACAAATCAAGCAGCCGTCAATCTCGCACAATGGATCACCCACTGCGCTGATGAATTAGCACCCCTGAAAAACCATCACAACAACAAAGGTAGCAAAAAAGCCTCCTGGTTCAATGACGGCCTCAAGAACTCCAAAAAGAACTGCTGCACCCTCGAGAAAACGTGGCGAAAAAACCCAACCACAGACAACATGACCGCCCTCAATGACGCCACCCGCAAAGACCACCAGCTGATCCGATCCTCCAAGAAATCAGCATTCAAGGATCGAATTGACAACAACGCCCACAACAGCAAGGAACTCTTCAGCATCGTCAAAGAGTTTACCAATCCCAGCGCCGTCTCCAACCACATCACTCCCTCTCAAGACCTCTGCGACTCACAAGCATCATTCTTCCACAGCAAAATCGCTGACATACATAACATCTTCGGCGACCAGTCCACCCCCCTTACTACCGAACTGAAGCCCCCCACCACCACCCTTTGCACCTGGAACCCGATCAGCACCGAAGACACCATCCGCTTGATGAACTCCATACACTCCGGATCACCAACCGACCCATGCCCCCACCACATCTTCAACAAGGCTGACTCCATCATAGCACCCCATCTCGGGGATATCATCAACTGCTCCCTCAACACCGCCACCTTCCAGGAAAGCTGAAAACATGCCGAACTCAGTGCCCTACTAAAGAAACCTACAGCAGACCCCACTGAACTTAAGAACTACCGCCCCATCTCGCTCCTCTCTTTCCCTGCCAAAGTCATAGAGAAGACTGTCAACAGTCAGCTCGCCGCCTTCCTCGAGTCCAACGGCTCCCTCGACCCCTCTCAGTCTGGCTTCCGAGACAAACACAGCACCGAGACCGCCCTCATCGCAGCCACAGAGGACATCAGAACACTACTCGACAATGGGGAAACAGCTGCCCTCATCCTCCTGGACCTCTCCGCAGCGTTTGACACGGTCTGTCATAGCACCCTAGTACAACGCCTCAGTAACGCCGGGATACAAGGAAAAGCATTGGATTGGATCATCTCTTTCCTCGCCGGAAGAACCCAAAGAGTCCGCCTCCCCCCTTTCAGGTCAGAGGCCACCGAAGTCATCTGCGGCGTACCACAAGGATCATCGCTCAGCCCCACCCTCTTCAACGTCTACATGAGCCCCCTCACATCCATCGCACGCCAACACAACCTCAACATCATCTCCTACGCTGACGACACACAGCTGATCATCTCCCTCACCGAAGACCCAAACATCGCCAAAACCAACCTACACGGATTAAAGACGTAGCCGAATGGATGAAGAACAGCCGATTGAAACTGAATTCTGACAAGACGGAAGTCCTCATCCTAGGATCATCCCCCTCCGCATGGGACGACTCATGGTGGCCACCGACACTGGGCAGCGCACCCAAACCAACGGACCATGCTGGCGACCTGGGATTCATTCTAGACTCCTCCCTCGCGATGACCAGACAAGTCAATGCCGTTTCATCATCATGCTTTAACATATTACGTATGCTCAAAAAGATCTTCCTTTGGATCCCCACCGAAACAAGAAAGACAGTCACCCAAGCACTTGTCATAAGCCGACTGGACTACGGAAACACCCTCTACGCCGGAACCACAGCCAAATGACAGTAAAAAATTCCAACGCATTCAGAACGCCTCCGCCCGACTCATCCTAAACATACCCCGCCACAAGCACATATCCGGTCACCTGAGAGACCTCCACTGGCTCGCCGTAAACAAGAGAATAACGTTCCGTCCCCTCACCCACGCACACAAGGCTCTCTACGACCTAGGACCTAAATACCTCAACTCGCGCCTGACCTTCTACACCCCCACCCCCCAACTCCGATCTTCCAATCAAGCCCTCGCCGCGATTCCAAGCTTCTGAAGAACTACCATGGGAGGAAGGATCTTTCTCCTACTTAGCGGCCAAAACCTGGAATTCTCTCCCCACCCACCTCCGCCTCACACATAAACAACTCTCCTTCAGAAAACAACTCAAAACTTGGCTGTTTGATAAGTAGCGAACACCCCCTCCTCAAGCGCCTTGAGACCCTCTGGGTCAGGAGAGCGCTATACAAATTTTAACTTGACTTAACTTGACTTGGATCGGCCATCGATGTGTCTCAAACCCTGCAATGCCATGAAACACACAGCCTTATTGGATCTTAGATCCAGCAACAGAAATCCATGCAAAGTAACTCTGCATATAACTTGCCTTAATGGCGTAAGTTACAACCCTACCATGTCAAACCCAGGGGCGGCTGGTGTACACGGGCAAGATGGGCGTCGCCCTCCCACCCTGTGGGGGACTGTGGGGGACTAACAAAATGCATGATGGAACACTGTGCAGTTAGCAATGTATTTTGCTGGCTGCTTGTGCTCGGTAAACAAACATGTCAAATGTTGTTTTTTTAAGGGGGTGGGGGAGGATGGCCTTTGCTCTGCACATGCTTTTGGCTGGGCGAAGATTTCTTCGACCTGGAGCCATAAAGTAGGGCAGTGACGATACACTGGAGCGTGCAGCCTGTGTCTCACTGCCAGAATAGCATTTATATTTGGGCGTTATTCCTTTGGCCCAGGGAGGAGTTGGAGGCCCTCCATTAGTTTCAATGGCTGAGGGCGGGACAGTCCGGCAGGCTTTGAGTTTGTGGGGGTGTGGCAGTGGCCATTGCCTCTTCCACCAGACCCAGCAACAGTTTGTTCTTTTGCATGTGAGTTGTTTGCTGGGGTCTGGGGGAGGAGTCCAAAGACCACCAAATCCAGTATTTCCCAGTTTTACTTTTGGCTTGCTTCGTCGTGGCTGGCTTGTGCGTGCTATCATTGCTATTGCCATGCTGTGTACTGCAGTCCTCCTGGTATTGAGTCGAGACGAGGTGCCTGACGAGGAGCCTTGAGAAGTGAACGTCGAGGTCAGGGCAGGTCACGGTAACCACAACACACGGGTAAGTGAAAGCGATCCCGCCACCGCCCACAACAACCTCCTAATTATATTTATAGGGGCTGTTGTGTTTTTAATTTTGTCGCTGCAGCCTGCGGTAATTATTTACTTAAGTGTGTTACACTTAACTTTAGTAGTACTCTACTGTCTCCTTTTGGGCTCTAATCAAGATGAGAAATAGGAGGGACAACATCCAAATCACGAACCATATTGGTGATGAGGCCTGGTGGGATGACTTTTCCCAACTGCACACGGATGAACTAGAGGCCCTACCTACCTCTCAGTTGAAGAGAATTCAGGTTCCACTTACAATTGAAGATACCAATCTCTTCCAAATGAAAGAGATTGAGAATGCAATTCCTGCACAGGCGGCAGCCCCAGATGGTATACTGGGTGACTTGCTCTAATTAGAACTACAGAAGTGGGCCCAATATATCCTGCTTTTAATCAACAATATAATGAAAGGAGCAGAAGTCGCTATATCTAGGAAAGGAGCAGAGGTCATAACTATATATAAAAAATGAGACGGCCAGGATACTAAAAAATACAGGGAAAGTGGTTGGCAGAGCCCTTGTAAATAGGATTCAAAATTGGATGGAGGAGGAAGATAATCTTTCCACCTATCAAACAGGTTTTAGTAAAGGTACCAGTACAGGAGTGTTTACATTACTTATTTTATATTGGAAAGTAGTCATAATTGTCATGGGAAGTCTTTACTTGCGTTCATTGAGCTTAAAACCAATTATGATTTAGTGCCGCGAGAGAAGCTATGGTCAGTGCTCCAGGAAATGGGCTTACCCTCATACCTTTTAAATATTTTAATATGCCTCCATGATGAAACCTATGCCCGAGTTAGATGGGGGCTCATGGGCAAAGTAAAGACAAGATACAGTTCAACAGGGGGTTTGCCAGGGCTGTGTGATGGCTCCTACCGTCTTTTCACTTTATGTAAATGGAGTGGTTAGTTTTTTGAGCCAATTTCAAAAATAAAATTGCTCCAATTTTCGAAGGAGAAAAAAAAAGAAATACCCTACTGTTGGCCGACGACACTATTTTAATATCGAAAACCCCAATGGTCCTCCGGGAACTCCTCACCCGCTTTCAATTTTTTCTGTACACAAAGGGGCCTAATGATAAACATCACAAAGACTAAGTTTATGGCTTTCAATCTGGGCAAACATTTTAATAACACTCTCACTAACAATGGTTTACCCCTTAGAGAGAGTCCATTCCTTTGATTATCTGGGTATTAGGTTATCGCATAAAATGCAATGGGGGACTCACATGAACAAAATGTTACTGAACCATAAGCGGGTGGTGGATGCCATTGGTAGGGACCAAAGGTTAACGTCAATTAGACTGGTAGCTCCTTCACTAGTAGTCTATAAAGGTAAAGCTGTGAGGTCAAGAATTTATGGCGTTGAACTTTGGGGCTTCGAAAAAACTAATGAGATTGTACAATCAAAGAGTAAATTCTTTAGAGATCTGGTATCCGTCCCTACCAATACACCACTCAAGCCCATAGTCTCTGACATGGGCAGACACACTTTTAGTGAGGTGGATATACTTTGCCCTATTCTATACTGGATAAGTTGCACCCCAGAACTCCATAGCTATGCGACGGTCCTTTCTGAGCTAATTACCCTTGATAACAACAAAGGTGTTAAGTGGCTTAAAGATCTAAAGGAATTACTGACCAAGCTGGGCTTAGCCAAAGCTTGGGCCAAGCAGGTCACTCCGACTAAGAGAGAGTTAAAAAAGAATTACTGGAACTGGGTAAATCACCAGGTCTTACATAAACCAATGCTTGTCTGACTATTTGAAGAGTTCATCCAGCATAAATCAGTTTGATCCCTGGAACCTTATCTAGATTTTATAAGGAAACACAGAGACAGGGCACTATATATGCAGTTTACATTAGGGTCAGTAAGGCTAAATACCAAACTGGCAAAATGGGACCGAACAACCTCCAACCTATATAACTGCCCCTGCTGTGATGCACAACAAGAAACTGTAGACCATGTAGTCTTTGCTTGCCCAGCCTACAAGCAAGCAAGGGCCAAATGGATCAAGCCTATATGTATTATATTTGGGCACTAGAAACCTCCTTGATGCTACGAATCATGAGAAGTGACTCAAGTAGGTCCTCGCTACTATGTGGTGTTACAAAGTACCTGGGGTGTGCGTGGATTATCCGTATAAGGGCACAATTAAGGAGTAATGTGCAAATAAATACCATCTAATCTGTGGATCTGAGAGATAATTTACACATAGGAATTATTTGCAAAGTACTGAAGATTAACTGTTTTGTATGGGACATGTGTTTTAGCTAATCTGTAATTTTAAACCTAATGAGCAAATGCCAATTAAGATATTAAGCATAGATTTAGAGTGGACGGTATAGCCAGGTTTTTAAAACTTGTTTTTACTATATGAAATATTAATTTTATATACTTTTATGTGACTGTGAAATGCTTTTATGATAATTGCTATCGAATAAAGCTTATTCAAAATGAATGGGGAGCATGGAAGAGTTCCTGACTAAGTGGCTCACCGGCTGGCTACTTCCATAGTTGTTGTCCTATTATTTTGTTGTAGAAAGGGCACACAGGGCCATGATGCAGAAGTCGCCCCGGGAAGCCAGGCCACGTCCTTTCATTGCAAAGATTTTGAATAAGCACAACAGAGACATGATTTGAAAGCAATCCAGACAAAGAACACCTGATGTTCAAAAACACTTGCATCCTCAAATGTCATGAGTACACAAGACTAGTCCAGAAGAAGCAACAGTAATTTATGGCAGACAAGGCCCAACTAGGTGAGCAGAAACTTCCCTATGCATTGCTGTATCTAGCCAAGCTGAGGGTGGTGTACCAATCCCGTATGCTATTCTTTGAGGCACCAGAAGTATACGTACACATGACAGGATTGCCCCGTACTTTGGAGTACAATGGCATTTTAAACAAGCATTTGCAATTCAATAGGTCTGGCATTTACGCAAGTTTAAGCAATTGACATTGCAAATAAATGACTTTTATTTATGTTTTCTTTTTTAAAACATAAATAAAATGCATTGTCATTTACAATGCCACTAGCTTACACTCGTGTAAATGTGAGACCTATTGCATTGCAAATGCTTTGACTGGTATGGCTCCCGCGGTTCCCCGCTTTGTGCCAAGCATACGTTGTATAAATTGATGTGAATACTGTAAGTGCTGGACTGGCTCACTCTGGAAGAGAACTGGGCCTTGTCGTGATAAATGAGGCTATTTAGACTGGAGGAGAGCGGTCCACGGGACACCCGAGGGGGCGCTGACCTCACTGATGAAGGCCGTCTGCGTGTACGTGTGTCGGCTCAAGGTGTCAGCTCAACACAGCTGGACGCTCTGAGGCAAAAAAGCTGATAAGTCAACAAAAGAGTGATTTCGAAACAAAGGCAGCTCTGAAAATGCGTTTTCATTTTGGAGGCGGCCTGACAGAGTCATTAATGAACTTGGTGCGTGCAGGAATCGCTTAAGAGCAACTGCTAGAAAGAGCAGGGGGATTTTCCGCTCTGCAACGAAAATGCAATTGCATCTGCCCAATGATCCTGTAGACAACTAGTAAGGGCCAGTCTCCAACGCCGTCCTCTCCAAGCTGCCTCGTCAAACCCGCAGCTCTCACCTAATTAATGCAGCACTTGGACCCAGTGTCTCGCCACTATGCTTTTCCTTGGCTTGTCGTAGGTCTCTATTGCATAGCTCGTCTTCAGGGCCGGACGTCGAGCTGTAACTCATAATTGGGTATCGGCTTGGTAGGCTTCTTCCTCAGCTGCTCATCAAGGGCTATGCCACGTACCCTCTTCTACTACGTGTGCTTTCCCTGGTTCCGGAAAGGACTCCGCACTGTAGTCTCAGCGTTGAGCTCCACGACTCAAAACTAAGGGAAAGTGAAAGAGCAGCGCACGCTGGAGGCACGCCGTGACCGTGCACATCGGCGTGGCCTGCAGCTCGTGCCAAGTGGCGAGGCGTAGAACTCGGTGAAGAAGGAGAGATCGGTTGTCGCTGTCCAAGATGACCAGTGGGTCTTTTTGTGAGTACATGCTGGCCCAGCCGAGGACCCAGAGGAGCCACAGCACACGCATCATTCTACCAGTAACAGCGCTGCAGGGACGGAAGAAGACCAGCCATAGAGAAGGAGGAGGGAGGGAAAGAAAAAGCACGCAATGTTTGTTGGTGAGGGAGAGGGGGGGTGGGTGAGGGTGGAGGGGGGGTGTGAGTGTGTGTGTATGTGTGTGTGTGCGTGTGTGTGTATGGACACGCACATTCTACCATCAATAAGGGTCATTTGGACTGGTGCTAGGTGCCCACTAGACAGCATAAGCCAGGCCAACGTATCACAGCAGCTACAGGAGTGCTGTGTGTTTTCTGCTTGGAGCAGCTGTAGCAGCACTGTGCTCTAACAATGGCTGTGAGGGCACTGTCCTTTACGTGATGGGGCAGCTGTGAGGGTGCCATTCCTCCCATTCCGTGAAGTAACAGTAGATGCTGTAGCACCCAGGATAATGTGCTGCATGCTATAAACAAATGTGCGGAGGGTCAAGGGGAAATAATTTAAAGACCTGTCAACTGACGCCCCTTCCATGAATACGTAAATACAAGAAAGAAGACCAGGTCTGTCGGGGTGTGTTGTGATATGCGGCGAGTAGGATCACATGGAGGTATGTGTAACAATAGTTGAGTCACACTGGGCTATTAAATTTCCCTTCAGACCACCCTCGTGGCGGAATATCATCATGTGGGAAAAGGACGTTCGCTTAAAATGCCGCTCAACCGTCAAATGATGGTGCGGAAAGAGAAAGCGACGTATTGGGCCACAGTGTTGCTCAATGGGTAATGCTGAATGGGTGCAGTGCTCTAAATCATAGTGCTATCTAAAATTAACTACCCAAACTCAAAACAATGATAATAAGTTTGGGTGCCAAGATTAAAAACATGCATAGTAGTTTAAGGAGTGAAACTACTCAATGGCGCTGTGCAGAGTGGTCAACTAGTTTCAGCCTAATGGAGAATTGCTCCAGCCTTCGTCAGGACCTAATAATCAATAAGCTACTGCAAAAAACTATACTTAGTACTTAAGATTGCATAAACACTATGGGGCCGATTATGATGGCGGACGGACCTGAGTCCGTCCGCCACCATAGAGCAGGAGGGAACCTCCGCATTGCCTGCGGAGTTCCCTCCTGTGCAATTAGGATGTGACCGCCACCCTGGCGGTCACATCCTCTATTTTTACCATTGCGGCGGGTGCAGCTTCAAGCTGCATCCGCCGCAATGGTAAAAATGCATGCATTGCATTTGTATGCAGAAAGCGGCAGGCACCGTGTGGTGCCTGCCGATTTCTGCATACAAATGCAGGGGGGTACCATAGGTACCCCCCATGTGCACCCCCCAGGAAGGTAATCTTCTTCCCAGCTTTGTGTGAGTGACGACCTCACCTCACCCGGCAACCGCTCGGGAAGTAGAGGCCCCGCTCTTTCCGTCGGTACCTCGCGCTGAATTCAAGCGGAAGGGAAGGTCGCCGCATATCACAACACACCCCGACAGACCTGGTCTTCTTTCTTGTATTTACGTAATGTGCTGCATGGCCAAATAATTATAAGGTCCCAAAGGCACGACATATTGGCTATGCCAATGCTTTTTCACAGAGTGTTGGCGTGACGGGCAACACACAAAGATAAGAACTGAAATAAGCATTTGACAAAGCCAACACAAGTGGTTTGCCTGTGATACCTAAGGTAACAATACCATTATTTCATGCATTGCAAGTTATGAAGTAGAAGATGGCAGTCACTTCACATTTGATATAATGGTTTTCAACAGCAAAATGTAAAAAAATGAATATGCAGTGACCCTGATAGTGTGGAGCTCTTTTGTAGGCCTGAGCATGAAATTCCACTTCGCTCATTGATTTTGCTGAGTTTTTCCCACTCCACGCTCCGCGTAGCACACAGAGTTATGAAAAACTCCGCAGAGCAGAGTTTTTACTTACTTGCGCTCACCAACAATAAGTTTTCAAGCGGGGAGAATTTTACCCCAGACCACCTCCCGGCGATATCTTTCAATGCCGGCAGTGTGGATGGTCGCTACCGCTTGCGTTGAGAAACCTTCCATTCGCACTGAGTAAGCTGCTGCCCTAGTAGTACATCAACTCGAGCAGCAGAAAGAAGCTGCACCCTCTTGCGCTGTGCGTGCACCTTTTGCACTGATTTTATAGCACGGGTCAAACACCAAGTTCAAAAAATCAGTGCGAATGGTGCAACGTAACGGACTCTGCAGCTTGCGGAAGTCCGCGCAGCACAGCAGAGTTTTTCAGTCATGCGGAACTCCACCAACTACGCCCAGGCCTACTCATTAGCAGTTGCTAACAGACAGCTGCAGCTGTCTGTAGCCAAACACTATGAATAGTGCACTGCTTGACCTGCTGCTTTTGATCAGTTGGTGGCTCTGGGGACTCATACATTTAACTGCAGAGATCTGTGTTTGACTTCAGGGTCATGGGTTCAAAGGCTGGTAAGTTGACTCAGCCTTTCATCTTTCTGTGGTTAATAAAAGGAGCACTATTGAGTTAGAGAACAATGAACATCTGTTTTTCAGTACCAATGTACTTTTCTGGGTGAAAATGTGCTTTACAATTCCTACTGCTACAACTGGGGAAAGTAGGGAATGTGACCTGAGCTCACCATGTAAATCACCAGTCCCCCCAGCAATACTGTTATAAGAGAGGAGTATTTTGAAAGATACATTGTTATTATGAAAGATGTGCTGGAGACTCACCCACAGTAACCTGAGTCCTACTTCATGTTAGCATTATATTTAAATGTACAGATTGTGTCCACCTTAGAAGAGTGAGAGGCTGGGTAGCTCCTATGTGAATTCAAAAGTGCAATCTGCAGTTTATTTACATTATTCTGCAGTAAATTGAGTCTTTGAGTAACCGTAACTGGAGTGGGATGTGTAACCTGGAGATCACAAGCAGACCTGTGCAGCTGGCTCAGTCACCTTTAACTATACTTTAGGGATTAGAGCCTGCAGCTTGTAGGTTGCAGTGTATTATGTAGTAGGCACAGTAACAAGTTCAACAACCTTAATGTAATGGGGACATGAACTCACAGGAAGAGTAAACTTGACTCTGTGCATCAAGCAAATCAAGCCCTTATGTGTCTGATTACGTGCCAGGCATGAATGTGGCATTGCCAGCAGGGGACTGGCCTAGTTAGTGAGATTCAGGGGGGGCTCAAATTTCCCAATTAAAAAAGCAGTCAGCTGCAGGGTGGACAGGTAAGATGATCAAGGCTTGCCGTGGGCTTTGCCCATGAGAAACAGCATCAGTACTGATTTGCTTTAACGCCTTAACTGCAGCGTTTTTTCGGCTGCGGTGCGGGCGTTCTAATTGCTGGACGGGGCTCCGTCGGCCGGTAGGCAGCACCAGCGAGGTAGTGGCCGACGGGAGCACAAAAGGGGTTAAGTGGGCCTCTGTCTGCAGTGTAACATTGGGCACAAAACGATGGGTTGGAATGCTTCCCCAAGCATTTGACACTCGTTATACTATTTGCAATTATTCATCCCATCACCTTTCGGTTGTTCGATTGTCAGTGATATACCTTAAAATCTCAGACTGGAGCATCCTTCATAAGTCTACTACTGCCAAGCTATGTGAATTAAAAAAAGTAGTATATTTGCACCCATTCAAGGTGTACTTCTATAGGGATAGATTTCATATTTTGGTAAAGCAGTCACTCTATGACAGGGGGGTCCTAATCTGGGTGGCACCTGGGGTTCCCTGTGCCGTTCAGTATGTTGAGGCAGATGTCGAAGGCAGGTACTTGCTGCTGCGAATCAAGCTGGATGGTAGGGATTTCCTGCTCTTAAATTCCTATGCACCTAATGTTGATGATCCGTGTTTCTTTTCCCATCTCCAGGACCTTATTGTCTCGGACTTGGAAACCCCCTTCGTTTGGTTTGGGGATTTTAATTGTGTGTTGGACCCGGATCTAGATCGGCATCCTCCTCGCTCTGGCACGAAACCACGTATGACGGCACGCCTAGGGGAAGTGATGCATAATTTGGGAGCTGTGGATGTGTGGCGTACAGCCATCCCACTCAGAGGCTCTTTACTTGTTACACCCCGACGCACGACACACATAGTAGACTGGACCGCGTCCTTGCGGCCAATACGCCCGCGTCTCTCTCCTTAATGGCATATAAATAGAACGAGTGTTTGTACCAGCTAAAGTCCAAACACCATGGAAATACAGGAGGGACCAACATCATTTTTCCATGTATAATACTCCTGTGGCTGGAGGCAAAGTCCAGCAGAATAGATGGCTCACTGTTAGTTCACAGGGGCTTTGAGTGAGCTTTGACCAGGGTTCAAACCCCAGCTGAGGAAAATCGTTTTTTTTTGTTTTTTTTTTAAATTTTATTTCTAAATTCCACAAATGAAAGCTGTGCCTTTGTAAATCACCCCCTAGCAGTATCTGGGAGAACTATGGCCTCCTTAGTCATAGTGCATGTGAGGCATTGATGGCATGCTGGGTGGCATGTGCATAGGGGGGACAGGTTTGCTATGAAAGAAATCACTTATTTAGTGGAATAAGAATGTGGGGATGATTGTGTAACAATAATAAATGCATGGGGCTAGTGGCAGACTGTATGAAAGGAAGGGCTATTTGTATTTAAAGAATGTAAATCGAGAGAAGATTTCTGGTATCTAAAGTCCAAAGACAATAGAAACAGAGGAAGGACCAACATCATTATTCTATGACATAAAAGCCTTTGGCTAGGGAAATTTCAGCAGAACAGATGGCTCACTGTTACTTCACAGGGGCTTTGCGTGTGTTTTGACCAGGGTTCAAACCCCAGCTGGGGAAAATCGTTTTTTTTTTTCGTTTTTTTTTTTTATTTTATTTCTAAATTCCACAAATGAAAGCTGTGCCTTTGTAAATCACCCCCTAGCAGTATCTGGGAGAACTATGGCCTCCTTAGTCATAGTGCATGTGAGGCATTGATGGCATGCTGGGTGGCATGTGGATAGGGGGGGCAGGTTTGCTATGAAAGAAATCACTTATTTAGTGGAATGAGAATGTGGGGATGATTGTGTAACAATAATAAATGCATGGGGCTAGTGGCAGACTGTATTAAAGGAAGGGCTATTTGTATTTAAAGAATGTAAATCGAGAGAAGATTTCTGGTATCTAAAGTCCAAAGACAATAGAAACAGAGAAAGGACCGACATCATTATTCTATTACATAAAAGCCTTTGGCTGGGGGAATTTCAGCAGAACAGATGGCTCACTGTTACTTCACAGGGGCTTTGTGTGAGTTTTGACCAGGGTTCAAACCCCACCTCGGGAAATTATTTTTTAATATTATTTTTATTTTTTTAGACAATTTATTTATTTTAGCAGAGTGAAACATAGACCTTTGGAAATGCTCAACTGATAATAATGAAGAAAATCTATGGCATATGTCACATCAGATGTGGCATATGCCACATGACAGAGTGACACGTGTCACATGCCAGACTTGGGCTCCAACCCCTACTGATAGCCTGTGTTAACAGAAATCCAACATTTAAAAGTGTATTTGTCGAGTGTGCTTTGAAGCGAAACACATTAATTTACTACGATAAAACAAGCCTAAAAGAAGCAATTTCTCTCAGCTAAAATTGCAAACTGTTATTGTCGCCGTTCAATTAATAATGAAAATGAACAAGCTTTATTAAATGGATGTTGTACCAGCAGATAATTTAAAAGTGGAAACAGGAAAATTGAATTTGCAAATCATGTTCTTTGTTCTATGGAGCCAATAAGGTAAATCACATTCGAGCTTGTACCAGTATTTAGCATTACCTAGCACTAGATAAGCCATGAATAATGAATATGAAATACAAATGAAATATGATGGGTTAGATATCGCATAGTGATGCGTATTTAAGAAATCAAAACATGCCAGGCTTATGTTTCTTTTTAATTAATACGAGTACCTAATAGTCAAACATAACCTGTAAAAAGAACGAGGAACTCTTTATCCAAAGTAAGTTTACAATTGAAACAGCTATGCAAACTTTTTAGGGCTGATTTACGAAAGCAAGCGAGAGTATGTAAACAAGAATCTGTCCTTAAACTGTACTGGTGGTTTCTCATGGCACTTGTAGGGAAAATACATGTGCACACACAAACTAGATACAGAAAATATGATATTTTTTTGGTCTTTTTTCAAAACAACAATGAGGGGCAGTTGGTGTATGTAGCAATTTCATTTATTGCGCCAGCCGCCACGTGTTTCATTGGAGTTTGATGCACTCCAAATCTTCAGGGCTATATCCTAATGGACACGACGGGTAATCCCCCACTACTGGTGATAATTCCAACCCAGTCCGGGTGATGAAGGATGTTCAGGTTGTAAATGCCAAGGAGTCACGGCGCACTTATTAACAGTTGAGAGAATTGGTCTTGCGTTGTTGCAAAGCACAGGACAGATGAGGGCGATGCGGATAGAGATAATACGTGATTGGTATGCAATGGTCACGAACAGTCTATGGTTATGTAGATGATACTATGGCGGTGTCCCACGAATAAGGTAACAGCCGGTGATCCAGTCGAAACAGAAGCCGCCACAATGGGAGCTCAGTTCCAGCAACACCCTCAATCGGTGTCCTGCCTCTCCTATACGAGTCCTCCGTTTGCTAATGGGTTAGATATCGCATAGTGATGCGTATTTAAGAAATCAAAACATGCCAGGCTTATGTTTCTTTTTAATTAATACGAGAACCTAATAGTCAAACATAACCTGTAAAAAGAACGAGGAACGCTTTATCCAAAGTAAGTTTACAATTGAAACAGCTATGTAAACTTTTTAGGGCTGATTCACGAAAGCAAGCGAAAGCATGTAAACAAGAATCTGTCCTTAAACTGTACTGGTGGTTTCTCATGGCACTACTGCCAATTCTTTCTGCCCACTGGCACTCTTTCTTGTTCTCCCACATGCGACAGTCCTTGTGAAGTCAGAAAATTCCTGCCCCTTTTGGCACCACATTGATGTTGTATCACTGGGTGCATGTGCGTCTCATGAGCATGTGCGATTTCATGAACATCTACATGTTGTGCAGTGAGCAACACACTTGCCTCATTGTGGTGTAGTAGTGGAAAATCGGAGAGATTAAAAGTCACGGTTAACCAGCATCATGGGCTACCCCTTCGCGGCTCACTCCAAATGTGATTAAACTTTCCCTTTGTTTTAGAGAAGAGGAGAGCTGAACATTATATACATTGCAATTACTATCACTAATCTAGTATCAGTCAATAATGAGAGTTTGGTATAAGTTGAAATGTTTTATAAATGAATCTTTTAGTAGATCATCTTTATTGCAAAATCACAATTTATATTTGTATTAATCTCAATCATACATATATGATAGGTATATAAAATCAATATTGGTTAATCAAATCAAATCATAAATACATTAAACCTTATTTCATAAAGGAAAAAATCTCTACTCTAACATTTCAGTGAAAATAGAGTTAGTCATACCCCATTAAGAGTTCTAGTTTAAGAGAGTAAGAAAAGCACAACACTTCAGCATTAAATTCAGCTGAATAGATCAAAAATTACAAAGCATAACTTCCCATAAAGAGAGGTTCAAGAAACTCAGTTGAGTCTAATTGCAATGTGAAACAAAGCCTGGATCTGGGTAAAAGTCTCAATAGCAAGTGGGTAAAAAGTGTGGTGAAAGTGGTGACCCACTGTAGGAACATTCACTATTATAGACATCACATTTTGAAGCTTTGCAACATATTGCTCATCTTGTCTTCCATCAGCCAATCAGCATTCGATGCTCTCTTGGGACAGGATCATTCTTCGTCTTCGCACAGGAATACAATAGGGCACTGTTATGTTTGCAACTAAATTATAACGATTATATGTTTGTGTGGATTTTGCCTCATTCAGACCTACTTACACACATATTTACTACCTCTTTAACCTTCTACTATCAAATCTATAAACAATGGTCTATGTGGAAGTTGAAACATCTGTAATAATGAAAATAAAACATTTATCAGAAACACCATTGATTAAAAAACGAGGAAGTTAAATTGTCAAGTTCATGTTTTAAATTCTGTCTCTCAATGAATTAACTCTTCATTACCATGTTAAAAGACACAAACTAGCTTGAGTTAACAGTGGTCTTTGTGTAGAAAGAAACATTTTGCAGAAATGCATGGAAACATTCAAGCAACTATTATTTACTATAAAAAACATGTTTATGAAAATGTTAAGAATTAAAACAAATTATGCGGTTTTGCATTTCTATTCACGTTTGTTTCACAAGCAGAGTTGCTTTAGTCATTTGAGGCCTAGTACAAGTATATGGAATAGCTACAGCTTTTATGCATTTTTTACATATTATTTTCTTCAAAGCTTGCACAAAAATTCTACACATTTATTTTAAGCTGTTATTTTCTTATTTTTAAAATCTCTCTCTCAGAGGGTACTGATTATCAGAATTCCTTCTAGCAGCTCTGTGTAGGAATCTATGTATTTACATATGTGCTGAGGCTGGTTGCCTTCTGTCTATATGCAAATATGTATGAGGGCTGTGATACTGTCACTTCGCGGTATTCAGCTTAAGCCTGTAAAGGGAAAGCCTGTAATTCATTGGCCAATCAGTGGTTAGAAGTTTGTGTGTTGGTCAACAATTCGACAGTATATTGCAGGGCACAAGGATGCTCCTCACGTTGCAAGTTTGCACAGAAAGAAGTTGCAGCCTGCTATGCAGCTTCTGTCTGCAATTACCCTGACAAGCTGTCACAAGCAGAAGACATGCACCCCTTACTCACCCAGGGGGCAGTGCTTAATTTGAGCAGGAGCTTTCAGGTGCATAGCACCTGCACTTCTTTCACAGGGCCAGGGCTACAATTCTGACCCTGCAGGTGGTAGTCTCAATATTAATTGTTCAAATTCAAAATAAAATAATAACATACATGGCATGGTTTCTGGCAGGTAAATGTTCCTAGATAGGCCAGCATACGCCTGTCCAGGCAGGCATGATTGTGTATCACCAAGTTAGTGATGATGTAATCTCGCCGATCACAAATCCAAGAAGTCATCTGCAAACTATGGGCCAGATGTAGGTAAATCTCATTTACCGATTCATAAATACAGAATTTTACCGATTCGGTATTTATGAATTGGTAAATAGGATGTAGGTAAAAAATCGGTATTTTTTACTGAATCGGTAAGATTCGGTATTTACCGATTCGGTATTTACCGATTCGGTAAATACCGAATCGGTATTTGCTATTGAATCCTATGGGCCTTGAAGCCCATAGGATTCAATAGCAAATACCGAATCGGTATTTACCGAATCGGTAAAAATACCGAATTGCAAAGGGGACAGGGTGTCACTTTGACACCCTGTTGCACCCCTGTAACTGGCTTGTGCGCCATGTGGCACACAGACATGCCCTTAGGGCATGTCTGTGTGCCACATGGCACAGGTGTACATGCACAGATGTGCATGTACACAGGGATTCGGTATTTACCATGCAATTGTATTACATGGTAAATACCGAATCCTGAAAGGCCTGAAGCACTGTTCAAAGTGCTACCTACATCTGAAAATACAGAATCGGTAATTTTACCGATTGGTAAATTTACCGAATCGGTAAAATTTACAGAATCGGTAAATACACCGATTCTGTAATTTTACCGATTCGGTAAAATTACCGATTCGATAAAATTACCGATTCTGTATGTTTTTTGAGCCCCTACATCTCCATAGCCCAATACCGGTCGGAAACGGCCGAAAATCGGTATTTTTGGCCATTTCCGACCGGTATTGGGCTACCTACATCTGGCCCTATGTCTTGCATTCTATTCCCAGTCTGCTGCACCATGCCACTGCCTGAGCATAAGCCTCCCATTGGATAATTGTAGCTGGGGGCTGGCTCAAGACGGAGTTGAGGCAAGGAAGCTGCAAGAGCGCATTTGGAACTTGGGAGTGAGGGCTCTTGAGGAAGAATAAACAAGAGTAGCATATCCTGCAGCCCTGCATAACTGCTATCCTTAATGTGCTCGATGCAGCTGTGGACCAACACAACTTTTGTGCGCCATGGCGTCACCTGTAGAATCTGTGCGCTGCCCCCCAGCATGGTAATTGCTGAGCGTGCGTGAGTCCAGTAGGCACCACTTACCGGCATTGGTAGCATTACGGCTGGGAACAAAGCCTGTGCTGTAGCAGGCAGGGTCACAGCAAGCTGAGCAGTGGATGCCAATGCCGTCACCATCCCTGGACCTACTAATTACAGGCAGCACTAGTAGTGACATCACCTGCTGTGCTCGAGCAACTACCTGTTCTGCAAATAACCCAGTTATACTGCACTGATTAATATATGCAAAAAAAGAATTTTCATTTGGTGTATATTTTGTTTTTGCACTCTCGGTGTAGGTAAGAAAGTAAAACACATGTCATCTTCCTCTTCTTTAGGAAAGACAACAGGAAAACGCAGAGTTCAAAATAGCAGGGACATGTACATGCTGACGACAGGGGTCACAGGTAGCAGCAGTGTTATAGATGGGAGAGAGAGCAGGAGTCAAGAGGAGAAAGAAACAACAGGAGAGGAGAGAGATAGACGGAGCTAAGTAGAAGAAAAGGAGAGCAAATCAGATAAAAAGAGAAAGCAGCCATGATGTGAAGAAGAGAGCATTAAGAGGAGAGAAGATAGAATGAAAGGATGTAGAGGACAGGACAGAGGAAAAAAAGCAGACAAATGATAAAACGGAGACACAGCTAATCACTGCTAGAAGAGTGATCATAAAGAGCCAAGAACGAGGGGAAGGAGAGCAGAGCATGGATAAAAGTGAAGAGGAAAAAGGGTAGGGGTAGAATGAATAGAGGGCAAATCAGAAATGCAGGGAATAAGGTAACACACCAGGTGTGACAAAGATGATAGAAAACAATTAGAGAGGTGAGAAGATAAACTCTTAGAGCAAAGACTTAGGGGACAGACAACAGATCAAGGTTAGAAGATAGAGACTGAGGCAGTGAGAGTGTTGAAACTGGGGCTCACTGGAGGAAGAAGTGAGCTGTGGCCTCCTTGGCAAAATTTCCAGCACCTGCACTTCTTTTTTTTTACAAATCAAGCACTGCCATATGCCTGTACCATAATAAAGGGAGAAATCACAGAATGAGTCAGGAACTGCTGAGTCCTGGAGTGCTCAGAAACCTATACCTGAATGCCACGGTTAGGTTGCAGTCATACATGGGTTTGTTGACACCAGCGCACACCAGTGTGGAGCTGTTGCCGTAAGTGGTGATGCTATGGCTAAATATGTTTGGGGCTTAGCACCGTTTTGTTGTAGTATTTTCAGGTAAATCTAGTGGTACATTGGCAGAGCTGTATGTTGAACTAAGTGTTAATGCAGATGGGATTTGCATAGATGATGTGTCTTGCCAGAGCTGTGCATTGATCCCAGGCCATGATTGCATGGGGTTCTGCATGGCTGACTGGAGGAGCTTGAGATAGCTATGTGTTAAGCTAGGTGTCCGAATAGTAAGGGTGCAGCAGCCTTCAGGTGCATTGATTAAGCTATGTTTTGAACACAGCACATTATATATCAGAGGCAGGGTACGATGGAGGTGCCTTTTGATCTCAGATTTAAAGTAGCAGGATGATACATGGCTGATATGCCTTGCCAGGGTGAGTGTTGGTTTCTACAATATATCTACAGCGGATCAAATAGGATTGTGGCCAGGAAATGCTACAAGAAAGGCTAAATGAGCCTTCACAGAGCTGCTTGACGAATTATGGGCCAAATTGGCAATTTCCCAGATTGTACTGTTGTAATGGCAAGAGAATATCATCTTCGTCAAACTCCAGGTCTAACTTACTGCAGGTGGACCAACAGCATGTCAACAACAGAACCGCAGCTCTGCTGCTGACATACTCCTCCGAGGGGGTAAGCCATCCAACTGCCTGGCCAATTTAGAGTGGGCAGTCAGATGGCTTATTTTTGCTGTCTGTCATATGAGGGACAGAAACATTTATAAATGGCAGAAAACTCATTGGGTGGGGCTGTTATTTTTACATTTTCCAAGGTCACTGATTTCAGCTAAACAGTTCCAACATCTGTTGGATTTAACAATCCTAATTTAAAGACTTTGTCTCGGGTCCAGAAGCATCTGTGTATGAGCCAGTATTTTTGCTCTGCACTGATAGTGGAGATCTTGAGCTAAGTCACATATTTCCATATAAGAGGACAACATCGCTCAAACAGGGGGTCATAACCTACTTAGAGACAGGACGGGGACCATATGTTTTGAGGGTTTTGATTGGTTTCCGGTGGATTTTCCCAAAGAATTCCATACAATTTGGAGGCTTTATGGTCTTGAGATGTGTTAGACCTGACAGCCTTAGGGTGGTCTTCCCCAAACATTTTGTCTGATTCCCTCACCTTCTTGCTGATTTATTTTTGTTGACCTTAGTACTCTGAGCACTTTACCACCGCCAACCAGTGCTGAAGTGTATGTGCTTCTCCCCTAAAACATGAATTGATTGACTATCCACAATTGGAATATTTAATGTATCTATGAGTCCCCAGTAGAGTGCACTACATGTGCCCAGGGCCTGTAAATTAAATGCTACTATTGGGCCTGCAGCACTGATTGTGCCACCCACACTGGCAGCAATTTAAACATGTCTCAGACCTGCAACTGCAGAGCCTGTATGTGCAGTGTTACTGCCATGTCGGCTTGCCATTTCAAAGCCCTTGCCAAGCCTTAAACCCCCCTTTTATTTCGTATAAGCCACCCCTAAGATAGGCCTTAGTTCACCCATAAGGCAGGGTGCTGTGTAATTAAAAGGTAAGGCATGTACTGTTACATTTTGCATGTCCAGGTAGTGAAAACGCCCAAACTCATATTTCACTACTGTGAGTCCTACTCCTCTCATATGTTAACATCAGAAGTTTCTTATTAGACTTGTACGCTGAGATTCCTGAAGGAGTAGCTCTATCATGTTTCATATCATTTGAATGGTAATGATAAATCCTGTTTGCTGGCAAAGTTGAAGTTATCACCACTGTTTTAGAAATTAAACTTTTAGAAAGATGGTATTTCCCTGCTTTTAGTTCTGTGTGCCTGCAGCCTATCTCCAATACACATCTGGGGTGGGTGGCAGCTGGATTTTTTTGTATTCCCTCTTGGCAGCCACACACAAAAGAAGGTTGTATGTGACAGAGTGGACATTCACATCCTGCTGGGTCATCCTGGGCAGTATGCGAGGGAGGAGCTGGCACACCTTAATAGGAAGTGTTCTGTCCCCACAGGAAGGGCTACGTACCCCCGTCCCCTATAGGGAGCCTGGTGCCAGAGCTGGAAGCGAGGACGTCTGTGCACTTCAAAGCCCCTCTATGAAATCACTTTGACTTTAAAGGCACAACTTGGTATAAGTACTGGGGCTGTCACCTCACCAAATCAGACACTGCTGCACCTGTGAAGAAACTCTGCCTGGAGGAAGAACTGCTGTGCTGCTACATGACTGACACTCTACTGGACTTGTGCTCTAGAACAACTGCTTTTTTGCTGTGCTGCATGCTGCCAGCTAACCTCTGCCCTGCTGAGAAAGAACTGGACTAACATACTTGAACCCAGAGTGATCTCCAAGGGCATGCTGGCCGGCCTCCTGTTTAAGACTCAGGGACATCAAAATCTTACCCCCTGCTCCTGTGCCTGGTCCATCGGAAGTAATTCCAGGTGCTTGCTCCAGTGGAACTGACGCATCCTCTGCTGCATGAGGCAGAATCAAAGCATCGCAGCTGTTGAGGGAAAAGAACAGGCGCATGTCTCTCTTGGAACCAGGGAATAACTATCAGAACTGACTCATCAGAACCACGGCATCGCCCCCCCCCCCCTTGAAGGAGAGACGATCGATGCATCCCCTCACCACGGCATCACCCCCCCCCCCACCCCCCCCCCCCAGAGGAGAGACGATCGATACATCCCCTCAACTGCGTGGAGAAACCTGGCATATCACACTCAGAATCAATGCATCTCAGAACTGGCACTTTGTCTTTGGAACCGGTGCATCGCCATCGTTGCATGCAGAAAATCAAAGCATCCCCTCGACTGCGGGATCTGCACTGTTGCATCGCCCTGCTGCACCCTGCATCTTGCTGTTGCAATGAGGGTCAAGGTACTTTTGTTCAGCGGGGCTTGAGTGGCTCCTGTATGTAGCACATTCTCCATTGCAGTCGGCCTGAACTCTTCACTTTTCCCCAGTCAGCGCTACCAGATAACACCATATGGCTTTTTACGTCTAAGCGCTATTTTTTACTTTTAATCTTTCAAAATTCATATCTCTACTTCAAGTTATTGGATTTTTGTAATTTTGGCCTTGTTTTATTTAGAAAATTGCAATCTATTTTTCTAAACTGAGTCTTTTTGTGGTGTTTTCACGGTGTTGCTCTTTGAAGTGTTTCGCAAATACTTTACAAAATGCCTCTTAAGTTAAGTTTACCTGCTCTGAGCAAGCTACCAGAGGATGATCACAAGTTAATTTATGGTGTGTATATGATTTACCCTGACTAGGATTAGGATTCCTGCTTGACAGGGTGCATATATCTGCTAACTAGAAACTCAATTTCTAACACAAGGATATTAGATTCAACCTCACCATAATGCTTCGATGTTGTGGATTCAAGAAGGCGTGGTTATGGTTGATGGCGAATTTAGGTTTAAGGAAGTTATAGAGCTCTTCATTAGGGATGCTAGAGTTTTACTGCAGAGATGCAAATGAGATCTGATTGGCCCAATTTATTAGATCCTTAGCATAGAGTATGCTGTGATATGTCCAAGTCTGCCAATGGAGCATTTTACCGTCAATTTGAATTAGGGGGTTATGCCATAAAGAGGCAAGGGAGGAGTACTTTATTCTAACTAAGCATTTGTTGTCTAAATGTTTCACAGCCATTATTGTTTCTTTAATGATGTTTGAGGAGTGTAAAGGATTGAAGTGTTCCATGGAGATATTGGCTGGTGGTGTGAAAGGGGGGAAAAGTTATTTCTCAATATCGGTCTAAATTGTGGGAGGGAGCTTTGTGATGGACTGAAACCTGTGACTAGATTGCTTGAGTAGGAATGCCATTTTGAGTTTGCTAAAGTTGGGAAGCCCTACCCCATTTGTCTTCTTATCCATTGTGATTATTTTTGTAGAGATCCTAGTGTTGTAAAATGCCATTTTTGGATGGTCACACCCCCCTCTCTACTTTTTGCTGCTAGATGCTGTGGTAGTTGATCTGAAAATGTGCTGTGTCCTGCTAACCAGTGCTCTTTCCCTCAAATTGTAAATGTGACTTTGTACTCCCAATTGACAAAGTACTTTGACACGCCTGTAAGGCCCTAGTATATGGTACCCGTGGTACCCAACACAGGGAAGTACAAGGGATACCAGAGCTGAACCCCTTTTGTGCCACCCTGAGTGACACAAGTAAAATGGAAATCTGCAGGTCTGCCATTTCATCCCTGCATGAGCAGCTTGCCTGTTCAATTTCAACCCTGCACATACCACGTGTGACTGGGTGTCTTCCCTGCATTTACTATATGTCAGACACCCTTAAGGGGGTCCTCCTATAGCCCAGGAAGCAGGTTGCATTACATTAAATGTGTGGACATATAAGTACAAGCATATATGGCCCTATGGTAGCATCCTAAACATGATTGTACCGCAAGTGACCGGCGGTCCATAAGATACCATGGGCTGGAGTAGGGACAACACCTATATGTCCAGCCCGGCCGATTTCTTTCCTGTTTGGTGTCAAGCACAGTGGTTTTTAACCCCTGACACACTGGCGGAGTTGAGGTTTAGCTAGCATGTACCCAGGCGGCACTTTCGACAGTTCCCACCTAGTTTAACCAGAGTTAATCTGCCTTAGCCAGCTTTTTCAAGTGTTTGCAGCCAAAACAGAAGTCTGACCTCATGCTGGGGAGTGTGTGCCACTCCCAGAGGCCAGAGACAAAGAGCTGTGTGAGCAGTAGGTGACACATCTACCCACACAGGATGGGGTAGAAATTTAGACTGGTACAACGGTGAGCATCAAAGGCTTCACTGGTGCCACTGGACAAAAGGATTTGTCCCCCACACAAGGAAAAAGGCTCCTCCTGTCCCAGGCACTGTTTTTTTTGCAGGCAGTTTGGAAATTATCTATGCAGGAAGGCATGCAACTCCTCAAGGCTGACCACAACTCTAGGGTGTTGCATCTGAGGTGTACAGTCTAGGATGGCTCTGGACATCATGAATTTCACCTAAAAATCAGGTTCTAACTCGTTTAAGTGACATACACCCAAAGATTTTGGCACTACTGGGGCCGATTCACCGCAAGATTAGATGCACTTTCACGACTAGTCCTCTCATCCACTAACACCCCCTATATTCAGGATTTAAGGGTCATGTCAGAACCTCAGATTCAATGTGACATCAAGAAGGGACCATTTACGACAACAAGGTAGGGCTCCAAGAAGATAGTTGCTAACCTCTGCAGCGGTGGCATCCACCCTGCACCCACTGGATTGTGACCCGACCAAGGCAAAAGATCAGTTACAAAAGGAAGGTGAACCCCTCTACAAACTGCAGATGTCACTAGAACTCCCTTTGGCTACAGGAACTAGTCCCCTGCAGTCGACAGGCACAAATTGCAAAGTCCACGACCTTGAAGCCTTGCATGCCGAGCCACCCGACATGGCCGCTCCAAGTCCTTGTGCAGGTGGCTTCCTGGGAACTGGAGTCCCAACTCTCAGTGAGGCTCAGATTTCTACAACATTCCTCTGGATAAAGATTTCCTCAACTGCAGTGCTTACAGGGACCAAGGCTTTTTGGTGGTCAGTCCAACTAAAACCTGCTGTATTCGACGCGTCAAGGAAAGGGATTCATCTGCTGGAACGACCAATCACTTCTGTGGCTGTATCGTAAAGATCTTGCATTTCTTTTTACCCTCTCTTGGCATGCCCTTCAGATCCTCTGGCCGCAGATCTAGTTCAGCACCACGGATAGCCAAGGGCACCTCTTCACCGGAGTCCCCCGAACCAGGTATATTGGATCAGCCTGGAGACTCCTGGTCCAGGTCCTTGCTTTGTTTCCAAAGGGTTTTGTTCAATGCTCCCCAAAAGTACATTTTTGGTAAGGTAGCCATTCCAATACCCTGACCCTGATTGACAGCTCCCTTTGACAGCTAAAGTGCATCTCTGCACCCTGCTTACCTAAGCCAGGTAAAATTGTGCTAGCTGTTGTGAACTGGTCTAAGGACTACTGAGATTTTAAGTCTCAGTGCGTTCTGTTGAACTCACCCTCTAAGTTACTGATTGTATATATGTGTTTTCCCATTGACTGCAACGTTAATGTTTTCACATTGGAAAGTTTTGATGTATTCATTGCTTTAACATTGATAACTCCGGTTTCACTGTATGTACTGATTTCATTTTGGTGTCACAAAATATATAAACATTAGAGCTATGTTTCTAAATTGGTGTCAGATTCTATCCTGTCATGTCAATTATTTATCATTCATGTTGGTGATGTGAAATGCTTAACACATGTTACTCTAAGTAAGCCTGTCTGCTCTTTGCCACTCTACCAGGACTTAGAGAAGGTGTACTGGAAGAGTACCCAGGGTCTATCTTTGCGTATTGAGATAGTATTACATGGTAAGGCACCCCTGTCATACCACTTTCACCTTGCAGCACCTGGGTTTTTTATTACGCCAAATAAGTTGTATAATAATCTTGCTTCGTGCTTTAAAGAAAGTTGTGTAGGGGGAACATATGTATAATGAAGATAACCTGGGAAGCTCTCAGCATTTTAGTACATTCCAGTCTGCCCCGCCAAGTGATGTGTTCAGGAGACCATGTTTCAACAAGTTCTTGTACTTTTTTCAGGAGGGTTTTTTCAATTTGGGTATGAGATTTAGGTAGAAACCTTCAGAATTGTAGGCCTAGATATTTGAAAGGTGGTTTTGCCATTTGAGTTTAAGAGTTGTGGGAGTGCGGAGTGAGCTTAAAGTAAAGACCTCCTTTTTTTTTAATTCAGTGTATATCCAGAGCCTTTGGCATATGTATTGATCAGGTTTAAAATTTCAGGTATACCAGTGTCTGCATCTTTGGAAAAGATGAGAACGTCTTCAGTGTAAGCCTCCTCCTTCTGGCGTTTTGAGTTGAATTTATCGGAGAGGGAACCACTCACTCTCAGTCTGGCCGAGGGTTTGTCTTTAAAGGACAAACACCATGCGCTCAAAGGCAGGTCCCAGGTTGACTATGCGGATGACTGATTTGAGAAAGAGTCAAGACACTTTGTCAAAGACCTTTTCAGCATCTACGACCATTGCCTTAACTGGGGTTTGTAGTAGCGGGTTTTTTCCAGAACATGACTGAGGAGCCTAATGTTGTCTGAAGCTAATCTTCCGTTGATGAATCCTGTTTGAGAGTGATGAATTAACGAGGGAAGTAATTTTTCTAATCTTGTTGCTAAAACTTTTGCATAGATTTTACAGTCCACATTGTGTAAAGAAACAGTCCTATTATTTATTGTTTCTAGCGGGTAATTATTTTCTTTGGAGATGACTGGTATTATGGCATCTGTGAAACATGGACCTGTCTTACCAATTGAAAATAGTAGCCAAAAAGAGATTTTAAGTGAGGTATTATTTGGGGTTTGAAAGTCTTACAGAAAGTAGCAGTGAACAACCCATGCTTTTTGGCACAAAACAATATATACTAATAGTAGTAGACAGGGTTTTACGTAAAAAAATTAATGCTGCTTGAAAGCATGTGTTAAAAGAAGAAATGTATTAATTTCTCCTTTCTTTTCTGACTTTGCATGTGTGCTGCACTCTACGGCACACATACAAAGTAGGAAACGTTTTAAAGTGGTCTAGGCATAGTATTATGTACTGGAAGGGAACCCTTTCAGCACACACTCTATGCTAGACTCACACACACACACACCATTCCACTATAGCACAAAGATGTGTGTGTAGCACAGGCCAGCAGTATTCTGCGTCGGTGCGAGAGAGAGGCAAGGAGAGTGCCATATCTCTGTAAATATGGCGCTCTCCTGCTCTCTCCCAGTCACGCAATGCAGCACAGCATTTTTGGATGCTGTGTTGCATGCCACTTTTGTTAATCTGGGCCTTGATTTGTTAGCAACTTGCATTCCAAGGTGTATGACTGAATGTCATGCTAACTTTGTAATCAACACTCAACACCAATAAGCAACAAGATTGTTGACTGGGCTTAGATTCCAGAAATTCACAATGACAACATTGCACAGAAAACATAAGGCGTGTGCCCTTTGCAACATAGAATATTGTAGTTGACAGTTATGAGAGGAAACAAACCGAAGAAAATGAGTAAGCTTCTAGATTCACAGATCTTGAGTCACCCTTGTCACAAATCATCAATTGCTAACAGCACAGGCCTAGAAACAGTGGGATAAAAAGCGGCTGAAGAAATTTCCATTGTGTGCTGCAAGTTCAAGCATGGCAAGGAGAGAAAACATGACCAGAGAGGTGAAGTAAAGTCAACTTTAGTGGTTAAAGGTACTCAAGATACAAGAACAGCTATATATATTCCTAATGTTTCTTTTAGAGGGCAGGTCATCTGAGGAAGAGTTTCAGGAGAGCTGCATGAGGCAGGTTTATGAACCTCAAAATATACCATGGCTCCATCCATCTTGGCTTGGAACCGTTGGATATCATTGACTTCTCAGTGCTAAATATAAAGTAAACTAACTGTTTAAGGGAGGAAATGATCAAGGTGGCATGTGTGGTAGTAGATGGCACCAGCAGCAACCTAAAAAAACTTTCACACATTAATGATCACTACTGCTGTCTGGGTCAGTAAGACTGGTGCCACTTAACTGCTCTCTAATCACTGAAGCTATTATGAAATTGAGCAGTATAGTTGCTGTATGAGCCCGTACACGTTGTTTAGCTCTGCTCTCTATAACATAATTTGACAGTTGAAAATCTTTTGCCACACTGCCCACAGCCCTTTGCAAGCAGAATCTCAGAACCAAAGAGACTGAATGGAAAAACAGGCGAAGACAAATGCAAGGTACAGTTTGATAAATGATAGGCAATGTAAAATGTGCTTAATCAGATTTTCTAAACTCCCTGTAAATACACTGAGCTCTTTAGCCAACGAGGTTGGGCTGATAAATTAAACGTTTTGCCACCGTTTTTCACAGACTTCTTGGGGAGGTTAAGCACTGATAAACACTGGTAAGCTGGGGATGGTAAAGCCTGCCTGATACACCGCCGCAAACATACTGGAGTGTATTTTAGTCCTTTTATGTGGATATTGTGCTGTAAAGCCCCATCTTTGACCGCTTTTTCAATTTCCCCAGGTCAGACCATTCCCAACCCTATAAAAAAAGACTACCTCTCCCAGCCCTCTTCAAGTCATATGTTCATAGCCACCACTTTAAAAACGCACCAATCAGCACTGCAAGTAGACAGGTCTCTTTAAACACTAAAAACAGTTGGCAGTGCTCACAGTACAGTGGGGGGCCAACGTGATAGAAGTGGGCCATCCCAGTAGTGGCGGTGGGTGGCAATCTCCTCAGAAAAATGTTGGGTCCTAGAACGTATTTCTTTACAAAATAACCACTGAGTGTACTCCTGTAATACTACTTCCCCTACTCCTAAATGCGTTTGTGAATCGGCCTCTTAGAATCTGTTTCACCAAATGTATTGTAAAAAGTCTTTGCATCCTAATATTCATCAAATTATTTGCATTGACTTCAGAGTTTTAGTGTGTTCCCATAAATTCCCTAAGGTATGCAGGGAAGTCTATGCAGATCTTAGATTTACATGTGAATTCCTACTGACCATACTGATACATGAGGACGCACAAATCACTGGAGTGAATATGGTTGACCTGCACATTAGCACATGTATTTTGTCCGTTTTTTTCTACATCTGGAAAGTATATTTTGTTTATGTTACAACTTGATAACCGTGTAACGAGGGCTTCTTAAAAGAGAAAGACAAATTTGCCTGATATTATCTACCTTTTTAATGATGTAATCAATTGACCTGCAACGATTTCGGTGAAGACAGATAATGTACATGTGTTGTTATAAAGCAAAAAGCTGAAGCGTTTACACCATAAAATCCATTGTCACGCAAAAAAAGAAAGTCACTGTTTCGGCCTGATGAAGCGACCTTAAAGTTCTGAAATAAGTGTCGGCCAGTTTCTGTTAACAACAATAAAGAAATAAGATTTGAGCATACAGCAAGAAACTTTGATTTCCTTTTTTGCACAAGTACTTTTACTTCAGACGTCAAACGAAGTCTGTTTGTGTGTCACTTAATCGTATTATATTGTAATTGTATTTATATAGCGCTTACTACCCCTGACGAGGCGTTAAAGCACTTTAAGTGGGGCAGCTGAGGGGAAGCCACCACGCACTTTTGAGTTAGTTCATGTATGGTCACAAGGGTCTCCCGTTTCCCCTACTTTTGATAATTGCCATAACTTAGACCCTGCTTCCACTGACTCATGAGATTTTATTTTAAGTCTTAGAACCCTAAGTACAAATGTTTCCTAATCGGGCAGATCCCATAGCACCCTGGGACAGATGCATTATTGGCAAGATCCCTGCGCAGTGTTTGCAGATTGTCTGTGTTGTGAAACGGCAAGTGTTTACGTTGTGCAGGATGTTTCAATCCAGCTCAGCACAAAGGATTGTTTGCCTCATACATATTGATGAGGCAGGACTGGTTCTTCGACATACTAAGACCGGCTGCCTAGGCAGAGTTGGAGGCTTGCAAGGGACAGAGTCAGTGCAGTGCTATATGAAGGTATCCCATCGGAATTACTGGTCACTGGGTCAGAAGTCTGATCCCGGATGCCAGAAGTTGTCACTTGCACATAAAGCTGTTACTTGCACAGTGGGAGATGTTCCTCATACACAGCTATGAACTGGAGAATAGCTGTCAGGGGAAGAGTAGAGGAACGTCGCTCTCTACCCGAAAAGCAGTGAAAAAAGGATAAAATAAAATTATAATAACTGCTATTATGTTATTTTTTGTAACTTTGGGGCTAGGTTATGGCAGGGCGGGGCTGGGGTCACAGGGAGAGGAGTGGTGGGCACATTCTAAGTGTGTATGACTGTTTGGTCGGCCGTCTTGGGCTGGACAAACCGTCATGTGCACTTTCTATGTTCCCCACTAAGCTGTAATCAGGGTCGGACTGGCTACCGGGCAGTTGTGTGTGCTGCCGAGCTAGGGGCTAATTTCTCTGTGGTGGGGGCTTATTTCAATGATGATTTGAATTAAAAAAAGCAAAACGAATTTCGTTTTGCACACGCAGGTCCCCATCAACGAAATTAGCCCCCAGCACGGCAGCACACACAACTGCCCGGTAGCCAGTCCGGCCCTGGCTGTAATGCACAGCCTAGTGGGGAACATGCAAAGGCTTCAAGATCCCGTCTGTGTACCGAACCATGGCGCATGTATTGTAGCATTGTGATTGGCTTAGGAGAGCCTGTGTGCTTCAGGGACATTCCAGGAAGAGGAGCAACGAAGGAGGAGAGATAGCAGTTGTTTTTTAATAGATTTTTTTTTTTACCCCACTCTCCCTCTCTGCATCACCACTCTGTTCCCTGCAGGCCGCCGTTGATGGCTGCCACCTGAAGAGGGTTCACACATACTTTCAAACTAAAAGAAATTGAGGAATGCCACTTGGCAGTTCCGGCAACCTTGCCATTTGCAAGGACTCGCAATCTGTGCATTGCTAGGCGCAATGAAATTGCGATTCAATGAGCCCTTAGAGAAATGTCCTTTTCCGTCTGAACAAAGGGGCATATGTACAAGCCCTCACCACAACCAGAGTGTCACTTTTTTTGATGCTCTGGTGGCGCAGCACCATTTTTCATATTTACAAGGCGGCGCTAAGCCACTTTGCGCGGATTAGCGCCACCTTGTAAATATGTAATTTTCCGCCACAGCCCTCTGCGGCAAAGGGAAATGCAATGGTGGTTGCTGTGGGCGTTCCACCACAACACTCACTGCTTTTTGATGCTGCCCCAGATTTAGAAGGCTGAGGCAGTGCCAAAAACGAACGCCATAGAATACCAGGCATTAGAATTACGATACAAGCATAAATTATTAATTTCTCCTAATTTTTTTCATTTTACTGCAGCACACATAGAAGGTGGAAATCACCGTTATTGTTTATTTATGTGCAGGAAGATGTCCGTATTGCACATAAACAACAAACCCTGCCTAACAGGCACCTCTGCAACATGTCCGCAGGGTTCCTGCGCTGGCGCTAGGCAGCTTTTTTGCGCCAGCACTAGGGGAAACATAGGGGTGCACCATATTCTTGTGAATACAACAAATCTCTGAGTTTTGAAAATGTCAGAGAGGCACTGCCAAATTTTGGCCCAGCACCTCGCTCCGACATTTTATTGTAAATATGTCCCAAAGGGTGCCTATTTAATCGCTATAATCCCTTCCTCCGTTTTTCTTTGGCTTTGCAGACTTTTCCGCATTTCCATTTTTCTACCAATAAGAGGTGACAGGGTAGTTGTGAAATTCATGACCTTATTTAAGCATTAGTTCAATCAATCAGTGTAATTTTAGCCCGCCTTTCAACACCACAGCAGATGGTATCCTGGGTCATTTTCTTATGCGACCCCTGTCCTAGTTCTGTCACTAGGTATGAATGTTCACTGTCACATTGTAAACGTGTCTGCTGCAGAGTTTTTTTCCTTTCCTTCTTTACAGTGGTTCCTCGACAGTGGGGGTCTGTCGCAGGGTCATTTTTATGTAGGATGGACAAGGACACAACTCAAGAGCACATTCAACCCATTCATGCATACATTTATTTCAACTTTGGACATATTTTCATTTTCCCAAGTGGCCTATTTGATTACCATGCTTAAATAGAAAACAATGCAGCTTTTATTAGTGTATGCTTTTATTGGTTTATGCTTTCTGTGGGCTATGCTTTTTACAGGTCCTTTTGTTAATGTATCTTGATCCAAGCAAGGATATATTTGTGCACATTTTTAAAGGCAGCAATGTAGGGAGCATCTTCAAGATTTTTTTATTTACGGCAGCTCCCTCCCCCAACAAAGACATATAGTTAAACTACAGTTCCCCTTGTTTTGTGAAAATGAAATATGTTTTAGAGATAATTTAGAAGAAGGCGTGTAGGTCCTGTCTCAAGTTTCTTTTTATAACATAAAATAAAACAAAGCATTGAAAAAGCTCAGTTTTAAAGTACATTGATCCAAACATGAATTCCTTTCTACGGCATCTGCTCCTAAATTTCCCAAGAGCATCTGCTTATGAATTTTCATCATGATTCTTGGCAAGGAGTTTGCCACCATTCTGCTAATTATTAATATTAATATACACAGGACTACTGGACAAATCCGCTGCCTGTCTGCAGCAATTCCTCGGTGGTCTGTTTGCATAGCCAGAAACAATAAGCTGATGAGTACTGAGAAAAAAACCTATTTTTTTACAGATATTAATATTTATCATGCCAGTTTAACATGGCAAACTGGAAGAACAAAGGGAATACAGCTAAGACAGGATTTGCAGGGCGAAGGGCAACTGTTTAATATACTGGATGCTAAAACGGAATAGCCTTAGGTTTAATTAGTAGGTGCGGAGAGCAGTTTGGTGTGCAAACTATTTCTGTCCTCAGCATCGGCAAATTGTGGGCACCATTCTAATGCAGAACTAAAGGGTTTGCAGATTCAATTGCATGCCCTGCACACGTTTGCCTAGAACATGTACCCTGGCACCTGGTGGGAATATCTCAGGGCAAGACGTTTTAGTTTGCATGTACCATTATTGTAGGCAATATATGTAAAGCAATCCAAACCTTCTTCAAAAGGAGCACTATGACTATGAAACTGCTTCCCCACCACCTTCAGCAGAGGCAACAAGCAGTCCCTGAAGCTGTTGTTACTGCTATAGCCCTCCCCACTGATGTAAAAAGGTAGAGCCGATGTAGACCAAGAACCTTCAGTGTTTGCCCGGCGTTAGCCGCCTCTCATACCATCCGATATTACCAAACAAAGAGGCAGGCGCTGGAGACAGGAAGGCAGGAAACAGGAGTTTATTCCGACGGAGCAGAACACGTCAAATCAGACAACAGGGTATCTTCTCGAGGTGCTCTAACCGCATCTCTGAGGCCTGGCCTCTTATACACAGGTTTATGGCTTTATCACATACACTGCATCCGTAATGTTTCTTTGAAGGACAGAAAAGACATCCCCGGTCCAGGCCCGTTCCCACACACATCTACAGTAGAGTTCCCACCCCGATCTCAGCATGTGGTGGTTATCGCGCAGCTGGACATTCCGCTGGGAACGGGGATGTGTGTGATCAGTCGGATCTTCGGTGTGCGAAAGCGTTGATTAATCCCCACTCCTTTGATGGGGTGAGTTCCTACTGTTGGGGGCAATAAACTACATCTGCGGGGCCTGGCGGTGGCCTGGGAACAGCTTGGACAATCGGGCAGGGAGGAAGAGGATATCAAAGGCTTGTTCCCGTGAAGGGATGAAAGGGTTATATGGTTTCGGCTCGGGATATTGCGCTGAGGCAGGATCGCGCTGATGGTTCGTTTATGGTTCAAGGAGAAGAGATCGGGGGTTGCCGGAGCGCGGGGGGGATGCTTGGGGAAACAAGAGAGTGAGGGGGGGGAAGACGCGCTGGCTATCGGGAGTGGGCAGAGAGGCCATGGCAATCAAAATGGCTGCTGCTTACGCGCACGTATGGATCTGAAAAGGACAAGATGGCGCCGATAATGTTTACGCCACAATCCAGATTTTAACAGTGCTCCCTTTTCAACATATCTAGCCAGCTTGTCAATGTATGTCTATCCCCATTATATTACGTATTTCGATATCATACAAAGCTTTCATACGTTCAGCTTCGAAGTTCGGAGTCTTAGGGCAAATACAGTTAGCAAACAGTGAGCACAGAGGAGGCAAGCATTGAATACCCAGGCAGAGTCCACATATTACGACGATTGGTATCAGTACGATCATGAACAACCTCCATCCCCAGTCCTTTACAGCACTCCAGAACCAACTCCCAAGTGACCATCCGTCTTGTTCCTGATGAACTTCTGAGGAGAGTCTGTGGAGGTGTTCAATGGCTTTGTTGACTGAGGGCGAATTGTCTGGTATGTAGGTACAACAGCTGGACCCGATGATACGGCATGCTCCTCCACGGTCCGCCAGAACCACATCTAGAACAAGGCGGTTTTGAAGAGCCACCAGACGGACCGCCTGAAGCTCGGCTGTATTGTTTGTGAGGATACCAGCTGTAATGTTCATCGTTGTTTCGACTGCCTGGGACAAATGCCGAATGGCACGACTGTTCGCCATCGGACCCCAAAGTGGAACAAGTCCCTTTATTGCATCCAAGAATTGTGCTCCAGTGGAGTCGGCCTGCTCAATGTCCTTTGCTCGTTTTTGTCGGTGATGGTTTGCCGGAGCCACATAGGTCGGAGGAAGGATGAAGGCAATGTAGCAGGTACCTCCCCAGCCCTTTGGGAGCCAGGTGTAGGCTTTTGTACCACAGACGAAGTACATGTTTGGAGCGGTGACAAAAGAGGGTGGGTCGGTTGAGTCCAAAGTTCTGGTGATGCGGCAAGCGCTGTGGCCCACCAGTTGTGTCCCATGGCCTGTGATGCATACAAGGCCCGAGACATTGACGACAGATAGGGCCACAGTCAGGGTGGCAGCCGTTCGTTTCCGGAGGTAGGAGAAGGTGGGTCTGGCTGGATTGTTGAATACTTGCATCTCCACCCTTTCTTTGGCGGGGATGTCCATGTGAACAGAAGCATTGGAGGATAGAGGGCAGAAGGGAGCAGCAGTTCTTCCGGTTTTGTTCAGCCAGACCCCATGATAAAAGTGCGACATAGTTCCGCTGGAAGTGGCATTGTCTCTGTAGCTCTCTTGCAAGAGGATCAGCCAAGCAAGGCAGGAACCATGAACAGAGAAAGGTGAAGGGATGAAGGGGATGGAATGTCCGGTGGCATGTGGTATCAACCCACAGATCCAGCAATTCGTGGCATTGGCAGCAAGGTTGTGTTGGTGCAGCAACTGCACGAAGGAGTTGTTCCAGAACTCCTTACGCCTTTCTTGGATTTGAGGTGAAAGAGAGACCAGGTAGTGTTCTTTCATGGTGGTAGGCTGTGCAGTCGTTAGAAATGTCTTATGAGCCGGTGAGTTCTCTTCCACGATCCAGAAGGTAGTCATGAGGAGGAGGCAAAAGAGAAGAGCGATAAGAAGAGCAATAGTCTTTGAGCTGTGCAACCTGTCAGTTTTCGGGTTTCCTTAGTGGGTCTTCGGATGTCCGGTTGCTTCCATCATCTTCGTATCGGGCACTTCCATCATCTTCAATGTGCTCGGTAGTGGGCAGAACCACAAACTTCGTTGGGCTTCTCTCCTGGCAGCTTAGTAGTGTTAGGCCACCAGTCTGAGAATTGTAACTTAGTCAGTGGTCTGCTTAGCCGAAGCTCCCTTCTTTCGTCGCAGGTTATACCCTTCTCTGGATGGCACAGTGGGATCAGGGAATTTCGCCAATTCGAGTGTCTCTGTCTCAGGGTAGCAGCTCAGGGATGGTCGGTCTTTGTTCAGGAGCTCTTCTTGGGTGGTCACGTCTTCGGTCGACGTCAGAGTCGGAGAGATTTTCTTGCAATGATGTGCATGCAGCCAATTTCGCTTCCCCTCCACTCGAAGAGCTGTTCGGGTAGTGATCAAGACTTGCCAGGGGCCCGTCCAGCGGGGTTCCAGACTCCTCTCCCGCTGGAAGTTCCGGATTAGGACGAAATCTCCAGGCTGGATGGTATGTCCGGGGCCCCTGGAAGCATCGGGGATGGCCTGCAGCACCTGATGATGAATAACAGACAGTGTTTTAGTTAGGTTATACAGATAGTCAGACATTAGGATGTCCGGGACGTCATGAATAGATGTCGGTTTGGGTGCAGACCAGATACTCATGGGCCGGCCGAAAACGACCTCGTAAGGGGTCAAGTGGTGTTTGGTGGGGGTGGAACGCATTGACAGCAATGCCAGGGGAAGAGCGTCTGGCCATTTTAGTCCTGTGGTAGCCACTATTTTCGCCAGTTTTAGTTTTAATGTGGCATTGTGCCGCTCGACCAGTCCAGCAGATTGGGGGTGAAAAACTGCGTGGAATTTCTGTCGTACCCCCAATCCTTTCAGGATAAGCTGAATAACCTCGGCTATGAAATGGGGGCCATTGTCACTCCATAAAATACGGCAAAGGCCGTAGCGAGGGAAGAACTCTTTCAGTAGTACTTTTGCAGTGGCAATGGCAGTGTTGTCACGCGTCGGGTAGGCTTCCACCCATTTGCTAAAAGCGCATACAACAACAAGTACATACTTCAGTCCTTGACATCTCTCTAACTGAATATAGTCCATCTGTAGGACTTCAAATGGGTGGTTGGGGACCCCAAATCCTCCTCGGGGTACGACAGTTCATTTCCCAGGGTTGTGTTGCAGACAAACTAGGCATTGTTGGACAAGACGTTTGGCTGAGTCTGTAATTTTGTCGTTATGCCACACTCGGGAGACAAGTTCAGCCATAGGGGCTGCTCCTATGTGTGCAGGGGAGTGAGCCATGGTCAGTATAGGGATCAAGTATGAATTGGGTAGCAACCATTTGATCGTGTCTTTTGTCCGCCAGCAGCCTTCATCGTCTTTCAGTCCCACCCGTGCCCATTCAGTCAATTCGTGTGGTGCACTGGCTATCTGGATGTCCCTAATGGTCTCCCTAGCGTCCTTCCATTTTTCTGTTTGTGACCTGGTCACGTATATGCGTGTTGTCGTCCTATTCTCTGCTGTCGTCCGGGCGGTGATGTCCGCCAGTGCATTCCCCTGTCCGACGATATCTGTCACCCTTTTGTGTGCCTGACATTTGATCACAGCAAGTCGTTTGGGAAGGAGAACTGCTTCAGTCAGAGCGGAGACTAGATCTCCGTGTAGGATGGGGGCGCCGTGTGAGGTCAGGAATCCCCTTTCCTTCCACAGGAGCCCAAAATGATGCACCACCCCGAAGGCATACTGGCTGTCCGTGTAAATGTTTGCTGTCGTCCCTGCTGCTAGGATACAAGCTCGTGTGAGGGCAATCAGTTCTGCTGCCTGTGCAGATTTCTGTGTGATGCGGGCGGTCTCAACTACAGTTCGGGCTGTGGTGACTGCATACGCAGCTGAGGTGGTGCCATCGGTGAGTTTGATGCAAGAGCCATCCACCCATAGCTCTCCGTCAGGATCTGGGAAAGCTGTGTCTCGAAGGTCCACTCTACTCCTAGTCTGTTCGTCCGTGAGGGTCACACAGTCATGTATAGGGGGCACATCGGGATCATTCTCAGGCAGAGGCAACAAGGTGGCTGGGTTCAGTGCGGTGCATCGTTTCAACGTGATGTGAGGTGCGAGCAGTGTCAGTTCGTACCCAGTCAGTCGTGCGCTGGTCAGGTGTTGTGTCTTGGTCTGGTTTAGGAGGGTGTCAACAGCATTGGGCACTAGTACAGTGAGGGAATTCGAGAGTACGATCCCCTCACTTTGTCGGATAGAGACAGCAGCAGCAGCTACTGCTCGAAGGCAGGCAGGCAAAGCTCTCGCTACAGGGTCAAGAGTGGCAGAGAAATAGGCACATGGTCGTTGTTTGGGGCCGATGGTTTGGGTCAGGACAGACAAAGCGCATCCCTCCCTTTCGTGGGTGTAGAGAGAGAAGGGTTTTGTATAATCAGGGGTTCCTAGGACTGGTGCTGAACAAAGGGTGTCTCGTAGTTCCTTGAAGGAGGATTGGCATTCAGGGGTCCAAGGGGGCGGGAAGGGGACATCTTTAGCCAGTAGGGAAAGTAGTGGTTTCACAATGAGGCTGAAATTTGGCAACCATTGTCGACAGAAGGAGGTGAGGCCTACCAAAGAGCTGACTTGCTTCGGGGTTCTAGGGATAGGGGTCTCTAGAATAGCCTGAATTCGATCGGGTGTGAGTTTTCTCCCATCTTTGGACAAGAGGTGGCCTAGGTAAGTGACTTGAGGTTGGCAGAATTGCAACTTCTTCTTGGAGACCTTGTGGCCGTTTTCCGCGAGGAAGTGCAGGAGTTGGATGGTGGCTGTGACTGCAAGTGGAGTGGTGTCGGCCGCCAAAAGGATATCATCGACGTACTGTATCAACACCACTCCATCCGGTAACTGGACTGCATCCAGCTGTCTCTTGAGGGCCTGGCTGTAGATGCTTGGACTTTCAGTGTAGCCCTGGGGTGCTCTACAAAATCTATATGAGCGGGATTTTAAAGTGAAGCCGAAAAGGTAGCGGCTGTCTGAGTGGATGGAGATGGAGAAAAATGCGTTCTTGAGATCGATTACCGTGAAGGTGGTGGCAGTGGAAGGAATCAGGGTCAGAATGGTGGAGATGTCTGAGACTACAGGGTACTGAGGTACGACTACTTTGTTGACTTCTCGTAGGTCGATGATGAAGCGGTACGCTTTTTCATCTCCCTCACCCTGCTTCTTCACAATGGGTAGGATAGGGCTGTTGCAAACATTGCTAACTACTTCTTCTACCACTCCTGCGTCTACCAGGGACAGGATGATTTTTACCAATGCCTTCTCGCCTTCGGGCGATATCCGATACTGTGGGAGTTTTGGGAGCACTGCGTCCTGTCGAACAGTTATGTGTACAGGGTCTATCATCATGCGTCCTACGTCCGAGTCAGTCTTTGCCCATAGTTACAGAGGTAGGGTGTCGAGTAAGGACAAGTCAGCGTCAGTGATGGAAAACATGCGTTGTGTGTGACAAGATCTGAGCAGCGTTGGGTTGTCGTACAGAATGACTCGAACTCCGTCTTGTGAACACCTAATAGTAGCTCGAAAATGTTTCAACAAGTCAAGTCCCATAATAGCGTCGGGGGTGTTGGAGGAGAGCAAAAATGTTGTGTCAGTGGTGTTATTGTCCAAGTTAAAAGAGATCGGTGTGGACAAGGGATTAGTGGAGGGCGTTCCATCAAAACCTATTGATGTCACATGTGAGCCAGACAAGGGTGCCCTGGGAATCAATCGTTTAGACAACGCACTACGTGTTGCACCAGTATCTACCAGAAATGGAGACTTCGTACCTAGGACCTTAGCGGTGACATAAGGACCTTGCTGGTCAACATAGAGCTCGACTGGATCCCTTCCTTGCCCTTGGCAGTCCTATGCAAAGTCGTGGGCATTGTCGCAGTCAGACTGTTGGCACTGATTCTGTCGGGGACGGTCAAACATGTTCGGTCTGTCAGGTCTGTCATTGTTGGTGTCGTTTGTGTGCCCTCGTCCCTGTCCTCTATTTCTCGGCCCGCCCGCTACGTCTCTCATGTCTTTATTTCTGAGTGCTTCTTGCAGAGCTGGACATTGAGACTTCCAATGGCCAAATCCTTTGCAAAACGCACACTGGTTCTCATCGAGGTCTGTTCGTGGAGCGCCGGGTGCGGGTGTGCGGTCTCTAGGGGGTGGATTTCTAGGAGCATTCGACTGGTAGTTCCCTCTATACTGTTCCCATCCTATAGTCACCCCTTGCAACTGAGCAATAATCACCCTCTCTTTCAAGTCCTTTTTCTTTTTCTCAGTCGCTCGATCGTTCTCGTTCTTTTGTCGCTCATAGTATTGAGCCATCTGAAGGATAGCTGCGGGCTTGGAGGCCGCCCAACTACTCTCGCTAGTCTGTAGTTTCTGCGAGACTTCTGGTGTCAGGCCTTTCACATAGTTCTGGACAAACAAGTGATGTCCGGTTGCAGTGGTCATGTCCTGGCCGCTGTAATCGGAGAACACCGTTTCAAACCGGGAGAAGTATTCCGATACGTCTTCCTGGGGTTTCTGGCGACAGGCTGTTACTATCGACCAGTCCACCTTCCTTTCTGGGACTAGGGTTTTTAATTTCTGCACGATCTTATCTGGTAGGTCTAGAATGGCTTTCAAAGGTTTCTGTCCCGGCTCTCGCTGTTTGTCTACATCACCGAGTTGTATCCAGGTATGTCCGAACAGCTCAAGGTGGTCGACTTTCCGGATTTGCTTCCACACATCAGCTGGCAGACATAACCCGAAAAACAAATCGATATCCGCTAGGGTCATAATCGTCGAACCCAAAGCGGTGGCTAATTCTGTATAGAAGGCTGTGGGGTTCTTTCGCAGATCAGGCAAGGACTTTCGGAAAGTCAGGATGTCTTGCCGATCCCATGGTTGGTAAACCCAGTTGTAAACTACCCTCCCTCTCGCATCTTGGTGGTTAATATCGTCGTGTGTTCCCTGTCCTCGTGGGGGGACCCAATAGGGAGCGGCCTCCTTTATGGGCATCATAGTGTCAATTTTTTCTACTCTGGCTTCAGTCGCTGCAGGAGTCGTGGTGTTAGTCTCTGGTTTCAGTTCCGTGCGGTGGCGGAAAACTTCAAGCGTATGCGTGAAGAGGTTCGTCACATCACACTCGCCCCCATCTCCGACATCAATTTTCCTATACAGAGTCGTTAGGTTTTCAGGGCCTTTTCCTTGGTATCGGTCCTCGTAGGCATTAAGGGTGTGGTAACAAAGGCGTACGACAAAGTGTCGTCTGTGGCTATTGGCATATGTATTGTACATATCCGTTACATAATCCTCACTTTCCTTTCGCACCACCAGTGTCTTTACAATCTTATCGATCCCAGCTCGTTCATCCTTACTTAATCTATTCGATCTCGCAGGGTCTTTCCTCCCCGCTTCGGGATCATCTGAAGTCGCTGCTCGCGCTGCGCTGAGTGCGAGGGGTTCGGTCGGCGCAGAGGCCATGAGGACCGAGGCTCCGGCACTACTCTCGCCTGTCGTTGGGGGTTGCGGGTGCTGCGCTAAGGGTTGGGAAGGGGCATATGGAGGGGGCATGTAGATGATCGGGGGACCATCGTTCGTTCGCTGTTTCGAAGGTAGCTTGGGGTAAAGTGGAGAGGGTGTCCTGACGGGACACTGGCCCGATGATTCGGAATCTTGTTTTAGCTTGGTTTCCTCTCTTTCTTTTATTTGCTTCCTTCAATTTGTTAGCAGCTAGGTGAGCTGCTTTGCGTAATTCCTTTTCTAACCTGACCTCATTTCTCTTTTTCCGTTGTTCTTTTTTTTTGCGCCACATGCCGAAGCTATCGAGCATAGTGGGTGTTGTCTTATTGTTATAAAGGGCTGTTCCCAGCGCGTTTATTTTATCGTTATCAAAGGATCCTATCAGTGGCCACTGATTTTCCCGATCCTTTCTCGTGTATTTATGCCACAGCTTACTATAAGCCACGGTGACTAGTCCATATTTAGTAAACATGTCCTTATTAGGGGTGCCCTCCAGTGGAGCCGGATGGTTCACCTCTAATAAGCGGTCCGGGCTGAACCAACTACCAACAAACGGGGCGAAGATAGGCATGACGGGTTACAAAGGGGACAAAAGTCTGCACTACCTATCCTTCACTATCCGCAAAGACTAAACAGAGTGTTGCGACTCTGTGCTTATTTGTGAATAGAGAATAACCCAAAGAGAACCAATTCCGAACTATCAATATTCGGATAAACAATCAATCAAATGAGGGATAAAAATAGGCACAACGGATTACAACGGGGGCAAAAGCCTGCGTTACCTATCCTTCACTAGCTGCAAAGACTGAACAGAGTATTGCGACTCTGTGCTTGTTTGCAAATAGAGAATGATCCAAAGAGAACCAATTCCAAAACAGTATATGCTTGGATAACAATTAATCAAATGGAGAGGGAAGCAGGCACGACGGATTACAACGGGGGCAAAGGCCTGCGTTACCTACCCTTCACTATCTGCAAAGAGAGAATACTCCTATTCTTCCATGTTTGCAGACAGAGAATCTCTCAGAAACAATCAAATGAGTAATACTAGTATTTTCAAACAATCAAACAATCAATTCGCAATTCGTCGTGTTACACGACCTTACCCGGACCGCATGGACGGTTTCTCGTCTTCCGCTTCCAGCGCCCGATCGTCCTCTATTCTCCGTAATTGCTGTGGCACTCCTGATGGTTCCCAGTCAGGACCGTAGATCACTCGAGAGAGGTCTGCTCAGAACCGGTGAAGTTCGGATGATCGGCTGCCAGACGAGGGTCTATCGGGCAGGAGCTCTTCCCGATCGTTGCAGTTGTTCACACTGTCGTCTGGACCTCTCCCACTGGATCCACGTGTCGCTGATGGGCCCCACATTTGGGACGGCAATTGTAAAAAGGTAGAGCCGATGTCGACCAAGAACCTTCAGTGTTTGCCCGGCGTTAGCCGCCTCTCATACCATCCGATATTACCAAACAAAGAGGCAGGCGCTGGAGACAGGAAGGCAGGAAACAGGAGTTTATTCCGACGGAGCAGAACACGTCAAATCAGACAACAGGGTATCTTCTTGAGGAGCTCTAACCGCATCTCTGAGGCCTGGCCTCTTATACACAGGTTTATGGCTTTATTACATACACTGCATCCGTAATGTTTCTTTGAAGGACAGAAAAGACATCCTCGGAATCCCCGGTCCAGGCCCGTTCCCACACACATCTACAGTAGAGTTCCCACCCCGATCTCAGCATGTGGTGGTTATCGCGCAGCTGGACATTCCGCTGGGAACGGGGATGTGTGTGATCAGTCGGATCTTCGGGGTGCGAAAGCGTTGATTAATCCCCGCTCCTTTGATGGGGCGAGTTCCTACTGTAGGGGGCAATAAACTACATCTGCGGGGCCTGGCGGTGGCCTGGGAACAGCTTGGACAATCGGGCAGGGAGGAAGAGGATATCAAAGGCTTGTTCCCGTGAAGGGATGAAAGGGTTATATGGTTTCGGCTCGGGATATTGCGCTGAGGCAGGATCGCGCTGATGGTTCGTTTATGGTTCAAGGAGGAGAGATCGGGGGTTGCGGAGCGCGGGGGGGGATGCTTGGGGAAACAAGAGAGTGAGGGGGGGGAGAGACGCGCTGGCTATCGGGAGTGGGCAGAGAGACCATGGCAATCAAAATGGCTGCTGCTTACGCGCACGTATGGATCTGAAAAGGACAAATGGCGCCGATAATGTTTACGCCACAATCCAGATTTTAACACTGAGGCATAAGTTAACACTCTACAGACAGCGAGCAAGCAGCCCTATTACCCATTCCACTTATAGTGACTCATCAGAGAACAAAAAAAATGTGATGAAAATGCCTGAACCAAAACTAATGTTATGTAAACTGGTAGGTAACTGTTTACCCAGGTTTAGGTCAACTGGTGCTCGACTGCAGGGACGCTCAGAAAAGGGACTTTTGTGTAACACATTGTTAGGTAAATGTTCACACACACATGACACAAATTGTGCCCCTGCAGGCACAGTCTGAAATGCACATGCGTGCTGCACTGCTAGGGCCTGCCCTCTTTACCTGGAGAGTACAAACAAAAAAGGAATAGAGAGGCAACAAAAATGCGAACTGTACAGAAAAAATACTAAACACAGTATTTGTATGTGTTCATGAATGAGTAATAGTCCTTCACTGATGTGACCTTCACTCTGGCCAGAACCGCGATCAGGAGACTGATGTAGAAGCCGACCATAGAACTTCTTCTAAATGCACAGTGACACATATCATAGTATTCACCAGCTATAATATACTGGAAGCTGCAATTTGAGAAACCGCAGTTGTACTTTGCACGCAACCTCTCCCAGTGAAAATCAGAAGTTACCGGACACTTCGAACCTGGAATAGTCCTGAGGAAGCCCAACTTGGGCGAAACGCATTGGCTGTGTTCATCTTTTCAAGATACTTTATGAAGATTGAAATAAAATCATCTCATGAACATCAATGAAGGACTATTACTCATTCATGAACACATACAAATACTGTGTTTAGTATTTTTTGTGTACAGTTCGCATTTTTGTTGCCTCTCTATTCCTTTTTTGTTTGTAATATTTGGGGTTCTTAGGCAGTGGACCTCAGAGGTGGGCAACATGTTACTCTTTGTATATTGTGGGTAGTGCAACTTGCAAATCCTTACTGCCTCTTCTGGTTGTGTGCTTTACCTGGATAGCACTGAAGCATTGACATTTTGTGATCAAAGTCTTTGCCTGCTAAGGGTAGAGTAGAATGCTGGCTTGATTTGCCCAATGACAGTTGGGGTCGGGTGCCATTCTAATTTCCAAATACCATTGGGGGTTAAATATGCCATGGTAGCATAAGGCCATTAACTGAGGGTTATGCCTATCCATTATGGATCTCTTCTTCCCGTCAGGTGTTTCTATTCTTTCTATTTAAATAAGGCAGGTGTTGGGGATCACAGTGTTGGAACTTCTCTTGTTTGCTCCTTGAGTCATTGAGTTCTGTGCTCCATATTTCTGATGTTTCGCTGCAACTTTAGCTTCTTTTGACTTATTAGATTCTCCCTTTGTATTTGAGTGCACTGGTCACAGACCCACGAGCATTCACGAGTACTGGTCCTGAAATACGGACTGGCTCATTCAAGTTTTTTTGTCTTTGTGACATATTGCTTGCTCTGTTTTTCATACAACCTTCCAGTGGACAGCTATCTGTCACATGTGTATCCTGCAGATAGTAATGGCGCTGGAAAGGGACCCTTTTTTCTTGAAATGAGAAAGGTATGAAGCCCACCTCCCCACCACCACTTCTAGTCCTACCAGGGCAACGACTGTGCTATTACAGAAGGGGAACATTCTCAACCATGAAAATTAGTAGAACCACATCATACAAGGAGCAGTCTGTTGCTAAGTTCTAGATCTGTTCCTCTGTATGAGATAATGAGCATCCCTAGATGAGCTTCACCTCAATGGGCCTCAGCAGTTCAGGGTCGGACTGGGAACCAAAGCAGCTCTTCCATAAATGTTCAAACCTGTCTGCTCCCTTTAGCCCCTTGTCTCTGTCATTCTTTCTTCTCCCTCTCCAGCTGATCGCTTTCTACACCCTCCGCTCTCTTTTCCTCACCTATCGCTCTCTCTTTCCCTCCTCTCTCTCTTCACTTATGACCAGATTTTACCTTTCCCACTGAATCCTAGGGAGCTGGAGAGTGACAGAGGCACCAGCAGCGGCTTCTGGCATTCAACCCCCCACCCCCACCCTCCAATGGTTTCACACTTGAAGGAAATGACCAATGAGATAAATGACCAGTCTTGCCCTACATCAGTGTCTTGGAATAGCAAGTAATTAGGAGACTTCAGTCGGGACCATGCCTCAATTTCAGCACTTAGGCTTCAACTTGTGATTAATACAACTAAGCTGCCTTAACAAAGCTGCTAAGTTACATGGTTCACCTTCATCCCTGCAAACACAAGGAGATGATGGATCGAGCACTAAAACTTTTCAGACACTCACCCCAGTCACAGATCTGGGTTGAATCCATCATCCTTTTTAGCTCAATTCACCACCCCAGTTGAGACACAGCTATATGCAAATCAGTCTTGACCCTGCGCCTCATGAGAACAGTCCAGCTAAAACTGCAAAGCCAGGTCTTCACTGAACAAGAAACATGCATCCTGAGAACCGGTCCCAGGATGCTTGTTTCCGGTACAGGGAAGACCTGGTTTGGCAGTTTGGGCTGGACTGTTTCCATGAGGAACAGGGTCAACACTGATTTGCATATGGCTGGGTTTGAACTGGGGTGGCAAAGTGAGCTAAAGAATGATGAAGGATCAAACCCAGATCTGTGACTGGGGTGAGTGTCTGAAAAGTTTCAGTGCTCCGTCCATCATCTCCATGTGTTTACTCACCTTCATCCCTGTCTACAAAGTTTTTTTTTCACATGGCAAGATCATTTTCACTGTATAGGAAGATCAGTTTCACTTTATTGAAGCTCAGCCTCGTTCCAAAAGGTATGCAGAATTTTTCTCTGCAAAGTTTATCTTTGGAGAAGCAATGGCATTTCGCAGAACTATAATACAGAACCATTTTGTAAGCCTTCAAAAAGTATATAAACACAACTCATACTGCCACAAAAGCCATGGTTGTCACACAAAGTTGGCAAAGCGAAAGCCTCTCGAACTTTGTGATCTTGTAAAGATATCTAGACATTTTTTGAAGAAACATCGCCCGCCTCCAGATTTTTCTTGGTTATCACCGCATGGAACAATCTGGATATCGCAGCAGTGAGAATGGCTGCAAATGAACACATACGCATAAAATGGTAGATATACAGTGGTAAACAATATATCAGACAGGTATTACGTCCAGTGTAACAAAAAAGTATTTTGTACAACCAATATTTTGTAACTGGCACTGAATTTTCTCACAGTGATATGCATGATTCTATGCTGTTGAAAAATAATGTTCATGAGTGCTAAAGCAGAATCTGAGTTATCAATATGTCACTAGTTCTTCTTCAAAACCATAAATACCTATTGTGTTTAGAACAATATATTTGATACACTACACTAAACTGTGCACAGTTTAAAAGCATTCTTTCTGATGTTTCATCGAGGGTGGAACAACCTCAAAGTGCCTGCGGATGGCACTGGGCTTATTAGCAATGAGAGGCGTGTATGAATAGTTTTGCCAGGGTTTATTTGGCTCCCAGTTGGCTCTGCCAGGAGGGCCTTCACAAATAAGACCTAGACCACTCAGGCATTCAGTGTTGTTTTTTTTTTTGAAACTTTTTATTAATTTTATAAATACAAACACAAACAATTTGCAAGGAATAAAGAGAAAGAGAAGAAAGCAATATAAACAACGTTGCATTACATGGTGCGGGAGCGGGAAGGTCAACCAATGAGCGTATGTTCTATCAAGAAAGAGTCTCGCATGGGGGGGGCAGATGGAACAAAATGTATCCAATACACAGTAGTAAGTGGAGGAACCCTCGGGTTACGGGGACGTAGGTGCAACATCTGGGTCAGGGAGAGGGGGGGAACATATATCGCCACGGTAAGTGTTCCACTGAGTCCATATCTTCCCCCATTTTCGGGAGGTACCCCGAGAAATATATACAGTTTTTTCCCTGAACATGCACCAGTCCATGTTTTGTTTCCATTTCCGAATCCCGGGTGGTCCCTGAGCGCCCCACAGTTGCGCAATGTCTCTCTTGGCGATCATATTGCCCAAGGTCACCCATCGAAGCTGCGAAACGGAGTAGTCGTTCGGTTCCCATACATTCAGCAAGCATCTCCTAGCCTCCGGCATCGATCGCACCCCCGTAACCTCACTCATCACCTCATGCACACGGGTCCAGAATCGCACTACCTCAGGGCACTCCCAAATGATATGGAAAAAGGTGCCCAGGAGACCGCATCCACGCCGACACAAACCATCCACAGAAAAGCCCATGTGCACCAAACGGGGACCAGTCACATACACTCTATGCAGGATTTTAAGTTGCACAAATCTAAGGCGCGCCTGGATGGCCACCTCTTTAGGGGAGGAGATCGCCGCCTGCCAGTCCTCATCGTCCAGCTCCAGCCCATCACCAATCCAGACCTCTCTAAGGCGAAACAGGAGATCAGACCTGGAGTTGATCAACTTTTTATAAATAAGCGAAATCGTACTATCAGGAACATGTCCGTCCAGTACCCTGTCCTCAAGCGGGGACGACTCCGGAATCTCCACACCCGAAGGGAAGACCGAGAGCACCGCGTGGCGGACCTGCGCATAGCGAAAAATTCGCGATCGCTCAGAGCGTACTCAGTTTTCAATTCCTCAAACGTCTTCATTCTCCCCTTAGTCCAAACATCATCAATCCTGCTGATACCTATCAAGTCCCACCTATCAAACCCCTTCAACTGCCAGAGAGAGCCAAGTCTATCGGATGCATACAATGGGGTGGCACGAGTTAATTTATCAGTCCACCCAAGCGCCATGGAAGCATGTCTCCACACCTGGACAGCCGTCCTAGTGGGGCCCGTTACGTTTCGAGGGGTGAGTCTCGAGTAGAGGGCTCTATTATAGTCACCCCCCGGCAACAACCATTTGTCCATCTCGAAGGCCGGATTCGGCCAAGGGCCATACATGCAATGATTTATTGCCCCCAATTGAGACGCCCAATAATAGCGACGGATATCAGGCAAAGCAATTCCACCGTCTTACCGCAGGAGCGACAGTTTAGCGATGGCGATCCGGGGCCTACCCCCCCACACCAGTTGTCTCTGTAAACTCTCAACCTCACGGAAATATTTAGCCGGGACAACGTCAAGTGTGTTTTGCAATGCGTAGAGGAAGCGGGGCAGTGACATCATCTTAAACAATGCCGCTCTACCCAGGGGAGAGAGAGGGAGTTTCCCCCAAGCAACAACATCTGCCCGAAGGCGCTGAAGAGGGGGCAGCAAGTTCCGGTCAAACCGCAGTTCAGGTTTCAGAGTGATAAAAATGCCTAGGTATTTAAATCCATCTCTCACAATCGCGATAGGACAACCACTTGGTAGAAGAGGGGCGTCTCCCGACAGGACGTATACACAGGACTTCGACCAATTGATGACACGACCCGAGTTTTTGCGAAAGGACGTTAAGACATCGAACAATACAATGAGGGATTTACGGGGAGATGTGAGATACAGCAGAATATCATCAGCATTGAGAGATACACGGTCCTCAAACTCCGAATTCCATCTAATGCCCTTCAGGGACGGCTCCCACCTCAACCAGGCCGCCAGCGGTTCCAAGGCGAGAGCAAACAACAAGGGGGACAGGGGACAGCCCTGTCGCGTACCCCTGCCCAGTGCAAAGGGTGCAGAGACCCGACCATTGACCACCACCTGAGCCATGGGACCGGCGTAAAGCAATTTGACCCACCGAACGAACTCCGGACCGAAACCAAACTTGGCAAGAACCGCCCACAAATACGGCCATTCTATTGTATCAAACGCCATCGTAGCATCCAAGGACGCCAAGATGGCAGGCTCACGCAGCGTCTCGGCTCGTGCCAAGACGCCATGCAACGGTCGGAGGTTAAGCGCCGTGTTGCGATGCGGTATAAAGCCGGATTGATCAGGGTGAACCAGGTCCCCAATGACAGTCGCCAAACGTGTCGCCAGCAGCCTGGCCAAGATTTTAGGCTCCGCATTAATCAACGAAATGGGTCTAAAAGAGGCACAGCGATCCCGAGGTTTACCATCTTTGTGGATGACGACTATAGTGGCCAGTCTCTGGTCTGGTGGGAGAGAGCCCACCTCCAAAGACTCGAGAAACATAGTGCGCAGATGCGGAGCTAGCGTGTCCGGGCGTAGTTTATATAGCTCAATGGGGAGCCCATTAGGGCCCGAAGCCTTGCCGGATCGGACCGAACGGACAGCAGCGGCAATCTCGTCCACAGTAGGCGGCGCATCCAGAGCATCCCTATCAATGTCAGGCAATCGGGGAAGTGCAATATCCCGCAATAGCAGGTGGGAGTCCTGCTCAGATCGATCAGACACCTGGGAATACACCTCGCGGAAGTAATCGGCAAAACATGTAACAATATCAGCAGGGTCAGTACAACACTCTCCATTCTCCGCAACAATCACAGGGACGACACGACTTGCATTCTCCCTCTTATCCAGCCAAGCAAGTAATTTCCCAGCCTTATCACCCACATCATACAGGCGGCCCTGCTGTTCCCTTCCCATTTCCTTAGCAGCTTCCGTGACCAGAGCCCTGTATTCATGTTGTTTCAACTCCAATAGATGTAACCCCTCAGCGGTGACCCCAGATTCCAAGCACCCCTCCAGGGCTGTGACCTCCCCCTCCAGGCGAACCATCTCAGCACGGTTGGCCAACTTCACGCTACCAATCAACGAGAGGGCCTGGCCACGAATGACAGTCTTGTAAGCTTCCCAAAGTAAACTTGGGGAGGAAACAGAGCCCACATTTTCCGCAAAATAACAATCGTGTGTTTTAACCAGCTCAGCCCTGACCCTGGGGTCCTTCAAATACCAGGGGTTAATCGGAGCCACTCGGCCCGCCGAACCCCGCCGTGCATCAACCACCAGCCAAAGCGGAGAATGGTCCGAGATACCCCTTGCCAGATGTTTAACTTCCCGTATGAGGGATGCATGGGCCGAGGGCAATAATATATGATCTAACCTCGAGAGACTACCATGAGCACCAGAATGATAGGTATATTGCAACTGCCCCGGGTGAAGCAAGCGCCAGCAATCAGTGAGCCCCAGCGTCTCTAGGAAGTCACTCAACCAAGTCTGGGCCTTCGGCAGTTCCCTGGGAGGGTGACGGTCAAACATCCCCGAGACCACCGCATTAAAATCACCCCCAACCAAAAGCAGACCCTCGGGGAGACCCAGGATAAGTCCACTCAGATCAGCGAATGTGGTGGCTTGGAGGCCCGGGGGCACGTACACGGAAATCAGAATAAGAACCTTCCCTTCCCAGCGCCCCACAATGGCGGCGTATCGTCCCTTATCATCCAGTATGACATCATCAATGGCCAAGGGGAGGGAGGTCCGAACCAGAATGCCCGCCCCTCTGGAGCCCGAAGTGAAACCCGAGTGCGCCACAAGGCGATAACCACGCCTATTCAGAGCGTAGCACTTGTTGCCGAGCAAATGAGTCTCCTGCAGTAAGACAACATCAGGAGACAAACGTTTCAGCAATTGCAGCACCACCCTCCTCTTGATCCCGTCCCCCAACCCGTTCACGTTCCAACACAATATCTGAAGTCCCCTACCCCCCATCCCCGAATTCAGCCCCTCCCCCGCCCCACACCCAAAGCAACTGCAAAAACAGGAGTTTGCCTTTCCTTCACCTTGCAAATAACAATAAAATTCAAACCAACAACCCAGACCCCCCAACAATGCCAAAACAACTATACCCCCACCCCGCACCCCTGCTGAAGACCAAAAAGCCCCATAAACTTGCAGTGTGCCTGTCGCCCAACCGCCCAACTAATCTACGAAAAGAAAACCCAGGAGGAGAAAGGACCCGCTCACCCCCCACCCATCCCCAAAAGGACTATTAATTGCAAACATTAATGACACAGCATAGCACAGTTCAAAGCCAACGTGAAGGGTACGGGGTCAAAGTCGACATCTATTCCTGCTCCGTCGGGCCACCGTCCGCCCGATCCGATCTGCCAGAGTCCTCAAAAGGTTCTTGATCCGCAGGCAGCGAGTCAAGCCAGTCACTCACGACCCCAGGATGGTCGAAGAAAAAAGTACGATCCCTATGAACCACCCGCAAACGGGCCGGGAAGAGCATGGCATACTTCATAGACCTTTCCCGGAGTCTCTTCTTGACCCCTTGAAACCCCAGCCTCTGTTTCTGGACCTGTTGTGTAAAGTCCGGATAGAAGCTGACAGTAGAGTTCTCAAAGGCAATGGGACCAGACTGCCTCGAAGCCTGCAGGATAGCGTCTCTGTCCCGGAAATGAAAGATCCTCGCAATGATAGGTCGTGGGTTAGCACCCGATTTAGGTGTGCCGCCGGGGATCCTATGTGCACGCTCGACAGCGAAAAACTTGCTGAGACCCTTGGGCGCCAAGTGATTCAGCACCAGGTCTTCCACCAATAAGTCGGTCGAGGCAGCAGTCGATGATTCCGGGACCCCAATCAGGCGGATGCTATTGCGCCTGGCACGGCTTTCATAGTCCTCTAGGCGCCCAGAGAAATAGTCATTAGCTTTCCGCAGATTCCCGACTTCAGCCTGTAAGTCAGAGACGTCAGTGACCAGGCCAGTGGTCTTGAGATCCAGGGATTTGACCTTTTCGTTTGTCTTCGCCAAATCCGCCCTGATCAAATTGACATCAATCGACACAGTATCCAGTTTGAGAGTCAAGGCCTCATATTGTTGCCCCAATGAAGCCTTCATACCGGTAATGGCGCCCAAGAGATCCCGCAACGAGGGCTCTTCCTCAATCGATGAGTCCTCCGGTATTGTCGTCGAGGGTTTAGATGCTGCGCCCGGCGATCCTTTAGTAAGGGTGTACCGGTCCATAATGTTCGTTTGCAAAGCACTCCCTCGAACGCCCGGTTTAGTCTTGCGCCTCTCGCTCTCTGGCTTGGTGGCCATCTTAGATCCTGGACCCGTACGGGTCGCCTGTTGTCGGGTGAAAATGATGACTGCGGTGGCAAATGCAGGACCAAAAGGGCGAAGGTGGTGCCAGTCTCAGAACTGAAAGCCACGACAGATCGGCATCAGAAGCGGATAGACCAAAAATATAGGCACGTCCGGCCGTCTACGTAGCTAACAAAGTCAGGTTGATCTCCGGACAGGAATCGAAACCAAAAGCGGTCGCCAGCCCATGCAAGTCCGGCAGTCCGTTGTTGTTCACTTACTGAACGGCAGGCCAGACAAGATAGCTCGGGGCGTCACCTAGGAGCAGGCCAGAAAACTGCGGCGATCTGTAGCTCTGGACCCCGAAGTCCAAAAAAGTTTTTGGGAACAGATAAATGATCAGTAGAACTACGCCAATAAACACCCGTCGTCAGAACCAGGATAAAGTACAGGATAGTCGATGGAGGTGGCGAGGGTCCGGGAGCCCTGTGCTCACGCGACCATCTTGGGTGCGCGCGAAGCTCCTCCTCCAGGCATTCAGTGTTAACCCACTTTGCGGTGTACCATCAGATGCAAGTCATTTGCAAGAAATTCCTCTCTTTGAATGATTGAGGTAGGAGGTACATCCAGGTTATGCCTTATTTAAAATATCCGCCCAGTCCCATGGGGAAGATCAGACAAACTGTTGTGAGACAGACAAAACACACACTTAAGTGTCAAACTAAGACAAATAGAAAAAAGTGTGTGTGAGCGAGATGGCGCCTCACGGGCGAACCACCAACGGGAACCTGGCAGGTACTCACCAGGATTGCCCTGCTCTCATCATTGGCACCATCAAGCTCAAAGGAAAAATTGTGTCCACAAGACAAACAAAGCAGTGTTTGTGAAAAGAATGCAGTGTGTGAAAACAGACAAAAGACACAAAGGAATGTGTTTAAACATAAAACATAAAAAACCACACAAACAACACACAATTTAACTTTATTCTCTTGGCTACGTGTTGTTTGAGGGAAGTTAAAAAGGAGAGACAGGCTACTACCTATCTAGCCCTGCTTTACTTGCCGACATGTTTCATTGCCAGTCTCAATTCAGGTAATTTCTTCAGGGCGTCACAGGTTTGGCCACTGCATTAGGACATACTTTGTCTTCACAACCTCAAGCGACTACCATTGCGCATACCAGTCGTGAGGTTCCACCCCTGGGTGAAGTTCGATGTAACCCTAAACGTGAGTCACCTTTCCTTCTGTGCATATCACAGGGAGCGGGTCGGGCCGGTAATCACTTAGCACTCGCGAGCCAGGAGGGCCTCAACAGCAAGCTGTGGAGATGGGCCAGGAAAACCTTTTTGTTGGAATAATTTTCAATTCTACACTTTAGCAATAGACTTGTGGTATTTTTGAGTGGCTTAAAAATATATAAATGGATGCGTTTGAAAGAGAAAAAAGAGAATGACGGCAAAGGGAAATACGGGTCTTTCTGTGTTTATTTTGATTTTTAACTTTTCATTAAATCCAATGCGTAGATAAAGAAAAAGTTCCCAAAAGTAGCACTATAATGCCGCTGATTATTATGACGTAAAATTAACGTTAATAGGAATGCTCCAGCCTGAATGATGGAGGTGCTGTGTGGTGTCTTCCCTAGGGGGTGGACCCGGGTATGTCTTGAGCTTTCTCCGGCCTTCCATTTACATGCTCTCTGTCACTCCGCTGTACTCAACCTTTCCTCTTTCCCCAATGGGCTCTTTTTGGCTCGGTAGCAGGGCTCACTTACCTGGCGCAATTATCCTGTGACGCACTGACTCGGCTGGTGTCGAAACGGGGCCCTAGAAAGAGAAACGGAACAATAGCATGAAAGAAGGAAGGAGAGGGAATAGAGACTCGAAGAAACACTCGGAGGAGAGAAGGACAGACTAAAGAGATGACTGACTGAAGAAAAGGGCTCCCTAGAGGCAGGATGGACAGACTCCAAGAGAAGAGCAGAACCGGAACCCGTGGGAAGGACGAGAAATGCTTCTGGATTTCAGAACTGGTGGAGCCCAACTCACCTAATACAGGTAGAGTTTTTATGTAGAGTTTTTTTTATATAGCGCGAACTAGACCCGAACCGAATCAGGTATCAGAGCGCTTTACATAGCACAAGTTACGTTTTTTACATGAGGACACACACTTTCATTTTTAGGCACGGGGAGATTAAGTGATTTGCCCAGAATCACAGGAGGTTTTGGCGTCGTTACCGAGACTCAAACCCAGATCCCCAGGTCCGAGCGCCTTAGCCGTTAGGCCAGTGGTTCCCAAACTTTTTTGACCCGTGGCTCCCTTGACCTAATTGGCAGTTGGCCGTGGCTCCCCACCATTTTTTTACCGGCGCACCGGGGTGCCGCGGCGCACACTTTTGGAACCACCGCAGTAGACCTTTGTACTCTCTACCATTCCTATGTGACTCTTAGAATTTATCCATTTATATCTCTTCCTTGAGTGACTTTACAACCTGTACATTTGCAATTTTTTCTATTTGTCTCTTCCCTGTGTGACTTTACTACTTGTACATTTGCAATTTATTTCTGTTTATATCTCTTCTCTGTGTGACTTTATAACTTGTACATTTGCAATTTTTTTCTGCTTGTAACTTTTATGTAACGCATGTAATCCTAAGTCCTTATGTATCGCAACTGGTTCTTATGTAAAGCGCTCTCACACCTTCGGGTAATGTTCACGCTATATAAAAAAAAAGGTGATGTCAGAAGTCATTAATAGGCAAAAAGCTTTTTATCCAGTATATTTATGACTACAAATAGAGGACATGATGACCTAAAAAGAATTCCTGATCCATCTTCATGCATGAATACTAAAGGTTATTCTTAAAATATGACACTCCTTGACTGGATTAGGCATTCACTATAACAAATAGGTGCTCATATGTATGTTACTCTAGTACCACTTGTAGTTATTTGCTTGATGCAACAGAAATATTCTGGAAAAGATTGAAAAACCGTGTTCCACCTGTGACCAGTCCAGCTCTGTTTGGAATTTGAAGTTGGATGTCCAAGTTAAATAAATATAAGTCTCCGATTTCTGATAGGCCAAAGACACCCAAGGGCATAGAGTGGTCAATAGAATAGAGGGGAGTGAGCTTCAGATTTGCCAACAATCAATCTGGCATAAATCAATACATTATACGACGAGCAGGGCGCACAAGAGGGGCAGAGGTAAGGGAGATGAATGTGGATTGATAGGGGTGCTAAGAGAGAGAAAACACTATTTTTTTGAGTTGTCAGAGGCCTGTTGACACATTCTCGCTTTGTGCCTGCTAGTGTCCGAGGCGGTGTGTGTGGCTACTTGCCGCACAGAAGCGTTAGTGCTGGTGGATTCACGTTGAAATAATGTTCTTCGGCGCTAGCTTCGTGTGAAACTAGTGGCGTCTGAATAAAATTGGAGTGAGTGCGTCACGTTGGTTCTCTTTAATGATATAGACTGCTGGGAGCCCTGCTGCTCCCCCCCCCCGGCTAAAGGTGGGCTCCCACATGTGCTGCTCGGCTAGCTGTGGCTGGTCTCTTCCCAGCGCGGTGGCCATTTCATATCCAGAGTGTGAAACTCTGGCGGCACATAATTATCTGGTGATCTGGCACTCTGCACTTCAGACATCACTGCACAGGGGGGGGCCTAACGAGGCTAGATGCTATCTTTCCTAAATAGTACGGCGGCGCCCCTGGCTACTGATAACGGCACACCAGGGCGCCGCGGCGCAAAGTTTGGGAACCACAGCGTTAGGCCAACTCCTCTCAACCAGGTGGGTTGTGGCCTGCTCAGGTGGGGCTGAAAGACGGTTTAAAGAAATAAAGCAACCTCATCTCAAGAGTCAGGCTGTACAGAAAAAGAAAGCAGGAGGGGAAAGAGGGAAGCGAATTATCAATAAAGGAAGTCAGAGCATTTGTTAGAAATGTGGCTACTGGTTGAGGGGGTGAAACACTACTCAAGTAGTAACCACAAACCTTGTCGGAGTGAAGTCACAAGCAAATCCCAAATTAACCTGTGCTCAATCCACTGGGAGCTAGGCACAGAGCAGGCAGGTTTAACTTAGAGGCAATGTGTAAAGCATTTGTGCAACACTTTAAAGAGTAGTAATGTGAAAACACAACACAAGAAAAATCCCACACCACATTAGAAAAACAGAATATATTTTAATGAATAAATTAAGACCAAATCGACAAAATCCAATCATTAGAACTGGGAATATGCAGTTTTAAAGATTTCAGTGATTATAGCTCCATAAAGCCCATAGTGCCAATTGAGAATCTCTGGTCACAGAGGACCATAACATAGTTGCAAGTTCAGGCTAACCACGATGGAGCGTAGTCTGGCTACTGGGACCCACTCAGGTTTGTTTGATCCTGGTTGCGAAGGGATGCAAGTTCCCTCATTGAGAATGCCTTGTGAAACAGAGGCGATCGACGATCCGGGTGAGGAGATGCGTTGCACAGCAGCAGATCTGGGGAGCTGGGAAGTGATGTCCTCGTGTGGACAGGCACACATCAGCGGTTGCGATGGGAGGTGTTAAATCCTTGCGTGGGTGAAGTCTGCACAACAGAGGCGATGCGTGAGTTCTGACGGCGATGCGTCGAGCAGCAGAGGAGATTCATTGGTTCTGCTGAATCCACAAATGGCATGGGAGAAAACCTTCAGGCCCACTTTCAAAGGTACAGGACTGGAGTGGCACCCCTTTAGAGGTCAGGGCTCACACATAGCAGAGTAAAGTTGCTGGGTTCAGGGTTGTTGGAAGCTGTTCTGTCCTGAGGTTTTTGATTAAGAGGCCAGCCAACTAGCTCTTGGAGTCACTCTGGGGTCCTGCTTAGAGATGCAGGTCCAGTCCTTCTCACCCCAGCAAGAGGACACAGGGCAACATAGCAGGGCAGCAGATTTTCTGGGCAGGAGTCTAGCATAGTGGCAGTCCTTTCAGTAGCATAGCAGTCATTCTTCTCGGCAGAGCCCACAGGTCCAGAAGCGTACTGAAGCATCGGGTCTAAGGGTCCAATATTTATACCTGGCCCACTTTGAAGTATAGGGAGCGTCTAGAGGTTTCCACCCCCTGTAGTGCCAGGCATTCCCTTTCTCCCTGTCCTGGCCCCAGCTTGTCTGCGGTAACAAAAGACCAGTGTCAAACCCCTTTGCAAGAGTGCTCATGCAGAGCCTTAGAATGGCCTATTCTGCCAACATCTAGCTGCCGTTTTTCTCACTGTCTGGAATCAATGGACCAACTGCCTGATACACCTAGCAATTTGACCCAGGAATAGACTGCAGGCACCAAATGGTTAGAAAAAGAAAATGTCAACTTTCTAAAAGTGGCATTTTTAGGAATTGTGACTAAAAATCTGAATTGACCCTTAAAAATGGGTTTTGATTGCAATTCTTTAGACACCAAACTCGACTTGTCTACCTGCTCCCAATTGGAAGTTATAGCTTAGTGAGTGTAGTAAGGTTTTGGACTTGGCCCTCTTGGCAGGGTCATCTCTGAACTTTTTGCCTTCCTCCAATATTCTTTCCGACCTGTTTTTGTTTGTTTAATGACTCTGGGCACTTTACCACTGCTGACCAGTGCTAAAGTGCATATGCTCTCCCTGTATATAGTGTAACTGTGATTGATTTCCATGATTGGTTCATTGGATTTACTGTCAGTCCCCAGTAAAGTGCACCAGGAGTGCCAGGGCTTGTGAATGCCAATACTGCTAGTGGGCCTGCAACGCTGGTTGTGCCACCCACAGAAGCAGCCTTTAAAAAAATGTCTAGGGTCTGCCATTGCAGAACCTGTGTGCAGTCTGGTACTGTCATGCTGGCTGGGCAAGTGCACACACTTGCCAGCCCCTAAACCTTCCCTTAACTTCATATTAGTCACCCCTATGGTAGGCCCAAGGGCAGGGTGCATTGTAAGTGTAAGGTAGGACATGCTCTGATGTGTGTGGCATGTCCTAATAGTGAATTACAGCCAAATTCGATTTTCACTATTGTAAGGCTACCTGTTCTGTTAGGCCAGATGGGCTGCTGGAATTATTACACTCTATAATCCCAGCAGGCTCAGGGAACATGGTAGAAAGTAAAGTTTAGTATGCCTGAACTCAGAATAATAAAATACTTCTTTTAGTAAAGTTTATTTTAATATCCTGTGTTTGCAAATGCTACTTTTAGAAAGTTAGCATTTGCTTGCCTAACCATTTCAGCCCGCCTCTGCGTGGATGTGTATCTGACTGTCTGGGTTATGTGAGTGACAGGGCTGGGGGATGACAGGTGGTGAATGCAAGGATTACACCTTAGTGGGAGGTGGGAGTGCCCCTGGACTCTGAATAGGGCTGTGCTCTACCACCACAATGCTGGCTCCGCCCCCTGGGGAGCGTCTGATGTGCCTGCCCCTCACACTGAAAGCAGAAGCCAGAGTACACCCAACAAAGTACTCAGAGACTGAAAGGAGTTATGCAAAGGCCCCCCTGGCCTGTGAGAATAAAGGAAATGCTGTATAAAAGTAGGAGCCCTGCTCATTGTAAATCAGAATCCAGTTTCCCACAAAGAACCTCTGCCCAACTAGAAGGAGAAGAAGACGCTGGAAGGACTGGCCTGCTGCTTGCCTTGCTGAGGAAGGAAAGGAAAAGACTTGCTGAAAAGACTTTGTAGACTTGAGCTAGAAACTTTCTCCAAGGGCTTGACTGAGCTTGCCCCCTGACCTGAGCCACAGGATCATCTGGCTCAACCTGCTCTCTGCCCGTCTGCCGGTATCTGTGAGGATTTCTGCCCCCGCCGGAGCCATGACCCTGGTGCCCCCCCAGCCCCTCCTCGAGGCCTTGACCAACTGTGTTTCCCCATCTCCGCCGAGGAAGAGCCCCGCTCCGCCGAGCCGCCCTTCCCCCGCTGTGGGAAATCGCCTTGTCACCTCGCCTTGGAGGCTCATTGGTGTGCCCCCCACGCTCCCGCCTGAAGCCCCCACCGGACCCCAAAGACCCAGAGAAGAGATCCCCCAAAGTCCGGACGCCTCCTCCCAAGGATCTTCACCGGGCTCGGGGCCCGCAACGATTTAGTTCCCCATATGCTGATCACAAAGGTACGTGCCTACCTCTGAGAAGGCCCTGGGTTAGGCCCTGCGTTCCTCGAGGCTCCTCTCATCGCCTCCCTGCTCCTCACTGCAGCTGAGAGCCCCCACCTCCGGAAAAGGCCCAGGGTTTCTCAAGGCCCCTCTCTGGTCTCCATTCAACCCGCACCGCGAGATGCGTGAGTCGCGGTAGGGTCTCGCTCATTTTCACCGGGGAAAGCGCACAGAAGCGCTAAGAAGCGGCCAGGGAGTCCTAAAGAGGCCTCAGGGACTAAGAACAGTAAAAGAGACTAAGAAGCAATATTTGAACTGTAAGCAAAGAGAACATTGGCCTATATACAACCTTGTGGCTTAGAAAAACATTATTAATGGTCTTGTGATAAATACTTGCCTGCATATATATTTTTACATGAAGAGAACATATTTTTATATAACTACAGCCTGGTGTCCATTTGTGGGGGGATTGGTATATTTACTGTGTGTGTTATTACAAATGCTTAACTCAGAAACGCCAGGAGAATAGCCTTGGCTGCTCACGCCACGCACCTAGAGGGTGAGCAAGGGTAATTCTAAGGGGTCATCCATCACCCTGACTTAGAGGAGAGGGTCCCTGCTTGTCACAAGTGAATACTTGCGCCAACCAGAGACCCCCAATTCTAACGTTGGACGCAGCGGTGAGGACTTGCGAATTTGCATTTGTAGTTTACATACAGTGAATTATTGATCACCACATAGTGAAAGCAGACCTATAACGCAGCCACAGATTTTATTGTTTCTTAATTTTGCTGGGAGATCTCCATGTGTTTTTGAAAACGTCATGCCTGGTTCAGTGAGGATGGAAAAGACAGCAACCAGATGCCTGTCGCCAGAGGAGCTGGCAGACAGGGCAGCAACCAGGGCACATGAAATGGAGATGGCGAGATTAAAGGGACAGATGGATATGGAAAAGCAAAGGCTGGCAATAGAAAGCCAGAAATTAGCCATGGAGGCACAAAAACGCCAAAGAGATCACTACTTGAAAATGAGAGAACTGGATTTGGAGCTCAAGGAGCTTGAAGCAAGGATCCTCTGGGGAATGGCTCAGGTATCTTCCAGCCCAGAGTGGTAGAAGTGGCACAGAGTAGCCCGGCTAGGGCCTGGAGTAGTGAGAGGGGTGTAGGGACTCACATCCTGTCCTTAAGGAGAAGGAGTGAGAATGGGTTTTGTTCCGGCAGTGCCCGACCTCAGTTTCAGAGCCTGGATGGTTCTTTAAGGGAACACCAGGTGGGGAGCCTAGGCTGTCCGGATGAGTCACCCTCTGAGGGGTATCCCCCAGTGGCTAGAGAACGTGGAGGCTCTGTAAACAGAGCTCCAGTAGTTCTGGTGTCTGGCAGTACACCTCCAGTTGGGAGTGTGCAGAAGTCCAGAAAGTCCAGAAAGAGGGGCGAGAGGGGGAAAGAGTCCCCAGTGGAAGAACCAGTGGGTAAGGGGCCAGCCAGCAGGGCTGCGTCCCCAGTGAATGACCAGGGGGACACCACTTCTGTCCTGGAGGATCTTTCCACACTGTCAGAGGGACAGGGGTTGGGAGGTCTGCGCCAGGCAGACTGTCGCAGGACACATGAGCTATGTGCCACCCTCAGGGAGGCATGCGTGCTCCCCGGGAAGTCCTGGTGCGCCAGGCAATTGTTCAACTGCAGCGCTGGGTCCCTGAGTTGGAGAGCCAGGTTCAGGTGCTGTCTGACCTGGAGGGCAGGACCACTGTAATCAGTGTCCTGGCCCATATCGCTTCTAGGGGTACCCCTCCAATTAGGAGTGGGCAGTACTCTGGAAGGGGGTGCAGAGGGAGGGAGTCCTCGCCTCTGACCCCGGTTCAACTAGAGGGTTTAGACCCTGGGATAGAGGGCCAGGTGCAGGGTGTCCCCCCTGACCTGGTGCCCCAGTTGCAGGATAGCACCCCTGAACTGGTGGGTGAATTGTGCAGGTCACCTGTCACAGGTGCCCTGACAATTCTGTAAGGGGGTACCACTCCAGGTGGGAGGGTACAGAGCCCCAAGGAGGAGGACCGGGTGTGGGAGAGCCCACCCCAGTCTTTGCTCCAGCTGCCAGGTACAGGCCTGGGGCTGGTGGGTCAGTGCCAGGATGACATACCTGACCTGACAGGAGGGAGAGTGGACAAAAGGTGCCAAGCACCTGGGGCTACTGCCCCCTGCTCCTTAACGCCACCGAGGTTTGAGAGCTCTGAGAGCCATAAGGCCTGGATCTCAGCCCTGACTACTGTCAGTGGCCACTGTGATTTGATGACTGTCTGTTGGGACACACCTGTGAGCCAGTTAAGGTTAGAGGCTGCACAGGTGGTGTCCACAGAGGAAGAAAAGGGTGCCCCATGGGTTAGCTGGGTGGACCCTGAGAGTATGGACAGAGGATTTGAAATAGGTTCAGATTGGCGTAGAACTGGAATGTGCCCCTGCTGTTGCGGGCCAGGTCCAGGTTCTATAGCCCAAAGCAGGGAAGCCCATCACAGTGGTGATTGGTCTACCCTGCGTTTTGGCTGGAAGGGGGTTGTGTTGGACTTGGCCCTCTTGGCAGGGTCATCCCTGAACTTTTTGCCTTCCTCCAATATTCTCTCTGACCTGTTTTTGTTGGTTTAATGACCCTGGGCACTTTACCACTGCTGACCAGTGCTAAAGTGCATATGCTCTCTCTGTATAAAGTGTAACTGTGATTGATTTCCATGATTGGTTCATTGGATTTACTGTCAGTCCCCAGTAAAGTGCACCAGGAGTGCCAGGGCTTGTGAATGCCAATACTGCTAGTGGGCCTGCAGCGCTGGTTGCGCCACCCACAGAAGCAGCCATTAAAAAAATGTCTAGGGTCTGCCATTGCAGAACCTGTGTGCAGTCTGGTACTGTCATGCTGGCTGGGCAAGTGCACACACTTGCCAGCCCCTACACCTTCCCTTAACTTCATATTAGTCACCCCTATGGTAGGCCCAAGGGCAGGGTGCATTGTAAGTGTAAGGTAGGACATGCTCTGATGTGTGTGGCATGTCCTAATAGTGAATTACAGCCAAATTAGTTTTTCACTATTGTAAGGCTACCTGTTCTCTTAGGCCAGATGGGCTGCTGGAATTATTACACTCTATAATCCCAGCAGGCTCAGGGAACATGGTAGAAAGTAAAGTTTAGTGAGGATTTCTGCCCCCGCCGGAGCCGTGACCCTGGTGCCCCCCAGCCCCTCCTCGAGGCCGTGACCAACTGTGTTTCCCCGTCTCTGCCGAGTAAGAGCCCCGCTCCGCCGAGCCGCCCTTCCCCCGCTGTGGGAAATCGCCGTGTCACCTCGCCTTGGAGGCTCGCTGGTGTGCCCCCCACGCTCCCACCTGAAGCCCCCACCGGACCCCAGAGAACAGATCCCCCAAAGTCCGAACGCCTCCTCCCAAGGATCTTCACCGGGCTCGGGCCGCAACGTTTTATTTCCCCATATGCTGATCACAAGGTACGTGCCTACCTCTGAGAAGGTACAAAAAACAATGGGAGAGGTAGGGAATTACAGGAACACTCTCTTAATCCCCAGTGATATGACAATAAACAAAGGAAGAGAGGTTAATGTCTCTTGTAAGCCACTTAAATGGAGCCTCAAAGACTCGAGAAGTTCACACCCTATTTGGGTTTGAGAAGAAAGCCCTCACACACCGACCTAGTCAGTGTCATGCTTCATCATCGGGCCCCACCGAAGAGACCTAATGCCTCTTCAGTGTGCTGCGACGCCAGGAGACTGCGGAGCTGGTATTGTGTGATGGGTGTGTTGGAGGGTTAAATTAAACTTTAAAAGTGTCTAAAGGGTATCTACAAACATTTTTATTAATGATCCCTAGCACACAGTAAAAAGAGTTCTATGTGTCTGAATTATAAAGCCAAGGTAATGGATGGTTTAATTCAGAGATAACTTAGTCAACATGTTTCAGCCTTAGTGTTGGTTTAAATTTACCTAGGCATTCATCAGGACAATGTTAAACCCCGGCGGTATGGACTCTCTAATCGTCCACCCTAACCTGGGGACGTGAAAGTGAAAATGAAAAAAAGTGTTTAAAGTGCATAAAAATAGGAAGAGCAATTGCTCATTCCGAAAAATCACTCCTAGTTATGGAGTGTCTTGGCACCTGTGGAACAAGAAGACGGACAGACATATAAGACAAACAAACAATTATTTGTAAAGCTATGCCATAGCGCCTTTCCGTTCAGGGTGCTCCAAGTAAGTGGCAGCAATTGTGTTCCCAGACTAACTGCTAGAATTAAACACCATCCGCATACCCTCTAGGGATGATAAATCTAGTTCTGGGAAGTGTAGTGACGATGGTGATTTAAAAAAGCCGTGAATGGCTTGCAGGGGATTAAAATCACGTGGTGTGGGTGTTTCAGAGGATCAATGGACAAAGAGTCAGTGACCCACACACATCAGTTTGATATAACGGAACATATCTCACTTTAAAATTAGGCGCTATCTGCACCATGGGTCTCAGGAGGGGGTTGGAGTGTCCCTGGCACATCCTAAGAGAAAAGAAAATAGGCTAAAAACATTCGGAATCGAGTTCAACTTAGCTTAATTGCGTGGTATTGTCCGATCGTCATTGCAGCATTACTCACGCCCTCAGCACTCGCAGCCCGCTTGTACACCTCGTACTTCCTCAACCGGACCCCGACGATAGGGAACGGGGCCGGTGGGGATGTTTATAAAGGCTGTGTAACGTTGTTGGCGCTCTTCCGGGTGGGCGTGGCTGCACCAGACCGAGGTCGGGCTGTGCTTCCCTGTGGGCGGGGTTCATCGAAAGCGAGGCTTGGTTGCGCTTGGTTGCGCTCGTGAGGCTTGGGGAAAACGAGGCTTGGTTGCGCTCGTGTGGGAAATTACATTGTGTCTCCAAAGGGAGGCTTGAATGAATAGGCCAATCACTGATTGCGAGAATGTCAACAAGACGGCATGTAAGAATTAAATGCCTTTGGCTATTCGAAATACAATCGTTGTTGTCATGAGTGGAAGTGATTATGTCTGGGCTTCATTCGTTTTAGTTCAGATCTGCAAATATTAATGTAGGTGGGAGCGCAGAGTCAACATGAAGTTTGCTGAATAGTGATGTTCCAAAAGTCCTTTTATTCAGCAACAGAGTGGTAATTTCTTGTGCGCTTACTGGTCAGACGGGTCTTTTAGGTACTCATTTCTCATAGTTTTCTCTTATTTTAGAAAAAATAAAAAAATTAAAATGTATTTCATGTCAAATTTTTTCAGGAATTGTTCATGACCTAGTATTCATTAAGATGCGGGGGTCCATCAGTTTAGTACTGTATTCCACGGAATATCATCATTGAGCCCAATGATGTTGGTACCTAGACGGTACACCCACCGCTGTTCTTTCTCAAAGAGCCTGCTAGTGATGTTTGTGGTACCAGTAATTTTTTCAATTATTGTCCATTTCATATCATTTGGGGTATGGTTATGTTCCAAATAGTGTCGGCTCAGTTTAGTTGTAGCTTTTTTACATCGGATATTACTCCGATGCTCACCAATGCGCTGTTTCACTTTTCTTGTTGTCATTCCGATGTAACGTAAGGAACAGGGACATGTTATCAAGTATATTACGTTGTTTGAGTTGCAGTTGGTGTGTGCAACTTGAGTCCAGATTTTTCCTGTTTCCAATGAAAGTGATTTTGAAGTTTCTGTTAGGTGACATATGCTACAGTCTGAGCAGGGATAATGCCCTGTAATGGGGGGAAGGCCCCATGCCGTAGTGACTGAGGGTGTATGAGGGTCATTTTTCTGTTTCGGGCGAGTGTGAACCAGGGCATCTCTTATGCTCCGGCCTTTTTTGAAAGAAAACATTGGTTTTTCCCAGTCTTTTTTTGCTGATTTTATGATACTCCAATGCTTGTTTATGGTTTTTTTCATATAGTTCGACAGCCCATTAAATGTTGTCACACACGTGAGTGGTACCAAGTCTTGGCTGTTGGTTTTTTCTTCTAGCAAGACTTCTCTCGGCTGATTTCTCGCTCTCTTAAAGCCCTTGTTAAGGATTGCCGGAGGATATCCTCTGTCTTTTAGTTTTTCAGTTAGACTCGAGGCTTGTTCTTTGAAGTCAGTAATGCTACTACAATTACGCCTTAACCTAAGGTATTGCCCATAAGGCAGGTTCTCTTTTAGGGGGCGTGGATGAAAGCTACTGAATTCTAATAGATTGTTCTTTGCTGTTGGGTTATGATGAGTTTTAGTGGTTAGACAAGTGCCAGATATCGTGATTAGTACATCCAAGAAGACAATGTCAGTTTTACTTGTGGTGTTGGTAAATCTTAAATTGTTATCTAGGGTATTGATCCACACCAAAAAGGCTTCCAGATTAGTCTCACTGCCTGTCCATAACAACAAAATGTCATCAATGTAACGTTTCCACAAAAGCATTGACGAGCCAAATTTCGCAGTTGGGAGAAGGATGTATTGGGCTTCAAACTCCGTGCCTTTTTGGTGTGGATCAATACCCTAGTCTTCTTGTTCCACAGGTGCCAAGACACTCCATAACTAGGAGTGATTTTTCGGAATGAGCAATTGCTCTTCCTATTTTTATGCACTTTAAACACTTTTTTTCATTTTCACTTTCACGTCCCCAGGTTAGGGTGGACGGTTAGAGAGTCCATACCGCCGGGGTTTAACATTGTCCTGATGAATGCCTAGGTAAATTTAAGGCCCTGGGTTAGGCCCTGGGTTCCTCGAGGCTGAGAGCCCCCACCTCTGGAAAAGGCCCTGGGTTAGGCCCTGGGTTCCTCGAGGCTCCTCTCATCGCCTCCCTGCTCCTCACTGCAGCTGAGAGCCCCCACCTCCGGAAAAGGCCCAGGGTTTCTCAAGACCCATCTCTGGTCTCCATTCAACCCGCACCATGAGATGCGTGAGTCGCGGTAGGGTCTTGCTCATTTTCACCGGGGAAAGCGAACAGAAGCGCTAAGAAGCGGCCAGGGAGTCCTAAAGAGGCCTCAGGGACTAAGAACAGTAAAAGAGACTAAGAAGCAATATTTCAACTGTAAGCAAAGAGAACACTGGCCTATTTACAACCTTGTGGCTTGGAAAAACGTTATTAATGGTCTTGTGATAAATACTTTATATATATTTTTACAGGATAGGTGGTGTTAGACTCTTTCCCCTGTCTTTCTCCGGAGACCTACACGGCCTTGGCTCTTCGAGTCAAGTCTGGGTCACCGGTAGACCCGCTTAAGCCATTAATGTTTAGAGATCAGACATTTGCTCGCCCGGTCTGCGACTTAATTAATATGTCGCTTTCATCCGGCCAGGTGCCTTCGAAATGGAAGCATGCGGTAGTGATGCCCATTCTGAAAAAGCCATCTCTCGACCCTAGTAAATCGGAGAATTATCGTCCGATTTCGCTTCTCCCATGGCCAGCCAAACTCGCGGAGGTGCATGTCAACACCGCCCTCACTGATCATCTATCGCGTACTAACGTTCTGGACGTTACACAGAACGGTTTCCGAGCTGGCCACAGTACGGAGACAGCACTGTTATTTATGGTCGAGCATTTGCGGGCAGTTCTGGATGCAGGTCAAACGGCGGCGCTTGTTTTGTTAGATCTGAGCGCCGCCTTTGACACGGTCTCGCACGAAATCCTCCTGCAGCGTCTTGAGGAGATAGGGGTGACCGGCACTGCACACCAGTGGTTTCGTTCGTTTCTCGCGGACCGTTCCTTCTGTGTGGCTGCCCCGCCCTATCAGTCCAAACGACATCCTCTGTCTCTTGGGGTCCCGCAGGGTTCCTCGCTGAGTCCCACGTTGTTTAATCTCTACGTGAGGCCGCTGGCTGAGGTTGTGAAGCTCTGCGGTATGACCATGGTGTCGTACGCAGACGACACCCAGCTAGCGGTCACGATCAGCTGGGACTCCGGGGTGGATGCCCCAAGATTCAGAGATGGACTGCGGGAGGTGGCCAGTTGGATGACGTCCAACTGTCTCCAACTGAATGCCAAAAAAACTGAAGTTATGGTCTTTGGTAAGCGGACGGAACTATGGGGAGATACCTGGTGGCCTCCTGAGCTGGGCCCCACCCCCACTCCGGTTTCGGAGATCAAAAATCTGGGGGTTTGGTTGGACCCTTCACTCAACTTCGTTGGCCACACTAAAAGGACGGCGGCTTGCTGTTTCGGCATCTTGCGCAATTTGAGACCTGCACTTAAGTACTTTGATGCCGCAACCCGTCAACTTGTGGTTCAAGCGACGGTTCTGGCTCGGCTAGACTATGCTAGCTCCCTTTTCATAGGGTTAAACCAGGCCGAGCTTACCCGTCTCCAAAGAGTGCAGAACGCAGCGGCCAGAGCAATCGTAGGCCTGCCTAGGTTTTGCTCGGTCACCCACACTCTGCGAGCCTTGCATTGGCTACCCGTTAGGCAGCGGATCCATTTTAAAGTGCTGTGCATGTCCTTTAAGATTTTGAAGGACTTGTCGCCCCCGCTACTGCACCAACTCCTGCGCCCCTACATTCCGGGCCGCTCCCTGCATTCCTTGGACCAGGAATTAGCAGTAGCCCCACGATTTAAACTCAGTCGGGCTGGGGGTCGCTCCTTTAGGGTGCGGGCAGCCGCACTATGGAACGCTCTTCCTTTGAAAGTCCGGACCCTCGGTGACTTGCTTTCCTTTCGCAAGGCCGCCAAAACTTTCTTATTTCTCCAGCACTGTTAAATTTTAATCCTTTTTAACAATTCTCCCTGTCTCCTAGTTATGTTGTGTGGCTACCTTGTCGGGCGCCGGGACGCTCCTTCGCTGGAGCAGCTGTGCGCATTACAAATGCCATTAACATAAAGAGAACGTATTTTTATATAACTACAGCCTGGTGTCCATTTGTGGGGGGATTGGTATATTTACTGTGTGTGTTATTACAAATGCTTAACTCAAACGCCTGGAGAATAGCCTTGGCTGCTCACGCCACGCACCTAGAGGGTGAGCAAGAGTAATTCTAAAGGGTCATCCTTCGCCCTGACTTAGAGGAGAGGGTCCCTGCTTGTCACAAGTGAATACTTGCGCCAACCAGAGACACCCAATTCTAACATAAGGTAACTCCAATGTTATATTATGGGAGAGGCAGGCCTTGTAGTAGTGAAAAACAAATGTAAGATGTTTCACTACCACAATATGTAGAACTTTAGAGTACATGTTGAACTTTTTAAATACAGTGCACCCTGCCCTCTGGCACTGGTAACTAAAAACAATACTCTCTGTTATTATAAGTTGCTAAGGAGTTCTGCCTTCTAGGTTATTCATTACCTTTTTGTGGTTCTGTTTATATTCAATGTAACAGATTCATAACTATATTATTGAGAGCATTTCTTAATATCATATTGTTCACTTAAACCCTTGGTAATGGTGTAACAGCTATTAATAATATATTCATGCCATACTGGTCTCACAAAAATGTATATATTTAGCCTGGGCAGAGTTTGCAGACTTGGACTTGGCCCTTTTGGCAGGTTCACCCCGAAACTTTTTGCTTTTTCTGTAACCTGGTTTTCTTGGAGCTCTAGGAGTTGTAGGTCTATTTGTTCCATTTTAAAAGAGGACTACAAGTCTCAGAATTGAAAAAAGAAATATGCAGTGAAGGTGTACATAATGTGTGAACCTATAAAACTTGACAGCTAAGTATTATATACTCTTTATTGCAGGTATACTCAAGCAGACCCTGTCTCTGCCAGCTTCACTTAGCATGTCAAAGCTGTTTGGCAAGTCTTAGATCAATGTTTTGGTAGACATAACTCTGTTCTAATATATGCTGTAGGTATGCCATAAAGTTTGCTTCTTTGAGTTTGAAATATTAAGAAGTGTACTTTTGAGTTGTAGGAACTTACTCATGCACTTGCAGATTCCTATGCCAAGCACCACACAGAACATATCATCCACAATGCAACAGACTTTCAAGTTTCCAAAGGAAAGAACTTGTCTCTCACAACTACTCACTCACCCATACAGCTACTCATTGAACAGCCACTTTGCCATTCACACAGCCAGACGCTCATCCATACAGCCTCTCAACAGTCACTCACTCACCCATACATTTCACTTGCAAACATATACAAACACTCACAAACCCATACAACACTCACATACCTATACACACATCCATACAAGCACTCCCTCATCTGTGCACTCATGCATAACTCCATTCACACTGACATCTACTCTACAATGTAGCCACTCACACACCAACCCCCTTAACCAAACAGCCACTCCCTCACCCATAGTCACTTACACACCCATCCATACAGCCCTCACACAGCCACTCACCCATACAGCCACTGACACAGCCACTCACTCACCAATATAGTCACTCACACAGCCACTCACTAACCCACAGAGCTAGTCACAAACCTACTTATACACCCATACAGCTACTCACACACCCTTACTGGCACTCAGATGCAGATATGTTGGACATAGTATCTGTTGGACTTGGCCCTTTTGGCAGGTTCACCCCGAAACTTTTTGAGTTCTATCCTTTTTCTGTAACCTGGTGTTGGTGATTTTAGGCCTCTGAGCACTTTAGCACTGTGGTCCAGTGTAAAGTGCGTGCGCTCTCTGTGTATGTGTGGTGAGACTGGCCTGTCCTCCATTAGGAATGCATGGGGATATGGGTGTCCATGTTAATTCCTGGTATGAGAGGAGTGCAGGGACGAGTTTAGTATGTATGAACTCGTGAGGATAAATGCTGCGCAATGGTGTGCGCAGATTTATGGTGACTGGTGGAGAAATGCCACTTTCAGAAGTTGGCATTTCTGTGTACTGTGTGTCTGCCTGCCTGATGTGAATTGTATGTCTGGCTTGTGTTTGCCAGGAGCTGAGAGGTGTGGGTGGCTCCAGGAGACAGAGGGGACTTTGCCCAGTGGTGAATAGAGAGATCTGCATGCAGATGGGAGGGAGGAGTTGCACCTGGGACCTGAATAGGACTGTGCCTTTCCTCCACAAAGCTGGCCCCGCCCCCTGTGGTGCGTCTGAGCACTGAGTCCCCAACTGACAAAGGAGGGAGGAGCTGAGCAAAACAAAGTGCTCCAAAGCTCCCCTGAACCGGTTGCATCTGGTTCTCCCATGCCCTGCACTTTGACACAAAGGATTTACTGGTATAAATATAGGGTCTGTGACCCCATGAAATTGTTTAGTCTTGGTGTGCTGTTCCTGCCGGGGCATGCTGCTGCCTGGGGCCCAGGGGGGTGCTGCCATGAGAGCTTGCCTCCCTGGGCCCTGCATTGCCCTTCACCTCTAAGGACTTTCTTTTGGGACCTTTTTGCGTCTTGATCTCTTGGACCTTAAAAAGACTTCTTTCTGCATTTCTGCGCCCTCTGAGCGCTGTGTGCTGATGACCTTGGATGCCCTGTGATTGCATCTGATAAACAATGTTGGTGAAAGGCGCACTCTGGTAATACGATAATTCAGTATTGTTCGATATGTGTGCTGTGTTGGAATTATGCCAGCTGAGCACATACATGTATTCAAATGAAAGGTGCCTAGTCCCGTGATGGCAACTAGGACTCCAACACGCCCCAACAATTAGACAGTATACTCATTCAACATAAGTTTAATATAGAATTTTCTGCAAAAATGGTAAACCTCGTATTTATGAAGTTTGTCTAATTATAACACCTGATTAGTTGCATAATAACAAACAAAATGGATCAAATTCAAATACAATGATATGAAAGCAGACTTTTTTACAATAATCTTGGAAACCAATGCATTTCGGGACACTTGGTCCCTTCGTCAGGGGTTTTCTGTAAAAAAGGTGTAATAAGCAAATGTACACAAATCCAAAAACACTTACTGAGTTCTTGTAACCAAATACTGCCAAAATCTGAAAACATCACCAAGAAACAGATGGGGATACTTAGAACATAGTCTAAATTAAACTTATGTTGAATGAGTATACTGTCTAATTGTTGGTGCGTGTTGGAGTCCTAGCTGTGATTGCATCTAGCACAGGGGGAGCTCTGTGCTCCTTTTCCTTTATGTTTTCCCAGAGGAGGAGTGAGCAAGCTTTGCAGCGCTGGGCTGCGATCACCGCCGAAGGAATCCCGATGTAGGGATTCCCCCATTCTGTCCATGTATAGCAGGTGCCCACACCGCTTTTATGCCGCTTATTTTTATGATTATAATAGCGGCGGGCGCCCACCCCGCATGTTGCCTGGTTCGGTCTATTTAAGTTAATGCGGGTGCCCACCCCTGCTCTAGGCCCGAGCCGCTGAAGAATTCTATTCCGGGCCGCTGCCCAGCACGACCCAGAAGGCAGGCGAGGTGGTGTCCTGGTGAGCGGGAAGGGAAGCCCCGTGGGTGAAGAGCTTTTGTGCGATGGAAGAAGGCAGGGCTCCCATGCGTGAGGGAGATCCCTGCGGTGATGGCCAAAGCAGAGAAGGGTCCTGGGTCCCAGGTCCCAGGAGAGGGGCCAGGGTGAATTAGAGACGCGCCGTGAAAGAATTGCCACCGCAGGGGAGATGGGCTGCCGGTCCTGCTGAGGAGCAGGCGGGAACAGGAGAGGAGAGCCGGTGAGTGGGGGCTCCAGGGGGCACAATGTTGGTGCCGATCGCAGCAACCTGACGTCAGTCCAGAGTCAGAGCGGCCCCGGATGGCAGCGGGCTGCTCCAACGTGGCCACCATTTGTTTTCAAAGTCCCCGTGGGGGTTTGGGGGCATTATTTGTTAACAGAGCCCAATGTGGCTCCAACGTTTGGCATTATCATTTTCAGAGCCCTGTGTGTCTCCAACGAAGGGGGCATATTTGTTTTAAGGGCCAGAGGGGACCGTGTTTGCTCAAGTTGTGGCCTTGATTGTTTTAGAGCCCCATGTAGCTCCAACATTGGCACACTGAATCAAAGGGCACAGTGGTGCCAGGCCTCATTGGATATTTACAGCTGCCCAGCAAGTAGGCCATTTGTTTCTTTGGGGGACATGTCTGAGTTAGGAGTGAGATGCACTCCTTTGCCCCTGACATTCACAGCTGCGCAGCACTTTGTGCCAGCTGCAACGTTTAGGCCTGTGCAGATTGCGCACCCTTGACTTTCGCTGCTTTGGCAGCGCACCCCGACTATTGGAACGTAGGGCATTTGAGCCCCCCTTCTTGAGATGGCCAGTTGGCCAGGGGGACTGTTATGTTTATATGGGTAAATGTAATGTATGTAGTATGATTTACGCACCCTGGTTTATACCTCTAAATGTGGTCTTTTATGATTATGAGGTTGTACCTACTATGGTTAGGTTTCAGATATTCTCTACTATGTTTTATTTCCTAAACAAAAGTTATGTTTAGGAGATTAGGGTCTAATGTGTTTAGACTTATGAGAAGAGTGCATAAGGTGTTTATGCTGGTGAGGTTGGCGCAGAATGTAATTCGCACCTGATGTGATACTGTGCATAATGTAGTTTAGGTTACAGGCTGATGCTAAGTACAGTGATTACCAGTGGTTACTGGTTGTACGTTTATGATCTGTTTTACTTTTACTCAGTTCGCTTTGTGTTGGTTCTGACAGTGGCTCTGTCATGTGTAAATAATTCCCTTGTAGATATGATCCAGTGCCAGGTGGCACAATGTATATATGTATATTGTGTGTTTACGATTCTAATGTGTTATGAGAATACAAAGGCTATTTTTTATATAACCTTGTGTGGAGTTCCTTTTGTAGTGTTCCTGGGATGTTGTTGCTGTATGCGTGCGCAAATGCTTTACACATAGCCACCGGGATAAGCCTGACTGCTTGTGCCAAGCTACCAAGGGGGTGAGCAGGGGTTATCTTTGGCGTGTAACTCCCTTGCCCTGACTAGAGTGGTGGTTTCTGCCTGGCTTTGGCGCAAGCCTTAGCCAACCAGAAATCCCATTTTCAACAGTAGCCTTTTAAAAACGTTATTTACATGTGCTCACAGGAGCGACTGCTGTTCCATTCGAGGGGCAACTCTCTGTCTTGGATATGGATATGGATATGGATATATATATTACCTACTGGCGGTCGCCAGTAGGTATATATAGTTAGGATTTTTTCCCTATGGGATTTTTGAAAATTCTATGTCTAATAACTTTGGCGTTTGTGGACGGAATTGGCTGACATTTTCAGGAAAATGGAACATTTTGTTTCTGAGCAGCCCCTGAAAATTTGGGGGGGGTTTGTCAAGGGGGGGCCGAGAAAAAAGGGGGGTCCCAAAACGTGTTTTTCCAATGTTAATTTCCATAGGGCGGTTGGCCTCACTTTTAGCCCGAACGGCTGAATGGATTTGCACGAAACTTGGCAAAATTGTAGGGACTGTTAGCCCGATGTGCCTTTGCTAGGTCTCAATATATGTGCTCCAGTGGATTTTGAGAAATTAACGTTCAAAAAAAGATATATATCTGTAAGCGCGCTCTGGGCAGCGCTCCGGTTCGCGTACTTGACGCGTAACGGAACTTCGCGAAGCGAAGCTGATTGGCTCTCCGGTGTCTGTCAACATTCTAAACAGTCCGGAGCGGCCGCCATCTTGTCTCTCGGTAGGATCGAGAGACAAGAGGAGGCCAAAACAAAGGGGGAAATGACCATAAGGGGGCATAGTAGATCCTCCCTGACCCTCTAGGTTTGATGTGGAGGCTTTAAAAGGGCCCCGCAGGGCAAAAAAAAAAAATTTTTTTTTTTTTTGCATGGGGAGCGCCCGGTTCGCGAACCGGGAAGCGTTCTGGGGAGCGTACTATAAGGAAAAAAGAATGATAGACTTTTCAAATACTGTATGTTAATTGATTGTTGGTTTTGTTGATTATTTTTTAATTTCTTTATTTTTTAAGCAATTATTTATTATTGTGATTGTGTTTCAAAATTTAATAAACTTTCTAACATTTCACTGTCTGAAATGTCATTATTTTCATTGAACATAGTTTGTAATCTCTGAGGGTGTAAAATGTCCTCATTTTGAAGGAGGTCATCTACTGCTTGCACACATTGCAGTAGTTCTTGGTCCCAAGTTTCATCCATAAATACTATATAATTTGGATCAATTATTTCTTGGCTGCTCTCTTGCAGGACAATTTTAAATGAAACTTTGTGTTCGCCTTCCATTTTGCCTGAAATTTGGATAAAAAAAATATATATTAGTAGAGATAGGGCACTGTTGGGATTAATTTTAGATAGGCAGTTTTTATCAGTGAATTTATCTTTGAGCAGTGTATAGTATCAGAGTGGAAGTAGGAATATAAAAAAGTGTATGTGATTTAACGTAAGTAATTTCATAATCATACAAGAGAAACCTAACTCCATCCATAACTATAACAGAGAAGTCTATCTAAATCTAGAACTACTACAGAGGGATAGTATATAACTATCAGAAAAAGTTTACCATATTAACTTATAGTGCACAATATACTTCAGTTTTAAAAATAACAACTTACCTTTACAAAGAAGTTGAAGTGATTAGTGAAAATCCAATTGAAATGTACAACAAGAAGTAGTAGTCAAAATGGCTGTGTTTCCTTCTCTTCCTTTATATATATTCAGGTATATAACCAATCAAATGTCAGGTAATAAAAGTAGAAAATGAAAGTAACATTTTCATTGGTTGTCAATTCCAACACTTCAGATGTGTTTTGAGAAGTAATTTACCTCACGGTATTTAGAGAGGTCTACAGGCTAAATGGCTAAATGGAATTTCAATCAAATTTGTGAAAATGATAGGGATTGGTATGTAGTATGAGCTAATCTATATTTGGTGAGAGTGTCTCCAGTCGTTTTTCTGTAAATTACTTTCCCACCTTTTTTGATGGTGCGCTTCCCAGGGAGCGACCCGGTACGCGAACTGGCGAGCGCCCCGGTACGCGAACCTGAAGCGTTACGGGAGTCCACCATTTTGTGTTTCGGTCGACTTAAGATACAAGATGGAGGGCAAATAATGTTCAGAATGGGTAGAAGGGGGCACGGTAGACTTATCTTGACCCCCTAGGTTTTCTGAGGGTGGCTGAGGAGGCTTATATGTGCGAAAAAAAACATTTTTTTAAAAAATTTCGCGAGGTTAGCTTCCGGTTCGCGTACCGGGTAGCGCCCCGGGGAGCGTACTTTGTTGAAAATTAGTGAAAAAAGTTAGAGAAAAATAATAATTGTGAGTGATCAGATGTAGGGTAGCTCTGAGAAGAGCTTTTGGGTTTATGGTACATTTAGGTACTTATAAGTAGGTACCAATGCAGTCTTAAATTCAGAATGAAAATTCTGTTGCCCTCATCTGAGAAGTGAACTCCATCTCCTCTGTAGATATCTTGCATGTAGTAACGCAAGTTATTGTTGTACATGGAGCCCATTCCATGGTCTCTCATGTAAGCTGAAACAGATTTGTTTACATGCTTCCTCGACTTCTCAATTTGTGGACAAAATTGGTTTGACCACCTCCATTTCTGTCTTTGGCATATATTTGAATATACCAAGGCAGTTTGAGGAAAAAGTGCCATCAATTGCTCAAAGGTGTCCTTTAAAAGCATTTCCAGACCTACCCCAGTCAAAGTGCCCAAATCATTACCTCCACAGTGCACAATTAACAGGTCAGGTTTTGGCAAATGCATAAAGGTTTTCACCAATGGTATCAATTGGTGACATTTTAATCCTCTGTGGCCAAACCACTTAATTTCCACATCTTGTAAATTGAGGTTAGGTAAATTTCTGTTCTCAGCATACCTCTGAGCCCAATAGATGTAACTATGTCCAACAATCCAGACAGAAAACATGGTGAGAGAAAGTTCTGCTGCAGTCAGATGAAGTGTGGCAATGAAATGGCAGTTGAAAAAATAAGAGTTTAAAATGAAAAAAACTGTGGAGTTTCTGTGTTAATGAAGCAGTAACAGTGATTGGTGGATTTTGATTGCTGAAAACAGAAAGTTAGGGTGCATGGATGAGTTCTTTGAAAGATGTATTTTGAGTGGTCAAGAAAAAATCATTAAATGAAAGAATGCACTGGATATGCAGGTGCACTGAGAGTTCAGAGTTCAATTGAAACATTGTTGTGTGAACTTGCAAACACCAGAGGTCTTCCAAGAGGTGGTTGCTATGCAAAAAAGGCAGAGAGGGCAGAGGGGGGAAGGGTTTTGATTTGAAAAAAGTGAGGGAAGAGTTTTGATTGGGTGACATGAGAGATATGTGTGAAGAATTACAGCATTTCTGTGCTATTGATAGCTGCAGACTCTGGAGTGCATACCTTTTGCTCTGCTGAAGACAAATTGGTGTGTTTCTGAGACTGTTTTGAAACTCATAAAGTATTTGCTAAGGTGAGAAAAGATTTCTTTAATTTAGATAGAGAATAGTGTGCTTTAAGGAGAAAATTATGAAGAAAGTTGTGTTTTTCAAATGTTGCTTTGTCTCAAGTGTTTTACAAATAGATTTTGTTTCTTTGAGAAATTGTAATTGGAGAAAATGTGAAGTATTAGTACTGACAGGGTGTTTTTGTGCATAGGAGCTGTGGAGTGTTTTCAAATTATGACTTGAAAATCGTTTTTGAGGAAAAGGAATGGTTTTAAATTTTATGACAAGGACATAATGGTGTATGCTTCTTTATAAGGCAATTGAGTGTCTCTGATGTTATTTTTCCCATTTTAATGTAAGACCTTTCCCTGTGGAGCAAATTGCTTGTAAATATGCTCCCATCTGTGCATGGCAAATTTAGATTTTGAATGTTTGCGTTACATAGCCATGTTAAAAGTGACCCAAACATGCTGCAAAGGCAATCAAAAAACGCTTTCATGTGTCTTAAGGACATTTTAAGTCATTTCCCCATGTGGAGTGTTTTCAAATTATGACTTGAAAATCGTTTTTGGGGAAAAGGAATGGTTTTAAAATTTATGACAAGGACATAATGGTGTATGCTTCTTTATAAGGCATTTCAGTGTCTCTGATGTTATTTTTCCCATATTAAATTAAAAGACCTTTCCCCGTGGAGCAAATTCCTTGTAAATATGCTCCCACCTGTGCATGGTAAATTTAGATTTTGATTGTTTGAGTTACATAGCCATGTTAAAAGTGACCCAAATAAGTTGCAAAGGCTTTAAAAAAACACTTTCATGTGTCTTAAGGACATTTTAAGTCATTTCCCCGTGGGCAGTGTTTTCAAATTATGACTTGAAAATCGTTTTTGAGGTAAAGGAATGTTTTTAAAATTTATGTGCGCCATATGCCCCCAAATTTCTTTTTCAGGGGTGCAGCAGGGTGTTCTTGAGACACCCCTGCACCCTTGGAAAAATTCCTAATTTGCGATGAGCTAATTGCTAATCGCAAATTGCACCTTCATTCCTATGGGCCTCCTGGCCCATGGAAATGAATGGGTAATTTGCAATTAGCAATTTGCTCATCGCAAATTAGGAATGGTAAAGAATCACTATTTATTCCTTAAAATTCGCTATTTAGGAAATGCAAAATAGTTTTATGATACATATGGCGGTTCATCTCTAACAAGATAAGAAGCTTAGGGATAGATTTATGATGACTGGCACAATGAAGTGGACATCACTTACTTCATTGGTAGGCCTTTACATGTATTATCTCCTCTGTATTCTTCAACAAGCGTAACTTTGATCTGCAACCCTGAGTAGGCCTCACCTTAAACAAACCTCTGGATAGGCCACACCTTATCGTCATCCTGAATTAATCATTTAAAATGCTAGGGACAGATTTATGATAGGTGTATGCCTCTTTTGCGCCACTGTGCGTCACTTTTGTGATGCAGCGGCGGTGCAAAAGATTTGCTATGAGGCGACAAAATTACAAATTGATGCATTTAGGCAGATGTGTCATGCTGTAAAAAAACCGTGCCACATGAAACCGATGCAGCAGTGATGCAAAAGATGCACCATGTTGCAAGACAGGGCTCACTTGGGGCCATATGTATCAAGCTAATTAGCATTCGCAAAGGCCAAAATTCTGCGAATTTCGGCCTTTGCGAATGCTAATTAGACAAATGGTATGTATCAAACAAGTTTGATGCAAAATAAGGAATAGCAAAATTTGCTATTCCTTATTTTGCGATTGCACTTAAGGATTTGCAAATTTTGCGATTCCTTAAATGCAATGTATCAAACAAAAAATATGCAAAAAATGCCATTAAGGATTTGCAAATTACCACCAACTTCTAGTTGGTGGTAATTTGCAAATTCTTTTCAAAAAGCTTTTTTTCCAAAAAACAAAAGGTGCCATATGACGCCCATACATGCCCTTAGGGCATGTATGTGCGCCATATGCCCCCAAATTTCTTTTTCAGGGGTGCAGCAGGGTGTTCTTGAGACACCCCTGCACCCTTGGAAAAATTCCTAATTTGCGATGAGCTAATTGCTAATCGCAAATTGCACCTTCATTGCTATGGGCCTCCTGGCCCATGCAAATGAATGGGTAATTTGCAATTAGCAATTTGCTCATCGCAAATTAGGAATGGTAAAGAATCGCTATTTATTCCTTAAAATTCGCTATTTAGGAAATGCAAAATAGTTTGATGATACATATGGCGGTTCATCTCTAACAAGATAAGAAGCTTAGGGATAGATTTATGATGACTGGCGCAATGAGGTGGACATCACTTTCTTCATTGGTAGGCCTTTACATGTATTATCTCCTCTGTATTCTTCAACAAGCGTAACTTTGATCTGCAACCCTGAGTAGGCCTCACCTTAAACAAACCTCTGGATAGGCCACAGCTTATCGTCATCCTGAATTAATCATTTAAAATGCTAGGGACAGATTTATGATAGGTGTATGCCTCTTTTGCGCCACTGTGCGTCACTTTTGTGATGCAGCGGCGGTGCAAAAGATTTGCTATGAGGCGACAAAATTACAAATTGATGCATTTAGGCAGATGTGTCATGCTGTAAAAAAACCGTGCCACATGAAACCGATGCAGCAGTGATGCAAAAGATGCACCATGTTGCAAGACAGGCCTCACTTGGGGCCATATGTATCAAGCTAATTAGCATTTGCAAAGGCCGAAATTCTGCGAATTTCGGCCTTTGCGAATGCTAATTAGACAAATGGTATGTATCAAACAAGTTTGATGCAATATAAGGAATAGCAAAATTTGCTATTCCTTATTTTGCGATTGCACTTAAGGATTTGCAAATTTTGCGATTCCTTAAATGCAATGTATCAAACAAAAAATATGCAAAAAATGCCATTAAGGATTTGCAAATTACCACCAACTTCTAGTTGGTGGTAATTTGCAAATTCTTTTCAAAAAGCTTTTTTTCCAAAAAACAAAAGGTGCCATATGACGCCCATACATGCCCTTAGGGCATGTATGTGCGCCATATGCCCCCAAATTTCTTTTTCAGGGGTGCAGCAGGGTGTTCTTGAGATACCCCTGCACCCTTGGAAAAATTCCTAATTTGCGATGAGCTAATTGCTAATCGCAAATTGCACCTTCATTGCTATGGGCCTCCTGGCCCATGGAAATGAATGGGTAATTTGCAATTAGCAATTTTCTCATCGCAAATTAGGAATGGTAAAGAATCGCTATTTATTCCTTAAAATTCGCTATTTAGGAAATGCAAAATAGTTTGATGATACATATGGGCCCACATGCATCAAGCATTTTTGCAATCGCTGACGGTGCGATTCCTTAAAATCGGCCGTTTGCGAATGCAAAAGTGCTTGTTGGGATGCATCATGCCATTTTAGAAGTCGCATCTTTTTTACGATTTCTAAAATTGCATTAGCATTTAAGAAATCGGAATTGTGCGATTTCTTAAATGCTATGCATCATTATAGAAAAATATGCTTTTTTAAAAATTGGAAGTGCAAATTACCACGAAGTTCAACTTCGTGGTAAATTGCGAAATTGATTAAATATGCACAAAAATGCATTTTTTAAACTGTAAAGTTACACACACACATGTCCTTAGGACATGTGTGTATGTAACTTATGCTGAAAAGTACATTTCAGGGGTGCATGGGGGGGTCCTTTGGACCCCCCCTGCACCCATGAAATTTTCTAAGTGCCACTCGCAATTTCCATTGACTCCTATGGGCCTTTTGGCCCATAGGAATCAATGGAAATTGCGAAAATTAAGTTAAGAAATCGGTATTTCTTTGGGATTTGGTAAAAAATGCGATTTTTACCGAATCCCACAAGAATACCGAAAATATTGATGCATATCATTTTGCATTTCTTAATTTGCGATTCCTTATTTTTCGCAAATTAAGAAATGCAAAAAGACACAATGATGCATGTGGGCCTCGGCGGTTTATCTCTAACAAGATAAGAAGCTTAGGGATAGATTTATGATGACTGGCGCAATGAGGTGGACATCACTTACTTCATTGGTAGGCCTTTACATGTATTATCTCCTCTGTATTCTTCAACAAGCGTAACTTTGATCTGCAACCCTGAGTAGGCCTCACCTTAAACAAACCTCTGGATAGGCCACAGCTTATCGTCATCCTGAATTAATCATTTAAAATGCTAGGGACAGATTTATGATAGGTGTATGCCTCTTTTGCGCCACTGTGCGTCACTTTTGTGATGCAGCGGCGGTGCAAAAGATTTGCTATGAGGCGACAAAATTACAAATTGATGCATTTAGGCAGATGTGTCATGCTGTAAAAAAAACGTGCCACATGAAACCGATGCAGCAGTGATGCAAAAGATGCACCATGTTGCAAGACAGGCCTCACTTGGGGCCAAATGTATCAAGCTAATTAGCATTCGCAAAGGCCGAAATTCTGCGAATTTCGGCCTTTGCGAATGCTAATTAGACAAATGGTATGTATCAAACAAGTTTGATGCAAAATAAGGAATAGCAAAATTTGCTATTCCTTATTTTGCGATTGCACTTAAGGATTTGCAAATTTTGCGATTCCTTAAATGCAATGTATCAAACAAAAAATATGCAAAAAATGCCATTAAGGATTTGCAAATTACCACCAACTTCTAGTTGGTGGTAATTTGCAAATTCTTTTCAAAAAGCTTTTTTTTCAAAAAACAAAAGGTGCCATATAACGCCCATACATGCCCTTAGGGCATGTATGTGCGCCATATGCCCCCAAATTTCTTTTTCAGGGGTGCAGCAGGGTGTTCTTGAGACACCCCTGCACCCTTGGAAAAATTCCTAATTTGCGATGAGCTAATTGCTAATCGCAAATTGCACCTTCATTCCTATGGGCCTCCTGGCCCATGGAAATCAATGGGTAATTTGCAATTAGCAATTTGCTCATCGCAAATTAGGAATGGTAAAGAATCGCTATTTATTCCTTAAAATTCGCTATTTAGGAAATGCAAAATAGTTTGATGATACATATGGCGGTTTATCTCTAACAAGATAAGAAGCTTAGGGATAGATTTATGATGACTGGCGCAATGAGGTGGACATCACTTACTTCATTGGTAGGCCTTTACATGTATTATCTCCTCTGTATTCTTCAACAAGCGTAACTTTGATCTGCAACCCTGAGTAGGCCTCACCTTAAACAAACCTCTGGATAGGCCACAGCTTATCGTCATCCTGAATTAATCATTTAAAATGCTAGGGACAGATTTATGATAGGTGTATGCCTCTTTTGCGCCACTGTGCGTCACTTTTGTGATGCAGCGGCGGTGCAAAAGATTTGCTATGAGGCGACAAAATTACAAATTGATGCATTTAGGCAGATGTGTCATGCTGTAAAAAAACCGTGCCACATGAAACCGATGCAGCAGTGATGCAAAAGATGCACCATGTTGCAAGACAGGCCTCACTTGGGGCCATATGTATCAAGCTAATTAGCATTCGCAAAGGCCGAAATTCTGCGAATTTCGGCCTTTGCGAATGCTAATTAGACAAATGGTATGTATCAAACAAGTTTGATGCAAAATAAGGAATAGCAAAATTTGCTATTCCTTATTTTGCGATTGCACTTAAGGATTTGCAAATTTTGCGATTCCTTAAATGCAATGTATCAAACAAAAAATATGCAAAAAATGCCATTAAGGATTTGCAAATTACCACCAACTTCTAGTTGGTGGTAATTTGCAAATTCTTTTCAAAAAGCTTTTTTTCCAAAAAACAAAAGGTGCCATATGACGCCCATACATGCCCTTAGGGCATGTTTGTGCGCCATATGCCCCCAAATTTCTTTTTCAGGGGTGCAGCAGGGTGTTCTTGAGACACCCCTGCACCCTTGGAAAAATTCCTGATTTGCGATGAGCTAATTGCTAATCGCAAATTGCACCTTCATTCCTATGGGCCTCCTGGCCCATGGAAATGAATGGGTAATTTGCAATTAGCAATTTGCTCATCGCAAATTAGGAATGGTAAAGAATCGCTATTTATTCCTTAAAATTCGCTATTTAGGAAATGCAAAATAGTTTGATGATACATATGGCGGTTCATCTCTAACAAGATAAGAAGCTTAGGGATAGATTTATGATGACTGGCGCATCACCAGGGATGTGCCAGTCATCCTGCGCCGCTGTTCCGCCACCCATGGTGTGCTGCATTTACAATGCGGCGCACCATGGGGCAAAAACGGCACAGATGCGTGACGCATCTGTGCCGTAAACGTGGCGCATTGCTGGAGTTGTATCGCAAGTGCGATGCAGCTCCAGCAAGGCTCAGGGGTGCCCCATCTCCACAATGCTGCGTCAAGACCTATGCCTGCTTCAAGCAGGCGCAGGGTTTTGACGCAGCTTTGTCCTATCTGATTGTAAATGCGGCACACCATGGGTGGCAGAGCAGCGGTGCACGTTAACTGGTGCATCCCTGGGGATGTGCCAGTTAACATAAATCTGCCCCTTTACATTTAAGTATGTGCAGGGGACACAGAGTCGGTGAGGCTTATCCAAGGTTAAGAAGAGATGAGTCCTGTTCACTGAAAAATTGGACATAGTCTTCACCTCCTCAGCATCGCTGGACATGGCTAAATAATAGCTGCAAAATGTTACTCTTGTTAAACAATTTTACTATTATAATCTCTGAGATTTGTCTCTTACTCTGCAACATCTCATTGTTGTTATCTTTCTTTAAAGATAAAGACAACATCAACATGAGCGACAATCAGCAATCAGTTGATTTCGACCTCATCATTGAACTCGTAATTGAAACATCAGTGGATGTTGATCCCTTGGATGATTTAAATCCTGAGGATGAAGAAGAACGTGATGAGGATGCAGATTTGTCAGAATTGTATGACATAGGATGGGAAGCTGACGTGCTTGAGCCTATGGAACTATAAACATTTATTTTAAAAATTTATAATAAATAAAAAGTAAAAATGTAAACCGTTTAATTTAAAAATAAAGACACCTTCAAAAACAGGTTATGTGTAGTGTCTTCAATAAAATATTAAAATATGCTCATAAAATTAGATCAGATTCACATATAAAACAGCACAGGTAAAATGAATATAAATTCCATTTCTTTTCTGCTATTTCTGTATTCTAAATTTGCCAAGCACTAAAAAATCTTCTATGTAAAAATGTCAAGTAGTGTGTTAAGTTTTTGATGACTGTTATTGATTTACTGTTGGGTAATAGTGGTTAATAACATTTTTTATTATATTTTACCACAGATTCAACTGCAGATCATTTCAAGATTTCAGCATGCCAACCAAAGAAAGACTGAGAAAGGCTGCAAAACGTCAAAGACAGCAGGTCAATGAAAAAAAGCAGCAGTCCTCTAACAAAAAGATTTGTCAAGTCACCAAGAAAGCACCGGGTAAGAGTACAAAAACATTCATAAGAAATATCTGTAGTAAAAAAAATATTACTACAGAAAATGTTTCAGTCCAGAAAAAGAGAAGCAATTCAAACGGAAAGGAAAGGCCAATGAAAAATATTACTGCTAGAGCAAGAGATAACTCTGTGCATGATAGTAGAAGGAAACAACAGTTTAGGGACATTCGTAAACGAATGTTCCGCAACAGGATAATTGGCAATTTGTTAAAAAATATTAAGAAAGGTCAACAGAAAGTGGTTTTTTATAAGAGAAAAAAAATAGTTGAGAAAGTTATTGATCAGGCATTTGAAATTACACGTAAGTTTTTTATTTTGATAATCAATAGAATTAGGAAGCTAAACAAGGCAATTTATGATTTCAAAAGAAATAGTAGATGGAAGAGAATAGTTAATCGTAGTAATTTTTGTGAAGTTTTTTCTGGAGAATGGATGCATAGTTCAAGCTGTGAGGCATTTTTTAATGAGGAGAGTTATTTCCAGGATAATGATTTGGTGCATGCAGTTGACACCAGTGGTCGAGCTTATGAAGTGAAAGATGGTTGTCCAGTTGAAAAAGAAAAACTTGTGACAACAGAGATAGAAGAGGTGTTAGGTAATGAGGTTTTAGGAAGACGTCCTAAGGGTCCTGTGTACACCTGGAAGTGTAGTAGTATTTGCAGTGTGCGACAGGATTCCATCAATTTGCTTTGTGATTTTGTACGGTCATTTAATAAGAAAAGTTTGAAGCAGAAAATGAAGTTGTTGCAAGAATTAGATCCTTGCAGAGTGAGAGAAGTGACAGGTTTGCATGGTCATTCACTGGCTTGTCTTTCCAGGAGAGTATGCCAGAGTGTTTTTCATCATTTCAGGATGCTAGCAGTGCATCATAATAAAGTGAGGAAATTAGTTAGAATGTTGTATTATGCTAAGAGTCCAGCAATTATGCTTAAACAATTATGCGCTGCTCTTTTGCATGGTTCTGAAATAGATGTGAAGAATATATGTGAAGAAATTGAGTTTTGTTACTTTGGAAGTAAAGAGGAGAATGTTGAAATTGACCAAGAAGAAGAGGGTAATGTGGAAGATAGTGTACAGGTTTCCAGTACAGATAATTTCCAGAGGGAAATTGCGACGTTTGAGGTGAAATCAAGTGAGAGGCCAAATTTCACTTGTGTGTGTTGTCGACGCACTTATTATAAGAATCAGACTAAGTTAGTGGATTTATATGCAAAAAGTGAAAGGGAAAATAATAGTGAATGGAAGGATTTCACAACATACTTGATGGTAGAAAATTGTTTTGATTTGGGATTGGATCAACGTGTGTGTACTTATTGTTGTAACAAATTAAATCAAAACCAGATGCCTGCTAGAGCAGTTCATAATAATCTGGAATTGGTTGAGATTCCTTCTGAATTGAAGGATTTAAATACTTATGAATCTATTTTGATTCAAAGTATCCATCCCTTTCAGGCTATTGTAAGAATGGAGCCAAAGACAGGGAAATTGCCTCCATCAGATTTACAGAGAGGATTAAAGGGAAGAGTTGTTTATTTGCCTCTAGATTTGAAGAAAAACATTAACACAATTGGAGTAGAAAAAGTGGAAGAGGAACCTCTGGTTATCTTAGTTAATGGGGTTCCGACAAAGAATAAGAAAATATGGCAAGATTTAGTGGATGTTAGGAAAGTTAAAAAGGCAACATTGTATTTGAAAAAAAATAATAAATACTATAGGAATGTATATGTTGCAGAAGAGGAAGTAAGTGAGGAAGAGGATAGCGATTTGTGTGCTGGTCAAATTGAGAAAGTAGAACCCTGTACTAGTGAAGAAATATATCAACATTATAGTGTTCATCCTTTGCATTCCAAGGAAGTCATGGGGAATGCTATTGAGTTGTTTCAAATGAAACAAGCCAAAGGGAGTCCCATTAGTGTTTGGGAGGAAAGTTTGGAAGCTCGGTGTTTCCCACAGCTTTTTCCAACAGGTCAGGGAGGAAGATATGATGAGCGACCTCATCAAATTCCTGCTTCTGAATACCGGACTTTGCGATTGTATGCAGGAGATGCTAGGTTTCGACAATGCATTCCCTATTTGTTTCATCTCCTGTTTGAAAGCGATCTGTCTGGACTGTCATATGCAGTGAACCACATCTTGAAAAGTGGTATACACATGCAAAACATCTCGGCAAGTGACTTTATGGATAAAGTCAATGTCCAAGACAGTATTTTGGATTCTCACCTGATTAATCTCATGGCGTGTCAGCGTGGTACTAATGAGTACTGGTACCGTCGTCATGGTGATTTAAAATGTATGTTGAGGAACTTAGGAACTCCCACATGGTTCCTCACTCTGAGCTGTGCCGAGTATGGCTGGGAAGACTTACTTGAATTTCTACGAGAGGCAAATGGAAACATCGAAAACATCGAATTCAAGACACCCGGAGAACTGTGCTCTTTGGATCCAGTCAATGTATGCAGGTACTTCAATCATAGATTTGAAGCTATGATGTCTTTCATCATGAATAAGAAGAATCCACCTCTTGGAGAGGTGTTGGATTTCTTCTGGAGAAAGGAGTACCAAGCAAGGGGTGCTCCTCATATACATATGCTGCTGTGGATCAAGGATGCACCTAAATTTGGAACGGATCCAGAAGACTCAGTGATGAGTTTCATACAACAGTATTCTACGTGTGCTGTTCCAAACGCAAAGGAGAAGAAAAGCCTAAGAGAAAAAGTTCTACGTTTCAAAAGCCATTGATGTGGAAAGTACTGTCGTCGTAAATTCCGAAACAAGGACAAGTTCTACACCAAATGTCGTTTCGGCTTTCCACGACCGGTGATTTCTAAAGGAAGAGTAAACAGTTTGATGTCTTCGCTGCGACATAATGTGATGAAGAAATCACCTAAAAACACATACAATTTGAAGAGGAACGAAGAGTCTAAGTACATCAACGACTACAACCCGGTGATTTTGTCCATGTGGAATGCTAACATGGATATACAGTTTGTGGCTGATAACTGTATGGCTGTGGCTCGGTATGTGACATCTTACATCACCAAAAAAGAGAAGACAGAATTGAAGGATATGTGGGAGGACATTTCCCATGAAAAGAGCCTCAGTAAGAAGTTGTACAGTTTCAGTCTGAAGATGTTGTCACATCGAGAAATCGGAGCTTACGAATGTTCTGACCGGTTGTCTTCAGCAAGTCTCTATGCCAAGTCCAGGAGTATCGTTTGGGCGAGTCTTGGTCTTGCTGCAACGCGTAATCGAGTTCTGAAACCTGTGCGGGAAATTGGGTATTTGGCGGAAAAGGAGCCAAACAGTACCGACATTTTGAAGACCAACATGTTGGATACATATTATCCAAATCGAAGCAGTCACCTCGAGAATGTTTGTCTGTATGAGGTTCTTCAAAATTACATATTCAAGAGGAACATCAAAGAAGATACTGAGAAAGGAGTGTATGCTGTAATAGGAAGTGAGGGATGTCTGGTCAAGCAAAGAAAATGCCACTTGGTAAACCATCGAAAATTGAGTGGCGAATCTCCTGAAAAAAAGGAGTTTTTCTATTTAGCACTTTTGCAACTTTTCAAGCCTTGGCGTGCAGAAGAGGAACTGCTTGGAGATTTCCTCTGTTACGAAGACTCTTTCAATGCTGCCAAGGAGACCATAGAATGTCCTGCTTTTCCCAAATATGTAGAAATGTTGAATGCGGAAATTGAGCAGGAAGCAACGATTGCAGCCGAGATTGCCAGAGACAGTTCTCAGGACAGTCAGAGTTCTGCTTCATTGAGTCAGGATCCACTAGTAGGACCTGTTATCGAAAATGAAGCTGCCACTGATATGAATAAAGTGGAAAGAGCCATGGCACATGCTCAGGAGGATGCGGTTAACTTAGAAGAGTTGGAAAGACAACTCAACGTTGAGCAGAGGAAAATATATGACGAAGTTACCATGCAAATTGATCATGGATTAAGTCATGACAAGAAAGAGTGCTCATGTACGTCGTTGAAGCCTGTCCGACTGTACGTGAGTGGAGAAGCGGGAACTGGAAAAAGTTTCCTTATTAAAGCAATTTCATGTTATTTGCAGGAAAGGACAGAGTCATCGCTGTCTTGTGTTGTCACCGCTCCAACTGGACTGGCAGCACATAACATTAAAGGGATTACTTTACATCGTTTACTGATGCTGCCAGTGGAGCATGACAACAAATTACAATATCACAAGCTATCTGGAGATGCTTGTTGTGAAGTTTCAAGAATCTTGAGGAAAATGAAACTTCTTATCATTGACGAAGTAAGCATGGTTTCCAATGTCATGCTTGCCTTTGTGCATTTGAGAATGCAAGAAGTTCTCAAAACAGAGTATGATGTGTTATTTGGTGGGAAACACATCATTGTTTTCGGAGATCTTCTGCAGCTGACACCAGTGAAAGGGCAACCTGTGTTCAAAATGCTCACGCATGAAGATACCAGGAAGTGCCTAGGGAGCATTGGCAACGTCAATATATGGTTAAACTTCAATTATGCTGAACTGCATGAAAATATGCGTCAGGCGAAGGATGAAGTTTACAAGACTATTCTACAAGATGTTAGAATTGGAAAAGTGACCGAGCATGGGAAAGAAGCTTTACATGCACGATTACTGTCAAATTTATATCCAGAACAAGATGTTGTGCCTGAGAATATTTTTCAGAAAATTACTGAGAAGAAATCTGGAATATGTTTGATGCCAACTCTTGCAGAATGTGCCAAATTCAACAACAAAATGTTGCATTTAGAAAAGCAAGAGATTGTGAAACTGGAAGCTATTGACAGAGTAGAGCATATGGGATCAACAATTATTTTGTCTGAGAATTTGAAAACAAAATTGGATTCATTAGAGAAGACTATATCTAAAACTGCAGGTTTTGAAAAGACTCTGAATGTGTGCTTGAACTGCCGTATAATTTTAAGAAGGAATTTACATGTTGAAAGAGGTCTGGTAAATGGATCAATGGGTAATGTTGTTGATTTTGTAAAATACAGAAATAGAGATGGAATTGAATTTTTAAAAATTACATTTGATGGCATTGAGGAAGTACAGCTAATTGGTCGTTGTTCTGCTAGATTTTTGCTTGTAAAAGACTTATATGTTCGCCGTAAGCAGTTTCCTGTTTGCTTGGCATATGCGGTGACAATCCATAAATCGCAAGGTTTAAGTGTAGACAGTGCATTGGTGAATATTGGCAGTTCTGTGTTCAAGGAGGGTATGGCATATGTGGCATTGTCACGAGTTAGAACTTTATCGGGATTGTACTTGATTGAGTGTGATGTCACAAACATTTGTGCGGATCTAGATTGTGTTAAGGAATACAATAGGTTAAGAAGAGAGTATGCGCCACATTTGCCTCAATATCCTTTGTTTGAGAAACGTGTGGTAGGCCGGAAATGAAGAAATGTGACCAATACTGGGGAGGTTGTAGCAAAAAGACGAAAAGTCGATGAACCTGAAATTATAAGCAGAAACAAAAAGGATTCTGTTGAAGAGGTTGTTGGTTTTCAATTTGAAAACAGTTCTGGTGTCAACTGCTATGCTAATGTAGTGGTTAATGTTTTGTTTTCTCTAGAAAATGTAAAAGAAGAGATTGTGGTCAATTCTGATCAAAGATTTTGCAGTGTGTTAAATTCTGTGTTAGAGAAATGTAGCACTGATAGAACAAAAATAGAAAGTGTGTCTGAAATTCGAAATCTGTTATACAGATGTTCAGGCCAAACACAATTCTCTCAAAATATTCAGCAAGATTGTCAGGAGTTTTTAATGTATATGCTTGATGTATTGCATGCTGAAGGTGTAGATGTAGATCACCTGTTTGGGCTTTCTTATCAATGGCAGCATGACTGCGAGAACTGTAGGGTATCAAGTACTACTAGTGTAGACTCAGAAAGATTTATATATTTAACTTTGCCAGACAGTAAATCAGTCTCTTTTAATAAACTAGTAAAAGCAGCTGATCACAACATGGAGTGTAGCCAATGTAAATCTGAAATGATGTCCACATTATTTATACGAACATATGGCCAGTATGTTATTTTAATGTTCCAACGATGTAGGCCTGATGGAACAAAATTGACAACTTTAATTAAAAATGTTGTGGCTTCACAGTTGTCAATATCAGGAAGGACTTTTGTAACAGCAGCAATTATATATCATGACGGTCCTTCAATAACATCAGGACATTACACAGCTTATTTAAAGTGTAGAAATGGCTGGTCATTCTGCAATGATTCTGTTTTAATTTTTAAAAAAAAATTGCCGTATGACCTTAAAAACTCTCACCTCGTGTTTTTAAAACCAAAATTTTAGGGAAAGAATCTCGGGATGTGCTCTGAGGAATTTCAAGAAGTTCTAATGGCTCCTACACGATTTGGCCTTGAGGATAAGTGTAGTACAGAGACATAACTTCTTACCATAACACTGGACGTCATGGAGAAATAACTGCACTTTGAATGAATTCAGAAAAACTGTTTCGTTTTATAAGCAAATTGAAGCAGCCAATCAAAACATGGAGTAGAGGGAATGTAAGTCTGCAATGCTGTCTACTGTTTTATATTGCTTTGTGATTAAAAGTGATGTAGAGAATTAAATAATTGTAGTAGTCATAGAGATAGTGTAAGTCTGCTTCATAGTAAGCAGTATCAGTGTCATAGGAAATGTAGAACATGACTGAGCAAGAAGGGGAAGATATTACTAGTCCAGGATTGTGAAAATGATCTTCAACATTTTAATTGTGAAAGTTGCGGAAATACAACATGACGGGATTGGCTTACAAGAATTCTAAGAGTTATAAATGGCTCTGACATGATTTGGCCTTGTGGAAACGTGTGGTAGAGAGCAAGAAGTCATTTATTGTATGTAACATGTTTTTCAAAACGATGGAGGTTTTCTTTCAGAAAGTGGCGGTCTGAAAGTAATAACAGCACAACAGAGTGTAAGCTGTTCATAGGACATCCTTCGACGTCATGGAAAGTAAGTTAACTTTAAGGAGTTCTGAATTCTGATTTGTTATGTTGTATGGGTTTTTTAAACACAATCATTTTGATTGTGTTTTTTTTCCCCGCTGTTATATGATGAATACCTTCAAGTCACTGTTTTTAGTGAAATTTGATACATTCTGAGAACAGCAAAAATAAACCATTTAACATGTATAATTAATTCTGTACTGTTTGCATTTATGATGTACATTTAGAACTGTGTAGGAGGCATGGAGAAGGAGAGGCTTCTGTAAGTGTCAAAGTTGTTGCATACAGTGCTCATATTCTACATAGTCTTTCATATGATAGACTACATTTCCACAATGAGATACCTAAGCAAAGGAAACACAGGTGATATGATTGTGGAATGAGCAAAAAAAATTGCACGTTTTTCAATTATATTACCTGTGTTTCCTAACATTACACATCACATTGTGTAGATGAGGTTTAGGCCTGTTCCTGGAGACAGAGGAGATCTGACATTTGTTCAAGAGTGCAGTGGACATGACTCACTTCGTTGGTAGGCCTCCACATGTATTATCTCCTCTGTATTCTTCAACAAAACTAAATTCCATCTGCAACCCTGAGTAGGACTTACCTGAAACAAATCTGTGCATAGGTTACACCTTATTGGCATCTTGAAACAATCATTTAAAATGTTAGGGTCAGATTTATGGTGGCCGTGCGCCTCTTTTGCTCCATTGTGGGTCACTTTTGTGTAAAAGATGCACCATGTTGCAAGATAGGTTTCAGTTCATCTCCAGCAAGATACCATCAGTTTAAAATGTATATAATTAGCACTGTGTAGGGGGCATGCAGAAGCTGAAGCTTTTGTAAGTGTCAAAGTTGTTGCATGCAGTGCTGCACTTCTGGGTACTGTTTAATATGCTGCACTACATCTGCACTATGAGATACCTAAGCCTAGGCAACACAGATGATGTAATTGTGAAATGAGGAAAAGAAACTCCACATTTTTCAATTACATCACCTGTGTTTCCTAAGTTTACGAATGACATTGTGCAGATGAAGTTTAGGTCTGTCCACGGACACAGAAGAGGTCTGGCCTTTGTTCAAGAGTGAAGTGGACATGACTTACTTCATTGGTAGGCCTTCACATGTATTATCTCCTCTGTATTCTTCAACAAGCATAAATTTGATATGCAATCCTGAGTAGGCCTCACCTTAAACAAACCTCTGGAGAGGCCACACCTTATCGTCATCCTGAATCAATCATTTCAAATGTTAGGGACAGATTTATGATAGGTGTATGCCTCTTTTGCGCCACTGTGCGTCACGTTTGTGATGCAGCGGCGGTGCAAAAGATTTGCTATGAGGCGACAAAATTACAAATTGATGCATCTAGGCAGATGTGTCATGCTGTAAAAAACCCGTGCCACATGAAACCGATGCAGCAGTGATGCAAAAGATGCACCATGTTGCAAGACAGGCCTGACTTCATCTCCAACAAGATAAGAAGCTAAGTCTTCTGTAAATGTGAAAATTGTTGTATATACTGCTCAACTTCTATGTACTCTTTGATATGCTAGACTCCATCTGCACTATGAGATACCTAACCAAAGGCAACACAGGTGATGTGATTGTGAAATGAGGAAAAGAAACTCTACATTTTTCAATTACATCACCTGTGTTTCCTAAGTTTACGAATGACATTGTGTAGATGAAGTTTAGGTCTGTCCACGGACACAGAAGAGGTCTGGCCTTTGTTCAAGAGTGAAGTGGACATGACTTACTTCATTGGTAGGCCTTCACATGTATTATGTCCTCTGTTCTCTTCAACAACTCGAAATTTCATTTGGAACCCTGAGTAGGCCTCACCTCAAACAAACCTCTGGATAGGACACATCTTATTGGCATCCTGAAACAATCATTTAAAATGTTAGTGTCTTGCAACACTTTTGTGAGACAACAGCAGTGCAAAAGATGCACCATGTTTTAAGATAGGCCTCACTTCATCTGCATCAAGATACTGTTAGTTTAAAATGTATATCTTTAGGACTGTGTAGGGGGCCTGGAGAAGCAGAAGCTTCTGTAAGTGTCAAAGTTGTTGAAAAACTGTTTGTCCTTCAATCTTTTCCCTTGTCTTTTCTAATTTTTAAATACATGTTTTAATATTTTTCAAATGTTTGTTCTCTCTTTCACAGATTGAAAGTATAAAAACAAAAAGTGAGTAAGTTAACGACAATTATAAGGTAAATGTTTTGTACTCTTTTCGTTACATTTCTATCACATTCACCTACTAGTAGTTCGACAGCTTCATTTCTTTAACCCTCAGTTTCCTGCCTTTGCTACTTCCCTCATTCCTTTCTCTATTACCTACTCACTCTACTCCTTCCACTCCTTTTCTCAGTCCCTCTCTTCTCATAGTTCCTCACTCTTGTTCACTCACTCCGTCTCTATTACTCTTAGTATCTTTGACTGATCACTCTTTCACTACTTGTTCATTATGCTTCTTCTGTGTAGTTGAAGCACACTAAGGGGCATATTATGAACACAGCCAATAAAATTATTGCTGTTTTTATTGGCAGAAAACTGTTACAAAAGTGGTTTTAGCGGCAGTTTTCCGCCGCAAAAGCGGCTTTAGCGACACATTTCTGCCGATAAAAGCTGCAAAACTTTTATTGCCTATGTTGATGATATGGCTCTATGTTATTTACATTTCTTTGCTGTTTCAATTAATCTTTTTCTGTTATTTTTTCTTTTCTGTTTTCTGTTTTTTCTCTCTGTTATTCCACATGTTTTAATCTGATTTTGAACATTCACTCACATTCTCCAAGAAACTCTTCTTTGTTATTGTTCTACTCTCTTTTTTTTCTTTCACTTCCTTATCTATTTTGTTTTTCACAATTATACCCTCTTCCATCTTTTCTTCGGTAAATAGATCTATTAAACAGTATCTCTGGTTTACTCCCTATAGCTGTCTTTCTTTTAACATTACTCTCTGTTTACTTCCCTTATACTTACTCTTCTTTTTTTTTAAAAAAAACATTTTTTTGGTTCGCTCCCGGTTCGCGAACCGGGAAGCGAACGGGGAAGCGAACTAAAAGAAATAGAGCTTGCCAGAGTGCTAAACATTCTAGCAATTTTTTTTTGAAAGGGGAGGTAGTTCTGAAAAGAACTTTTTTTTTAATGTTTTTGTTGTTTTATATATATATATATATTTTTTTTGAACATTTTTTGTTTTTTTTGTATTTTTTGAACAGTTTTATGTTTTTTTTTTGTTTTTGATGGAGGGGAAACAACAAAAAACAGGCATTGAAAAGGGCTCAACAGGAGCAAAAAAAAAAATTACTGTCTGGGGCGGTTAGGGCAATTGTGATTTACATAAGCTAGGTTGATTAACGTAATGCTCATGTTACCACATGACAGCAATGCACCGCAATACATACAGGTAAATTTGATATGAGCAAAGTTCTCCTGAATGTTTGGCACGGTTTCCCGTGCCTCTGCTCCTGTCAATGATATCTGTGATGTTGACCTGGCCACAGGAGTTGTTGTTGGGTTATCTTGCATGTCACGTATCTCTGCCTGGCTGTAGTTCAATGGATGCCACCTGTTCATGTGACGAGGCATTGTATAGTTACCGAAGCTATACTTTTTATCAGTGCCTCTAGATAACCGGTCTTTACAAATGAGGCAGGTGACATACCTAGCATTTACTTTCTTCTGCCCTCGAGGGAGTGAAAAAAACTGCCAAATAAAACTGGCTTTCCGATGGGAAACCCGGGGCACCTCTTGTAAGAACTGTGGTCCTTCTGTCTCCTCTTCCTCTAGTTCATCCTCTTCCTCCTCTGTGTTGCTGATGAACTGGGGAGGTGGTCCTCTCTTTCCATGAGGAGGTGGAGGTGGTGGTGGGGGTGCACCAGCTGAAGCAACTAATGAAGCCATTGCTCAACTATCAAAAATGGTCTTCCTCTCACAAAGATGAAAGTCAGAGTGAGGAAAGAAGGAGGGGTTTTCATCATTTGGGAAAAACAATAGTTCTAAACCAATGAAAAGTGTTATTTTTAGGTCACCTGACCTAGCCTTACATCATTATGAAACCAAAAGTGAAATGAACCAATGAAAAGTTTTATTAACAAGTCACATGACCTCTTACGCTTAAGTTACGCGCTCCGGAACGCGCCCCAGATCGCTTCCGGGTCGCTGCGCTTCGCGCCTCGGTTCGCGCTCCGGAGCACTTCCGGGTGCGCTAACGCGGCGCGTCATAAGACGCATTACGCGGCAACGCGATACGTCACGCTTTCGCGACGCGCCGCGGATCGCTTCCGGGGAGCTGCGCTTCGCGTCTCAGTTCGCGTACCGGAGCACTTCCGGGTGCGCTAACGCGGCGCGTCATAAGACGCATTACGCGACAACGTGATACGTCGCGCTTCCGCGACGCGTCACGATGTTGATTTCTAACGCGGCAGTTGCGCAAACGGAACGTTTACCGGTTCGCGGACTGGGTCGCGGCATCAAGATGAGCTAACGGGAAGCTTCCCGGTTCGCGAACCGGGAGCGAACAAAAAAAAAGTATTAAAAAAAAAATTATAAATAAACATATAAAATATATTTTTGGATTTAAAGAAGAATACATTTTACAGCTACAGATATTAGCTTTTAAAAAACCAATGAAATTCACTGAAAAAACCATAGGTTATAGACCATATATAGTTAGGAATTAGCATTTACAAAACCTTGAAAATTCACTGAAAAAACCATAGGTTATAGACCATATATAGTTAGGAATTAGCATTTAAAAAACCTTATTTTACTCACACAAAACCATTGAAATTCCATATATAGTTAGTTGTATTAACTATATATCGCGCACCCGCAATCCACTGCTGATCATGTCACATATTACATCATTCATGACATGGTCAGTGACATCACTGATGACATCACTGATGACATCACTGATGACATCACTGATGACATCTCAAATGACATCACTGATGACATCACTGATGACATCTCAAATATAACTATATATGGTCTATAACCTATGGTTTTTTCAGTGAATTTTCAAGGTTTTGTAAATGCTAATTCCTAACTATATATGGTCTATAACCTATGGTCGCCAGTAGGTATATATAGTTAGGATTTTTTTTAATAGGGATTTCTGAAAATTCTATGTTGAATAACTTTGGCGTTGATGGACGGAATTGGCTGAAATTTTCAGGAAAATGGCACATTTTGTTTCTGAGCGTCCCCTGAAAGTTTGGAGGGGTTTCGTCAAGCGGGGGCCGAGAAAAAAGGGGGGTCCCAAAACGTGTTTTTAACATTGAGTTTTCCATAGGGCGGTTGGACTCACTTTTAGCTCGAACGGCTGAATGGATTTCCACAAAACTTGGCAAAATTGTAGGGACTGGTAGCCCGATGTGCCTTTGCTATGTCTCAAGATATATGCTCCAGTGGTTTTTACGAAAATTAACTTTGAAAAATATATATTGGGCTACATTGGGCTATATATATGTTAGAGCCCAAATGTAGCCCAATGTAGCCCAAAGATGGCCACCAGAGACAAAAAAAAACAAATGTAGCCCAAATATCAGCCAGATGTAGCACAACTATAGCCCAGTGACAGAATGTCCCAGAGTGTTCTAAAGAACAACTAGAGCGCTAACAGTCTTACTTATAACAAAAGTATGGCACACCTGAAGTCATCTTGATTGGAATAAAGTGTTAACACTTAAAACATTTAATTTGCAAAGGAACAAAATGAGGGGTTTCATTTTGCCATAGAAATGTTATATATTACCTACTGGCGGTCGCCAGTAGGTATATATAGTTAGGATTTTTTTGAATAGGGATTTCTGAAAATTCTATGTTGAATAACTTTGGCGTTGATGGACGGAATTGGCTGAAATTTTCAGGAAAATGGCACATTTTGTTTCTGAGCGTCCCCTGAAAGTTTGGGGGGGTTTCGTCAAGCCGGGGCCGAGAAAAAAAGGGGGTCCCAAAACGTGTTTTTAACATTGAGTTTTCCATAGGGCGGTTGGACTCACTTTTAGCTCGAACGGCTGAATGGATTTCCACAAAACTTGGCAAAATTGTAGGGACTGGTAGCCCGATGTGCCTTTGCTATGTCTCAAGATATATGCTCCAGTGGTTTTTACGAAAATTAACTTTGAAAAATATATATTGGGCTACATTGGGCTATATATATGCTAGAACCCAAATGTAGCCCAATGTAGCCCAATGTAGCCCAAAGATGGCCACCAGAGACAAAAAAAACAAATGTAGCCCAAATATCAGCCAGATGTAGCCCAACTATAGCCCAGTGACAGAATGTCCCAGAGTGTTCTAAAGAACAACTAGAGCGCTAACAGTCTTACTTATGACAAAAGTATGGCACACCTGAAGTCATCTTGATTGGAATAAAGTGTTAACACTTAAAACATTTAATTTGCAAAGGAACAAAATGAGGGGTTTCATTTTGCCATAGAAATGTTATATATTACCTACTGACGGTCGCCAGTAGGTATATATAGTTAGGATTTTTTTGAATAGGGATTTCTGAAAATTCTATGTTGGATAACTTTGGCGTTGATGGACGGAATTGGCTGAAATTTTCAGGAAAATGGCACATTTTGTTTCTGAGCGTCCCCTGAAAGTTTGGGGGGGTTTTGTCAAGCGGGGGCCGAGAAAAAAGGGGGGTCCCAAAACGTGTTTTTAACATTGAGTTTTCCATAGGGCGGTTGGACTTACTTTTAGCTCGAACGGCTGAATGGATTTCCACAAAACTTGGCAAAATTGTAGGGACTGGTAGCCCGATGTGCCTTTGCTATGTCTCAAGATATATGCTCCAGTGGTTTTTACGAAAATTAACTTTGAAAAATATATATTGGGCTACATTGGGCTATTTATATGTTAGAGCCCAAATGTAGCCCAATGTAGCCCAAAGATGGCCACCAGAGACAAAAAAAAACAAATGTAGCCCAAATATCAACCAGATGTAGCCCAACTATAGCCCAGTGACAGAATGTCCCAGAGTGTTCTAAAGAACAACTAGAGCGCTAACAGTCTTACTTATGACAAAAGTATGGCACACCTGAAGTCATCTTGATTGGAATAAAGTGTTAACACTTAAAACATTTAATTTGCAAAGGAACAAAATGAGGGGTTTCATTTTGCCATAGAAATGTTATATATTACCTACTAGCGGTCGCCAGTAGGTATATATAGTTAGGATTTTTTTGAATAGGGATTTCTGAAAATTCTATGTTGAATAACTTTGGCGTTGATGGACGGAATTGGCTGAAATTTTCAGGAAAATGGCATATTTTGTTTCTGAGCGTCCCCTGAAAGTTTGGGGGGGTTTCGTCAAGCGGGGGCCGAGAAAAAAGGGGGGTCCCAAAACGTGTTTTTAACATTGAGTTTTCCATTGGGCGGTTGGACTTACTTTTAGCTCGAACGGCTGAATGGATTTCTATGAAACTTGGCAAAATTGTAGAGACTGTTTGCCCGATGTGCCTTTGCTAGGTCTCAAGATATGTGCTCCAGTGGATTTTGAGAAATTAACGTTCAAAAAAATATATATATCTGTGACAGCGTCCCAGTTAGCGCCCCGGTTCGCGTACCAGACGCGTAACGGAACTTCGCGAGGAGAAGCGGATTGGCTCTCCGGTGACTCTCAACATTCTAAACAGTCCGGAGCGGCCGCCATCTTGTCTCTCGGTAGGATCGAGAGACAAGAGGTGGAAATAAACGAAGGGGGAAATGAATGAAAGGGGCAAGGTAGACCCCTCCTGACCCCCTAGGATTAATGTGGGGGCTATTAAAGGGCCCCGCGGAGCAAAAAAATAAAATACATTTATTTTTTATTTTTCGCGGTGGAAGCGCTACCCGGTACGCGAACTGGGTAGCTCACCGGTAGCGTAACGGGAGTCCGCCATCTTGTGTTTCGGACGAATTTAGTCACAAGATGGAGGATAAACAATGTTGGGAATGGGTATAAGGGGGCACGGGAGACATATCCTGACCCCCTAGGTTTTCTGAGGGTGGCTGAGGAGGCCCATACATGTAAAAAAAAGGGAAAAACCTAGGGAAATAGTAAAATAATATTTTAGAGTGCTTTGAGGTAGGGTAGCTCTGAATAGAGCTGGTGTGTTGTGTGGGTGATGTAAGTACCAACATGTAGGTACCAATGAAGAGTCTAAAATTCAATGTACACCGTCTCCTCTGTAGATATTTTGTATGTTCTAATATCGGTTATTTAAATGTAAATGTGTGGAAAAGCATTTCATGCTTTAAAGCAATTGTATTTTTGAACTGATTGTTCTTTCCTCTTAGTCCTCCTCTTTGGTTTTTTTCCCCACACTCTTCTTCAGCATGATAGTTGATAAATTCGTTCCCTCAAAAAATTTATATACATAAAAAAATTATATTAAATACATATAAAATATATTTTTCCTTTAAAAGAAGAATACATTTTACAGCTTTTGATATTTGCTATTAAAAAACCATTGAAATTCACTGAAAAAACCATAGGTTATAGACCATATATAGTTAGGAATTAGGATTTACAAAACCTTGAAAATTCACTGAAAAAACCATAGGTTATAGACCATATATAGTTAGGAATTAGCATTTACAAAACCTTATTTTACTCACACAAAACCATTGAAATTCGCATATATAGTTAGTTGCACTAACTATATATCGCGCACCCGCAATCCACTGCTGATCATGTCACATATTACATCATTCATGACATGGTCAGTGACATCACTGATGACATCACTGATGACATCTCAAATGACATCACTGATGACATCACTGGTGACAACATCCAGTGACTGTATGTTTCTGTAAAGTTAAAATATGTCTTACATATTGAAGAATGAGTGGATGTATAAGTGTCTGGATGAAGGATTTAGTAGGTGCATGACTGACTGTATGAGTGAGTGATTAAATGTGTCTCACTGAGTGCATGGGTTAGTGACTAAACTGTCTTAATTTGTGCATCATTATGTCTGTTGTTCTGTAAACTGCTGCATGTGTTGATCAGTAGCTATATGAGTAACTATATGGGTTATTGATTGGTTGCCCAAGTATTTGTATGGGAGACTGAGTGTGTGTGTGGGTGGCTGGGAGGTGTATGACTCTGTGCATAGATGTGTGAGCAGTTGATTCACTAGATGTATGGGTTCAAAAGTGCATGTGGAAACAGCTGTATGGGCGGTTGACTGTGTGCATGAGTGTATTGGTGAGTGAATGGATATCTCAGTGCTACATGTCAAAGTAAGTACATATGTAAAACACAGTACATGTGAGAGTTGACATATATAAATAACTGTGCATAAGAGCCAGTGAATGTGTGAGTGGCTGTATGGATCATTGTGAACTTGTATCAGGGATTGTATAAGAGAGTAAATATGTGTTAGTATATGTTTGAATAAGTAAGGTGTGTATAACTGTATAGTTGAGGAAATGGAGGTGTGATTGATTCTTTGCATGACTGACTAGGTGTGTGAGTAACTCCATGGATGAGTGACAGTCTGTGAGTGTCTGTTTACACTGAGTGTATCTAAGGTTATATTAGAGTCTGAAGAAGTTCATCTTATTATCACATGAATGATGTCATCAGTGATGTGATCAGTAAAGTCAAATGAGATGTCATCAGTGATGTCATTTGAGATGTCATCAGTGATGTCATTTGAGATGTCATCAGTGATGTCATTTGAGATGTCATCAGTGATGTCATCAGTGATGTCACTGACCATGTCATGAATGATGTAATATGTGACATGATCAGCAGTGGATTGCGGGTGCGCGATATATAGTTAGTGCAACTAACTATATATGGAATTTCAATGGTTTTGTGTGAGTAAAAAAAGGTTTTTTAAATGCTAATTCCTAACTAAATATGGTCTATAACCTATGGTTTTTTCAGTGAATATATATATATATATATAATATATACATATTCACAGAAAAAACCATAGGTTATAGACCATATATAGTTAGGAATTAGCATTTACAAAACCTTGAAAATTCACTGAAAAAACCATAGGTTATAGACCATATATAGTTAGGAATTAGCATTTAGAAAACCTTATTTTACTCACACAAAACCATTGAAATTCCATATATAGTTAGTTGCACTAACTATATATCGCGCACCCGCAATCCACTGCTGATGATGTCACATATTACATCATTCATGACATGGTCAGTGACATCACTGATGACATCACTGATGACATCTCAAATGACATCACTGATGACATCACTGATGACATCTCAAATGACATCACTGATGACATCATGACACACCAATACCAGTTACTACATACGCACTCACTGATTCCTACGTCTACACACACATTCACTCATTCACCCATACAATCACTCATACATACAGTCACTCATTATTACAACACTATCATATGCACTCATACACCTATGCAGACAGTCACACACTGCCACTCATCCATGGAGTTACTCACACACCAAGTCAGTCCTGTAAAGAATCAATCACACTTCCATTTCTTCATCTATACAGTTAAACACAGAACACCATACTTCAGTGACATCACTGATGACATCACTAATGACATCTGAAATGACATCACTGATGACATCTCAAATGACATCACTGATGACATCATGACACACCAATACCAGTTACTACATACGCACTCACTGATTCGTACGTCTACACACACATTCACTCATTCACCCATACAATTACTCATACATACAGTCAGTTATTATTAGAACACTATCATATGCACTCATACACCTAGTCAGTCCTGTGAAGAATCAATCACACTTCGATTTCCTCATCTATAGTTAAACACAGAACACCATACTTTTCACACATATACTAACACATACTTACTCTCTTATACAATCACTGATACAAGTACACATTGATATGCACAGAGTCACACACCTCCCAGCCAGCCACACACACACACACTCAGTCTTCCATACATCCACTCATTCTTCAATATGTAAAACGTATTTAAACTTTACAAAAACACACAGACACTAGATGATGTCATCAGTGATGTCATTTGAGATGTCATCAGTGATGTCATCAGTGATGTCACTGACCATGTCATGAATGATGTAATATGTGACATCATCAGCAGTGGATTGCGGGTGCGCGATATATAGTTAGTGCAACTAACTATATATGGAATTTCAATGGTTTTGTGTGAGTAAAATAAGGTTTTCTAAATGCTAATTCCTAACTATATATGGTCTATAACCTATGGTTTTTTCAGTGAATTTTCAAGGTTTTGTAAATGCTAATTCCTAACTATATATGGTCTATAACCTATGGTTTTTTCTGTGAATTTCATTGGTTTTTTAACAGCTAATATCTGTAGCTGTAAAATGTATTCTTCTTTAAATCCAAAAATATATTTTATATGTTTATGAATAATTTTTTTTTTAAATATTTTTTTTTCTTCGTTCCCGCTTCGCGAATCGGGAAGCTTCCCGTTAGCTGACCTTGATGCCGCGAAATAGACCGCGAGCCGGTAAACGTTTCTTTACCGCAAGTGCCGCGTTAGAAAACAACATCGTGACGCCTCCCGTCCGCATGACGTTTCACGTTGTCGCGTGATACGTCATATGACGTGCTACGTTAGCGAACTGGTACGCGAAGCGAGTCGCAAAGCGCAGGTTTCTGGAAGCAAACCGGGAGGCCCTGCAAAGCGCTTAACGTAAACACAGCAAGTCATGTGACTTGGTAATAACACTTTTCATTGGTTCATTTCACTTTTGGTTTCTTAATGATGTAAGACTAGGTCATATAATCTAAAATGAACACTTTTGATTGGTTGAGAACTCTTGTTTTTCCCAAATGATGAAAATCCCTCCTTCTTTCCTCACTCTGACTTTCATCATTGTGAGAGAAAGACCCTTTGTGATCACTGAGCAATGGCTTCTTTAGTAGCTTCAGCTGGTGCTTCCCCACCACCTCCACCACATCCAAGGAAGAGTGGACCACCTGCTCAAGTTATAATTCAACAAGAAGAGGAAGAAGAGGAACAGGACGACGAGCACGAAGAGAGGCAGTTTTTGCCTGAGCAGCCCAGGACGTCTCACCGGAAAGAAAACTTCATTTGGCAATTTTTTAAAATTCCCAAAGGTCAGAAAAAAGTAAATGCAAGATACGTAACTTGCCTTATATGTCAAGATAGACTGTCCAGAGGAACCGAGAAAAAATACAGTTTCGGAAACTACACAATGCATCGCCATATGACTAGGTGGCATCCTAACAACTACAGTGCTGCACAGTTTCGGAACGACCTAGATAATCTCCCTATTATGGCCAGAAGATCTGTTGTACCGGAAGTAACGGGACCAGAGGGCAGGGAGATGGTGCCAAATATACAAATGAAATTTGGTGAAGTAAAACACATCTGCGTATTTTGCGATGGATTAATTTCCTACGGAGAAAGAAGCATCACTCTGATCAACAGAGCTATTGACTATCATATGCAAGTTTGTACGAAACGCCCAAAATAATAAATACTTCTTTTTTTGTTTTGTTGCTCCTGTTGAGCCCTTTACAATGAATCGTTTTCATTGCCCCCTCCAAGAAAAACCCAAAAAAATATAAAACTGTTCAGAAAAATTCAAAAAAAGTAAAAAAATGTTCCGAAAAATAATAAAAAAAATATAAAACAACAAAAACAATTAAAAAAAAAGTTATTTTCAGAACTACCTCCCCGTTATTAAAAAATTGGTACAATATTTGGAACTGTGCCAACCTCTATTTCTCTTAGTTCGCTTCCCAGTTCGCTCGCCGGTACGCGAACCGGAAGCGAACCAAAAACAGTAAGTATAAGGGAAGGAAACAGACACTTATGTTAAAAGAAAGACAGCTATAGGGGAGTAAACTAGAGATACTATTACCCGTAATCCACTGCTGATGATGTCACATATTACATCATTCATGACATGCTCAGTGACATCATCAGCAGAGGATTGCGGGTTTTTTGGCAACGTGCCTTATCCACGGTTTAATAACGCTGCCTTTTGCTTTATATAAGTTTTCAAATTGTATGAAATATATATCAATAGGTCGTTATGAACCTTTAGGTAGTGCTTTTCTTCATGAGGTCTGGTCGCTTCCATACACATACAGATGTTTCAAAGATGATCAAGAAGTTTATCTGAATGGAGAGGAATGCACTGAGACGCCAGATCATTCACTAATGTGTAGGCACATACAGTTACACGGTTCATGCAACAAACACCGACCAAATATGGCTTGCGTGTTGCAAGGCACGCCAGTTCCTGCTATCATCCCCACGTTCAAGTTGTTGGAAAATGGTAGTTATTTGATGCTCAATAATGAAGATTGTTCTGAGTTAATTAAAAGTATTCCTTTTATCGTAACAGTAAGTGAACGGGTTATTTGCTGCAGAAATGTTCTATTTCCTCCCACACATTAACATAGGGAGTTTTCAATCTGGCCACAAATACCAACCTTGGGACAGATTTCAACGGCATGGCAAGAATAAGAGCTCTTTTGTCTCAGAGAGAGGTGGCCTTGAGTTCGGCCCGTGAAACTTTCGTGCTTCACATAGCGAACACCCGTACAGAGGTGCAGACCCTTTTCAATTCAGATTTGCCTTTCAATTTCAGCAAGATGGTTCCGACTATCTTTAACGCATCCTCCACAAAAGCCCTGGCGCACTTTTTTAAAGTTGTTACCAGTGGTCTCGTGACTTCATTTGAGAAAATCTTTGGAGTCATCCCTGCTTCCTTTCATTCTATTTTCTCCACTCTGGTTCGTGGATTGGCATTTTTACTTGCATTACCAGCGGACGCTCTTGTGCTTTTTTACATTTTTAAATATGGATGTCCCTCCTATGCAACCTCCCACCCTGCAGCTGCTGACACTGTTCCGCAATCGCATGCTAGAATATTATGGCACAATGCCGTTGGCGATATTAAGCACGGCATATGGATTATCTTTTCGATTCTCCTACTTCACCTGTGTCCAGCCTGTATTTCACTGCCTGACCTGTGATTTCGATTGGGCCATTGATTTGTGTCTCTGCGGACCGGTTTCTCCTGACGTCGACTTTAATCAGCTGATGACTCCTATCATTACTCACGAGTTGGTTTGTCCTGGCGAAAGGATTATGGCTGTGGCATTGATGCATGGACTACTTGGTCCCTGGAATTTACTGGCGGCAGCACAGTCTTTCTTGGAACAGAGCTTTCTTGAAAACCCACCGAGCTGTCCTCTGATGGTGATAGAGGATCCGGTGCTGGGAGAGCACGTATGTTCTTTTCCGCTTTTAAATTGGATGGCTGAACTGTTTTCGGATGAAGACGGTGACTTCCTATTGGAGGCTGTTGCAGCTTATTTTGCATACACAGTTATGTGATAGACCTTTTTCATGTTTGATATGCTGAGTACTAGCATTTCATTGACAATTCATTGACTTATTTGTCAAGTTTTTATTATTTACCTTGCCTATTGGCTTAAGACTCGATAAAGTACTTGGCTGTTTTATTTTTCTTTAGCATTAAATTTTCCTAGTTTTTAATGCTTTACCTTGCGGACCGTCCACATATAAACTTGCAATCTGCTCTCATGAGATGGCACTTCTATTATCTTATTCAGTTCGTTTCCGGATCATGGGGAGGTGTCATCTAGGTCCTGGATATCTTTACACCGTGTTAAGTTAGCATGGGCTCATTACCGGTTTAAACGCCATTTTTCCTTTTTTGCAACTTCTGCACACGACACTTAGTTGTTGCTTTAGCTTTCCACCTAGTAGTTCATCGTGGTTTACATGAGAATAATATGTTATTGCTCTACTATCTGCTTTGCTTGTTAAACTATATCTGTACAGCGAGTGCTAAAGTTTCAAGAACAACACGATACAGAATTGTTATGAGGTCTGATCTCCACGACTTCATACTCATAACATAAGTGCAACTTCTGCCAATTCTGGGCATGAGGCGGGTTTTATATTGCTTTGCCGAACACACATACACAACAGTTGATGCGGTTCACATGAAGAGAGAGCTGGTGTATGCTGATGTGATTCCTTCAAATCTAAGACACTAAAGTATGGGCACGCCCTAAACCAACACAAAGAGACCTTCTTAGCAAATAATATAATATGTGTATTAGGGAGGGTGAGATATAAGCAGCCGCGGGCCGTGGAGGGAGTTACGGTGAGGCAGGGAGGCGGGGAGGGGGAGAAGCAGGGTGGAGCCCTCTCTACCTTGCCCCTCCCCCTCCCCGCCTCCCTGCCCCACCGTAACTCCCTCCACGGCCCGCGGCTGCTTATAAGTGTTGCTAACTCTTATTCATTTACAGCATGTTAACATACTGTCACCTTTCGCTTTTTATGTACTAGTAACTATGCTGGTAATTTTGCTATTGATAATATGTGTACTTGTATTCTCCACCCTGCTTCTCCCCCTCCCCGCCTCCCTGCCTCACCGTAACTCCCTCCACGGCCCGCGGCTGCTTATAAGTGTTGCTAACTCTTATTCATTTACAGCATGTTAACATACTATCACCATTCGCTTTTTATGTACTAGTAACTATGCTGGTAATTTTGCTACTGATAATATGTGTACTTGTATTATCTAAGATACTACGCCTGAGAAGACGGCATTAGTAAATAAACATTTCAAATACACATGTGTTCTTCTTAACTCCATGTTCTGGTTTCTAAGAAATATATAACGACCGACTGTTCATGAGTTCCACGTATCCTGAGGTACTATAAGTTCATATTCTGGATTGTCTAAACATTGAGAGTTTGTTATATCCAATGTGACACTGTACCTAGCTTGCTAAGGAGTTTTTGATTACTAACGTGAGTTTTGGGACACCCTAATTCGCCGAGGTTCCAATCCTCTGTCCACAGTTCTGTGTGAGAACAGAAACCCTGCGACAGGGGCACCCCCGACCCTTGCTGGAGCTTCATCACACTTGCGATACAACTCCAGCAATGCGCCACCTTTACGGCACAGATACATCACGCATCTGTGCTGTTTTTGCCCCATGATGCGCCGCATTGTAAATGCAGCACACCATAGGTGACGGAACAGCGGCACAGAATGACTAACACATCCCTGGTGATGCGCCAGTCATCCTAAATGTATCCCTATGCTTCTTATCTTGTTAGAGATGAACCGCCATATGTATCATCAAAGTTTTTTGCATTTCCTAAATAGCGAACTTTAAGGAATAAATAGCGATTCTTTACCATTCCTAGTTTGCGATTAGCTATTTGCTAATTACAAATTACCCATTCATTTCCTTCATTTCCATAGGGCGGTTGGACTCACTTTTAGCTCGAACGGCTGAATGGATTTCCACGAAACTTGGCAAAATTGTAGGGACTGGTAGCCCGATGTGCCTTTGCTATGTCTCAAGATATATGCTCCAGTGGTTTTTACGAAAATTAACTTTGAAAAATATATATTGGGCTACATTGGCCTATATATATGTTGGAGCCCAAATGTAGCCCAATGTAGCCCAATGAAGCCCAATGTAGCCCAATGTAGCCCAAAGATGGCCGCCAGACACACAAAAAAACAAATGGAGCCCAAATATCAGCCAGATGTAGCCCAACTATAGCCCAGTGACAGAATGACCAATCAGCTTCGCAAACCTCCGTTACGCGAAGCGGAGCGCTGTTACAGATATATATCTTTTTTTGAACGTTAATTTCTCAAAATCCACTGGAGCACATATATTGAGACCTAGCAAAGGCACATCGGGCTACCAGTCCCTAATATTTTGCCAAGTTTCGTGCAAATCCATTCAGCCGTTCGATTATTATTATTATTTTTTTTTTTTGCCCCGCGGGGCCCTTTTAAAACCTCCACATCAAACCTAGGGGGTCAGCGAGGATCTACTATGCCCCCTTATAGTTATTTCCCCCTTTGTTTTGACCTCCTCTTGTCTCTCGATCCTACCGAGAGACAAGATGGCGGCCGCTACGGACTTTTTGGAATGTTGACAGACGCCGGAGAACCAATCAGCTTCGCTTCACAAAGCTCCGTTGCGCGAAAAGTACGCGTCCTGGGACGCTGCCAGGTCCGCTGTTACAGATATATATCTTTTTTAAAACGTTAATTTCTCAAAATCCACTGGAGCACATATATTGAGACCTACAAAAGGCACATCGGGCTACCAGTCCCTACAATTTTGCCAAGTTTCGTGCAAATCCATTCAGCCGTTCGGGCTAAAAGTGAGGCCAACCGCCCTATGGAAAACTCAATGTTAAAAACACGTTTTGGGACCCCCCTTTTTTCTCGGCCCCCCCTTGACGAACCCCCCCCAAATTTTCAAGGGCTGCTCAGAAACAAAATGTGCCATTTTCCTGAAAATTTCAGCCAATTCCGTCCACAAACGCCAAAGTTATTACACATAGAATTTTCAAAAATCCCATAGAGAAAAAATCCTAACTATATATACCTACTGGCGACCGCCAGTAGGTAATATATATATATATGTGTATACACACACACACATACACTTGTGCACACACACACGCACACATATACATATATATATTCACTGAAAAAACCATAGGTTATAGACCATATATAGTTAGGAATTAGCATTTAAAAAACCTTTTTTTACTCACACAAAACCATTGAAATTCCATATATAGTTAGTTGTACTAACTATATATCGCGCACCCGCAATCCACTGCTGATCATGTCACATATTACATCATTCATGACATGGTCAGTGACATCACTGATGACATCACTGATGACATCTCAAATGACATCACTGATGACATCACTGATGACATCTCAAATGACATCACTGATGACATCACTGATGACAACATCCAGTGACTGTATGTTTCTGTAAAGTTAAAATATGTCTTACATATTGAAGAATGAGTGGATGTATAAGTGTCTGGATGAAAGATGTATTAGGTGCATGACTAATCTGTCTTAATTTGTGCATCATTATGTCTGTTGTTCTGTAAACTGCTGCATGTGTTGATCAGTAGCTATATGAGTAACTATATGGGTTATTGATTGATTGCCTAAGTATTTGTATGGGAGACTGAGTGTGTGTGTGGGTGGCTGGGAGGTGTATAACTCTGTGCATATATGTGTGAGCAGTTGATTCACTAGATGTATGGGTTCAAAAGTGCATGTGGAAACAGCTGTATGGGCGGTTGACTGTATGCATGAGTGTATTGGTGAGTGAATGGATATCTCAGTGCTACATGTCAAAGTAAGTACATATGTAAAACACAGTACATGTGACAGTTGACATATATAAATAACTGTGCATAAGAGCCAGTGAATGTGTGAGAGGCTGTATGGATCATTGTGTACTTGTATCAGGCAATGTAAAAGAGAGTAAATATGTGTTAGTATATGTTTGAATAAGTAAGGTGTGTATAACTGTATAGTTGAGGAAATGGAGGTGTGATTGATTCTTTGCATGACTGACTAAGTGTCTGAGTAACTCCATGGATGAGTGACAGTCTGTGAGTGTCTGTTTACACTGAGTGTATCTAAGGTTATATTAGAGTCTGAAGAGGTTCATCGTATTATCACATGAATGATGTCATCAGTGATGTGATCAGTAATGTCAAATGAGATGTCATCAGTGATGTCATTTGAGATGTCATCAGTGATGTCATCAGTGATGGCATTTGAGATGTCATCAGTGATGTCATTTGAGATGTCATAAGTGATGTCATCAGTGATGTCATTTGAGATGTCATCAGTGATGTCATCAGTGATGTCACTGACCATGTCATGAATGATGTAATATGTGACATGATCAGCAGTGGATTGCGGGTGCGCGATATATAGTTAGTACAACTAACTATATATGGAATTTCAATGGTTTTGTGTGAGTAAAAAAAGGTTTTTTAAATGCTAATTCCTAACTATATATGGTCTATAACCTATGGTTTTTTCAGTGAATTTCAATGGTTTTTTAATAGCAAATAACAAAAGCTTTAAAATGTATTTTTCTTTAAATCAAAAAATATATTTTACATGTTTTTAATACTTTTTTTTTAAAATTATATTTTTTGTTTCGCTCCCGGTACACGAACCGGTTAGCTTCCCGTTAGCGCAATTTGGTGCCGCGACCCGGTCCGCGAACCGGTAAACGTTCCGTTTGCGCAACTGCTGCGTTAGAAAACAACATCGTGACGCGTCGCGTCAGCGTGACGTATCGCGTTGTAGCGTAATACGTCATATGACGCGCCAAGGTAGCGTACCCGGAAGCGAACTGGTACGCGAACCGAGGCGCGAAGCGCTGCTTCCCGGAAGCGATCCGGGACGCGGCCCAAAGCGCGTAACGTAAACACAACAAGTCATGTGACTCGGTAATAACACTTTTCATTGGTTCATTTCACTTTTGGTTTCCTAATGATGTAAGACTAGGTCATGTGACCTAAAAGTAACACTTTTCATTGGTTTAGAACTATTGTTTTTCCAAATGATGAAAACCTCTCCTTCTTTCCTCACTCTGACTTTCATCTTTGTGAGAGAAAGCCCCTTTGTGATTAGTGAGCAATGGCTTCATTAGTAGCTTCAGCTGGTGCTTCCCCACCACCTCCACCACATCCAAAGAAGAGAGGACCACCTGCTGAAGTTATTATTCAGCAAGAGGAGGAAGAAGAGGAAGAGCAGCAAGAGAGGCAATTTTTGCGTGAGGAGCCCAGGAGGTCTCATGTGAAAGTAAATTATATTTGGCAATTTTTTAGTTATCGCCAGGGCCAAAAAAAAGTCAATGCACGGTACGTAACTTGCCTTATATGTAAAGAAAGCCTGTCCAGAGGCACCGAGAAGAAGTACAGTTACGGCAATTACACGATGCATCGCCATATGAGTAGGTGGCATCCTAACAACTACAGTGCTGCGCAGTTACGTGACCAGCAAGATAATCCTCCTTCTATGGCCAGAAGATCAGTTGTGCCGGAAGTGACGGGACCAGAGGCGAGGGAGTTGGTCCCAAATATTCAGATGAAATTCGGGGAAGTGAAACAAGTGTGCGTGCATTGCAATGGGTTCATTTGCTACAGAGAAAGTAGCATCACTCTGATCAACAGAGCTATCGACAATCATGATTGTCCGAAACGCCCCAGACAATAAATTCTTTTTTTTTTGTTGCTCCTGTTGAGCCCATTACAATGAATCGTTTTCGTTTCCGCCCCCCAAAAAAACCCCAAAAAATATATAAAACTGTTCAGAAAATACAAAAATAGTAAAAAAATGTTCTGAAAAATAATAAACAAAATATAAAACAACAAAAACAATAAAAAAAAAAAATTCTTTTCAGAACTACCTCCCTGTTATAAAAAAATTGGTAGAATATTTGGAACTCTGCCAACGTCTATTTCTTTTAGTTCGCTTCCCCGTTCGCTCTCCGGTACGCGAACCGGGAGCGAACCAAAAAAAAAAAAACAAAAAAAAAGAAGAGTAATTATAAGGGAAGGAAACAGACAGTTATGTTAAAAGAAAGACAGCTATAGGGAGTAAAGTAGAGATACTGTTTAATAGATCTATTTACTGAAGAAAAGATTTAAGAGAGTATAATTGTGAAAAACAAAATAGATAAGGAAGTGAGAAAAAAAAAGAGAGTAGAAGAATAACAAACAAGAGTTTCTTAGAGAATGTGAATGAATAATCAAATTAAGATTAAAACATCGGAATAACAGAGAGAAAAAACACAATGCAGAAAAGAAGAAGTAACAGAAAAGGAATGATTGAAACAGCAAAGAAATGTAAATAACATAGGAGCATATTATCAACATAGGCGATAAAAATTTTGCTGCTTTTATCAGCAGAAATCTGACACTAAAGACGCTTTTGCGGCAGTTTTCTGCCAATAATTACTGCTTTTATCGGCAGAAAACTGCCGCTAAAGCCGCTTTTCCGGAAGAAAACTGCTTCTAAAGCCACTTTTGCGGCAGTTTTCTGTCGATAAAAACACTGATAAATTTATTGCCTGTGTTGATAATATGCCCCTTACTGTGCTTGAACTACAGAGAGAAAGCATAATGAACAAGTAGTGAAAGAGTGATCAGTCAGAAACAGTGAGAGTAATAGACACAGAGTGAGTGAACAAGAGTGACGAAGTATGAGAAGAGAGGGACTGACAAAAATAGTGGAAGGAGTAGAGTAAGTAAGTAATAGAGAAAGGATTGAGGGAAGTAGCAAAGGCAGGAAAGTGAGGGTTAAAGAAATGAAGTAGTGAAACTAATAGAAGTTAAATGTGATAGAAATGTAACAAAAAGAGTACAAAACATTTACCTTATAATTGTCGTTAACTTAGTCACTTGTAATTTTTATACTCTCAATCTGTGAGAGAGAGAACAAACATTTGAAAAATATTAAAACATGTATTTAAAAATTAGAAAAGACAAGGGAAAAGATTGAAGGACAAACAGTTTTTCAATAACTTTGACACTTACAGAATCCTCTGCTTCTCCATGCCCCTACACAGTCCTAAAAATATACATTTTAAACTAACAGTATCTTGATGCAGATGAAGTGAGGCCTATCTTGCAATATGGTGCATCTTTTGCACTGCTGCTGTCTCACAACAGTGATGCAATGGCAGCGCAAAAGAGGTGCAAAGCCATCATAAAATTGCCCTTAACATTTTAAATAATTGTTTCAGGATGCCAATAAGATGTGTCCTATCCAGAGGTTTGTTTCAGGTGAGGCCTACTCAGGGTTCCAAATGAAATTTCGAGTTGTTGAAGAGTACAGAGGAGATAATACATGTGAAGGCCTACCAATGAAGTAAGTCATGTACACTTCACTCTTGAACAAAGGCCAGACCTCTTTTGTGTCTGTGGACAGACCTAAACTTAATCTGCACAATGTCATTCGTAAACTTAGGAAACACAGGTGATATAATTGAAAAATGTGGAGTTTCTTTTCCTCATTTCACAATCACATCACCTGTGTTTCCTTTGCTTAGGTATCTCATAGTGCAGATGGAGTCTAGCATATCAAGGAGTACACAGAAGTTGAGCAGTGTATACAACAATTTTGACATTTACAGAAGACTCAGCTTCTTATCTTGTTGGAGATGAAGTGAGGCCTGTCTTGCAACATGGTGCATCTTTTGCATCACTGCTGCATCGTTTCATGTGGCACGGTTTTTTTACAGCATGACACATCTGCCTAGATGCATCAATTTGTAATTTTGTCGCCTCATAGCAAATCTTTTCCACCGCCAATGCGTCACAAAAGTGACGCACAGTGTCGCAAAAGAGGCATACACCTATCATAAATCTGTCCCTAACATTTTAAATGATTACTTCAGGATGACGATAAGGTGTGGCCTCTCCAGAAGTTTGTTTAAGGTGAGGCCTACTCAGGGTTGCAGATCAAATTTACGCTTCTTGAAGAATACAAAGGACATAATACATGTGAAAGCCTACCAATGAAGTAAGTCATGTCCACTTCACTCTTGAACAAAGGCCAGACCTCGTCTGTGTCCGTGGACAGACCTAAACTTCATCTGCACAATGTCATTCGTAAACTTAGGAAACACAGGTGATGTAATTGAAAAATGTGGAGTTTCTTTTCCTCATTTCACAATCACATCACCTATGTTGCCTTTGCTTAGGTATCTCATAGTGCAGATGTAGTCCAGCATATGAAACAGTACCCAGAAATGCACACTGCATGCAAGAACTTTGACACTTACAAAAGCTTCAGCTTCTGCATGCCCCCTACACAGTGCTAATTATATACATTTCAAACTGATGGTATCTTGCTGGAGATGAACTAAAACCTATCTTGCAACATGGTGCATCTTTTACACAAAACTGACCCACAGCGGCGCAATAGAGGCGCACGGCCATCATAAATCTGATCCTAACATTTTAAATGATTGTTTCAAGATGCCGATAAGGTGTAACCTATCCACAGATTTGTTTCAGGTAAGTCCTACTCAGGGTTGCAGATGGAATTTAGTTTTGTTGAAGAATACAGAGGAGATAATACATGTGCAGACCTACCAACGAAGTGAGTCATGTCCACTGCACTCTTGAACAAATGTCAGACCTCCTCTGTCTCCTGGAACAGGCCTCAACCTCATCTACACAATGTGATTTGTAATGTTAGGAAACACAGGTAATATAATTGAAAAACGTGCAATTTGTTTTGCTCATTCCACAATCATATCACCTGTGTTTCCTTTGCTTAGGTATCTCATTGTGGAAATGTAGTCTATCATATGAAAGACTACGTAGAATGTGAGCACTGTATGCAACAACTTTGACACTTACAGAAGCCTCTCCTTCTCCATGCCTCCTACACAGTTCTAAATGTACATCATAAATACAAACAGTACAGAATTAATTATACATGTTAAATGGTTTATTTTTGCTGTTCTCAGAATGTATCAAATTTCACTAAAAACAGTGACTTGAAGGTATTCATCATATAACAGCGGGGAAAAAAAACACAATCAAAATGATTGTGTTTAAAAAACCCATACAACATAACAAATCAGAATTCAGAACTCCTTAAAATTAACTTACTTTCCATGACGTCGAAGGATGTCCTATGAACAACTTACACTCTGTTGTGCTGTTATTACTTTCAGCCCGCCACTTTCTGAAAGAAAACCTCCATCGTTTTGAAAAATATGTTACATACAATAAATGACTTCTCGCTCTCTACCACACGTTTCCACAAGGCCAAATCATGTAAGAGCCATTTATAACTCTTGGAATTCTTGTAAGCAAATCCCGTCATTTTGTATTTCCGCAACTTTCAGAATTGCAAGGCGCCACCCCCCCTCGGGGAGTGGCGTCATTAGTGGCAAACAAAAGGGCCGACCCGGCAGGGGTTCACTTCCGGGTCAGCCGACCCGGAAGTGGACTTAGAGGTAGGCCAATAGAACCGTGGCTTATTGACGCCCCGGAAGTAATATTGAGGCGCGAGGCTTAAAAGCCTGCGTCCATCTTAGGGCGCCCTCTTTGTCCACTGGCCACCCTAGGAGTCGGACGTCCGTGGAGAAGACAGCAGACATCGCGGGACCATCGCGGGGAAAACGAGGGGCAATCCGACTCGAGGGCAGGTTGGTGGGCCATGCAGTGTGTTATGTGGCACGCAGTTTCTTATCAAAGCGTGTGAGGTGGTTAATTGTGTTATTGGTGGAGGCGCGCGTTGAAAAGCGTGCGAGGAGTTTTATTGTTTAGTGTGTGAGCGGACAGAGGCGTGCGGTGAATGGTAACGAAGGGAACGGGTTTTTTAATGGAGTGAGGAGCGCGCGCACCCGAATGCAGCTGAGGGGGCGTGTGATGCGGTGTGTAGGATCCCGGTATTGCGCGTAGTCCCAGCGCGGTGATCCGGTGTGATAAGCATTATTTGTGCATGTTTATGGAGGACCGCGAGTGAGCGCCCAATCGAATGCAGCGGAGGGGAGGTGTCACGCGATGCGTAGGGTCCCCGGGGCGTCTTTGCGTGTTGTTATTAAGTGTCCAATAGCAATCCGGCATAGAAAGTGTTTATGCTGTTTCATAATGGCGCAACTGTTTTAATGAGATTTATTCACCGACACAAAAGAGATACATGCTGCAGTGAGGAAAGTAAAGGTTGAACACGAGCGGCGCTTTATGTACTGAGCAGGGCTTCTGCATTCATTGCAGGTGCTTGAACCTCTCTCTGTGTAATGCTCTGCGCTATTATGCGACTCCCCCCTTCTTCTACGGTAGAAGTTGCTATGAGTGCTATTTATCGTCACATTGCAAGGCGCCACCCCCCCTCACATTGAACTATTTATAACAGTGCTTTCAGTTTCCAATTATCCACATTCTTCGCTCAACAGCTTGAAACATCTTCAATTCTCCTAACCTCTAATGTATTACTGTGGTACTCATGACGACATGACTATGTACATAAATCTTCGATTTATCAATATATATTTTGCTGATCTCTAAATATAAATGGTTATTAGTAATGGTTTATGTTAATATGTAAAATGTAAATAGGGCACGGGGAAAGGAGAATGCAGTTGTATGGATAATAGTAATTGTTCTAAAGAAATTAATGCTTGTTCTCTTTAAGTGCAGGATGCCGCCTAAAAGGTCACGGAAGGGTAAAGAGCCTGCATCAAAAAATGATGAATACCTCGGTTATACGGAGTTGTTGGAATATACGAGAGAAAAAGGCATGGATTGGATGCTAAAGAACATGCGAGAGGGGGCTAGAGCTGATGCGAACCCTCAGGAAGAAAGAGGGAGAGGCAAGAGAGCGAGGCGTACGCCGGAGAGGTTTAAAGAGACAACAAAAGGCAAACGGCCCAGGGCGACTCAGCCTCAACCAGCATCACCAGGTGAGGACGAGGTGCTAGAGACAATAGATTTGAATTCACCCGTAGAGAAAGACAAAGATGGCATGGAAGGACAGAATATTGCTGCTAAGCCTACACAAATAGGAGGGGTCCCCGTCACTCATGTGGGGGCACCCTGTTCTCAGGGTATGTTACCGCCAGTAGTGGCGCAACCAGGTAGCGGAGTGTCGCAAGTGTGGGTGCAACCCGGGGGGGGTCGCACAGTTACCAGGGATGCAATTATATGGTTCCCATGGGCAAGCAATTGGTAATGGCCCCATAAGCTCGATGATCCCCACCATGACATACCCAGCAGGGGCGGGGCCCGTAATGCTGAATGCTTACTCAAACGTAGGGTGTCCACCACAGGCATCAATAGGTAACTTTACTGCTGATCTTGCTGTGCCCCATAATAGTCAGACACAGGGGGGGGCAGTGGGCCAACCGGCGGCTCATCCACTGTTGGCATTCAGCCCGTTAATGTTTGGCTCATCCTCAATGACCCTATCGCCATCCACGGGGATCACATGGCACGTGCCTGCAGAGGTAAAGGAAAAAATACTTAGAGGCGATTATATTGACGTGTTTGACCTTATTAATGCAGGGGTGGCGGCAGGGAAGTCAAAAGGTGGGAAAGAGGGCGAATATAGTCAAAGGAAGTCATGGACAGAGTGGTCCATGAAAAACTGGATCACAGGATTTGCCATTTATGCCGCAGTTATACTGGAAAAATATCCGGTGTTAGGGCCTCAAATGATGAGTTATATATCCCTGATTCATGGTGCCGCAGCTGAGTTTCCAGGACTGGGGTGGTTAAAGTACGATAAACTGTTCAGGCAAATGAAAGCAGTTCACCCAGGTATATCATGGGATCAACGAGAGATCAATTTATGGCACACAGTTTTCTATTCCTCACCCTCAACGTCTAAGACTAGTGCCCCTGCTCAGAGTCAGTCCTTTCGGGGTGACAAGGGAATCGGTGATAAAAAACAGGCCTGCTGGCAGTTTAACAGAAACGAGTGTACTAGGGGGGCCTCATGCAGGTTCAAACACTGCTGCTCTTACTGCGGTGGCACGTCCCATCCTGAAATCAGATGTTTCAAAAAAAATGGAAATCCTAAAGAACAACCCACCCATGCCACCCCAAAAGGAAAGCCACCCAAAGCTTCCGACAAGGCTCCCAACTCCCATTAAACGTCATGTTTTGACACACCTCCTTAGTAAGTATGACAAACTCGAGGAGGCCCAATTCCTACTTCATGGCTTTACATTTGGTTTTCGAATTCCGTCTTCAGCATCCCCTACTAAAATCCCGCCTCGCAATCAAAGCTCTGTGCTCCAGAACATGGAGGCGACGCGTAACAAGATCACGAAAGAAGTCTCCTTGGGGCGAGTCGCTGGACCTTTCAGGAATCCTCCAAATCCCGAACTGGTCTGTTCACCTTTAGGTTTAGTCCCAAAGAAAGAGGTGGGTAAATTCCGCCTTATACACAATCTATCAAGCCCTCCAGGGTTATCTGTCAATGATAAGTTAGACCCGGAGCTGTGCACAGTGCGCTATACAACTTTCGACTCAGCCATTGAGAAACTGCGGGGGCTGGGTGAGGGTGCCCTAATGGCCAAGGCGGATATCGAGTCAGCATTTAGGTTAGTCCCTGTTCACCCAGATGATACTAGGCTGTTGGGTTTCACTTTCGATGGCAACTACTTCATAGACTTGTGCATGCCCATGGGATGTTCTATCGCTTGTGCAGTTTTCGAGACCTTTGCAAGGTTCCTAGAATGGGCGGTGGAACAATTCCTGACCTCAGACAAAAGCCATGCAGTAGTACATTACCTGGATGATTTTTTATTCATGGGCCCCAAGGGTTCCCAGTCCTGCAGGAAGGCCCTGCTGGGCTTCCAACAAGTGGCTGGAGCTCTAGGGGTGCCATTGGCGGCTGAGAAAACAGAAGGCCCAACAACATGTCTGACATTTTTGGGCATTGAAATTGACACCAGGGCAGGTGTGTGCAGGTTGCCAAAGTCAAAGGTAGATGCCTTCAAGGCGGCAATTGATAGTTGTCTGGGAGCAAAGAAAGCAACATTACACCAGTTGCAAGTCCTCTTGGGCCAACTGAACTTTGCCTTGCCGGTCATACCAATGGGCAGGGCATTTTCCAGGAGTATAGCAAGGGCAATGTCCGGCCTGCGGGCTAAACACCACAGAGTTAGGTTATCATCTGATGTGAGAGAAGACTTGCTGATTTGGAAGGGTTTCTTGCAAGAATTCAATGGCTCGGTGCTGTGGCGGTCCACTAGCACTTCAAATGCCGATCTGGAACTGTTCACTGATGCTGCGGGAAGTATTGGTTTTGGAGCGATTTTGGGATCCAAGTGGTGCATGCGGCATTGGCCTGATGACTGGGTAGAACGAGGTCTGACCCGCAACATTTCTTTTCTAGAGTTGTTCCCCATAGTAGTGGCATTGCATTTGTGGGGGGAGATGCTCTCGAACAGGCACATTGTATTTTGGTCAGACAGCATGTCAGTAGTGATGGTGATCAATAACCAGAGCGCAACCTGCACGTGGGTGCTTCGTCTCTTAAAGAACTTGATTTTGAAATGTTTGAGACACAATGTCCATTTCACTGCTAGGCATGTTCCCGGTGTGGAGAATAAAGCGGCTGATGCATTGTCTCGTTTTAAGTTAACAGAGTTCCGGGCACTTTGGCCGCAAGCAGAGTCGACAATGTCAGCCTTCCCAGCGGAGCTATGGAAGCTTGGTGCCCCACTGCCTCCGAATTGATAGCAGCATCCGTGGCCCCCAAGACTAAGAGTATGTATCAAAAGTCTTGGGAATGTTATATGTCATACTTAAAGGGAGCGGGACTAGTGGAAGTTTTTAGGCCTCAGAGCGTGTTAGGATTCATAGTACAACAGAAGAGAAAGGGAATTCGGTTGCATGTATGAAAAGGCAACTATCAGCGCTAGCATTTTATGCTGGGTTGCAGGGTGTCGCTGACCCAACAAAGGACCAGAGAGTAAGAAGGGCGGTGAAGGGTTGGGAGCGCTTGGCACCTGGGGCGAAAGACTCTAGAAGGCCTATAGATGTAGGGAAATTGGTAAAAATCTTGGACACGTTGCCGTTGGTTTGCTTTTCATCATATGAGACACAATTATTTAGGGTGGCCTACGTGTTAGCTTTTTGCGGCGCTCTACGAATCTCAGAATTACTCCCGGCATCGAAAACAGATAGTGAGGGCGGCTTAAGGTGCTCAGACGTAATAGAGTCAGTAGATGTCCTGAGACTCAGGGTGCGAAGGTCGAAAACGGACCCTTTAGGCAGAGGGTCTTGGATACAATTGGGTAGAGTGGAGGGGGAGTCTTTCTGTCCAGTTAGTCTGATGAGAGAATTCATGCAAGCCAGACCCCGAGGGGCCGATGATAGAGTACTGATTCACATGAATGGTCTGCCCCTCACGAGGTTCCAGTTTACAAGGGTGGTTAAGATGACTTTAGCGAAGATTGGCGTTGACCCTTCCAATTTTACATCCCATTCTTTTCGCATCGGGGCAGCAACAACAGCTGCGGGCCTGGGGTTACCCGAGCAGGCGATTAAGAGGTTGGGTCGTTGGAAATCTGCTTGTTACGAACGTTATGTGCGACCACAATTAGTTTAACAGCTGTTTCATTACTTTTCCGCCCCCTTCTGCTTCAGATCGTTCTCACCGTGTCTCTTAATGTTTGCTGTAGGTACCTCCCCTAAGAGAGTCCAAATATGTTGGTGCGGACATTCCTTCATTCGCAGGGCCGGAGTGATCTTCAAGGAGACGCTCGAAAAAAGGGTGCACATGGTGCAAGGATGTGACCATCATTGGGTGGGGATAGGCGGGCAGCTCCTAGCCGATGTCCCCAAGGATTTAAAGGCGGCTTTGGCCAGGGGCATGCCTTATCCGGATGTATTCGTGTTGCACTGTGGTGGCAACGATATGATCCCGACAGGAAGGAGAGGAGTGAAAGAGTTCTTGTTTTCGACCTTGGCAGCGGTCAAAAATATTTTGCCCGAGGCTATGCTAATGTGGTCGGAAGTCATCCCGAGGTTGGTATGGTCGCGGGCCGCACCCATAAAGGCAGTGAATAAATCGATAAAGAGGTTAAATCAGGCGGTGGCGGAGATCTTGCGGAAGTCCAGTATCAGAACTATCCGTCACAAGTTGATACAAACGTCTAGGCCGGAGTTGTATGCGGAGGATGGAGTGCACCTGTCAGAGGCGGGCACCGAGATCTTTATAGAAACAATCTTAGGAGCTATCTCCGAAGCTCTCGAGCGCGGGGGGGGGGAGGTCGAGTCCGCCAGTAAGCGCCTCGCCCTGTGGCGGGGTTTCCGGACAAGAATAACACGGGAACTTCTTGTCCAGTGACAGTTTTTACCTCTGAACAGGTTTTTACAAATCATCATGGACTCCGGGCTGGCGGGAGAGTTGAGGCTGACCTGCTGGTGGCCTTGGCTTCTCCAGCCCTACCCTGGAAGCCGCTGGTTGCCCAGGTGGGGGCATATAATTCACCTGCGGCTCTGTTGACCGGAAGGGGGTTAACGTGAAGAGGGCAGGCTATCTGGGTTGTGGCCTGCTGGCGCAGCCCTGAAGTTAAACCAAATGCTCATTGGAGAATGGGCGGTAAAAGAGTATATATGTAGATAAGTGTGAGTTTTTAATGCTGTGATGTGAAAAGTAATTTGGACTTTAAATAAAGAAGAAATGCGGTCAATGAAGTAATTGACCTGTGAAGTTATTTTTAATAAACATACGCACTGCAGAAAATCAAGCAAGACTCCCGAGTTTAATTGTACTAATGGGCCTCTTGTTGACGCACGCATGGGGGCGGGGGGAGAGTGCACTTGGTTTGCCATCTATGCAAGGCGCCACCCCCCCTCGGGGAGTGGCGTCGTTAGTGGCAAACAAAAGGGCCGACCCGGCAGGGGTTCACTTCCGGGTCAGCCGACCCGGAAGTGGACTTAGAGGTAGGCCAATAGAACCGTGGCTTATTGACGCCCCGGAAGTAATATTGGAGCGCGAGGCTTAAAAGCCTGCGTCCATCTTAGGGCGCCCTCTTTGTCCACTGGCCACCCTAGGAGTCAGACGTCCGTGGAGAAGACACCCACCCACCCAACCCTAAAATTAGGTCTTTTGGGGCAGGTCAATAGCGGGGTTTCCGGACAAGAATAACACGGGAACTTCTTGTCCAGTGACAGTTTTTACCTCTGAACAGGTTTTTACAAATCATCATGGACTCCGGGCTGGCGGGAGAGTTGAGGCTGACCTGCTGGTGGCCTTGGCTTCTCCAGCCCTACCCTGGAAGCCGCTGGTTGCCCAAGTGGGGGCATATAATTCACCTGCGGCTCTGTTGACCGGAAGGGGGTTAACGTGAAGAGGGCAGGCTATCTGGGTTGTGGCCTGCTGGCGCAGCCCTGAAGTTAAACCAAATGCTCATTGGAGAATGGGCGGTAAAAGAGTATATATGTAGATAAGTGTGAGTTTTTAATGCTGTGATGTGAAAAGTAATTTGGACTTTAAATAAAGAAGAAATGCGGTCAATGAAGTAATTGACCTGTGAAGTTATTTTTAATAAACATACGCACTGCAGAAAATCAAGCAAGACTCCCGAGTTTAATTGTACTAATGGGCCTCTTGTTGACGCACGCATGGGGGCGGGGGGAGAGTGCACTTGGTTTGCCATCTATAAAATGTTGAAGATCATTTTCACAATCCTGGACTACTAATATCTTACCCTTCTTGCTCACTCATGTTCTACATTTCCTATGACACTGATACTGCTTACTATGAAGCAGACTTACACTACCTCTATGACTACTACAATTATTTAATTCTCTACATCACTTTTAATCACAAAGCAATATAAAACAGTAGACAGCATTGCAGACTTACATTCCCTCTACTCCATGTTTTGATTGGCTGCTTGAATTAGCTTATAAAAAGAAATAGTTTTTCTGAACTCATTCAAAGTGCAGTTATTTTTCCATGACGTCCAGTGTTATGGTAAGAAGTTATGTCTCTGTACTACACTTATCCTCAAGGCCAAATCGTGTAGGAGCCATTAGAACTTCTTGAAATTCCTCAGAGCACATCCCGAGATTCTTTCCCTAAAATTTTGGTTTTAAAAACACCAGGTAACAATTTTTAAGGTCACACGGCAAATTTTTTTTGAAAATTAAAACAGAATCGTTGCAGAATGACCAGCCATTTCTAGACTTTAAATAAGCTGTGTAATGTCCTGATGTTATTGAAGGACCGTCATGATATATAATTGCTACAGTTACAAAAGTCCTTCCTGATATTGACAACTGTGAAGCCACAATTTTTTTTATTAAAGTTGTCAATTTTGTTCCATCAGGCCTACATCGTTGGAACATTAAAATGACATACTGGCCATATGTTCGTATAAATAATGTTGACATCAATTCAGATTTACATTGGCTACACTCCATGTTGTGATCAGCTGCTTTTACTAGCTTATTAAAGGAGACTGATTTACTGTCTGGCAAAGTTAAATATATAAATCGTTCTGAGTCTACACTAGTAGTACTTGATACCCTACAGTTCTCGCAGTCATGCTGCCATTGATAAGAAAGCCCAAACAGGTGATCTACATCTACACCTTCAGCATGCAATACATCAAGCATATACATTAAAAACTCCTGACAATCTTGCTGAATATTTTGAGAGAATTGTGTTTGGCCTGAACATCTGTCTAACAGATTTCGAATTTCAGACACACTTTCTATTTTTGTTCTATCAGTGCTACATTTCTCTAACACAGAATTTAACAAACTGCAAAATCTTTGATCAGAATTGACCACAATCTCTTCTTTTACATTTTCTAGAGAAAACAAAACATTAACCACTACATTAGCATAGCAGTTGACACCAGAACTGTTTTCAAATTGAAAACCAACAACATCTTCAACAGAATCCTTTTTGTTTCTGCTTATAATTTCAGGTTCATCGACTTTTCGTCTTTTTGCTACAACCTCCCTAGTATTGGTCACATTTCTTCGTTTCCGGCCTACCACACGTTTCTCAAACAAAGGATATTGAGGCAAATGTGGCGCATACTCTCTTCTCAACCTATTGTATTCCTTAACACAATCTAGATCCGCACAAATGTTTGTGACATCACACTCAATCAAGTACAATCCCGATAAAGTTCTAACTCGTGACAATGCCACATATGCCATACCCTCCTTGAACACAGAACTGCCAATATTCACCAATGCACTGTCTACACTTAAACCTTGCGATTTATGGATTGTCACCGCATTTGCCAAGCAAACAGGAAACTGCTTACGGCGAACATATAAGTCTTTTATAAGCAAAAATCTAGCAGAACAACGACCAATTAGCTGTACTTCCTCAATGCCATCAAATTTAATTTTTAAAAATTCAATTCCATCTCTATTTCTGTATTTCACAAAATACACAACATTACCCATTGATCCATTTACCAGACCTCTTTCAACATATAAATTCCTTCTTAAAATTATACGGCAGTTTAAGCACACATTCAGAGTCTTTTCAAAACCTGCAGTTTTAGATATAGTCTTCTCTAATGAATCCAATTTGGATTTCAAATTCTCAGACAAAATAATTGTTGATCCCATATGCTCTACTCTGTCAATAGCTTCCAGTTTCACAATCTCTTGCTTTTCTAAATGCAACATTTTGTTGTTGAAGATGGCACATTCTGCAAGAGTTGGCATCAAACATATTCCAGATTTCTTCTCAGTAATTTTCTGAAAAATATTCTCAGGCACAACATCTTGTTCTGGATATAAATTTGACAGTAATCGTGCATGTAAAGCTTCTTTCCCATGCTCGGTCACTTTTCCAATTCTAACATCTTGTAGAATATTCTTGTAAACTTCATCCTTCGCCTGACGCATATTTTCATGCAGTTCAGCATAATTGAAGTTTAACCATATATTGACGTTGCCAATGCTCCCTAGGCACTTCCTGGTATCTTCATGCGTGAGCATTTTGAACACAGGTTGCCCTTTCACTGGTGTCAGCTGCAGAAGATCTCCGAAAACAATGATGTGTTTGCCACCAAATAACACATCATACTCTGTTTTGAGAACTTCTTGCATTCTCAAATGCACGAAGGCAAGCATGACATTGGAAACCATGCTTACTTCGTCAATGATAAGAAGTTTCATTTTCCTCAAGATTCTTGAAACTTCACAACAAGCATCTCCAGATAGCTTGTGATATTGTAATTTGTTGTCATGCTCCACTGGCAGCATCAGTAAACGATGTAAAGTAATCCCTTTAATGTTATGTGCTGCCAGTCCAGTTGGAGCGGTGACAACACAAGACAGCGATGACTCAGTCCTTTCCTGCAAATAACATGAAATTGCTTTAATGAGGAAACTTTTTCCAGTTCCCGCTTCTCCACTCACGTACAGTCGGACAGGCTTCAACGACGTACATGAGCACTCTTTCTTCTCATGACTTAATCCATGATCAATTTGCATGGTAACTTCGTCATATATTTTCCTCTGCTCAACGTTGAGTTGTCTTTCCAAGTCTTCTAAGTTAACCGCATCCTCCTGAGCATGTGCCATGGCTCTTTCCACTTCATTCATGGCAGTGGCAGCTTCATTTTCGATAACAGGTCCTCCTAGTGGATCCCGACTCAATGAAGCAGAACTCTGACTGTCCTGAGAACGGTCTCTGGCAATCTCGGCTGCAATCGTTGCTTCCTGCTCGATTTCCGCATTCAACATTTCTACATATTTGGGAAAAGCAGGACATTCTATGGTCTGCTTGGCGGCAGTGAAAGAGTCTTTGTAACAGAGGAAATCTCCAAGCAGTTCCTCTTCTGCACGCCAAGGCTTGAAAAGTTGCAAAAGTGCTAAATAGAAAAACTCCTTTTTTTCAGGAGATTCGCCACTCAATTTTCGATGGTTTACCAAGTGGCATTTTCTTTGCTTGACCAGACATCCCTCACTTCCAATTACAGCATACACTCCTTTCTCAGTATCTTCTTTGATGTTCCTCTTGAATATGTAATTTTGAAGAACCTCATACAGACAAACATTCTCGAGGTGACTGCTTCGATTTGGATAATATGTATCCAACATGTTGGTCTTCAAAATGCCGGTACTGTTTGGCTCCTTTTCCGCCAAATACTCAATTTCCCGCACAGGTTTCAGAACTCGATTACGCGTTGCAGCAAGACCAAGACTCGCCCAAACGATACTCCTAGATTTGGCATAGAGACTTGCTGAAGACAACCGGTCAGAACATTCGTAAGCTCCGATTTCTCGATGTGACAACATCTTCAGACTGAAACTGTACAACTTCTTACTGAGGCTCTTTTCATGGGAAATGTCCTCCCACATATCCTTCAATTCTGTCTTCTCTTTTTTGGTGATGTAAGATGTCACATACCGAGCCACAGCCATACAGTTATCAGCCACAAACTGTATAACCATGTTAGCATTCCACATGGACAAAATCACTGGGTTGTAGTCGTTGATGTACTTGGACTCTTCGTTCCTCTTCAAATTGTATGTGTTTTTCGGTGATTTCTTCATCACATTATGTCGCAGCGAAGACATCAAACTGTTTACTCTTCCTTTAGAAATCACCGGTCGTGGAAACCCGAAACGACATTTGGTGTAGAACTTGTCCTTGTTTCGGAATTTACGACGACAGTACTTTCCACAACGATGGCTTTGGAAACGTAGAACTTTTTCTCTTAGGCTTTTCTTCTCCTTTGCGTTTGGAACAGCACACGTAGAATACTGTTGTATGAAACTCATCACTGAGTCTTCTGGATCCGTTCCAAATTTAGGTGCATCCTTGATCCACAACAGCATATGTATGTGAGGAGCACCTCTTGCTTGGTACTCCTTTCTCCAGAAGAAATCCAACACCTCTCCCTAAGAGGTGGATTCTTCTTATTCATGATGAAAGACATCATAGCTTCAAATCTATGATTGAAGTACCGGCATACATTGACTGGATCCAAAGAACACAGTTTTCCGGGTGTCTTGAATTCGATGTTTTCGATGTTTCCATTTGCCTCTCGTAGAAATTCAAGTAAGTCTTCCCAGCCATACTCGGCACAGCTCAGAGTGAGAAACCATGTGGGAGTTCCTAAGTTCCTCAGCATACATTTTAAATCACCATGACGACGGTACCAGTACTCATTAGTACCACGCTGACACGCCATGAGATTAATCAGGTGAGAATCCAAAATACTGTCTTGGACATTGACTTTATCCATAAAGTCACTTGCCGAGATGTTTTGCATGTGTATACCACTTTTCAAGATGTGGTTCACTGCATATGACAGTCCAGACAGATCGCTTTCAAACAGGAGATGAAACAAATAGGGAATACATTGTCGAAACCTAGCATCTCCTGCATACAATCGCAAAGTCCGGTATTCAGAAGCAGGAATTTGATGAGGTCGCTCATCATATCTTCCTCCCTGACCCGTTGGAAAAAGCTGTGGGAAACACCGAGCTTCCAAACTTTCCTCCCAAACACTAATGGGACTCCCTTTGGCTTGTTTCATTTGAAACAACTCAATAGCATTCCCCATGACTTCCTTGGAATGCAAAGGATGAACACTATAATGTTCATATATTTCTTCACTAGTAGAGGGTTCTAATTTCTCAATTTGACCAGCACACAAATCGCTATCCTCTTCCTCACTTACTACCTCTTCTGCAACATATACATTCTTATAGTACTTATTATTTTTTTTCAAATACAATGTTGCCTTTTTGACTTTCCTAACATCCACTAAATCTTGCCATATTTTCTTATTCTTTGTCGGAACCCCATTAACTAAGATAACCAGAGGGTCCTCTTCCACTTTTTCTACTCCAATTGTGTTAATGTTTTTCTTCAAATCTAGAGACAAATAAACAACTCTTCCCTTTAATCCTCTCTGTAAATCTGATGGAGGCAATTTCCCTGTCTTTGGCTCCATTCTTACAATAGCCTGAAAGGGATGGATACTTTGAATCAAAATAGATTCATAAGTATTTAAATCCTTCAATTCAGAAGGAATCTCAACCAATTCCAGATTATTATGAACTGCTCTAGCAGGCATCTGGTTTTGATTTAATTTGTTATAACAATAAGTACACACACGTTGATCCGATCCCAAATCAAAACAATTTTCTACCATCAAGTATGTTGTGAAATCATTCCATTCACTATTATTTTCCCTTTCACTTTTTGCATATAAATCCACTAACTTAGTCTGATTCTTATAATAAGTGCATCGACAACACACACAAGTGAAATTAGGCCTCTCATTTGATTTCACCTGAAACGTCGCAATTTCCCTCTGAAAATTATCTGTACTGGAAACCTGTACACTATCTTCCACATTACCTTCTTCTTCTTGGTCAATTTCAACATTCTCCTCTTTACTTCCAAAGTAACAAAACTCAATTTCTTCACAAATATTCTTCACATCTATTTCAGAACCATGCAAAAGAGCAGCGCATAATTGTTTAAGCATAATTGCTGGACTCTTAGCATAATACAACATTCTAACTAATTTCCTCACTTTATTATGATGCACTGCTAGCATCCTGAAATGATGAAAAACACTCTGGCATACTCTCCTGGAAAGACAAGCCAGTGAATGACCATGCAAACCTGTCACTTCTCTCACTCTGCAAGGATCTAATTCTTGCAACAACTTCATTTTCTGCTTCAAACTTTTCTTATTAAATGTCCGTACAAAATCACAAAGCAAATTGATGGAATCCTGTCGCACACTGCAAATACTACTACACTTCCAGGTGTACACAGGACCCTTAGGACGTCTTCCTAAAACCTCATTACCTAACACCTCTTCTGTCTCTGTTGTCACAAGTTTTTCTTTTTCAACTGGACAACCATCTTTCACTTCATAAGCTCGACCACTGGTGTCAACTGCATGCACCAAATCATTATCCTGGAAATAACTCTCCTCATTAAAAAATGCCTCACAACTTGAACTATGCATCCATTCTCCGGAAAAAACTTCACAAAAATTACTACGATTAACTATTCTCTTCCATCTACTATTTCTTTTGAAATCATAAATTGCCTTGTTTAGCTTCCTAATTCTATTGATTATCAAAATAAATAACTTACGTTTAATTTCAAATGACTGATCAATAACTTTCTCAACTTTTTTTTTTCTCTTATAAAAAACCACTTTCTGTTGACCTTTCTTAATATTTTTTAACAAATTGCCAATTATCCTGTTGCGGAGCATTCGTTTACGAATGTCCCTAAACTGTTGTTTCCTTCTACTATCATGCACAGAGTTATCTCTTGCAGTAACATTTTTGATTGGCCTTTCCTTTCCGTTTAAAATGCTTCTCTTTTTCTGGACTGAAACATTTTCTGTAGTAATATTTTTTTTACTACAAATATTTCTTGTGAATGTTTTTGTGCTCTTACCCGGTGCTTTCTTGGTGACTTGACAAGTTTTTTTGGTAGAGGACTGCTGCATTATTTTATGTACCTGCTGTCTTTGACGTTTTGCAGCCTTTTTAAGTCTATCCTTGGTTGGCATGCTGAAATCTTGAAATGATATGCAGTTGAATCTGTGGTAAAATATAATAAAAAATGTTATTAACCACTATTACCAAACAGTAAATCAATAACAGTCATCAAAAACTTAACACACTACTTGACATTTTTACATAGAACATTTTTTAGTGCTTTGGCAAATATATAATACACAAATAGCAGAAAAGAAATAGAATTCTTCTTCATTTTACCTCTACTATTTTATATGTGATTCTGATCTAATTTTATGAGCATAATTTAATATTTTATTGAAGACACTAGACATAACCTGTTTTTAAAGGTGTTTTTAATTATAAATCAAACGGTTTACATTTTTACTTTTCATTTATTATAAATTTTAAAAATAAATGTTTATAGTTCCATAGGCTCAAGCACGTCAGCTTCCCAACCTATGTCATACAATTCTGACAAATCGGCATCCTCATCATGTTCTTCATCATCCTGAGAATTTAAATCATCCAATGGATCTACTTCCACTGACGTTTCAATTACAAGTTCAATGATAATGTCATAATCAACTGATTGCTGATTGTCACTCATGGTTGATGTTGTCGTTATCTTTAAAGAAAGAGAACAACAATGAGATGTTGCAGAGTAAGAGACAAATCTCAGAGATTATAATAGTAAAATTGTTTAACAAGAGTAACATTTTGCAGCTATTATTTAGCCATGACCAGCGATGCTGAGGAGGTAAGGCCTATGTCCAAGTTTTCAGTGAACAGGACTCATCTCTTCTTAACCTTGGATAAGCCTCACCAACTCTGTGTCCCCTGCTCATACTTAAATGTAAAGGGGCAGATTTATGTTAACTGACGCATTCCCAGGGATGCACCAGTTAATGTGCACCGCTGCTCTGCCACCCATGGTGTGCCGCATTTACAATGTGGAGCACCATTGAGTGAAAACAGCACAGATGCGTCACGCATCTGTGCCGCAAAAGCAGCACATTGCAGGAATCACGTCGTAAGCGCAACATGTCTACTGCAATGCATAGGAGCAAGCCACACATTGCATGGTGCATCACTCCTTATGCCTGTTTCAAACAGGCGTAATGATTTGATTCAGCAATGCTATAAAGCTGAGTCAGTGAAATCTTCTAAATTTCACTGTGTTCGTTTTACAGGGCTTTCTTGCAAATTAATGCATACCTTGCAACAAAACACCTATATGAAAACTGACGCAGGTTTCATGTGGCACAGGACTTTACAGCATGACACATCTGCCTAGATGCATCAATTTTTAAATATGTCGCCACATAGTCAATCTTTTGCACAGCCGCTGCGTCACAAAAGTGACGCACAGCGGCACAAAAGAGGCACACGGCTATCATAAATCTGTCCCTAACATGTTAAATGATTGATTCAGGATGACGATAAGGTGTGGCCTATCCAGAGGTTTGTTTAAGGTGAGGCCTACTCAGGGTTGCAGATTAAATGGAGATGGGGCACCCCTGAGCCTTGCTGGAGCTGCATCGCACTTGCGATGCAGCTCCAGCAAATGCGCCACCTTTACGGCACAGATGCGTCACGCATCTGTGCCGTTTTTGCCCCATGGTGCGCCGCATTGTAAATGCAGCGCACCATGGGTGGCGGAACAGCGGCGCAGGATGACTGGCACACCCCTGGGGATGCACCAGTCATCATAAATCTATCCCTAAGCTTCTTATCTTGTTGGAGATGAAGTGAGGCCTGTCTTGCAACATGGTGCATCTTTTGCATCACTGCTGCATCGGTTTCATGTGGCACGTTTTTTTTACAGCATGACACATCTTCCTAGATGCATCAATTTGTAATTTTGTCGCCACATAGCAAATCTTTTGCACCGCCACTGCGTCACAAAAGTGACGCACAGTGGCGCAAAAGAGGCATACACCTATCATAAATCTGTCCCTAGCATTTTAAATGATTCAGGATGACGATAAGGTGTGGCCTATCCAGAGGTTTGTTTAAGGTGAGGCCTACCTACATTCATGGGGAAATGACTTAAAATGTCCTTAAGACACATGAAAGCGTTTTTTTAAAGCCTTTGCAGCATTTTTGGGTCACTTTTAACATGGGCTATGTAACTCAAACAATCAAAATCTAAATTTGCCAAGCACAGGTGGGAGCATATTTACAAGGAATTTGCACCACGGGGAAAGGTCTGTTAATTTAAAATGGGAAAAATAATATCAGAGGCACTCAAATGCCTTATAAAGAAGCAGACACCATTATGTCCTTGTCATAAATTTTAAAAGCATTCCTTTACCTCAAAAACGATTTTCAAGTCATAATTTGAAAACACTGCACATGGGGAAATGACTGAAAATGTCCTTAAGACACATGAAAGCGTTTTTTGATTGCCTTTGCAGCATTTTTGGGTCACTTTTAACATGGCTATGTAACTCAAACAATCAAAATCTAAATTTTCCAAGCACAGGTGCGAGCATATTTACAAGGAATTTGCACCACGGGGAAAGGTCTTACATTAAAATGGGAAAAATAACACCAGAGACACTCAAATGCCTTATAAAGAAGCATACACCATTATGTCCTTGTCATAAATTTTAAAAGCATTCCTTTTCCTCAAAAACGATTTTCAAGTCTTAATTTGAAAACACTGCACATGGGGAAATGACTGAAAATGTCCTTAAGACACATGAAAGCGTTGTTTGTTTGCCTTTGCAGCATTTTTGGGTCACTTTTAACATGGCTATGTAACTCAAACAATCAAAATCTAAATTTTCCAAGCACAGGTGCGAGCATATTTACAAGGAATTTGCACCACGGGGAAAGGTCTTACATTAAAATGGGAAAAATAACACCAGAGACACTCAAATGCCTTATAAAGAAGCATACACCATTATGTCCTTGTCATAAATTTTAAAAGCATTCCTTTTCCTCAAAAACGATTTTCAAGTCTTAATTTGAAAACACTGCACATGGGGAAATGACTGAAAATGTCCTTAAGACACATGAAAGCGTTTTTTGATTGCCTTTGCAGCATTTTTGGGTCACTTTTAACATGGCTATGTAACTCAAACAATCAAAATCTAAATTTTCCAAGCACAGGTGCGAGCATATTTACAAGGAATTTGCACCACGGGGAAAGGTCTTACATTAAAATTGGAAAAATAACATCAGAGACACTCAAATGCCTTATAAAGAAGCATACACCATTATGTCCTTGTCATAAATTTTAAAAGCATCCCTTTTCCTCAAAAACGATTTTCAAGTCATAATTTGAAAACACTGCACATGGGGAAATGACTTAAAATGTCCTTAAGACACATGAAAGCATTTTTTGATTGCCTTTGCAGCATTTTTGGGTCACTTTTAACATGGCTATGTAACTACACTCAAATGCCTTATAAAGAAGCAGACACCATTATGTCCTTGTCATAAATTTTGAAAGCATTCCTTTTCCTCAAAAACGATTTTCAAGTCATAATTTGAAAACACTGCACAGCTCCTATGCACAAAAACACCCTGTCAGTACTAATACTTCACATTTTCTCCAATTACAATTTCTCAAAGAAACAAAATCTATTTGTAAAACACTTGAGACAAAGCAACATTTTAAAAACACAACTTTCTTCATAATTTTCTCCTTAAAGCACACTATTCTCTATCTAAATTAAATAAATCTTTTCTCACCTTGGCAAATACTTTATGAGTTTCAAAACAGTCTCAGAAACACACCAATTTGTCTTTAGCAGAGCAAAAGGTATGCACACCAGAGGCTGGAACCAACAATGGCACAGAAATGCTGTAATTCATCACACATATCTCTCATGTCACCCAATCAAAACTCTTCCCTCACTTTTTTCAAATCAAAACCCTTCCCCCCTCTGCCCTCTCTGCCTTTTTTGCATAGCAACCACCTCTTGGAAGACCTCTGGTGTTTGCAAGTTCACACAACAATGTTTCAATTGAACTCTGAACTCTCAGTGCACCTGCGTATCCAGTGCAATCTTTCATTAAATGATTTTTGCTTGACCATTCAAATTACATCTTTCAAAGAACTCATCCATGCACCCTTTCTGTTTTCAGCAATCAAAATCCACCAATCACTGTTACTGCTTCATTAACACAGAAACTCCACAGTTTTTTTCATTTTAAACTCTTATTTTTTCAACTGCCATTTCATTGCCACACTTCATCTGACTGCAGCAGAACCTTCTCTCACCATGTTTTCTGTCTGGATTGTTGGACATAGTTACATCTACTGGGCTCAGAGGTATGCTGATAACAGAAATTTACCTAACCTCAATTTACAAGATGTGGAATTTAAGTGGTTTGGCCACAGAGGATTAAAATGTCACCAATTGATACCATTGGTGAAAACCTTTATGCATTTGCCAAAACCTGACCTGTTAATTGTGCACTGTGGAGGTAATGATTTGGGCACTTTGACTGGGGTAGGTCTGGAAATGCTTTTAAAGGACACCTTTGAGCAATTGATGGCACTTTTTCCTCAAACTGCCTTGGTATATTCAAATATATGCCAAAGACAGAAATGGAGTGGTCAAACCAATTTTGTCCACAAATTGAGAAGTCGAGGAAGCATGTAAACAAATCTGTTTCAGCTTACATGAGAGACCATGGAATGGGCTCCATGTACAACAATAACTTGCGTTACTACATGCAAGATATCTACAGAGGAGATGGAGTTCACTTCTCAGATGAAGGGAACAGAGTTTTCATTCTGAATTTAAGACTGTGCATTGGTACCTACTTATAAGTACCTAAATGTACCATAAACCCAAAAGCTCTTCTCAGAGCTACCCTACATCTGATCACTCACAATTATTATTTTACTCTAACTTTTTTCACTAATTTTCAACAAAGTCCGCTCCCCGGAGCGCTACCCGGTACGCGAACCGGAAGCTAACCGCGCGAAATTTTTAAAAAAAATGTGTTTTTTTTCGCACATATGGGCCTCCTCAGCCATCCTCAGAAAACCTAGGGGGTCAAAATACGTCTATCGTGTCCCCTTCTACCCATTCTGAACATTATTTGCCCTCCATCTTGTATCTTAATTCGACCGAAACACAAAATGGTGGACTCCCGTAACGCTTCAGGTTCGCGTACCGGGGCGGTCACCAGTTCGCGTACCGGGGCGTTCCCCGGGAAGCGCTCCATCAAAAAAAGGTGGGAAAGTAATTTACAGAAAAACGACTGGAGACACTTTCACCAAATATAGATTAGCTCATACTACATACCAATCCCTACCATTTTCACAAATTTGATTGAAATTCCATTTAGCCATTTAGCCTGTAGACCTTTCTAAATACCGTGAGGTAAATTACTTCACATAACACATCTGAAGTGTTGGAATTGACAACCAATGAAAATGTTACTTTCATTTTCTACCTTTTTTACCTGACATTTGATTCGTTATATACCTGAATATATTTAAAGGAAGAGAAGGGAACACAGCCATTTTGACTACTACTTCCTGGTGTACATTTCAATTGGATTTTCACTAATCACTTCAACTTCTTTGTAAAGGTAAGTTGTTATTTTAAAAACTGAAGTATATTGTGCACTATAAGTTAATATGGTAAACTTTTTCTGATAGTTATATACTATCCCTCTGTAGTAGTTATAGATTTATATAGACTTCTCTGTTATAGTTATGGATGGAGTTAGGTTTCTCTTGTATAATTATGAATTTACTTACGTTAAATCACATACACTTTTTTATATTCCTACTTCCACTCTGATACTATACACTGCCCAAAGATAAATTCACTGATAAAAACTGCCTATCTAAAATTAATCCCAACAGTGCCCTATCTCTACTAATATATATTTTTTTTATCCAAATTTCAGGCCAAATGGAAGGCGAACACAAAGTTTCATTTCAAATTGTCCTGCAAGAGAGCAGCCAAGAAATAATTGATCCAAATTATATAGAATTTATGGATGAAACTTGGGACCAAGAACTACTGCAATGTGTGCAAGCAGTAGATGACCTCCTTCAAAATGAGGACATTTTACACACTCAGAGATTACAAGCTATGTTCAATGAAAATAACGACATTTCAGACAGTGAAATTTTAGAAAGTTTATTAAATTTTGAAACACAATCACAATAATAAATAATTGCTTAAAAAATAAAGAAATTAAAAAATAATCAACAAAACCAACAATCAATTAACATACAGTATTTGAAAAGTCTATCATTCTTTTTTCCTTATAGTACACTCCCCAGAACGCTTCCCGGTTCGCGGACCGGGCGCTCCCCACGCAAAAAAACCAACATTTTTTTTTATTTTTTTTTGCCCTGCGGGGCCCTTTTAAAGCCTCCACATCAACTCTAGGGGGTCAAGGAGGATCTACTATGCCCCCTTATGGTCATTTCCCCCTTTGTTTTGGCCTCCTCTTGTCTCTCGATCCTACCGAGAGACAAGATGGCGGCCGCTCCGGACTGTTTAGAATGTTGACAGACACCGGAGAGCCAATCAGCTTCGCTTCGCAAAGTTCCGTTACGCGTCAAATACGCGAACCGGAGCGCTACCCGGAGCGCGCTTACAGATATATATCTTTTTTTGAACGTTAATTTCTCAAAATCCACTGGAGCACATATATTGAAACCTAGCAAAGGCACATCGGGCTAACAGTCCCTACAATTTTACCAAGTTTCGTGCAAATCCATTCAGCCGTTCGGCCTAAAAGTGAGGCCAACGGCCCTATGGAAATTAACATGGGAAAAACGCGTTTTGGGACCCCCCTTTTTTCTCGGCCCCCCCTTGACAAACACCCCCCAAATTTCCAGTGGCTGCTCAGAAACAAAATGTTCCATTTTCCTGAAAATTTCAGCCAATTCCGTCCACAAACGACAAAGTTATTAGACATAGAATTTTCAAAAATCCCATAGAGAAAAAATCCTAACTATATATACCTACTGGCGACCGCCAGTAGGTAATATATATATATATATATATATATATATATATATATATATATATATATATATACCCTTAATACTTACCTAAAACGTACATTTAAAATGTATATGCCTTTACCATTCATACCTTTATAACAAATTTAGTTGTAAAGCATGTGTGGTAAAGGCATATGTGTTAAAATCATGGTGGATAATGGTTATGCGTGGTAACGGTACCTGGGTCTTAATGGCCATGTTGTAATGGTAGGCGTGGTAACGGCTGCATTGTAATGGTTGTTTCCTGCTTATAATATTATGTAGAGTAATCTTGGCTCAGTTTGTTTGGCAATGGATGTCTCTATGTCCCTTTTTGCCAAATACCTCACTCTATTAAGATTGTGATCTCTCTCACTAGCACTTATAAGATGATTAATCTTTATTGGAAACAGCTGACAAGATGGGTAATTGCTACTTACAAGCTTCGAGAAAAATGTATGCCAACTTTAATAATGTCACAATATGTCTTGCTATTTGACAATTAATGAAGATTTGTGAACTATATAAAGGGAAACTTCTGAAAAGGTGATCTATGTCTTAGAATATACTCAACATACACATAAAGTATGAAAAATGTTTAACAAGAACTGTAAAAACTGATTTAGAATTGAAGAGATTATGTAAAGGACCTCCAATATTTCCACATGGGTACCAGAATATTGATGTTTAGTTTATGCAAAATAAAGACATAATACATCATCTGTGCACATTAAAAAAATAAAACCGAAAAATTATGCAAGTTGTGATGCAAAACTTAAATATATGGTGTATAATGCCAATGTTAAATAAATGACCTGGTATTTGTAAAGCGTGAACTAATCACCCATAAGGGTCTCAAAGCGCTGTGGGCTGTCGGGTAGATTAAGTGAGATATTGCACAGAGTCATATGATGTTGAGCTGATCTGCCTGACGATGGGGATCCAACCGTTATCTCCGTGCTCCGGAGTCAGCCGCCCTGGCTGCTGCACCATACCTCTCTCACCTTGGTTGTTTTAAGGAGGGATAGAATAAACATTGGTCAAATGTAAGATTGTATAATATAAATTTATCAGCCACAAGAAATGTTAAAGGAAACGTCTGACAGCTGTCACAAAATTCACTTCAATGGGGCATGGTTGTATATGCCACAGGTGAGTTGCCTTCTCAGTTCACCATAGTGTAAAAAGATAGCTAGGCACAGAAATGTGCAAGTCCCTATACATGTGGTCGGATACAAAACTCTTCTCTTCGAGTTCAAAGGTACAAAAGTACTGGGTAAATTGTATGTAGAGTAGAAAGGACCCTCCATCATTGAATGTATTGGCCTGGACTTACTGGATATCCCTCTTGTTCTCAACAGCCCGAAGCTGGTGTTCTTGGTAGATGATCTAGATATGTTTCGTAGAGCTTTTCACTGGGAGTTTCCCCTAGTGTTTTAAGAAGAATTGGGCAACCAACGGGATTTTCCCACAAAATTGCCATTAAGATATTCCCCGCTGTCAGTCACAAACCTGGGAATATTCTCATGGGTATCAGAAGTTAAGTTGAGGCTGAGCTAGCAAGATTAGAGAGTAAAGGAATTTACAAAGGTATTGAATCATCAGAATGGTTGTCTCCTGTGGTCGTGGCCAGACGTGCAAGAAGGGACATAAGACTGTGTGTGGACTTTAAGGCACATGAATTAGAGCATTTGTGTGTAAAGATTTGCTTTGACTAGGATCAACAAGCTGCTGGCTCTGTCCAACATAGATTTGGCTTATTTGTACCATCATATACCTCTTCTTTCCACTAGTAAATGTTTCACTACCTTCTTCACCACATTTGGGTGTTACCAGTTCATGTTGTTTGGGTTTGCTTTGGTAGCCACGATGTTCCAACACCTAATGTAGCCGCTATTTAAGGGGTGCAGTAGAGTAACATCCTTCCAAGTTGACATCTAAGTCATTGGAAAAGACAGGACAGAACATGACATGCAGTTGCGGAAAGTACTGAGTGTCCTTGACAGAAATGGGTTGAAAGCTAAGGAAAAGGAGTGTAGGTTGGCTAGCAATTCTGTTTCCTGCCAGGGACATGAAGCATGTAAAGTAAGTGTTTGGTGGAGGCTATTGTGATTGCACCTGTAACTACTAGTAAGGATGGCGTGAGAGCTTTTGTTGGGTTCATGGAGATCTACTAGAAATGCGTGCAAGTTTTTGCAGAGAAAACCATACCCTTTTGCAACTACTGGAGGAGAAACAACAGTTCCTGTTAAATGGAAGTTTTTTAGAATGCTTCATGTCTATAATGAATGAGATTTACAAGACCACATTTTGCAGGGTTTTATCCAGAAACTGCCAGTTTTATAACAGTTGACATAAGTGAATGTGGAGTAGGAACAGTTTTGAAAAAAGTGGAGTCCGATAGGAAGGAAGTCACTGTTGCATTTGCTTCGTGCTACTTGTCCTCTACTAAAAAATGGTACATAGTTAACAAGCGTGAGATGTTGGCATGCATCTGGGATTTGGACTACTTCAGAGAGTATAGGTGGGGCGCTGAATTTAGTCTTCACAAGGACCACAAACCTCTCATCAACATTTCTAAGTGTGGTCTGTTCAAGACTTCACTCTTATTGCAAAAATGTCCATACCTCTTTTTCAACATAACTACAGGGTTGAGTAAGTGGCCGAGGTGATGAATAGAGTTGCAGATGTTTTGAGCAGGGAACCTCTGCCTCAAACGTTTGATATTGAGTGTGAGAGGGACAGTTATGCTGTGGACTGGGAGAATCCTGGGGCATGAAGTTCCTCTTGGAATTGTAAAGAACAAGTTGAATATCAAGTGTACATATTAGTGTCTAGGTACAGACAGTTGAGCAGAGAAGAGTCTGTGAGTGTGGAGAATGTGCTAACTCAATATTGTAAAACTTTATTTAAAAAGTTTTTAAAAGAATGTACTAACTTAGACAGGAGCGGGGGGGTTCCCAGGCTAATGGTTCCAATATGGATACACATGCGTCTCATGCAGAAGCTCCTGTAATTGAGGCAAATATTACTAAAAGTGGACATGTGCTGAAGTTTCCCTGGATGCTTCATGACATTGTTACATAGGTGTTTTGTTTGCAAATGTTCTTCCTCAGTGTTTTGGTTATGTTATTCATCTCTATGTAAGTGGTGTTTTGCTTGCCTTGTGTTATTTAGTTTTGTGTCTCCTCTCTTCAGTGTAGTTTTGTGTGACTGTTTTTTTGTGTCTTAGTAGGTAGAATGCGTCATGTGTGGTTTTCTCCTTAAGCTAGGCATGGACTGTGGGTTATTTGATATTGATATTGATATTTGGAGATTCTAGTTCTCTGTTCTGTTGAGGAATGTTTGGGCTTAAAACCTTAGGGGCATCTGGGAGAGGAAGTAGTAGCAGCACCTCTAGGTTTCTAACATGTAACTCAGTAAATGCTAATAAATGAGTTATAACTCTGATGAATCAAGCATTCTTTCTTCAATACACAAATTCCTGTTTGTGATTGATAAAGCCTTAAAATGACCATAGCTCAAATAAACTGTATCATACAAACCAAGTACCCACTGAACCATGTGCTTCCCACAACTCACTTAGCATCCTAATCCCATCATAACTGAATGTTTGGGCACTCTCACTCATCATGAAGTCCTCAAACTCATGCTTATCAATGCCTATTCTGTCCTAGAATATTTACCCAACATTGCAAACACCATACTGCAAATGTTATTTAGCTTATATTACAGAATCAAAAAACAGCTTTCTCAGTGGGCGTGGCCAGGCGGAATAGCGTAATGGCCGCTTAAACCACAGGCTCCATCCTAGCTGTCTTCCCCGCGACTATCTGGCACACTTATCCGCAACCCAAGCTTGAAACCATGAACTGGAGGGGGCGTGGAGTCTCACCCGGGCACTCCCGTGTTCTGCAGCGGTCCGCTGCCGGAGCTACGAGTCCCAACAGATTGGGACCTTCACATCTGCCCGAGCCAGGGCCTGAAGTGCTGGTGGAGACCGGGATTGGAGCATGTGAAGGCGGCCACATCTCAACGCAAGGCCGGGGTCCAACTTGGCCTACCCAGCAGAGCCACTCCCCTTGCCTGAAACACTAGGCGGACCTCCACCGTCTCCTGGGTGCTGCGGCGGTCAACATTCCGGGAGACCCCCGCCGGTGCCAGATTGCGGGGCGACCCTAAAACGAAATACCCATGGACCAATGCAGCAGTGATTAATCCTCCAACAACAGCACAGAGGCGGTAAGGAGGATCCGGGGGCCGACAGCGGAGACTGGGGAGTAGCGCTCTTTGCCCCCCGCCTCCCCCTCCTTTATTTGTCAAGACTTCACTGCCCCTCCCCACATATCACAGTGGGGCGAGTGTATGACTGTGGATCTTCCCCCTGGTGCAGCGGCATCGATAGAGAACGCATATAAACCCCCTGGCCAGAAGACCCAGGGGAGGGCTGGACTTGTCAGAATCGCATTGACCCCCTACAAGTGTTACCCCCTGTAGATTTGAGATTGCACATCCTCGGGGTTCCCGAAGTGCTGCTCTGAGTGACTGTATCAGCCAGTTCTGGGAGACCCCACCGACAGCCGGAACCGATCCGCCAGCCCTGGGGGCCCACGTTTGAGAGGCGGCGAATCGCACACTTCGACCTATGCCGCACATCGAGAAGGGGAGGGTCTGACCTGCCGCTGCCTGAAACCTACCAAATGGCAAGCTTGGAGAAATCCAAGATAGCAGGCGCAAAGGGCCCCAAGACGGTCCAATCAAATAAACTGGACCGTTACACGGTCCTCAAAGACGCACCTCAGGACTCACATTCGAGAAACAAATCCATGGGTGAACTTGGAGGGGAGAGCCAAGAACTTACACTAAAGGATGTTATGGAGGCGATCGCAGGAATTAGAACCTCCTTTAACATAAAATGGACGCTCTCTCAATTGAAATGAATCTCATCCAGGCTGACCTCACCAAAGTCACTGAGAAGGTCAATCAAGTGGAAATCACCACGGCGAGTTTTGTGGAGGACGCTGCACATCTTCAAGGAAACATCCAAGATCTGCAAACATTCCGTAAATTTACTGAGCACAAACTGGACGATTATGAAGGGCGTCTCAGGAGAAACAACATACGTATACTGGGGGTCCCTGAAAGGGCGGAGGGACAGACACCAAACCTCTTCGTAGAAGAACTCATCCTGAAACACCTGCAGCCAAAAGTCCTCAGTAAATTCTTTGTAGTAGAAAGGGAGCACAGAGTCCCGGGAGGTCATCCGAAACCGGGGACTCCTCCGCGTCTGATGCAAGCAAGAGTGCTAAATTTCAGAGGCAGAGATGCGATCCTCCAAAATGCCAGAATGACCTCCCCACTTCGCTATGAAAATGCTGAAATAACCTTCTTTCCGGACTTCATGCAGATGGTACAGAGGCAGAGTAGGTCATTCCTGATGGTCAAGAAGAAACTCAGAGACCGAGCATTCAAATATGCGATGATCTTCCCGGCAAAACTGAGAGTGGAAGCTGGGGGATGGACCTGGTTCTTTGAGCAGCCAGACACAGGCTCAGAATGGCAAGGGGGCGGGGTGATGCACCCCACTTTTGTCTTCCTTTAGTTCACCAGTTAGGGCGACAGGCAGTTCTACGCCCAGAGTGCAGGGAAGCAGGGTGGGGGGTAGTTGGTTTGGGGGCTCACATCGGGTTATGGGTTATTGTTTGATTAATGGTGCGTTTTTTTTCATCAACAGTACATACTGACCTTGTTGTAGAAGACACAGAAATCTATTTTAGAATCAATGTGTACACAGTGGGACAAGAATGCTAAACTATTAAGTTGGGATATTAACAGGCTTGGAGACAAGATTCAATGTAGTGCTGCTCTCCAACACATTAGATGACTTACACCTGATAATGTCATGCTCCAAGAAACACACTTGGTTGGGAATTCATCTAAGGCAATGCACAGATGGGGCTACAAAATGATCGCACACGCTGGCTTCACATTTAATTTGTGTGGTGGGGGTATTATGATGAATAAATAATTTCCTCTAACTGTAAATTCCACTTGGACTAATTATCGGGGTAGGTACGTTGGGGTCACAGGTACATGGAAGAGTCAGACCATTACTCTTATGTCAGTGTACATTCCACAGGGTCTACAGGCCACCACATTTAAAGACCTCAGCGCTATTTTATTTGCACTACCTGATGGGTTGCTAGTACTTGGGGGGGATTTCAACTCCGTAATCTCAGGCACACTAGATCGTCACCCCCGTGTAATTGGACAGTCGTCACGCTGGCTGTCAGACTTTCTGGAGGCCATAGGACTTGTTGATGGGCGGAGAACATACCACCCAGATAAAGTACAACATACGTTCCATTCCGGCGCACATAATAGTTTCTCCCGCCTCGACTACATTATAGTCCCTGCACAACAAATCGCATACATCCATGAAATTAGACATTTAGGTAGGGGCATCTCCGATCATTCCCCACTATGGGTTCACATAGTCCTCAGCCGAGCACAGGTGGGGAGAATTGCCCTCATGATCCCGTGGTATCTACGGGACCTGAAAATTCGTAAAGACCTGATCAAATCCATTGACGACTTTTTCCGGGAGAATGAGGGGACAGTAGAATATCCCCAAACATTATGGGAAGCCTTTAAAACAGTGATCCGTGGTCGAGCCCTATCTTTAATATCAGGGATAAAAAAGGATAGACGCAAAGAAATTTCACAAGCTGAGGCGGAGATTTACCAACAAGAACAAGAACTAGAGACAGATATTACACCTGAGGCACTCCACACCACACACTTTGCCTTAAACAGGATAGTTATAGGGCGCTAGTGACCGACAAGGCCAAAACTCTAGGGAGGGACAAGTTGGGCAGAATCTATGACCTGGGTGACAAAGCAGGGAAATTAATAGCTTGGCTTGAGAAAAAGGAGTGGGCCAGCAGACTGGTCCCTGAGCTTAGAGATGCAGGGATGTCTCCCATAACAGACCCACAGGACATTGTTAACCAATTTGCAGACCACTTTCACACCATATACAAGTCCATAGCAAAGTACAAAGAAGACAACTCTACCGAACTCCTGAGGGATATCTTTCTCCCTGCACTTCCGGTTGATGACCATGACTTTCTTGATAGCTCCTTGGATACAGACAAAATAGGACTTGCAATACGATCATTACAGTCCGGCAAGGCATTGGGTCCCAAAGGCATTCCTATTGAACTTTACAAACTAAGTCCTGACAAGCTGGCTCCATACCTAAAGTCCATGTACGAGGATAGCCAAGAGCAGGGATTGTTGCCAATAGACCAGAGGGTAGCCACTATTGTTACCATCCACAAAGAGGGAAAACCGAAAACTGACTCTGCGTCATACCGCCCTATCTCGCTCCTCAACGCAGAACCTAAAATACTGGCCAAATTACTAGCTAATCGTTTAGTAAACGTCATAGGGGGCCTAATACACCTGGATCAATCTGGCTTCATGCGGCACAGAAATACCGCACTGAATATACGCAGGGTCCACGGTGTTCTGGGTAGAGCGGCCACTATTCAAGAGCAGGCAGTAATTGTCTCCCTGAATGCCACCATGGCATTCGATACTGTTGAGTGGTCCTATCTCTTCGCAGCACTCGTGAAGATGGGATTTGGACTGGGTTATATACAATGGATACGCCTCCTATACCAGGAACCTATGGCGAAAGTCGTAGTCAATGACAAAAAAATCAGACACCTTTCAGCTCAGTCGGGGGACCCGTCAGGGCTGCCCTCTCTCTCCCCTACTATTTGCTTTGGCACTAAAATCCTTTGTGGCAAGGATCCGGAGATATCCAGTTATATGCGGACTGCGTTGGTCCCCTGCCTGGGAAGATCTTTCCTCCCCCAGGAAATCCCGATTGCTGTCCTTGACATCCTGGCTATATTTGGCAGGTACTCCGGATTCAGTCAACTGGCAGAAATTCCTCCTTTATGCCCTCAAGGGAGACCCACCCCACCACTGCGAGATTGCCCAATACAAATTGCTATGGAAGGTTTTAAATATTTGGGGATATACATCTCCCTAGATCGGACGCTCCGTTAAGCCTGTAACCTCGTCCCACCACTGCAAAGACTTAAACGCGATATAACTAGCTGGAAAGCGCTTCCTCTCTCGATTTTGGGCAAAGCAGCTCTTTTTAAAATTATGTCCCTACCCCGGTTTTAATATGCTTTGCAGAACTCATCTGATCCTGTCCCTAACTCATACTTTAGAGAAATTGAAGGGCTCCAACGAGATCTCCCGTGGGACGGGAAACTGGGAATTGCACTACATAAACTCACACAAAACTGGTATGATGGGGGCATCAGCCTACCAGACATCAAGAAATATTATTGGGCAGCACATGTCGCGGCTATTAACCACGGTGTATATGGCCGACCTGATGACCCCGGCTATAACATGGATAAGTGGCTCCTCCCCGGGGGGACAAACAATTGGGTGATCTATTCAAAACCAGGTAGATATCCACTCACGGGCGCTACTAAACATTCGGCCGACGCCTGGCACGCAGCCAACAGAACGCTTGGATGGGACAGAAACCCACTTTAGCAACTCCTTTGTGGGACTTCCAAATGCTGGGTGACCTATGGAAATCAAAGGGATTTGACAAGTGGGAATTTATTGGGATCTAGCGTATCAGGGACCTCTGGGACAAGGGCGAGGTGAAGTCATTTACCACACTTCAACACCAGAATGAGTTAGCGGATTCGGAACGATTTCACTACGCACAGGCCTGCCATGCACTTCGATCACTTCTTCCGAAGGGGTCCTCCCCTCCTGACGCTTCTCCCCTGGAGGACAGGATACTTGACTGTCATTTACCAGAGAAAACCATAACCTTAATATATAAGGAATTGATAAACAACATGGAAAACCACCTCCACGCACTACGGGAAAAATGGGTGCCAGATGGCATTGAAATAGACGATGAGGAGTGGCAGAAAGCGGTGTCCTCCCTGAGGATAGTCGCGATCGCAGCATGCCTTAGATTGATACAGCTCAAAATCTTCTACAGAGTCTCCGTCACAGGGCCTCAACTGCTACATATGGGAGTATCCGAGGGGGGACTGTAAAAGGGGATGCACTCAGCTAGGCACATTTAATAATTTGGGACAGCACACATATCCAATCCTACTGGTGCATGGTACACAATGTAATCAGTGAAGTACTAACAGTCACTCTCCGTCCGGAGGCTCGTAGATGCCTCCTAAACATCTGGGAGCTCACTGACCTAAATAATCATCAAAAGCAATGGTTCACTCTTGGGCTTATAGTAGCCAATAGAAATATACGGCAGCTCTGGGGAACAGCACAGGCACCCACGATTGTAGACTGGAAAAAATACATTGATTGGTGCATGTACAGGGAAAAGACAGTCCACATAGCTCGAGGTTGCACCCGAAAATGGTCCAAAATTTGGGACCCATATAATTTTTATTGGAGGAACATATGTAGTCCACCCCATAGCATTGGCTACGATGATGCTCCTACTTTGTAGCATCCAATGGAAAGTAATGTTTTATTTGTGATCACAGTCTGTCTCCATTGTATACACAAATGCTAAATCCTTTGTATTGTATGTTTATGTCGATGACTGTTAATAAAAATAATTATATATAAAAAAAAAGCTTTCTCTTACATATTTTCCTAACTTTACCGCTACACCGTGGTACAGCAGATCTACATCCATAAAAGCAGGCACAGCCTTCCTCTAATTCACAAAAACATATGATATTTCAATGCTCTCACCTGATGTCTCAAATTATGTGAAGTTGTCTCCACTCAGAGCTCACTCTCTCTTAGACCTATTATCACCTTCTCCTCCACTGGCTTCTGGTTGTTCAAAAATGACTGTGTGTACGAACTCACTGACTTTCATATAGCTACTGCCGAAACAGAGCACATTGGTATATTTTTTTCATGATTCCCATACTGATCCACATAATACACTTGTAAAGTCAGAACTGATGTCACGGAGCACCAGTGCCTAGGTGCCTCATTCAAAGAGCAGAATAAGTACAACACTGTAAACCAGTAGTCAGTTTATGAGTAACAATACTACACATCATGCCTTGATTCAACGACTTTGGCATTGTCTGAAGCTCTGTCACTGAATTTAGATCACCAACCTGCTAAAAGCACATTTGCGATGAGCTTACATGAACACCGACCACGATTTTATTTTCAACAAGGTGGTTACTTCAGAGACTAATTCGCAGATCCATCATTACATAGAGTTCTTTTAGTTGATTAAAACACCACAAATAACGCCCATGAGACCTGGATTTCCAGTGCCAAAAGTACTACTGACACACATTAGCTTTTTTTATGCAGTCTCAAATTAGGGTATCTTTCCCTCCGGCTAAGGTTTCGCTGCATTTCTTCAATGGTTTGGTACAAATTTCAGATAGGCACATCTTTCATATCAAACCAGTATTTGATGTAGTAAGAACTCTGTGTTTCTCCCACCAAGTCCCGAAGTGCTGCTCTGAGTGACTGTATCAGCCAGTTCTGGGAGACCCCACCGACAGCCGAAACCGATCCGCCAGCCCTGGGGGCCCACGTTTGAGAGGCGGCGAATTGCACACTTCGACCTATGCCGCACATCGAGGAGGGGGGTCTGACCTGCCGCTGCCTGAAACCTACCAAATGGCAAGCTTGGAGAAATCCAAGATAGCAGGCGCAAAGGGCCGCAAGACGGTCCAATCAAATAAACTGGACCTTTACACGGTCCTCAAAGACGCACCTCAGGACTCACATTCGAGTAAAAAAATCCATGGGTGAACTCGGAGGGGAGAGCCAAGAACTTACACTAAAGGATGTTATGGAGGCGATCACAGGAATTAGAACCTCCTTTAACATAAAATGGACGCTCTCTCAATTGAAATGAATCTCATCCAGGCTGACCTCACCAAAGTCACTGAGAAGGTCAATCAAGTGGAAATCACCACGTCGAGTTTTGTGGAGGACGCTGCAAATCTTCAAGGAAACATCCAAGATCTGCAAACATTCCGTAAATTTACTGAGCACAAACTGGACGATTATGAAGGGCGTCTCAGGAGAAACAACATACGTATACTGGGGGTCCCTGAAAGGGCGGAGGGACAGAGACCAAACCTCTTCGTAGAAGAACTCATCCTGAAACACCTGCAGCCAAAAGTCCTCAGTAAATTCTTTGTAGTAGAAAGGGCGCACAGAGTCCCGGGAGGTCGTCCGAAACCGGGGACTCCTCCGCGTCTGATGCTAGCAAGAGTGCTAAATTTCAGAGACAGAGATGCGATCCTCCAAAATGCCAGAATGACCTCCCCCCTTCGCTTTGAAAATGCTGAAATAAACTTCTTTCCGGACTTTATGCAGATGGTACAGAGGCAGAGTAGGTCATTCTGATGGTCAAGAAAAAACTCAACCGAGCATTCAAATATGCGATGATCTTCCCGGCAAAACTGAGAGTGGAAGCAGGGGGATGGACCTGGTTCTTTGAGCAGCCAGACACAGGCTCAGAATGGCAAGGGGGCGGGGTGATGCACCCCACTTTTTTCTTCCTTTAGTTCACCAGTTAGGGCGACAGGCAGTTCTACGCCCAGCGTGCAGGGAAGCAGGGTGGGGGGTAGTTGGTTTGGGGGCTCACATCGGGTTATGGGTTATTGTTTGATTAATGGCGCATTGTTTTCATCAATAAACAAAATAGAATCCACTAGGAGGGTGGCCGTGGTCCCTAAAGAGATGGGGAGCACACAGTGTTGTTTAAATGCCCCTCACACACCAACAGGCCCCTTGGTGTCATGCTTCATCATCGGGGCCTTCGCACCCCTCTACGGGATGCGGCGTGCTGCGACAAACGACTACGTAAGAGCACTTTGGTAGTGAACTATGTGAGGGTGTATAATGAAGGGTGTGAGTGAGGTGAGGTGAAAAAAGTGAGTAAAAAATACCTGGCACTCAGGAAACAAATATTTATTCTGTCCTCGGCTGGTATTAATAAAAGGTGCAGAATCTGGTTGAAAAAATACGTACTAGGGTATATCAACCATTAACAGCGTCAACATGTTTCGGAGCACAAGGCTCCTTCTTCAGGACGAGGATATGCACTATAATCCTCACCTTACTCACATGAAATGTGAAAGTGTTCGAAAAAAAAAAAAATTAATAAAAATTCAATGTGTAATGTACCTATCAATGTTTTAAGAGAAAGTATGTTCATTGCGCCCAATTGGCGTTTTGAAAAAAACCTGTAAAAGAAAGACATAATAAATATACTAGTCGGATGTCCAGGAACATAGTAAACATGCTAGTCGGATGTCCAGGAACATGAGGAAAAAGTATTTCTTTCCTAATAAAGGTGAGTTTACAGAACACAACTGAGGCTCTGGTACCTTGTGAAAGAAAGACACTTAGAGAGGGACACACAACCCTAAACACACACACATACATACATGCAATCTCCCAGATATAAATGGAGGGAAAAAGGGTTAGCAATGATGCAGGCTTACTTATGTTCAAAAACTCGGAAGGCCTCATGAGCCTATGCGTGGTATTGGGGGTATCTCTCTTCGTTGCCCAGTAAACAACCTAAAAGATAGTAATAGCTGTATTGTAGGTAGTGAAGTAGAGATTAATCAATAAAACAAGGTTACTGATACGTGAGAAGCATTTTCGGTCTTAACTAGCCCTACTCACGGTGACTGCATGGATCGATCGCCTGCCTTCCCCTCAACGCTGCTCCGGTGAAGTAAGCCGTTAGGAGAGAGGCTCGCTTTTTATACTCTATGGTTTGGTTAATTGGTTGAAGTAAATTGGATAATCAATAGCGGAAGGACGCCCATATAAGGCCAAACTACCCAATTCCTTTCCGGTATTCATGTGGTCCTTGGAACAGCGCTGGACATGGTTGCGCTGGCTCGGCGGTAGTGAATCCCGGGACGCGCATGCGTGAACCCAGATTCGTGCCATGTGCGGTGCGCGCATGCGTCAAGCCGAAAAACGGCCAGCGCATGCGCAAACGGGTGGCACTGCATCGCCGAGTACTGCTGATCGTGATTATTCAGCCTGTACCAATTGGGCGCAACGAACATACCTTCTCTTAAAACATTGAGGGCTACAGGCTGAATAATCACGATCAGCAGTACTCGGCGATGCAGTGCCACCCGTTTGCGCATGCGCTGGCCGTTTTTCGGCTTGACGCATGCGCGCACCGCACATGGCACGAATCTGGGTTCACGCATGCGCGTCCCGGGATTCACTACCGCCGAGCCAGCGCAACCATGTCCAGCGCTGTTCCGGGGACCACATGAATACCGGAAAGGAATTGGGTAGTTTGGCCTTATATGGGCGTCCTTCCGCTATTGATTATCCAATTTACTTCAACCAATTAACCAAACCATAGAGTATAAAAAGCGAGCCTCTCTCCTAACGGCTTACTTCACCGGAGCAGCGTTAAGGGGAAGGCAGGCGATCGATCCATGCAGATACCGTGAGTAGGGCTAGTTAAGACCGAGGATGCTTCTCACGTATCAGTAACCTTGTTTTATTGATTAATCTCTACTTCACTACCTACAATACAGCTATTACTATCTTTTAGGTTGTTTACTGGGCAACGAAGAGAGATACCATACCCCCAATACCACGCATAGGCTCATGAGGCCTTCCGAGTTTTTGAACATAAGTAAGCCTGCATCATTGCTAACCCTTTTTCCCTCCATTTATATCTGGGAGATTGCATGTATGTATGTGTGTGTGTTTAGGGTTGTGTGTCCCTCTCTAAGTGTCTTTCTTTCACAAGGTACCAGAGCCTCAGTTGTGTTCTGTAAACTCACCTTTATTAGGAAAGAAATACTTTTTCCTCATGTTCCTGGACATCCGACTAGCATGTTTACTATGTTCCTGGACATCCGACTAGTATATTTATTATGTCTTTCTTTTACAGGTTTTTTTCAAAACGCCAATTGGGCGCAACGAACATACCTTCTCTTAAAACATTGATAGGTACATTACACATTGAATTTTTATTTAAATTTTTTTTTTTCGAACACTTTCACATTTCATGTGAGTAAGGTGAGGATTATAGTGCATATCCTCGTCCTGAAGAAGGAGCCTTGTGCTCCGAAACATGTTGACACTGTTAATGGTTGATATACCCTAGTACGTATTTTTTCAACCAGATTCTGCACCTTTTATTAATACCAGCCGAGGACAGAATAAATATTTGTTTCCTGAGTGCCAGGTATTTTTTACTCACTTTTTTCACCTCACCTCACTCACACCCTTCATTATACACCCTCACATAGTTCACTACCAAAGTGCTCCTACGTAGTCGTTTGTCGCAGCACGCCGCATCCCGTAGAGGGGTGCGAAGGCCCCGATGATGAAGCATGACACCAAGGGGCCTGTTGGTGTGTGAGGGGCATTTAAACAACACTGTGTGCTCCCCATCTCTTTAGGGACCACGGCCACCCTCCTAGTGGATTCTATTTTGTTTATTCATGATGCTTAGGGAGACTGGATCCACTTTTCTCTCTCTCCCCCCTTTTGTTATATTTGCGTTTTTTTCATCAACAGTACATACTGACCTTGTTGTAGAAGACACAGAAATCTATTTTAGAATCAATGTGTACACAGTGGGACAAGAATGCTAAACTATTAAGTTGGGATATTAACAGGCTTGGGGACAAGATTCAACGTAGTGCTGCTCTCCAACACATTAGATGACTTACACCTGATATTGTCATGCTCCAAGAAACACACTTGGTTGGGAATTCATCTAAGGCGATGCACAGATGGGGCTACAAAATGATCGCACACGCTGGCTTCACATTTAATTTGTGTGGTGGGGGTATTATGATGAATAAATAATTTCCTCTAACTGTAAATTCCACTTGGACTAATTATCCGGGTAGGTACGTTGAGGTCACAGGTACATGGTAGTCAGACCATTACTCTTATGTCAGTCTACATTCCACAGGGTCTACAGGCCACCACATTTAAAGACCTCAGCGCTATTTTACTAGCACTACCGGATTGGTTGCTAGTACTTGGGGGGGATTTCAACTCCGTAATCTCAGGCACACTATATCGTCACCCCCGTGTAATTGGACAGTCGTCGCGCTGGCTGTCAGACTTTCTGGAGGCCATAGGACTTGTTGATGGGCGGAGAACATACCACCCAGAAAAAGTACAACATACGTTCCATTCCGGCGCACATAATAGTTTCTCCCGCCTCGACTACATTATAGTCCCTGCACCACAAATCGCATATATCCATGAAATTAGACATTTAGGTAGGGGCATCTCCGATCATTCCCCACTATGGGTACACATAGTCCTCAGCCGAGCACAGGTGGGGAGAATTGCCCTCATGATCCCGTGGTATCTACGGGACCTGAAAATTCACAAAGACCTGATCAAATCCATTGACGACTTTTTCCGGGAGAACGAGGGGACAGAAGAATATCCCCAAACATTGTGGGAAGCCTTTAAAACAGTGATTCGTGGTCGAGCCCTATCTTTAATATCAGGGATAAAAAAGGATAGCCACAAAGAAATTTCACAAGCTGAGGCGGAGATTTACCAACAAGAACAAGAACTACAGACAGATATTACACCTGAGGCACTCCACACCACACACTTTGCCTTAAACAGGATAGTTATAGGGCGCTAGTGACCGACAAGGCCAAAACTCTAGGGAGGGACAAGTTGGGCAGAATCTATGACCTGGGTGACAAAGCAGGGAAATTAATAGCTTGGCTTGAGAAAAAGGAGTGGGCCAGCAGACTGGTCCCTGAGCTTAGAGATGCAGGGATGTCTCCCATAACAGACCCACAGGACATTGTTAACCAATTTGCAGACCACTTTCACACCATATACAAGTCCATAGCAAAGTACAAAGAAGACAACTCTACCGAACTCCTGAGGGATATCTATCTCCCTACACCTCCGGTTGATGACCATGACTTTCTTGATAGCTCCTTGACTACACACAAAATAGGACTTGCAATACGATCAATACACTCCGGCAAGGCATTGGGTCCCAAAGGCATTCCTATTGAACTTTACAAACTAAGTCCTGACAAGCTGGCTCCATACTTAAAGTCCATGTACGAGGATAGCCAAGAGCAGGGATTGTTGCCAATAGACCAGAGGGTAGCCACTATTGTTACCATCCACAAAGAGGGAAAACCCAAAACTGACTCTGCGTCATACCGTCCTATCTCGCTCCTCAACGCAGAACCTAAAATACTGGCCAAATTACTAGCTAATCGTTTAGTAAACGTCATAGGGGGCCTAATACACCTGGATCAATCTGGCTTCATGAGGCACAGAAATACCGCACTGAATCTACGCAGGGTCCACGGTGTTCTGGGTAGAGCGGCCACTATTCAAGAGCAGGCAGTAATTGTCTCCCTGAATGCCACAATGGCATTCGATACTGTTGAGTGGTCCTATCTCTTCGCAGCACTTGTGAAGATGGGATTTGGACTGGGTTATATACAATGGATACGCCTCATATACCAGGAACCTATGGCGAAAGTCGTAGTCAATAACAAAAAATTTCAGACACCTTTCAGCTCAGTCGGGGGACCCGTCAGGGCTGCCCTCTCTCTCCCCTACTATTTGCTTTGGCACTAAAACCCTTTGTGGCAAGGATCCGGAGATATCCAGTTATATGCGGACTGCGTTGGTCCCCTGCCTGGGAAGATCTTTCCTCCCCCAGGAAATCCCGATTGCTGTCCTTGACATCCTGACTATATTTGGCAGGTACTCCGGATTCAGTCAACTGGCAGAAATTCATTCTTTATGCCCTCAAGGGAGACCCACCCCACCACTGCGAGATTGCCCAATACAAATCGCTATGGAAGGTTTTAAATATTTGGGGATATACATCTCCCTAGATCGGACGCTCTGTTAAGCCTGTAACCTCGTCCCACAACTGCAAAGACTTAAACACGATATAACTAGCTGGAAAGCGCTTCCTCTCTCGATTTTGGGCAAAGCAGCTCTTTTTAAAATTATGTCCCTACCCCGGTTTTAATATGCTTTGCAGAACTCATCTGATCCTGTCCCTAACTCATACTTTAGAGAAATTGAAGGGCTCCAGCGAGATCTCCCGTGGAAGGGAAACCGCGAATTGCACTACATAATCTCACACAAAACTGGTATGATGGGGGCATCAGCCTACCAGACATCAAGAAATATTATTGGGCAGCACATCTTGCGGCTATTAACCACGGTGTATATGGCCGACCTGATGACCCCGGCTATAACATGGATAAGTGGCTCCTCCCCGGGGGGACAAACAATTGGGTGATCTATTCAAAACCAGGTAGATATCCACTCACGGGCGCTACTAAACATTCGGCCGACGCCTGGCACGCAGCCAACAGATCGCTTGGATGGGACAGAAACCCACTTTAGCAACTCCTTTGTGGGACTTCCAAATGCTGGGTGACCTATGGAAATCAAAGGGATTTGACAAGTGGGAATTTATTGGGATCTAGCGTATCAGGGACCTCTGGGACAAGGGCGATGTGAAGTCATTTACCACACTTCAACACCAGAATGAGTTAGCGGATTCGGAACGATTTCACTACGCACAGGCCTGCCATGCACTTCGATCACTTCTTCCGAAGGGGTCCTCCCCTCCTGACACTTCTCCCCTGGAGGACAGGATACTTGACGGTCATTTACCCGAGAAAACCATAACCTTAATATATACAAAATTGATAAACAACATGGAAAACCCCCTCCACGCACTACGGGAAAAATGGGTGCCGGATGGCATTGAAATAGACGATGAGGAGTGGCAGAAAGCGGTGTCCTCCCTGAGGATAGTCGCGATCGCAGCATGCCTTAGATTGATACAGCTCAAAATCTTCTACAGAGTCTCCGTCACAGGGCCTCAACTGCTACATATGGGAGTATCCGAGGGGGGACTGTAAAAGGGGATGCACTCAGCTAGGCACATTTAATAATTTGGGACAGCACACTTATCCAATCCTACTGGTGCATGGTACACAATGTAATCAGTGAAGTACTAACAGTCACTCTCCGTCCGGAGGCTCGTAGATGCCTCCTAAACATCTGGGAGCTCACTGACCTAAATAATCATCAAAAGCAATGGTTCACTCTTGGGCTTATAGTAGCCAATAGAAATATACGGCAGCTCTGGGGAGCAGCACAGGCACCCACGATTGTAGACTGGAAAAAATACATTGATTGGTACATGTACAGGGAAAAGACAGTCCACATAGCTCGAGGTTGCCCCCGAAAATGGTCCAAAATTTGGGACCCATGGAATTTTTATTGGAGGAACATATGTAGTCCACCCCATAGCATTGACTACGATGATGCTCCTACTTTGTAGCATCCAATGGAAAGTAATGTTTTATTTGTGATCACAGTCTGTCTCCATTGTATACACAAATGCTAAATCCTTTGTACTGTATGTTTATGTCGATGACTGTTAATAAAAATAATTATATATAAAAAAAAAGCTTTCTCTTCCATATTTTCCTAACTTTACCGCTACACTGTGGTACAGCAGAGCTACATCCATAAAAGCAGGCACAGCCTTCCTCTAATTCACAAAAACATATGATATTTCAATGCTCTCACCTGATGTCTCAAATTATGTGAAGTTGTCTCCACTCAGAGCTCACTCTCTCTTAGACCTATTATCACCTTCTCCTCCACTGGCTTCTGGTTGTTAAAAAATCACTGTGTGTACGAACTCACTGACTTTCCTATAGCTACTGCCGAAACAGAGCAGATTGGTATATTTTTTTCATGATTCCCATACTGATCCACATAATACACTTGTAAAGTCAGAACTGATGTCACGGAGCACCAGTGCCTAGGTGCCTCATTCAAAGAGCAGAATAAGTACAACACTGTAAACCAGTAGTCAGTTTACGAGTAACAACACTACACATCATGCCTTGATTCAACGACTTTGGCATTGTCTGAAGCCCTGTCACTGAATTTAGATCATCAACCTGCTAAAAGCACATTTGCGATGAGCTTACATGGACACCGACCACGATTTTATTTTCAACAAGGTGGTTACTTCAGAGACTAATTCGCAGATCCATCATTACATAGAGTTCTTTTAGTTGATCAAAACACCACAAATAACGCCCATGAGACCTGGATTTCCAGTGCCAAAAGTACTACTGACACACATTAGCTTTTTTATGCAGTCTCAAATTAGGGTATCTTTCCCAACGGCTAAGGTTTCGCTGCATTTCTTCAATGGTTTGGTACAAATTTCAGATAGGCACATCTTTCATATCAAACCAGTATTTGATGTAGTAAGAACTCTGTGTTTCTCCCACCAAGTAAAGCCACCAAGTAAAGTGTACAATCCTACTTGATAACCTGTTTTCTAGTTATAGTTTACGCTGAAATTGTGATGCATAATCTTGATGAATACCAAAATGCCTGCAGTCAGTGTACAGGCAAGTAAAACCGACCAATACCTTACAGTCTCACTAATCAGTACGTATGCTTAATAAGTGGTTGGATTAACACATAACACATATCGACAAACCAATACACCTCAGGTAATGTGACTTCTCTGTCATTATGTGTACTTGATGGGGCTAAAAGATGAAGGGCCTTATTCACAAAGATAACTCACACTTTTGAGTTAAGTATACTACTTTTCAGTATACACAAACCACATTTTTATGGTAATTTGGAATTTTGTAGTAACTTACATTTTAGTAGTAAATCCAGCACTACACATGGCCAACAACTGGTACTGCAACACATTCCCACAGAAAATAATGGTGGTAGAAACTTACTACTAAAGTGTAAATTACTACAAAATTTCAGTTTGTGTATCAGGCTCAATGTATATAAATCTCAAAGCTCTGACTACATTTTATGCACACTTTATATGGACAACTTTAATTTCAAGTGAAAGGCACTATACTGCCTAGACTGGATAATAAGTTCTTACTGTTACAAGATACAATTTGCACTCTGGTCTCTGACGCAAAACCCTTTGGTCCATGGGCGTGTTCCAATGAAAAGCACTGCAGAACACAACTTCCCAAACTGTTTTTATAATGCCTCCCCCAACTATTATGATATTTGCAACACTTTACAATTTGATTCAGAAGAGGTTATCTCTGCCAAAACGAAATTAGCCAAAATGTCACAGATCTAAATATACAGCATCAAAGACTCAGAGAACACTATATGTCTTGCAATCATATTTGAAAGGGAAGAGTTGACAGGAGCAGCCGAACAGCAGCAGACAGGGGATGGAAAAAAACACAATGTTCCATCTTCTCAGACTGCTGAACTTAGCGAAGCAGAAGTATCTATGATTTTGCAATGCATCCACTGGTTGCTAGGCAGCAGAACGTTCATAATATGAATGAAAAGCATAACGGTGTAAAACTTGGTCTTTTGTGCTATGACATTACCATTGACATTACAGAATAAATAGAGATCTAATCGTCCAAATGTAATTTTTATTGGACAAGAAGGAACAGAAACCCGCCTCAGAATGCCAAATCGATAAATGGAAAGTTCTAAGTATGCAACAGTGATATGGCATGGTGTTGCATTCACGTTTAACAACACATCTACTAGATAAAAGATAAGCAATAACACGTTTTAAAATGTCAATCATTAAAAAATCCAAATGACTAATACTTATTTCTTTGGTGGTTGCATAGTAATCTGTCAAGCTTAAGGAAATCAGAAATGCACTAAAGCAAAAATATTTACAGTTCTAATATACAATACAAATAACAGTTGCGAGCACAGATCAATCATTATGAAGAAAACTGGTGCAAAGCCTGAGCGACAACAGTCTACATATCTCCCAATGCACCAATTTTAAGCAAAAGCACCAGTGCAAAGTAATCATTAGCTCTGGTCTCAATCAGGTGGTGATGGCCCATACGAGCTCACTGTGACTGGAGCCGTTTCCTAGATGAGTGAGTACTCCAATGTATATTTGCTACAGCGTTTGGTCCCATAAATGAGTAAAATTCCCAAAAGAAACCAACAAGAAAAAGCAATTTAGAGGAACAAAGGGTACAAGACTGGTTGTTTTCCCTTAATTTACCCTTCCTCAGGGAGGAAGATGTGGAAAGCCTGATGCAGGAGATCAAGGGAAAAGAAATAAGTTCAGCCTTGGCAAACATCTTTAATGAGAAGCAAAGGACTCAATGGTATTCCGGGGGAACTCTAAAAAATCTCTGTTTGATGATCCCCCCAAAAATATGGAAGTCACTGTTTAATGCCATTCCACGGGAAGGGGACTCGCCTCCTGCATCCTGGGCCGAAGCTACAATTGTAGTGATCTCAAAACAGAAACAAACCTCACGCATTGCAAGTGATATTGGCCTATTGCTCTACTGAATGTAGACTATAAAATATTCACCGGGATCCTAGCAAAAAGACTCTCAGGCATTGCATCAGAGCTAATCTCTGAACACCAATAAGGGTTTATGCTTGCAGAGAGCTTACTTAGCAGAGGCTATAGCTGACTGAGGATATAGGCTCGGCAACTCTATTTTGATTGCAGTAGCTACATTCGAGACGGCCAAAATGTTTGACCAGGTGAACTGGCAATACCTGTGGTCCTGTTTGGGCAAGTTTGGAGTCCCAACCCAGTTTGTGAATGCTTTGAAAAGGATAAACTCGAATGCTTCTGCAAGAGTTTTGGTCAATGGTACATTGTTGGAGAAACTTTGGATCACATGGGGAACTCGTCAGGGGTACACTTTATCTCTGATATTTTTTTATTTTAATATTGAACTCCCTGCCCACAAAGTAAGAGAATGGGCTAAGATCTCCCCCTCTGAAGCCGAGGGGTGTCTGAAGATTGCCTTATACGCTGACAATTTAATCTTATTTGTAAAGTGCCCTGAAGAAATGGTGCTGGATTTTGAGCAACTAGCTTCTGAGTTTGGAACTCTGTCTGGATACAAGTAAAATCATGACGAGACTGAAGTCATGACATGGAATCTAGAGTATAGTGACGTTTCTTGAAAAATAAAGTGAGGTACTTGAACTAAAGGTTGACATGATTCCCAAGGTTAGCAGGGACAGGGTTTCAAGAGAAGTAAAGAACCTATAAGCAAAATGGCGAAATCTACCATTGTCAATCTATGGTCATATTAATCTGATTAAAAAATGCACCCTCCCAACGTACATTTGTTTTTAGATGCACTCTACTCCAGTTTGAGAAACAAGCAATTAAAAAGATTCAAAGCTTTTTAAATAGTTTCATCTGGGGCTCGAAAGGTAGCAGAATATCCTGGAAAAACTGAGGGTCAAATTGAGGAGTTTTATTTAAAAAAAAAATCATATTGACGACTCTTAGAACAGGGGCCTAGTATGGTATTTTATAAGATCTAGATGGGCAATCCCCTCACTCCGAGATGGATGCCATTTATGATTCCCCGGGTACCCCAGAGTGTTTGACAGGTGCTTTGAACATACCTCCTAGGCCAGCATAGTTTACAATTTGGAGGGGACTTACTGAGGTTTAAAGTCATGGGATTTTTGTTTTGCATAATGACCAATTTGAAGCTGTTTAAGTTAAAGTAGATCCAACTTTCTTCCTGTTGTAGAGGATTAAAACAAAATTATAAGGCTTTGGAGACTGTAGTGTGAGGCAATTACATTGAGTCCGGACTGGTTAAAAAAAGAAGTCTCCACATGGTACGAGCCTCTCTGTGAGGCCTCACAAGACCACAGCTTTATGCAATTTGAGACAACTACTGGCTTGCCCAGAAGCTCTGTAGCTGGAGGACACCTGGTAAATCCAGCTTAAACTGTTATACACCACTGTAAAACCTGCCTTCCTCAAAAGGAAACATCTGTTTGCCTTTAACAGGGCATATTTGACCCCGTATAAGATTCCTGAAATGGGTGTGGCTCGAGGCGTAGAGTGTAAGAAGTATACAGCCCTGGGTGTAAATAATATATATATGTTTGCCGTGTCCTGCCTTAACTCAATTCTGGGAGGAGGAGTCTGAGGTAATTTCAGAAACACTGGGAGGAGAATTTAATGTAAGCCCGATTGCAATACTATTTGGAGTACAGATGAATGATTACAGAAGTCATCTCCGAAAAGAGAGCCAATTAATTTTTTATTTGATCTTGATAGAGAGACATAGTATATGTAAAACGAGGTAGATGTAAACCCTTCCATGAAGCAGGAGTCCATAGCAGAAGTGAGGAGAATTGGCAATCTAGATCTTCTTATCGGAAAAGAGAAAAAGATCCAGTTCTGGAAACATGTAATTGCCTGGCTAGCTATCAAATAAAATATAATAAGGTCACCGGTCCAATTATTACACCAATTTCATAACCAACACTCTTTTGCTTTGGCATTGGATAAGAAGGAAAGTGTATGAAAAAGAACAAGAATCCAAGCATCTATGATGTGGATGCGGATCTGCTCAGTCCTTGGGCCTTTGGCAAAAATGGGTAATGCATGACTTCGCAAATTAGGCAGAGGCCAGCAGCCTCAAGTAATTCAGTGTTCACCAAAATTCTGATTAGTTTTATTTTGCCTCACTGAATACACTTTTGAAAATACAGAGACATGTCAGATGACCCTCCTGCTGTACCACCCTCTACCTGGAAAAGCCCGCTAGATATGGTTTCAGAATACAATATAAATAGTATCTAAAGTGGTCCATGCACCATTTGACATAAACCTTGTTCTTGTGTATTAACCCCTTCGACGCTCATGACGAGCTGGGCTCGTCATGAGGTAGCCTCCTGGCACGCTCATGACGAGCCCAGCTCGTCATGCAAAGTGCGCTTTCGCAAAATCCAGCGTACGGGGGGAATCATGCCGCACGCATGCGGTTAAGAGATACTACATCTTATCAAAAACAAGTAACATCTTTAAAGTCAGATTATAAAAAGCATCTGCGGATGCAGCACAACATCAATATTCTACCTGGTCCAATTCTAGAAACTACCAGTACTGTATGATATGTGAGAATGCAGACGGTAAAGCGCTGCCCTAGTCATGAAAAACAAATAGAACAAAACATGATCTAGTAGAGAACAATGCTAATTAAAGAAACTCCCAAGAGGCTTAACCTTGCATAGAACAACAAGTGAAACTAAACTAAAATTATTTCACCTTGATCCTATCGTACGGCTTAACTGAACATGGTCTCATCAGGCCAAACATAACGTCCATCCTGAGAGGGTGGCAGTCATTTCTGCTCTTATAGTGTTCCTCGGCAAAAAAAGGTATTACACAAGTAATATCTCACCAATGGCCAACCAGGCTGATTGATGTTTCTGTCATAATCACCATGTAGAGAAGGATTACTACTGCTGTCATTCAGTGTAAGGTCATCATCACTTCCACTAGAATCATTGAAAATAGACATTGTGTAAGGCGTTCACTGCCTCTGCTCAGCAATAAAGAAGACATTTTACCTCACAATTCAGTGCAGTTGTAAAGGACTTCTGATTCAGAATGATACACACCATCATTTTATTGTGTGTAGGAAAAAATCGACAATGTTGACATATGCATTTCAATACCGCCAGCCTCCTATTTCAATAAAACACACACACACACACACGCACCCACATACACACGATTTGCTAAAAAAGGAAAACTACGGTACAAGCTCGGCTAAATTTTGACATTGTTAACGAGTAGCTCCATTTTCTTCAGCTTGCGCTTGTTCTTTGGCATGGGCTTGTCATAAAGACCATTTTTCAGAAGATGCTCTTTGCTGTGATGGATCTGGGCACCGTGCTGGATCTGAAATGAGCACAACGCTTGAAGGGGGCGTAGTATAGTCTGTCACAAAAATGAAATAACAGGAAAAAAGAAGCGTTTAACAAACACTTTGAAAAGATATCCAAGGACAAAGCACATTGTTGACTTAATACAAGTACACGAACTTAAGCATTACATCAGTTTAACAAATGAAGACAGTAGAGAAGGCGATACCTTATGACAATGGAAGGATGTCACAGTATTTCTACATGTGAATTTAAGAAGCATCGCCTTTTGTTCAAGAAGCTCTTTCAACAATAAGTCAAAAACATACATACATTAACGTCACTGCCTCTAAGAATGAACCATGAGTGGGGACATAGAGCATATTAAGGTGCAGAAAGGCAGAGCAGTGATTAGGAAAGACACTGCAAAAACTATCTAAAGCTCTACTCCACAAACATCAAAAGGACTGAATAAGTGATAGCTTTAGGACGTTACTCAAAATGGTTGTCAATAACCTAAATTGAGATCCATGACCCAAGTACACAGAACTAAAATATCTCGCTTGAAAAAAATTAATGAACGGTAACATGTACATATGATATACAAGATAAGCAAAGTACGTTTTGGGAAACTAAAAAAAATAAATTAAATAGTGCATAACCGCAATCTTATAGATTCAGCAGCAGCAATAAATGATTGTACAATAAATAAATAAATAAATAAAATACTTTATGGATAAAGAGGTATTTCTTTGCGAACAGAAAGTACAATATGACACTCACAAACAATGCACACAGTTGTTGGAGGTCCCGGCTCTAGTGTTTCGTAGGTAGGACCCTGAGTCACTCTGCCCTCTCTCTAGCAGTAGTGGTTATTCCCCATTCACGATAGGCGACATTCAGGTTAAGCTCTACTAGTAGACTGAGTCTCAGTAGTACCATTCCAACTCTTTTTTAAAGCCAAAAGTGTTCCAGCGCTGAAGCGCTATTTGGCAGGCAAATTCCCCCGGGGACGTCTGGACCATACATCAGTCTTACCTGCACCAGCAGGATCTGAGTGACCAAAGTCTCTGAGCGCGCCCTCTATGTGGCCACTGAAGCTGCAGTGGTTGCCTTCAGTAAGTGTATCACATGCGGCCCGGCAGGGCTGCAGTCAGGTGTCATGGAGTTCATCACACATGGTCCTGCAGCGGCCATGGAGTTGTTGATGCTCCTCCTATGCTGGTAAGTTCCTTGAGATCCTCTCCATAAGTAGGGGGTTTGCAGACTTAGCTCCAAACACGGACTATGGCCTGATCGGCAAGGCAGCATTCTTCACATCTGCCCTTCTGGTACAAGGGGCCGCTGGCTTAGGTCTGCTCACGAGCTACAGACATCTCTTCACCTTGCAACAGATATCCAATCACCAGGATCCCTCACTGGACCTCGCCCCCTCCAACTCTCTCCTCTCCCTCAGAGAGCACACTGGTCCTTAGCAAGCAGGAAGGAGCTGGTGCTTCAGGCTTGAAGTCCCTTGGTGATGTACCCTTACCTAAATGGCAGGCTGGCATCACTCATGGACTTGCCTTCCACTTTTAGTTGGAAAACAGAGTGTTTTCTATAGATAACCCTCACCCACCAGGGTTTCTCCTTGGTGGCATTCTTCATCATTGGTTTCTTCCCGTTTTGCTGCGGAATGAGGCTTGCTGCGACCTACGAGTTACATGGGAGCACTTATTGATGTATTCTCAAGGAATAAAGATGCAAAGACAAGGAGTGGGGGGTAGGAGAATTACAAATACCTGCCTACTAAGAAAATATTTTATAAGTACCTCTAGGCGGTACGATTAAAAACGGAGAAGAAATGAAATCTCAATGGAATAATGTTCCTGAGTTTCAAGCGGTCTACATGTCTCAAGCCTCTACTCCCAAGGCTTTTCATCAGGACCAAGGATATCTACTCCCTGATACCACCCCTGTCAAAAACTAGCTGCAATATAAGTGCATGCTAAAAAAAGTAAATATACATACAGCACCGATTTGGTGTTATGTCTTGATGATCTATTATTATATAACGTGCAAGAGAGTCCGCTGGATCTCTGGTTGTAGTACAGTTTCGATACCTGAGTACAGATAAGTCCAATGACATTTTATCTATTGCTTAATAATCACTTTTGTGTAAAGACTTGTGATAGTTTATTTTAAAGGTTTTATATAACGCGAACAAGACCCTTGCAGGTGTCAGAGCGCTTTACAGGGCATATATAAGTCAAAAACATGAAAAAGAAAAAGATACTAAAGGTTATGTTAATACAACAATATTAACTAATGAAGAATAGCAGATTTCTACATGAATGTATAGAGTAGTTCAAGTGAATTTGGCCAAGAGAATCGCTTTGACTTCTTTTTTGAAGGATGCAGCTCCTGGGTTCTGTCTCATTTCTGGGTTAAGGAATTTCAGATCCTGGGAGCCATTCCTGAGAAGGTAAGGTTATATGTTTTTTTCTTGGTAAATCGTTCTGGTTTCAGAAGAAGTTTAAAGGAACTCCTAGTGGTTCTGTTCCCACCCGATAGTACCAGTTTCTCCACTAGGTATCTAGGGGTGTTATGGTGAAGTGCCTTGTGAGTCATACAGGCGATTTTCAGATGGATTCTGGCCTCAAAAGATAGCCAGTTGAGGGCACGAAAGTCCGGGGAGTTATGACAGTTTCTTTTGGAACCCGTGATGAGTCTGGCTGCTGCGTTGATTGCAGCAAAGGGCAACACTCCCATATTCCACTTTGGGGATTACTAGAGCCTGAACTGCCTGTTTAAAGTCATTTGCGGGAATTAAGGGTTTCAGTCTTCTCAAGGTGTTCAGCTGAAAATGTGCTCCTTTGGTTGCAGCGCTGATGTGATTCTGCATATTTAACTTGTTATCCAGAGTTATTCCTAACGATTTGGCAGAGTCGATGATGTGAGGTTGACCATCAAGTGCTGTTAGGTGCTTCATCCAGTCGTGGATGATGGTTGTTTGGCTAGGGGGGGCTATTAGGAGGAATTCTGTTTTGAGTGTGTTTAGTTTTAAGTGTGGGACTTGATGTCTTCAAGTGATTGGACCTTAATGTAGAGATGTGTGTCGTGTGCATACATGTAGAAATGGACATTTGAAGAGTTGAGAACCTCGGCGAAACGTTAATAGAGGTGAACATTCTTAGTGCAACCAAACCTTAAGGGTTCATCACGCACCAGCTCACACAGCAAAAAACATAGATATATAAGACAAAGGACTGGAAATAAATATAATCACCATGGACGTAAAATCAAAAGTAAACATATAAATGCACCACATTCATGTAAGATGCCTAAATCCGGCATCATGAGTCCTGCGGGAGAAAGGGATGCCTGTAATCACACTCTGCAGTGATACTAGAAAAACAAGTGATTTCGTTTAGAAATTACTTGTAATATTTTTTTTAAAACTCAGCGTAGCAAAGTAGCGACTCTTAGAACGCAGCAATGTCGTACTTACTACTCCAAGGCTACTCCCGTGGCTCGAGAATTGCAGGTGGGCAATTACTGAGGCATTTTAAGCTGTACGCGTTGAACAAGCGTCGGGGTCCTTGTGACTCCCAAGCAGATAGAGCGGCAACCTTCTAATATGGCCGACAGGTAATGGAACCACTTCCTGGTTCCAGTTACTGTTGAAGTTAATGTGACCCAGGGAGCTGGGATGCTAACTTTCCAAAATGGCTTCCGCTAAATGGAACTACTTCCTGGTTCTCAGTGCTCATACGGTAGAAGGGGGGTATACAAGAGTTCTGTGCCTTGATATTAAAAAAGGTTCAGAGAAGGATGGCATAAACCTAATGTGGAGATACAACAAACTTGGATGTAATTGGAATGTTGGGGAATATTGTTATTACACTCTAGGGACTTAAAGAGTGTTGATTGGGAGCCCCAAAACGTTTTTTCATCATATAAAAACAGTATGACTATGATGGTCAGTCTTGTTTGCCAGGGAGGACATAAGACATATTTTAATTTGACCCTTAGCCTGTGAATTGACCACAAGGTATATTCTTGTTGAGGCCATCAATAGGTGTCTTCAGTCTGAACACCCAACGTTCTTTATCAAAAAGTTGGGATTCCTGGTTTACTAGTTCCAGGATAACCCATTGGTAATCCCTCACAGTGTGTTTGTGTTCAATGTGATGTACTGACATCTTGGTTGTTGTTCGTCCACACCACAGGTTACTGCGGTGTTTGCAGATTCTTGTCTCGATTTTACGTGTGGTCATCCCCACATAATGTAGATTGCAGGGGCGTGTTATTATATAAACACCACACCTTCTGAGCTGCAATTGGTAAAGTGTCTCAACACCCATGTAATGTTGTTGTGAAAAGTAAAGGTTTTTGTGACTTGAGTGAGGTGGCCATCACTGCAACTACGACATGGGTAGTGTCCCTTCACCGGGGTTAAGACACCTTGATTACCACCTCTATCAAAGTTTTTCCATGGTAATGTGTGATCTAGCATATCACGGAGACTACGTCCCCGTTTATGTGAGAAAAGAGGTTTAGGTAGCTGTAAAATACCACTGTTTAATGTGCGCCAGTGTTTGGTAATGATTTTGCACAGTTGGTTGGAAGCTATGCTTAAAGTTGTAATGCAGATGGGTTGTTCCTCCTTTTCCTTAGGAGGTGAGATTTCTAACAGTGCTTCCCTCTTGTTGTTCCTGGCCCTCTTCATAGCACATGATATGATTCTGGGAGGATAGTTCCTAGGCTCCAATCTGGTGGTGTCTTGCAATCCCTGAGTCTAGTGCAATTTCTTTTTAGCCTAAGATGTTGGCCAAACAGTATGTTCTCCCTGAGATGTCGGGGCGGGGGAGCTATCAAAAAGGAGCAGCCAGTTTTTTGTTGTTGGTTTTCGTGGGTGGTTTCCTGAGAGTGCCTTCATCAGGGATGATGTTTAGATCAAGAAAAAACATCTTTGTCTTGCTCAAAGTGTACGTGAATTTCAAAAATTCATTGTCTGTTGAGCAACGCTATGAAGTCAATCGCTGTGGCTTCATTTCCCTGCCAGATGACCAGCACTTCATCAATGTATCGCTTCCACATTTGTATGGTTTGGTGATATGTGATGTGGGAACACAGGATTTGGTGTCTCTCCAGGTGGTGAACATAGAGACCTTCAATGCTGGGTGCAAAGGTCCCATGTTTTTGTAGGTTTAAGGTGTCCTGAAGTTCTGGGTTAGAGCCCAGTTGCAGCATTCCATTAACACATTCCTTGTGGTCTGATATTGCCAGTCAACCTCCAATAGTGGTCTTCAATTATGTTGAGAGTGAAGAGGCTTTCGATGTCTAAGCCCATGAGTATATGTTTTAAGGGTCAAAAACGGTATCTTTAAGTAACAATAGTATGTCTTTAGTGTCCCTGAGGTATGTATCTGTGTTCTGTATAATGTGTCTCAGAAAGGCGTCAGCAAATCTGGATAGAGGTTCTAGGATTGAGCCTATCCATGATACTATGGGTTGTCCTGGGGGATTTTCCAGTTTTTTGTATATCTTCGGGATGGTATAGAAATACGGAGTGATTGGAGATTTGTTAACCAGGAATTCACTTTCTTTCTGTGATATCCAATAGTGTGCAAGTGCTTCCTCTTGCATGCTAGCTATAGACTCTGAGTGATTCGGTGGGGTCACTATTCAGAGGTTCATAGTTCCTTGTGTTATTGAGGAGTAAGAGGCATTCCACCAGGTATGCCTCTGTTGTTTGTACAACTCCCACACTCACTTTGTCAGCTGGCTTTATCACCGAATTCTTATCATCGGCCAGTTGTCTGATGGCTAGCTTTTGTTCCCTGGTCGCGTTATGAACGGTTCTCAATGTGTCAGGATTGATGTCCCCATTTTCCTTTAAGACAGCCTTTTTAAAATCCAGGATCTCAATAGCAACAGCTGTGATGGGTGGTGTGAAGGATGATTTTACTCTGAGAACTGTATCTCCTTGTAGGTCTGTTTCTATAGGTTTGTAGTTGAAATAGGCCCTTAGCTTGAGTTTCCTGATAAACTCAATGACTTCATAGCTCAGCTTGAATTTATCTAAGTTGGCTGTTGGGACAAAACTTAAACCGTTCTCAAGTACCCGCATCTGAGGTCGAGAAAAGATTTTTTGTGTGAGGTTAACAATTAATCTAGTTGACTGCTCAGACCTGGTTGGTTGCTCAAGCCTTTCATGCCCCTGGTTGATACCCCGATCTGTTCCTGTTCTGGAGCAGCTCACTGTAGTTGGGTCCTCTTTTTCGTTCTGCCTCTTGGGCGTCCCTTGCATGCCCCCTAACAAAGGTCCATGTTGATTATGTGTGTAGTTTGCATATGGGCAGTTCAATGGTTCCCAAGGATTGAAAGAGGGTGGCTGAATGTGTGGTGGCTGAGGTGGACCATAGTAGAACGGTCCTGAATACATCAGGGGGCCTTGATGTGGTCCCCAACCTCATCCTTCTCCATAACCCCTTCTGCTGTTTCTTCTACCTCTAAAGTTCCCTTTGGCTCCTGAGCTAGAGTCTGAGCTGGTTGACCCAGAGTTGGATATGTCACTGTCTGTATTGTACCCTGGGTTTCTCCAGGAGGAGACAGACTCTACGCTGATGTATGGATATACTCGTTCATGAATAAATTTGCTAGTGTCTTTCTTCAATGTTTGGAATTTTCTTTGTTTGAGAGATACTTCAAATTCCTGAATTGATTGGTTCAGCTCTTCGAGTTTTTTCTTTAGGGTAGTAATAGACTGGTAGGTTTTTAACCGGACTTCTATCGTCTTTATCTCAGTTCTGAATTCTTGCGATAAGCGCGCTGTTGTCTTAATTATGAGGATTAACTGATAAATGTGCAGTGAAAAGAGATTAGAGACTAGTCTTTTTTGTTTTTAAATCTTATCCTGTTTGGTTGCACCAAGAGTGGTCACCTCTATGAACGTTTCAACTATCACGTGTTTTTACACAGAGGCGATTATTAAGCAAAAGATGAAACATCAATGAACTTATCTTTACTCGGGTATAGAAACTGTATAACAGCCAGAGATCCTGGGGGTCTATCGTGCACTTTATGTAATTACAGATCATCAAGACATAACACCAAATCGGTGTTGTATGCATATTTGCTTTTCTTGGCATGCAGTTATGTTGCAGCTGTTTTTTTTTTACAGGAGTGGTATCAGGAATTCTTGGTCCTGATGAAAAGCTTTGGGGTAGGGCTTGAAACATGTAGATCCCTTGAAACTCAGGGACATTATTCCATTGAGTTTTCATTTCTTCCCCGTTTTTAATCATACTGACTAGAGGTATGAACAAAAATGTTCTCCTACTAGGCAGGTATTTTTAATTCTCTTAACCCTGCCCCCACTCCTAGTCTTTACATCTTTATTTATTGAGTATATATCAATAAGGGCTCCCATGTAACTCGTAGATCGCAGCACTCCCCGTTCTACAGCGGAACGGGAAGGACCCAATGATGGAAGCATGCCTCCAAGGAGAAACTCTGGAGGGTGAGGGTTCTCTAAAGAAAACATTCTGTTTTCCAACTAAAAGTGGAAGACAAGTACATGAGTGACGGATGGACTCTTTTTGTTTCTTGATATTAATTGTGAAATAATGCCAATGTTGGATGCATTACGCATGGATGACTGAATACGATGAAAAATGGAAATGGAATAAACATCACTCAAATGTATGATTGCATAATAATAATTTGCCAGTTGCAAGAAATGTTTATAAATGTCACAAAAGGCGTGGCCAACACCATGGCGTGTTAGGACGTACGGCTCCTGAGCTCCCGGCGAGCTGCTGCTATATCCGACATTCCTGACACGTACAATCTCACCAAAATCTCAGGCGCAGACCGTGAATGTGGCGGTGACCAGCGGAGCCGACTGCGAAGCTCCAACTCCGGCGAAATCACCTGTTTTGCCGATCTCTTGTTGTAACGTTCCGCGATCGGCTGGAGACAAGATGGCGGCCATGGCGCTCGGACTCGGTCGGAGGTCCTGAATCCCGACCTCGGGCTCTGACGACGACCTAGCGCTGCGAAGCTGGGGCAAGTGGCTCCGCCTGTGGGGACTGCCTGTGCCCGGTCCCCCCCTGATTCCTAGATCGGCAATCTGCGACGGCGGCCGGAGCCGGTGTGGGAGGGCAGCGGGACTGGGGAGCCAGCCGAGCCATCGAGCCCTCGCCCGGGGGACACGCACGGTACGTGGCGGAGGAGCAGAGGGTAACGACCACACCAAAGGCGGGCGCGCGAAGAGCAGCCAAGAGACTGCCAGCGCAGCCACGAAGGGCTGCACACTTTACAAAGATGGCCGCCGGAACTGCGTACCGGAGTTGAGGTACACCCTGCCTTGAGGTGCACACCTGCCTTGAGTGCCCCGGACTCCCCGACGCCCTGTGGCGGGGCGCCCACCTCCTGTTCGCCGGCGCGGTATCGCCCCCTGCGGACCGCAGGCACGGCGTGAAGGGCCGCAGGGAAGACACCCCTGCACACACCATCGGCAGCGGGAGTCAGCGACTCCGGGGGTGACCACGGACGTCTGGATTGCCGTGGTATACGCGAACGCCCTTGCCCCCTGACTCCTCAAGAACTGGGGACCGGCCTGGTAGGCGACTGGGCCCGAGGGTGAGGTGATCAACCCTGGGAGGGGCCAGGTGGGGGCCAGTGACCCGAAAGGCTTAATAAGCAACTATCCCCACGAGCCGGGAGCCCGGGAACGCAGGCCGGAGAATACAGTGGACTGCGGGTGCTGCTCTAGGAGAAGAGCAGATACTACGTCCCTTGCACAGAACAGCGACTACGGCCAGGGAGGTAGGGGGTTTCTACGTTTGCCCGGCGCACTTGCTCCGAGAACATGGGGAAGAAGGACCCAATATCTAAACCGCGTAAACAAGGGCCCATGGACAATTTTGCCACGCAGAGACAGTTGGCTGAGCCCATCCCGGCCGCGTCAGGCATGCCCTTGAAGTTAAGATAGGGGAGGTGGGTTCTGAAGTGACACTACTGCGTCAGGACTTTCGGAACTTGTCAGAAAGAGTGACTGTCGCTGAGACACGGATGGGAGAAGCCGAGGATTCGATCTCCACCCTACGGAAAGATATGGCTGAACTCAAGGCATCGCATCGCCAGCTACAGTGGAAAGTTGACGACGCCGAAAACAGAGCAAGACACAACAACCTGCGCTTTGTCGGATTTAGAGAAGGGATTGAGAAGGCGGATATGGTGTCATTCCTCCACTCCTGGCTGATGGAAACCTTTCCAGCGGTGCAATTCTCTCCTTGCTTCATTATTGAGAGGGCGCACAGGGCCCTCCTGGCAAAGCCTCCAGAGGGAGCGAGACCGCGTCCGGTCATCGCACGCTTTCTTAACTTCGCGGATCGGGATCCAATCCTGCGGGAGGCGAGGAAGATGGGGGAGATCCGTCTAGAGAATGCGCACATCATGATCTTTCCAGTCTATAGCCAGGAGGTGCAAAAACAACGCCGCTCCTTTGATGCCGTGAAAGCGAAACTTAGAGACCTAAAGATCTCGTACATGCTCCTCTTTCCTGCGAAACTCAAGGTGCTCTACAAGGAGCAGTCGCTCTTCTTCGCACACCCGGAGGATGCCTGGCAATGGCTAGAGGAGCGCCCGATCCTCAACAGCAGAGAAACCGCCGGAAGAGACATACTAGAAAGGTCTTTGCGGAGTGGCCCCCAATGGGAACAGCCGAGGGCACGGAGAATGATGTCCAGGAGGCAGAAGAGGCAACCACCGGCGACACCCTATGGGGTACGTGGCTCGGAAACCACACGGTCGGGCCGATCGGCCTCCCCGAGAGGGAATGCAGACTTAGGCTCGAGATTCTCCTGTTTACGACGTGCGGCTCGCTCGGAGGGTGAGGAAGAGGACGAACTTGAAAGCCGCATTTCAGTAGGGGAGGGAGAGGAGGAGGGGGGCCAATCTGATCACCCACTGGTTGATGCGATCCGAGTCTTGGAACAGGACCTATCGGGACAGCACAGCGCGCCTGAATCAGAAACTCAGGGCTCCAAGTCTTGAACATTGGTAGATTGTGCTCCTGAACATGCAGCTCGATGATGGGAAACACGCAAGTTGACACGCCCTTTTCTTTCTGTTAATCTTGTTTACTGTTTACATCAGTTTGTGTTTTGTCCTCACTCCTTTGGGTTTTTTGAAGGGAGGGATCTGTGGGTGGGCGACAGACCTACTCTTACGGAAGGTTATGTCCTGTGGTAGGATGATACTGGAAGGGGAGGGAGGCGGGGAGGGGGGTGGGAGAGGGGGAGCTCAAGTTCATTCAGGTTGGGGAACGGGTGGGAACAGTTGGGAGAGGGAGACAACAGTTGAGGTCACGCAGCAACGCACTTCGCACCTCCACATCGCATACAAATGCCTGAGTCTAACCACATTCAATCATCGCAGCTATCAATGGCAAGTGCATTAGAAAACCCACACTGGGGAGGTAAGAGACTAAGCGTCCTAACGTGGAAGGTCAACGGATTGGGCTCTAAGGTCAAAAGAGGCCTTGTGAATGCCTATATCAAAAAGGCGGACCCAGATGTCACCTTACTGCAGGAAACCCACCTCAAAGGTACACAATGTGCATTCATCACGAGAGGCCGATATAGGGTTCTGGCGCATGCGGGCTATACATCGGACTCCAGAGGGGTAGCTGTCATTATTAAAAAGTCCACACCATTCAACACCACGCGCACTTGGATTGACCCGCAGGGGACATACGCTGGAGTACAGGGCACCTGGAATAGGCACACTTACACGTTAATTTCAGTTTATGCACCACCCAAATTGCAGACCCGTACGCTCACAGCGCTTGCGAACATCCTTTTAGATACGGCAGACACAATACAGGTGGTGGGAGGTGACTTCAATGATGTTATGAACATGGGTCTCAAAAAAATGGGAGTCAAGAGGGAAATACAGGGCTAGGTCGCCCTCCACTCAATTCAAGTACCACAACAAAAAGACCTAGTCCTATAGGCAATGTTTCTTCTAGACCAGTGAACACATCTGGATTGTCGGGGAAATCATTCCAGATACACTTCTAACTATAGAGATTGTTGCTGTGTCTCAGTCTATTGCCCTGATAAAAAAATAGCCATACTCTGATTAATATATTACACAACAACACAGGACAAACATTCACTAGAGGGCCGACAAAAAATTGTGAAATAGCTGGAAGTCACCTCACGGGCGCACCACCAATGGGACCCCTGGTTGGTACTCACCAGGATGGCCCTGTTCTCATCATTGGTGACAAACAGCTTAACGTAAACGTGTCCGACACCCAAAGAAACAGTGAATGGTGCAGTGTACATACAACTTATATGTGAACAGGACTGACAACATTCAACATATACCACGAAAAATACTGTGCATACAAGATACAAAAAACTTTTATTCGCACTTTTCTTGTTGCAAACAGTACACACATATACATAAAAAAGTGAGTAGCGAATACTACCTATCGACTCGCACTCTACTTACAGCCGACATGTTTCATTGCCTTGGTCTTTATCAGGCAATTTCTTCAGGGCAACCAATGTTAAACTGCCACTGCCAATGCCACTGTGTTTTTTTTATGCTGTAAATCAAGAGAGGAAACTGCGTTTCAGAGGCCATAATATATTGCCTACTGCTCACCCCCTGAGTATTATATGGTGATGGATAATAGTTACCTAGTTGGCCGGTCTGTCTTTCATACCTTGGAAGAGAAACCTCTTTCAAATATCAAACTACAACTCCCAAAAGGTGAGTATGTTTGTATCTCCCTTCAATCTTTAAATCTAGGGCAAAGGAGAAACGTCCCAGGGACAGCGGTTAAAAAGCGGTTAGTCTAATCTCACCACATTCCTCTTGTAGACCCCACCGTGTCTGGACAATTTGCCGCTTTTACCAGTGGAGAATACTCGGTCGGCGTCTTCTCAGCACCGGAACGCCGAGCGAGTGATTCTCCGTTCTATTTACTTCCAGGACATCGACGCTAGTCTGCTCTGATTGGTCGATCCAGTCACGTGACCTGTATTAATTCGGGCAGAAGTTTTTACAATAGTTTATCCCTTCCTTTTTCATATTTGAAAAAACTATTTCTTACCTAAGTGCTTATCCACACTGCGACTACTCGACTATATATTGGAAAGTGAGACTCGCATGTTTTTGTCGGGGACGATAGTTTCGGGTGCCATCTTGGAACGGGCAAGCTATAGTGTAAGCTAGTGTTGGTCACCTCAGTACCTACAGAAGTTTCATCGTTCATTTTCTTAAAAGATGTTTCATCGTTCATTTTCTTAAATGTTCAACCATTAGCCCCTATGAATGGTAGGTAGACTCAGAACCCACTCACAGTATTTCTACTAATCTCACCACTGTATCATCGGAGCACGTCACTTTTAGCGGCCATATTCGAACAGTTAAACTCAGTATTATGTGACCATTGGACCTTCTGCTTATTATTTCGGTGACTTATTTAACGTTATTCTGGGTGCACACTCGGTGGCTACTGGGACCGGTCGGTCTACAAAGCCCCCCCCCCTTTTTTTTTTTTTATTCTAATTTCTATTTCAATCATCACTTCACAATATCTCATCACTCATTTTGATGAGTTGTCTCTGATTCATTTTTATGAATTTAGCCTTTTCACTCAAAATTCAGCCCCACCAGTTAGCTTGAGAGATGTTCAGTCTATGTTCATATAATGTTATCTATTCAGGTAAGATGTATATTAATCCAAAGTACAAACCCAGGTCTTCAGCATAAGAGGCTTCACTTGCTAGAGTCAAATTTATACACTCCATTCTTCATTAGGAGGCCGTAAGTTAGGCAAACTAATCCAAGGAACACAATGCATGTTTATTCAGCGTAGCTTATTCCATTCAAGGAGTTCATTTAACCCTCTCTGTTCGCTTCGTTCCTGGAAAATCCAGCGTGCTTCTTTGTTCATCAGCCGTCTTTCCATCGATTGTGCCTCCCCTACCACTCTTTCTAAAACCATCCAAGTGAACGAATGTCTATTGCGGTGGCAATGTGGTACCAGCTTTGTCGTCAATTTCCCTTGTCGTATAGTACTCAGATGTTCTTGAATGCGGAGTTTAATCTTCCGCGTTGTGAGACCGATGTACTCCAGGCCACATTCACATCTGAGTCTATATACTACATTTGTAGTGTTACAATTACTGAAATGATTCAGTGTCCATACTTTTCCAGATTGTAACACGACTGTAGTGCTTTTGTTTGTAAGGTGACAGACCGAACAATTCCCACAGGGGAAGTGCCCGTTTGGTACAGTGGAGGTTTCTGCTTCTGTTTTCTCCAGCATTCTGGTGTGGACCAATTTATCTTTGAGATTGTTGGCCCTCCGGAAGGCAAAGCGGGGTGGGGGCATTTTATAGTCTGATGTGGATAGGATGGACCAATGCTTTCTAATCACTTGGCGAATTCTTGTTGCCAGGGGGTCATAAGTCATGACCACAGGTAAACACTCTGTTTTTCTTTTCTCTGGGATTCCAACAAGGCTGCACGGGGAGTACTTAAGGCCCTTTTGTTCGCCTGTCGGATGACTTTGCGTGGATATTCACGGTCTTTTAACCTTCCACTCAAGACTTCTGCTTGTTTTCTGTAGACTTCAGTTGAGGAACAGTTCCGTCTATATCGCATAAATTGTCCTACTGGAAGGTTGTCCCTGAGGGCCCTAGGGTGGTATGATTGGTAAGATAGTAGTGAGTTTCTATCAGTTGGTTTCTGATGTACACTCGTGGCAAACCTTCCTTCACAAGCTTCAATATCTAGATCCAGATAGACAGCGTTTGTGTGATGATATTTCCACGTAAACCGTAGGCTCCTATCCTGTGTATTTAACCAATTAAGAAAACACAGGAGAGCGTCTTCCTCTCCAGACCAAATGAGGAGCACGTCGTCGATATAGCGCCTCCACAGGCGTATATGATCCTTAAAGGGGTTTTCCTCGGACTCGACGACGTGCTCCTCAAACTGTCCAACATAGATGCATGCCACGCTCGGCGCCATCGTAGCACCCATCGACGTCCCCGTCACTTGGAGAAAAAGCTCGTTTTTGTAACAAAAAAAGTTTCTTGTTAGCGCCAATTCGACGCATTGTAGGATGAAGCTTTGAGGGGCATCGTAGAACCATTCTTGTTTTCTAAGTGCTCTTGCAATTGCCATGAGTGCAGCTTCTTGGGGGATACAAGAGTAGAGGGATTCGATGTCGATGGTCACAATATATTCGGTGCCAGGGTCAAAGACCATAGAGTCCAGGGCATTGAGGATGTCTGTGGTGTCCTTCACAAAAGATTTTTGGGTTATCACCGACTCGCGGAGGTAATAATCCGCGAATTGAGACAAAGGTTCCAGTATAGACTGGATACCAGACACAATAGGCCTGCCAGGGGGGGGCCTGGCAGGCTTATGTATCTTCGGTAAGATATAGAAGGCAGGAGTCCTAGGGGTGGTGTTGATCAGGAACTCTGCCTCCTTCGTGCTAATCCATTTCTTCTCTTTCGCAGTCCCGACAAGAGATACAATTATCTCCTTCAATTCTGGGGTAGGATCTCTAGCCAAAGGTTGGTAATTGGTTCTCACATCTAATAGTTTTCGTACCTCGACTTCGTAATCAGATGTATTTAAGATCACGATTGCACCGCCCTTATCGGCGTTCTTTATGACTATTTTATCGTTGTTCTGGAGAGACATGACTGCATCCCAATTCTCTTTCGTCATGTTTTTAAACCCCATTGCTTTGTTCTTATTTTCTATTTCCCCTATCTCGTCTAGGACCTTAGCCTCAAAAACTGCGACTTCGGGGCCCATTGTTGCATTCGGGGGACAGAAAGTAGACGGTTTTCTTAGATTGGAATAGAAACCCTTAGTTTCTTCAAACGGTTGTTTCATGAAGAATTTCTTTAATTTGATTCTACGCATTGTTTCGTGGAACTCTGTTCGGCATTTAAAAGCATCATGATTAGGGGTAGGCACGAAGCCTAATCCCTTATTTAACACCTTCTCTTCTTCAGGTGTCAGAAGATGATCTGATAAATTAACAACAATGCTCTTCATATTGGTTTCTTCCCTCTGCTCCGTGTCATCCGAGGGGAGGAAGTTTGCCATTGTGGTTGCGGTCGATTGCCCCGTCCTCTGCCTCTTCCTTGTTGCTGTGGTTGGAATCCCGGGCCTTTGTTCGATGCTGGACCCTGCTCTAAAAAAGTCCTCAAGAGAGTGTTCAAATCGGTGGTAGATGATTCAGATTGATTAAATCTCACTCTGTTAGTGCTAGCGCCTGGTTCAGGTTCTTCTTCACTGGATGTATTTGCGAAGGACCAATTTGTAGGTGTTCTTTTTTGCTGTGGGAACTTGGCACCTCGCCCTCTTCTGTTGGCCCCAGTTTGTTGTTGTTGGTCTTGAGCTGGCTGGTAATACGCGTCGTCAATATAGGGAAAAGCCCACTCGTGCGTATAGCGATGGAGATTACGTTGTAGTCCTCTGATTTTCTGTGTCACCATGTATTGTTTATACTTCTCAAGGTCAGCTTTGATTTTCTCTAGATGTTCCTTGGCATCAGTAAAACTATTATCACGGTTAATGGTTTCTTCTAATTCGACAATTTCTTTTAATACCTCTTCGCTTAGTCTCTGGGCTGTACTGATTATAAGAATCAACCAATCTCTGGTGCATTTATTTGCGATATAACTCCAATCGCATCGGAATTGTTTATCGTCTAAAAAAATGCGTGGTTCGATTCTTACTATTAGACTAGCAGGAGACGCTCCAGCTTGATAATATTCTGACATCAACGCCCCATGTAAGGCAATTCTGATGTGTTTCTTTTTTAAATTACTTAGTTTCTCCCATTCTTCCCTCACTTTATTATTCCTAGTTAGGGGGTTATCATCAAATAGGGAGGGGCCTGCTAGAATCGCTGCAATTTGCGCGTCCGTAAAAGCTAGGCAATTCTTATCCATCACAAAATACTCTGTTGGTCTAGTCAAAATCTCGCAGTTTCAATGATGTACCAGCACTGTTAAAAATCAGAGCAAACACAATTCGCTATTGTAAGACAAAGACTCTCACGGCTAGTCCGCCGTACACAATGCATCCAAAAAATGGGAGTCAAGAGGGAAATACAGGGCTAGGTCGCCCTCCACTCAATTCAAGTACCACAACAAAAAGACCTAGTCCTATAGGCAATGTTTCTTCTAGACCAGTGAACACATCTGGATTGTCGGTGAAATCATTCCAGATACACTTCTAACTATAGAGATTGTTGCTGTGTCTCAGTCTATTGCCCTGATAAAAAAATAGCCATACTCTGATTAATATATTACACAACAGCACAGGACAAACATTCACTAGAGGGACGACAAAAAATTGTGAAATAGCTGGAAGTCACCTCACGGGCGCACCACCAATGGGACCCCTGGTTGGTACTCACCAGGATGGCCCTGTTCTCATCATTGGTGACAAACAGCTTAACGTAAACGTGTCCGACACCCAAAGAAACAGTGAATGGTGCAGTGTACATACAACTTATATGTGAACAGGACTGACAACATTCAACATATACCACGAAAAATACTGTGCATACAAGATACAAAAAACTTTTATTCGCACTTTTCTTGTTGCAAACAGTACACACATATACATAAAAAAGTGAGTAGCGAATACTACCTATCGACTCGCACTCTACTTACAGCCGACATGTTTCATTGCCTTGGTCTTTATCAGGCAATTTCTTCAGGGCAACCAATGTTAAACTGCCACTGCCAATGCCACTGTGTTTTTTTTATGCTGTAAATCAAGAGAGGAAACTGCGTTTCAGAGGCCATAATATATTGCCTACTGCTCACCCCCTGAGTATTATATGGTGATGGATAATAGTTACCTAGTTGGCCGGTCTGTCTTTCATACCTTGGAAGAGAAACCTCTTTCAAATATCAAACTACAACTCCCAAAAGGTGAGTATGTTCGTATCTCCCTTCAATCTTTAAATCTAGGGCAAAGGAGAAACGTCCCAGGGACAGCGGTTAAAAAGCGGTTAGTCTAATCTCACCACATTCCTCTTGTAGACCCCACCGTGTCTGGACAATTTGCCGCTTTTACCAGTGGAGAATACTCGGTCGGCGTCTTCTCAGCACCGTAAACGCCGAGCGAGTGATTCTCCGTTCTATGAAAAAGGAAGGGATAAACTATTGTAAAAACTTCTGCCCGAATTAATACAGGTCACGTGACTGGATCGACCAATCAGAGCAGACTAGCGTCGATGTCCGGGAAGTAAATAGAACGGAGAATCACTCGCTCGGCGTTCCGGTGCTGAGAAGACGCCGACCGAGTATTCTCCACTGGTAAAAGCGGCAAATTGTCCAGACATGATGAAGCATGTCACCAACCAGGTTTGTGAGTGAGGGGTTTTATAAATAAAAGAAGGACTATCTTCTTCCTATAATCATCCCACTCAGACCGCTTTTATTAAGCAGTTTCTGATGGTACTCCTCTTATGTTTATTTGATATTGATACCCAGGGGACTAGGAGTACTCTCCGTTCACCTTTGTGAATCTATTCCCTAACTCTCTTTATTGTTTAATTGGACCCGCTTTACCAGCTCGGGGAGGCCTTAAGCCACTGGTCGCGGATCCGGCCTCGATGCCACGTTGATGTCAACGGTCGGTGGGGGGGCTGGACTATCCTCAATCAGCAGCAGTTGCCGCTCTTGTCTTACCGTCACCGGTCCCGGGGCTGCTGCGCGGCTGCCCGGCGCTGACGCTCTACCCGCCCCTGGCAGGAAGGGTGTTTTTTGGTGATCTGTAAAGTTTTGCCTTTTTCAGCTTCTTCGTCTTCCCGACGGCGTTGTTCACAATCCTGCTGGCGCCGCCCCGATAACCGAAGCGATGGTCAGAGTTACCATGGTCAGAGTTGCGCTCACCTTTTGACCTCTTGGCCCGGTCCGCCCTTCTTTCACTATTAGCGATTTTCAAAGGACGCGCCCTCCCAGCACATCTTTTTAGTTCTCGGCCTGATCCAGCGCATGCGCTGGTCTTGGCGAAGACATTTAGTAGCTCTGAGAAATGCTACTTTGCCGGCGATCAGGTTGCTAGAAAGCACACAAGAGCGCACGCGTCGTGCACAGCTGTTGCGGCTTCTTTAAGGCTTGTGAATGCTTTCCCCTACCCCCAGCTGGCATTCAGCTTCTTTGATCTTCATTTCTTTTTCTTTTTACGAGCGCGGCAACTCACGCGTACACTGCGGGCATTGTGCCCTTTTCTATGTTCATCACACACTTCGCCGCGGGGCTGTAGTATTTCAGTCAGAATTCTAAATGAAATCCATATTGTCGGAGGCATTAATCATTTGCATTGCTGGCGGGCCCCCTGCCACTACCCCGGCTGGTCCACACCCTGCTAGATGTCTCTTTGCATTCTTGTTTTCTTTTTATTAAAAAAAAGCGGATTTGCTTCTGCTTCCTTCGTGAGCATGTTTTCCTGGGTTGAGCTGGACATGAAATTTCCTGTGTTTGTCAGACAGACATACGCTCAGCCGCCGACATGGACTGACGCTAAGAACCGCCAGCTCCGCAGAACCCCCAAATAGACGCAGAAAAGTGCACTCTGCAATGAAAGTGCGCACCAGGACAGCAACATGGCGAAGGACTACACCACCCGCAGCCTGGACAGCATAGACTTGTCAGTGTTACGAGTAAGTTTTATCTGGAAGTTGTGCATGTCTGTTTGAGGGTCGCAGCTGGGCAGAGCCATCTGAAACTAGCAGTTTTAAGATGTACCCTCTGAAAAGAGGGATTTGTGTGTTTTGTTGCCAATTGCATGTTTGAGTGAACTTCTGCAGTTTGAGAAGCGGGACGGCTTCGAGTTGATGCAGCGAGACATGTTTCCTGTACCAGGGCGAGTCTCTCTGCACCTACTGTACTTTTCCTGCCTGCCATCTACCGCTGCTGTATCAGAACCTAAGTGGGGTGTGCATGGGGGGCAGCCGGACAACAGATAATTACAGACGTAAACTAGGGTGGCAGGGAAAAACTGATCTGTTTACAAAGCAATGTCTGCTCAGTTACTGTGAAGTTCAAGGTTTTGTTGTGATTTTCGCGTGGCAAGTCAGTTTATTGCCCCGCATCTGGTTTCAGTTCATGCTGAGTTTCTCCATCTGGGCTTACCCTGCACAGTGGTGCTGTGCTGCAACGCATGCAGAGTTTCACTGGCCTTGGCTGCTGCAGGGGAAGGTTGTATAACTGGGTGAAACATCAGAATGCAGTGCGTGTGCATTAAGTTTTATACGTCCAGGACACTGTTTGCATCATGTCAATAGTATGGCACAGCATTGTATGGTATGCGTTGCATATCACTCCAGCAGATGTGAAAAGTGAAGTCCAGCACTATTTGACATTATTACAAACAGAAACACTTTGAAGAATATCCCTGTGCAGCTCATTCAATCAATGTTTCATGAGCTCGTCATCTTCTCGTCTCCCTTGCTTCTCTTTTTGTGGACCCCGTTGTCTTCTCATTAAGCCTCCATTCTCCTGCACCCTGCTTTCCTTGCGCAGTATCTCACTTGCCTCCTTTCGCAGCTTTCTATCGGCATGTTCACATTCTGCCTCAATGCCCCTGTGCTCTTAGCTTTTCTCTTCCTACTTCAGTCCTCCTCCCCGGTTTCTCCCGATGTGTTTTTTGTCCTTTTCCTTCCTGCCTCCTGCAGTTTCTTCGTCCTGTCTCGCGGTTTTCTTTCAGCCTTGTAAGTACATTTTCCTTCCACTTCATGCATATCTAACAGTCGGCCTCTCCCATCTCCCTTTAGGTCCCTCTCCCTCTGCTCTTTCCTAGACTAATATTCGTTTTTATATTCCAGAAGCTCCTCACTACATTTTCCAGAATTCCCTTCAGCTCTTTCAAGTTCATCTTCATATTCTTTGTCTTTTTATTTTCTCTCAGTTTCCCCTCAAGCTCATTCTGTTTCTTGCTCTCTTTCGCTCTCTTTCAGGTGTTCTCTCTCTAGTCACCATCTCTTCCTTTTCTCTGTTTTCTGTCTATCTCCGCTGTCTCTCCCCTTTTCCCTGATCCTTTCTCCCCACTTCTGCAGGGGTCTTTCAAACATGTTGTTGTCGCTCTCTCTTTCCTGGCCTCTCTTTCATTGTTTCTTGATTATTATTCTCTTTGCTGGGACATGTCTCTCGTTTCTATAGCTGCTTAACACTTATTCTTTTGTCCTTCTTGCTTCCTTCTCTCTCTACTGTCTCTTTCATCACCAAGCCTCATTTCTTAAGCTCTTACCACTTACATTTTCATCTCTTTCTCTCAGGGCCCCTGTACTTTCATTAGCTCAAACTGCCCGCCTCTCTGCCAGCAAATTTAAATGATTCTTATTGACATTATTAGTTATACCAATGTTGCCAAACTCAACACATGCCGCGTTTAAACGGATGTATGACGTTATGACGCATACTTTTACAACGCCTACCTTTACAACGCAATTTTTACAACGCAGGATCCTTTACAACGAATTCCTTTACAACGCATGACATTACACCGCAGATGCTATTACAACGCATACCATTATAACTTAAGTTTAGATAAGTATATAATATTATTAAAACATGTAATTAATTAAAATGTATTTAATTTAATTTTTATTTTACTTTAATTTTCTTATTTCTAAAAATATATATATATTTATTAAAATTAATGTAGGTGTTTTAAAATAATATTCTAACTCCATAGGGGAGTAATAGTAGGGTAAGTGCTGGATAGTGTAGGGGTAAAAATTACTATTCTAACTCCAGGGGGGTGTAATAGTAGGGTAAGTGCTGGATAGTGTAGGGGTAAAAATTACTATTCTAACTCCAGGGGGGTGAAATAGTAGGGTAAGTGCTGGATAGTGTAGGGGTAAAAATTACCCTACTATTACACCCCCCTGGAGTTAGAATAGTAATTTTTACCCCTACACTATCCAACACTTACCCTACTATTACACCCCCCTGGAGTTAGAATAGTAAGTGCTGGATAGTGTAGGGGTAAAAATTACTATTCTAACTCCAGGGGGGTGAAATAGTAGGGTAAGTGCTGGATAGTGTAGGGGTAAAAATTACTATTCTAACTCCAGGAGGGTGTAATAGTAGGGTAAGTGCTGGATAGTGTAGGGGTAAAAATTACTATTCTAACTTCAGGGGGGTGTAATAGTAGGGTAAGTGCTGGATAGTGTAGGGGTAAAAATTACTATTCTAACTCCAGGGGGGTGTAATAGTACGGTAAGTGCTGGATAGTGTAGGGGTAAAAATTACTATTCTAACTCCAGGGGGGTGTAATAGTAGGGTAAGTGCTGGATAATGTAGGGGTAACATTTTTTATTAATATTAACATTTCTTAAATTAATTTTTTTAATAAATGATAATTTTTTATAATATATATTAAATAATTAATATTAAATTTTTTTTTTTTAAATAATAAAATTTGTATTATAATTATATACTTACCTATACTTACGTTGTAATGGCATGCGTTGTAAAGGCATCTGCGATGTAATATCATGCGTTGTAAAGACATTCGTTGTAAAGGATCCTGCGTTGTAAAAAATGCGTTGTAAAGGTAGTTTGTGGTAAAAGTTGCATTGCAACGGTTGTTTCCCGTTTAAACTGACTTCTCAGCGATATTGATACACAGTTTCGGTTTTGAGAGAAAAGTATACACATTAGAGTACCTATAAACGAGAAGCCATGCTTGACATTTCATGTTACATCTAGCATCATGGCAAATTTCGACTCGTCAAGCATTGGCATTATCAATAGGTCTCGCGTTTTGGACCTTATAAGTTTTTAGCCATGCAACCGTTGATGTTTTTGCACCAAGGATATTGTGCTTCATAACTAAATACTAATAAGGTCCCAAAACCGAGACCTATCGGCTATGCCGATGCTTGTTTCTTGAGCTTCCTTGTTTCCGTTACGGTGTTCCCACCTCCTGCAGGTGTTCCTTGCGGGCCTCTACTAGGCCAGGCTTAGCCTTCCCCTGCCCGCACCATAACTCAGCTGCGACACCTATTAGCTTTGCCAGTGCTTACTTTTTGTCCTACATTGCTGCTGCAAGTAAGTGCCCATCGACGGGTGGCAGTCTTTGAAAATATGTTCTCAAATGGTGAAAAACGCCATTCAAAGACAGTGGGCAAAGATGGTGCATTCTTAGTGGCTATCTTTGAATGCATAACAGATACATATAAGAAAATACATTCAAAGGTGGCTGCCTTGGATATGTAAGCATCCTGTTATAGTCTGTGGTATTTTAAGAAGCTCCATTCAAAGAAGACTGCGGTGGAAGCGCACAAAACACAGGGTTCATCTTTCAATATAATTTGTTCAAAAATAACAAAATGCATTCATGACGGATGTTGAGGATGTGTGCACGTGCACACGCGCGGACGGCTATCTTGGAAGGGTTACAAACCTTTTTAAGATTGCTGCACGCTAGGAGCGCTGCCTCAAAGCACACGAGGGCTGAAGAGTTTGGGCACAGTGATTGTCTGATGATTGAGTGGGAAGAGAGGGTTAATAAGGTGAAGGTTGGGAAAAGAAAAGGTACAGGGACAGAGAGATGGCAGGAATTATGTTCTCGTGCACTTCAATCAAGTTCTGGCGTCAGCAGTCAAAGGCTACATCAGTAAATCAGAAAACTGTGAAACTCAGTGGGACAAACACAAGAGTAGGGAGAAAAGCATCCAATGATTAAGGAGCAGGTAAATGAGATAGACAACAATGCCAGTCAATCATGAACACAAACCCAACGTAAATTATATATGCAAAGCATTGGCGCCAATAGGTCCTCAATAGACAGTTAAAGCTGCTTGCAGTAGTCATAAACTGAGTGCCATAATTTTGAAGTCAGGTCTGCTGAGGCACCTGTCAAGGAAAGTCTTGAATAATGTGCAATTGGCTACGTTCTTAGCACGTTAACCCTAGGTCCACGTTTGTAATTTGTACACCAGTTTCAAAAGCAGGCTTCAGTCAATTTTGAAATGCTTGTGATTCACACAAACTACATGAACAGATTCCCTAGTTGACTAACTAAACATTGTTAAACGGATCTTGATCTTTTAAAAGGTGCCGAAGAAAGAACTGTGAAGCAGAGGCTGGGACTAGAATGCCATGCGAGTGAGTCCAAGCCCTTGCCACTGAATAGCACAATCAGGCATTACAGGAATAAGAGAGAAGTTCTGAGATTAGCTGCTCTGCAGTCTGAAAGGCTGGAGCAAGAAGAGGTGCTGGTGCCTCCTCTCCATAGTAAACAGAGAGGACCAGACCGGGTATTGTTTTTTATGTTGAGTCACTCCGAAGAGCTGGTGCCAACAAATGTATCAGACAAGCAGAGAGTTTTACATCGGATTTTGCTTTCAAACATACCTGCACACAGCGACCACATTGATGAGTGCATGATATTTCCTATGGAGAGGTGTTTTTAATAAGCACAATTTAAATTGACTCACAACATTCGCTGTCATGATGTTGCCTTAAATGAAGCTTGATTATTACTTTTCCATTTTTAAAAGTCATTTTCTGCAACTGGCCATCAAATACCAAGACTGTGTCTCCTAGAAATCAGTGTGTAACCTGGCTTAATATACTGAATATTAACATTTACATTATTGCTCTTCTTGAGATGCAGACACTTTATCAAACGGGAGTGGTAATATGGCACAAGAATATCGAGTTTTACCTGCAGTGGACACACCGTTCACCACAGTGCCTTCTCAGGGCGGAGCATGTGAACAGTTAATTTCTAAAGGAAATCCTTCTGTGCAAGCACAAGAAGGATTTTCTTTTACATTTTGTTTAATTAGGGTGAAGTGCAGCACGATAACGTCACAATTTTCAAAGGTGAAACCAGTCTGCACCATTAGTGGGTAGAGCTTTTCATGAGAATTGCAGGAACACTAGATGATAGGATTCTTGTTACTCCATACTGATTCGAGCTTTCCCTCACAGAAATGTAAGGAAAATGCATGATTTTAGCCTATGTTTGAGGTCTGCAGGGCATTCTGGATAAGAAAACAGTGAGATCCACACAAGTCATACATTGTGGACTTGCGTAGATGTCTAGCTTCCAGACATGTTTGGATTTGTTACGTTTCTCTGGATGATGGTAAAGGCTGCGACCATATCCTGCAGCTACTGACATCGCGAATATTGGTAAATATTCATATAAAAAGTTGATGCCTCCACTTTGCGTTTTGGGGTCTACCATGTTGCAGGTATTAGGAATGGGAAAGCTGAATGGCAGGAATTTTGTAGATTCCCAAAGATGCCAGAATTTTCATTCACAGAAATGTGACTAAAATTAATTTCCCCCATTTTCCCTTCCCCTAAAAAAGACAACATTTTACTATATTTATGCTATTTTCTCAGGTACCTCCAGGAGAATCCACAAACCCTGGATAACTTCAAAATCTGCAACAAGTGGGAACAAGTATTTACAAAGCCAATAAGTTTACCCTATGCAAGATCTTTTGGTTTGTCAATATTTTTAGACGTTTTGCACAGCAGTGCTCCTTTTATTCTCAAGCAGGCCTGTATTAAGAAGGAAATGTCAGGTTGAAAGAAACCCAATTTGTGATAAAGAGAGAGACACGAGGCACAGGATACGTATGTTTCAACATTTTAGCTATGTCTGCTCTTTTTTAAGCCTGTACATATATGGGTCCTAAATTGATCTAAAATGGAGTAAAGTGTAGAAAGGGGATACTCTGCATCGGTGTGATATATGCACTTTAAGTATTCTTTCATAGGCACTTAGAGAACACTGCTTTCTTTGGTTTCTCATTTGGCAGCACATTACACAAAGCAGCGTGCACGGCAGTTCCACGAAGCCCCTGCTTGAAAGGAGTGCCGAGCCAGCATTTGTTTGTTAATGCCCCTTCCAATAAAAGTAACTACATTTGCTTGCTGTTGCCTTCAGCCGGGGACTTCACCAACAATGCCTCCTCTCACAGTTCAATTATTGGACAATTCTGCTCTTACATACACATCCTATGCATGTATTTAACAGAGGTATAGTCTTGCCTCTAGTGAAAGGTGACACTACCTTTAATAATTTTAAACCATATTGACCAATGTGAGTACGATTTGACGGGAAACAACCTCCATAAGCCTACTTTTCAGTGTGCTAAATTTGGTGATGGTTAGTCAGAGGCGTCAAAAGGAGGAGGCCGTCCACAATCCAGTGACTTTTCAAATTAAAATGGAAATCGGCATAGGTGACTTCCTCTGTGTAGAACTCAAAACTGTTGAGGAAAAGTCCACTACATTCTACAAGCAAGACAGCCTTTGTATAATTCCTTGCCTCTTCTTGGTTTAGAGAAATTACTTCAGGATATTTTGGGGGTTTCAAAGCAAAAACCTAGTACCAGCATGCATGATCTGGTGCCATATATGTCGGTATATTTGAGGAAGAATGGATAATTCTATGTGAAAAACTAAAAGTGGCAGCAGTGTGTATGAGTTGGCACATTCGTTTTCTACATTTTCCATCAATATCCACAAACATAAATGGTCGTAAAAAAGTAAATAAGGGAGGGAGCAAGCCTAAGCATGACCAATAAGAAGCAAGGAAATTGAGTGACATGGAAGCCAACCAACGTTTAGAATTGATAAGTAATTGGCAGGCTTTAAGCCCATTTTAAGCTTTTATTTTTCATAACAAAAGATTTTGCCAACAGAGCATACACGCGGTTTCTGGGGAAACCTAAGAAGGATGCAAATTTGGCCTCAATACCTTTTGCGGAAAACATTCTGAAGGTGTAAGCATGAAGTATTCCAGGCATAACAATGTTACCTCCAGATTAGTACTAAAGGTATTGGTACGATATCGCTTCTCGTTCAGAGCTTATGGGATATATCATTTCTGGGGAGCAATGTCCAATTCAGGCCTCATATCACTTCCAAGTCAAATGACCTGGAAGTGATGCCTCTTCTGAGACATGACTTTCAAAGCATTTCCATCTGTCAAATCATGCAAACAATGAACACATTTGAGTTTTCTGGAATGTATTTCTGCTTACTACTGCTTGACAGTAGCCTAAATTTTCTGTACAAGGCCAAGAAATCCTGGCGGAAGAGATTGGTCTTCAGTTTACTCTAGAACCTATTGAGGTCTTCCTGTTGCCTCAGTGCTAGGCTCAGTGAGTTATTCCATGCTCTTGGGTCTCAATTTCAGGAATGGTGTAAGAGGCTGGCATGATCCTATTGTTAGAAGAGGCAAATTCACTTGCTCAAGTGTTAGGAGTCCTAAGCTTAATGTGTCTTATACTTCTAACTGAGCAAATTAAAGGCACTCTTTTCCCACTGGCAGCCAGTGCAAGGATAGGATTTCAAATTGGCTTCTATGTCTTAGAACTAGACCTTAAACTGTTTTGCTAGAATTGATTTGCGTTCTAAGTTGTCCTCAGTAATGATCAGTGTTAAACTTATAATAGGTATATTGTGCTGAGATGCCTGGCCACGATGAACGCCCCCACAGTGATACCCCAGGCTGTGTCTGTAGATCGCTGGCACTTTAGAAGTTGATCTGTTTTATTTGTTCCCCAGCGAAATAGATCTCGAAGTTATGCAGGGATTTTGCTCCCAGGTGAAGTTGATCTAAATATCCTCAGCTCTAGGGAGAAATATGTGCATATTATATCCTGATATGTGGAATACCAGAAAATATTTAAAAAACATTCAATACTATGAGTATGCATGCCAGAATATTGTGCTCCTACTTAGTGCTTAATAAGGTCCTGAATTATTTAGATTGACTGGTGCAATGCATCTGGAATAGTTTATTCCCACTCTGGACAGGTTTTGGTTTTTAGACGGACACTGTAGCATGCTAGATGTTGTGGTTGTGTAGTTCTGGAGATCTGGCTCTGCCATATGGCATTAAAACAGACATTGAAACAGGTCCCTGTCTGCCCCCATAGTCATGCCCTTAACATTAACAGCAAAAACACGGATTGATTTCCAAACAATGACGGAAGTGTGAGTTTTTCACAGTGCCTGTCAGTGGTTTGGCCTCTCTGCAAAGCACAGAAGGCAATGCCACATATTCCATTTGCAATTGAAATTCTGTGTAAATGTGTGTAAAGCGGGTTCATTGTTGTCAATATATGGAAAATAAAGTGCTTACATGTGAGTGAGTGCCGTGTATGTTTACTGGCAGTCAAATGAAGGAGATGCGAAGAAGTGCATTCAGGAGAGATTGTAAAGAGGGTGCTGAAGAGGAAAGAAATGAGATTTAGGGTATGCAGATGGACAAGATGTGAAGAGAAAAATGGCAAACGTGTCTAACATAAACTGCTAATAACGGAAAATCAATACTCCTTCTACAGGCCTCAATGTTTAACTCACAGTCTCACAATTGCAGAATTGAAAAACTTTCAATATTATTTACAATACAATAACTGCTGTTATACATTTATTCAGACCCCATTTTCATTTCAATTTAAGACCTGTCTGCACATATTTCTACGCAACTGATTGCAGCCAGGGCCGGACTGGGAACCACAACCGGCCCTGGCAAAGTGCTCGCCCGGTCCCCACCTCTCCACTCTGGGGGTTGGAGGTGCCGCCGAGCTCTTTGCCGGGACCTGTTTTCGGCCGATTTTGGTACAGGGCCGATTTTGCAGCTATTCTGCAAAAACGGCCCTTTAACAAAAATATCCCACAGGGGCCCAAAACTGGCCTCCACCCATGCGGGGCACCGGGGGATTGCCCGGTGCCCGCTATGGCCAGTCCGGCCATGATTGCAGCCAGCAGCTGTTAGTACTTCCCCAAGCCTGCTAAGAGCATTTTCTTCCAAAGTCAGTGCAGTTTGCAGTGCAAGAAACTGGGCAAGCATACACTTTGAAGGGCCCTAAGTTGTCGCACCGTAACATTTGTACACCACAATAAGTGTTGAACATATTAATGTAGTAAGGTATGGGGAAGTTTAAAATGTGTTTAAATATTTCAAGACTACACGTTCACAATTGCTTTATAAACCTGGTTTTTCTCAATACATTCTTTATTCCCATCTTTTATGCCTACCACTTTCAAACGTCACCATCCACCACTGAAGGCAAAAGCTCTGTGCGAAACCTAAATCTGTCTTTGTCCGTCCCAAATGAGTCTATGACAGATGGCAAGGCCTTACAAGCACAGAGTGTTCAGTGCACCTTGAACTCATTTTAAGAGCCTGGGTATTTTAGTAAGAAACGCTACCCAGGATTTAAATGCTTTAAAACAGAGGTGAACTAAAAGGGAGGATAGAATTCCCGCCCCCCAATTATCGAAGGATGACAGGGAACGCCCTTACAACAACCACACACACACAGGTAAGATTTATTGTCACGTGTTTAAAGAACAACATATGAATTCTGTGCTCCCCAATGACTTTTTGATTGTTCGCTGCGCCAAACAGTCTCGGAATATGAAAGAAATCAGGTAGTACCTCTTGGATGGCTTCATTCTTTTCCATGATTGCAAGAGCGACGGCGGCACACTCTAATGTTGAAAGGCACGTATTAGTGGGCTGGGTCCGAATTACATATTGGCTTGAAAGGTTCGTTTTTAACTGCACCTGAGAAGATGAAACACAGTTGAGAATAATATAGAGGTCTTTCATTTTCCAAACTGCACCTTACAAAAACGGTACAGGGCATGTTTAACACCTCAACTGAACTTCGCTCCACAGTAGACTTTCTCCGTTCACTAGTTCTAAGTACGTCTGGTGGTTATTGTATTCGCTCTCATTCAGATGAGATTACCCAGAGTCAACTTATTCAGAATCTAAATTAATATGGAGTGAATAATATTATTTCTTTACAAATTAAGTATTACTGTGCCCTTTCAGAACTGTCTGTGAAGTGAAACTCAGTTCAGTGCGGCTGAGTAATAAACGTATTTTAATATTCGGTTGTGTTGTTATAACATGTGCAATTAATAACAGGAAACTTTAGCTGTAAATAGGTGAATAATTCTGGCGCTGACTTGTTTTTATCATAGCTGCCAAGGTTTCAGATTGCTATGTGTGACATTTTCATAATTGTAGTGTAATTATGTGAGACATTTCAGGGACTATGAGTGATACTTTTTCGGAAGCAAAATAAAGCAATGACGACTGGGAAGTCATATATATCAGCAATTACACCCATTTGAACAACAACAACACATTTAAATTGATGGAAATCACCAGAACCTGAAGCACCTACTGCCCTCCTACACTGATACTACTGTAAAAAAAAAACTCTCATTAACAGTGCCCGCTGCACCACTACAAACAAAAGAACGTTTCAGTAAATTTCAGCAGTCAGTTATTGTAGTAGGGTCAGATGAGATTACCCAGAGTCAACTTATTCATAATCTAAATTAATATTGAGTGAATAATATTATTTCTTTACAAATTAAGCATCACTGTGCCCTTTCAGAACTGTCTCTGTGAAGTGAAACTCAGTTCAGTGCGGCTGAGTAATAAACGTATTTTAATATTCGGTTGTGTTGTTAAAACATGTGCAATTAATAACAGGAAACTTTAGCTGTAAATACGTGAATAATTCTGGCGCGGACTTGTTTTTATTTTATTTAACAGTTACCTCCTACAGTTTTTGGTTTTTGCTCTCTTCTTCGTAACCAACTCTAGGTGCTATCGCACCTGGACTATCACATCCAATTGAACATAGGCTTCCCGAAACCTCACTTACAACCTGTGGTGGCTGGCACGGATCGGGGGTGGCGAGGCGGAGTGAAAAAATAAAAATAAACGTACCTGTTACAAGGCGCTCCTCTGTCGTCTCTCCGCATCCGGCCGGAAATGAAGCATACAGGCTCCCTCAAGCCAATCCCACGCTCTGAGCGCTGTGGTTCGGCGCTCAGACAGGGACTGTGAGCCTGTGCATGTTCTCCACCCAAGCTGTAATACAGCCTGGGTGGAGAACATGCTAAGAGCGCCTGACTGTTTAGTCGACCCAAGACGGCTGGCCAAACCATCATGCACACTTACAGAGTGCCCACCACTCCTCCCCCTGCTCTGTGAGCAGAGCAGCCCAGCCCCGCTCCACAACCTGCCTCAGCAGGGAAAAATAAAATGATAATAACAATGAGTTATTGTCATTTTATTTTTCCTTTTTTTACACTGCTGAAAAGCAGTGGGGCGCGCTCCTCCACTTTAGCGGAGGAGCTGCCACTGCTTACAACAAATCGTAGTGGTTTTTGAACAAGATGGGCAGAGTGTACTGCTACCTGAATTACATTATATTTATTTTGAAATCACTCCAGTGGCTGCTCGGTGTGTAATTCTAAGCTGTATGCATGTTGAACGTAAATAAGTCACACAGCATGATTGGCTTGAAACTGTGTAATTTATTGAAGAATAAGGGCCTGATTTAGATCTTGACAGACGGGTTACTCCGTCACAACATAGGATATAAGGGACTTAATATTTCAGCAGGATATCCATCACTGTTGTGACGGAGTACCCCGTCCGCCAAGATCAAATTTAGTCAATAAGTCAGCACAAATACAGGCAGCTGTCCCCAGATACTAAGCGCTGCAGTAGTTTCCAACTGTCGGCTCTCGCTGGTTTCCCACCTTGCTCTCACCAGAATCTCAGTTTCCACATTTCGCAATAGCACAGGTGGCACGAGCCAAGGAACACACACATATTATCCCAAGATATAACACATCTCCCTTTTTCCAACCAATTACAAGAAAAAAAACAATAAATAGAAAACAACAAGAATAAAAAAAATAAACATAACATGAGAATTCTGCCTGGGAACGACAACATTTTTACCTAAGAGACAACAATACTGTCACAGGATGCATATATAATAGAGAAGATAGCTTTATATATAATGTTGTTGTATAATCAAAGAACTAATCTGGTAGTTAGCGGTTTTTTGCTATTAGCTGCTTCTTTGAACATGTATCTGTTTTAAGTTTTTGTAGTTATTTCATGACTACTTTATAATGGAGCAGTGTTTTATTGCGATAGAAGATTATCTGAAAATGCAGTCTGTGAATACTTTATGGATTGAAAGTTTTTTGGAATCAATTCTCCGAAATAAACTTTGACTTGACTTGAATGGGATCACAAGTAAGGGAAAAAGATTTATAAAACTGACGCATGCAACTAAGGGGCAAACAGCAGAGGATTTGAATAAGATATACCATGTCATAAAGTAGTATGTATTGACTAGCAGGACCACTTGAGTTACTTTTAAGCACTACAGATCTTTGACCCCGAAAAAGAGATTTGGAGGGGGTTAGGGGGGCAAGGGGTGGTAGCCGCCTGATTGTTTCTGCACAAGTTGTACTCAGTGTACTCGAAAGAGACGGATCCATCGCTCTATGTCACAGGGCACGGTTTCCAGTACTTGGTTTCCACTTAATAATACATTTCTGAGAGTTGTAGTCCACGTTACGATAAACTGTCCCGCTGAACAGCGGCGGTTTCTGAAAAGAAAGCGGTGGTCTGGTGGCAATGACTTGGGAGGGGTGAACGCTGGTTAATGTAGTCTGTATGGCCCGGGACGCAGGGCCGGTGGGTGAGATTTTAAAGGGGTGGGGCGCAAAGTGATTTGCATACAGCACCGTAGCGAGCGAGCGTAGCGAGCGAACCCGAACCCCAAAAGGGGGGTTTGGGGGGGTTACACCCCCCAAGAAAATTTTGAAAAAAAAGAAGAAAAATCGTGCATTTTCAAGCAAATTTGAGAAAGCAGGATGTAAGGACATAAGGTCAAAGGAAAGGGAAAATAGGGGGGAGGAGGGATAAGAAGACAAGGAAACAGTGGATGAGAATCGAAGGGATGGAGGATGAAAGGAAGAAGGAAAGAAAAAAGAAAACGCTGCAGATTTACTACTTTTTTGGTAAACAGGTCAATATTTATATTGAAGGTTCTGATCTAAAATTAATAAGTTAAAACCTCATAGTGAAATTGGGATGACGAGAAGAACGAATATAGACATAGCAGACCCGACTCAAGGCCTCCAGACCAAAATACCAAGCCAAGAATGCAATTATTTTGGGGATGTCACACCCCAAACACTCCCCCTGAATATATGACCTTTTACACGACAGCTCTTAGACTCAGTCCCACAAAAAGTATCAAGATCGCACAAAGAATCATCAGTGATTATGTCCATGTTATCCTTCAGGCAGACAACTTCAGTGGAAAAACTATCCTTGCCATCCAAACATCCTTCAACATGGCACGTCACAACATATTACATTGGAGTTTGTGAGAACATATAGGGAATTTTAGACATCACCCTGGTCATGGGTATCTAATCCTTCTCTCACAACGGCACCTATGAAATTAAACTTTGGGCATCCAAGTCAAGGTACCTTTGTAGTGCTGTAGGATCCCAGATATCATACAAGTATGTGCACTACCCCTAAACAAGTGTTTATAAATAATGTCCTGCTAATGTTGAGACATACAAATTATATTTGATTTTATCTCAGATTGTAGTTGATTAGGGGGCTGGACTAATTAACTGAATGTCTGGGCCACCTACATTACAGGGTGGATGAAAAAAACAAGGTAACCTCTACACTCTGGTTCGCCAGAATTGTTATCTTTCATGAATTCAAATGCTTTAATCTTCCCTGTCGTCAAGGTGGGAGTCCCGTGGTAATTATAATTAAGACTCCCTGTATTTCATTTTTACTGATTTTTACATACAGACAAAAAAACATTTATTTTCTTGTCTGTATTTATTTTTAAATGTGAATAAAAACAGAAATTTTGTGCTTTTTGAGTGATTCTAAATACACTTTGCATTGATTGCCAGGGCAATAACTGTTTGGATTGATAGGAAAAGGGGCTAAAAATGAAGGGAATTTTAATAAAGAGGCTTAAACATCAGTAAATATGCACAAGGCTGATACTGAAATGTGCATATTTTCATATAAGCCATTGATTTTTCTTCTGTGGGTTTTCATATTCCTGAAACCTGGCAGGCATTCAAGCATGACTGCATATTTATTTGTGAAATAAATGTGGAAATATAGCAGTTTCAGCTTTACTTTTATCACAAAACCCATAATAAATATGGATAAATACAGACGGAAACCAGAAAACAATAACATAAAACTTGGAGCCCTAATTGCAATAGACAGTGTAAAGTGAAGCATTGAACAGTAAAGCTTAAACAAGTGATATTGTTAACCAATTCACATAATTTTCGAAAGAACCAAACTCCAGCCAGCTGCTGAGTCACTTGTCCCCTAAAGGACCACCATACATTAGACTTCTCAGCACAAGTTTAAAGGTAATCTAAAGTAGGTCTCCAATGTGGCGAGCTCCTATAATGAAAGGAGAGAGAGTGTCATGTGAAACTATGAAATATATCAATAGAGGAGAATCAAAGTGTACAGGTAAGTAACTTGTTTTTCTGCAATATTGAATGAAAGATGGCCACGAGCTGGAGCATTGGGAGAGAAGCTAACAACACTACTGTGTACATGGCCAATAAATTAAGGCTGTCGGGGGCAGTCGTTCCTTAAGAAGCGCCAACTCCCTATTGCTGAAACCGCAGAAGCTCAACAAAAAGAAAACTTACAAACCGTCCTGCTCTGGCTTACCCCCATAATATGGAATGCACAGCCACCCGTAATGAGGACCATCCCCACGACCTCCTTTAAAAAAGAAGTGCAAAGGCTTCTGATCGACACATTTCTCCAATACCAACCCTGAGGACCGCAGCTGGACGATTCTCATGTAGATAACTCCGGATCATCAATCTACCTAACCGATGGTTACTTTGCAGTTTTTCTGTTCTTACTTATCACTGATTGCTTCTTTTTTATATGTATGCGTTGCCTGCTATTCTTTCAGCGTTCTAATACCCTGATGGGTCATGTTCGCGCTTTTAAAAAAACTCCTCAAATAAATAAATATGTTAAAGATGAGTGTGGATTCATAGTCAAAGAAAAAAAGAAACATATCTGAAAAGTAACAACTAAATATTTCCCACATAACCTCATTTTATAAGTAAGGAGCCATGGCCAAATAATACATTTTATGCTAGCCATGCATGACCTCTTCAAAAATAAATATGAAGCAAGGGTTCAGTCGAAACCAAGAATAGAGTTTTATTTAAAAGCCCACAGAACCCTCTCCAAAACAATCTCTATTGAAACAAATGGCTTTAATGCTTGATCCAAACACTCTTTGTTTTAATAAAATGAAAGGGGAACTCCAGTTAGAGTGACTCCTGACACGTCCACTGGCCACATTACTAAGACACTGCCCTGCCCTTAGCCCTTTGACCTTCTGAAGATTCTGCAACTAGGGCTCCAGCTTCCCCATCTGTCCCTGTCACATCCATATGAAGCCTCCTGCTGCCTTCTTACCTGCATCACTCACAAGCCATAGTCTACAATCTTGAGGTCTATGCTGTCACTACCTCCGGTAAAAGGACACAGAAAATGTGGCAATTGTGTATCGTGCGACAACACAATAGAGGGTACAAAATTCCAATATGGGAAAAAATGTATATTCCACGAAGAGTTTACAAATTGCAACACGCAAAATGTAATATACTGTGTAATATGCCCGTGTCAAAAGGCGTACATAGGCAAAACAAGTCAACAGATAAGAAAAAGAATTACACAAAACAGGTCGAGAATTAAATGCAAAACACCGAATGCACCAATGGTTGCCCACTGTATCGAGATGGGTCATTCAGAAAAAGACATGAAATGGACAGTCCTGAAACATATTGTGGGAAACAATGTGGAGAACGCTATGTCAAAAGTTGAAGCTAAAAGTATTTTGTATCTGGACACAATAGAAAATGGCCTCAATGAGATGTCCGAACTCACGAATTATACATAAATAGAGAACCCAATCAGCTGTTCATGTCCTTACATCCAACAACATGATGTTCAAGAGGGCGCTTTGATTACATTTGAGGAACATAATAACGTAAACAAATTATAAAACAAAGACCAAAATAAGCTGCACGGACGCCTGCCATGATTATGGCATAAGGAATAAGTTCTAGCAAGACTCGTCAAAAATGTCTACACAGATAAAACGACAAACTGTCGGTCCGTACAGCATTAAGCATGAAGATTCAAAAAAAAGTTGAAACTACAACTTCCAACATTCCGAAAAACCACGTGACACCATCACAGCAAAAAGATCACGTCACACACTATACGGAGAACGAAGACGCCAAACCCGGAAGGCTACCGGCAAGAAGGACGACGAAGACGAAGAGTTCCGTAAGGCGACCCAGGAAGAAGCACTCATAAAGAAAACACAAGGTATGAAGCAAATTATACGTCAAGAAAATCGACAAAAACTCCGCAATGAAGCGAAAAGCAAGGCGCACAGTCCAGAAGCTGTAGTTTAATGACTTGAGACGAACAAGACTCTAATATGAGTCGAAAAGCAAGGCGCACAGTCCAGAAGCCGTAGTTTAAAGACTTGAGACAAACAAGACTCCAATAGGAGGCGCAAAACCACTTTGGCGATAGTATAGATCCTTTAAAGATAAAATGTGTGACAAAAGAATATAAATAACAAACGTATTCACTAGTGTGTATAACTGCTTTACCCCATAGATATAGAACGAGACAACCAGCCTACGGGCAGTTCAAGAATGAAGAAAGGCAAGCCGTGTTCCCCTCACAGAGAGTAAAAAAAGAAGAGCTGAGGGTATGTAATCGAAGATTTCCCATAATGCATGATAAACGTTAACACTTAGTTAAACCAGAGATCCAAAACACTAAATATAGATTTTCGCCACACAGGTGAGAATAGAAACAATAACCTTCCCTCCGTCGACAACAAGGCAGGTATGTATACATCTGAAAGGAAATGACAATGATATAAAGTTATGCAATCTAGTACTTCTTGATAAAAAAATACTAAACACTAAAAAAAGCCAATTTATTATTTTATAGATTGGAAAACCTGTCCTACAACACATTAATCACAGCCCTGAAGAAGACCTTGACATAAACAAGAGTGCAGGTCCCACACCGACAAGGTCGAAACGCGTCGGCGATATATATTGGTCATATATATACATAAATGAATGCTAAATAGCATTGTCAGTATTTGGTGAAAAAAAGACATATTTCCCAATATAAGAACTGAAAATCGCAAGATAAATTTGTGTTGACTGTATTTGGTAAAGGACCACCACTTATGAAAGTGGATATGATCAAGAAAATGTGAGATCTTGACAATCTCAATCCAGTAGGACCTTGTGTACAAATGTATATAAATGTACAGTATGAGAAAGAACGTTGTAAATATTGTCAATGTATTAAATGTATGGTAAAAAGGATAGTTGGTATGTGTTAAAAGAATACACAAAGAAAAAGAAAAACATATTTGAATACATTCAGAGTCAATAAAAGGGACTTCTGTGAGAAAAAGAATTGTGTAATTTATGGTGTCAGGGGTACCCACTATTGAGATAAACTGTATTTTTGATTCAAGGCCCTGTTCTCCTAAGAGAATCATCCCCTATATATAGAACCAATTTCAGGGTAGACACCAAGTCTACGAGGGAATTCTAGGAAATAAGACGCAAGTAGCTAAACGTTCACCAGCAGGTCATTGAGATCTAGACTTAGTAAGGTTTCATACACGTCCAACTGATCTTCATCCAAATCAAGTTTTCACAATTAGCTCCAGAATAATAAAAGTGGTGTTTAATCAACGGTATTTTTCAAGACAGTACTAATCAAGCTTCAAAATAACACCGCATATAAATGTCAGAACCCAAGACATTAAGCTTCAGAGAAGAAGACATAGAAGAATTTCTAAAACGACCCTCCACACTTAACCCAGGAAGTATAGTCACAAACCCTAATCAACAATCAGAACTAGAGAAGATAACTAGACTAAAAAAGAAACAAATAAGGACTGCATTACATGGAGAAGTCCTTTTTGAACACATGAGAGCAGAAACTATACCAGTAGGTCTGCAAGTTAAGAATGTTCCAGTGATTTTTGTTGACCAACCAGAATACCTTGATGGTTTCAGCCATATAGGAACAAAGTGCTCCAGGGACTGGATGTTCCATTCAATTAAAACTGCAGAACTTTGAGTCTAAAAGAACTTGAACAAATCAAAGAACTGGAGGAAGCCCAGTTGAACAACACAGCATTAGAGAACGCACAAGCACTACTGGTGAAAATACAAAAAGAAAACGAATTGTTTAGGAAAAATACAGAAGACGCTAAAAAATCAAAACTTCAGAAAGATATCAGTAATTTTTCCGAAAAAAATATGTATCCATATTTGGATAAGGACTTCTATAAGCAACCTCAAAATACCGGAGTATTACGAACATACGGAGGAAGAAGTAGACGACAATTTCTGACCTTCTCAGACGCATCGTCATCATCAGACAGTTCACGTGACACGAACCCCTCGATAAGCACAGCCATACACCAACAGGGCCAAATCTATCAGCCGGCACCTTTTTTGGACAGAGGAAATCGCCGACCCAGAGGCAGAGCACGAGGCACAAGATGGTACAATCCACAGTCCAACCAATTTCAGGGACAAATTACCACAAGAAGGAATGTCTATCGCTGGTAAGAAGAGAAGAAAATCCAATATACAATTTATCCAACTATGAGCTTACGTCCCAGGAAATGAATGTGCTACAAAAAGGGCTTTCCTTCATTCCAACAGTCAAACCAGACTTAGGACTCATCAAATTAGAAATTATACAACTGTTCAGAAAAATGAGACTAAAAATCTTCTTTGCAGATCGACCTGACTATACAGAGAGAAACTACTCTGGACTAAAAAATCAGTCCACCTTCTTCCCAAACACTACTAACATGCCGATTGAGCTGCTGACATTTGAGAAAAACGTACTGCGAGACCTGGCAAACTTAGAGAACAAAAGGATCTATACCAAATGGAATATGCCAAAACAAGAAAAATTGGCATTGGAAAATCTAAAGAAGAACGACAAAATCATCGTGAAGCCGGCCGACAAAGGCGGGGGAGTAGTGATACTCCAACGCGAACAGTACGAAGCTGAAGTGACCAGACAACTAAGCGATGAGCAATACTATCGGAAAACAGATGAAGATTGGAATAATAAAATCAAGTCCAAATTAGAGATACTAAAAAATAAAGGAGAAGAAGAAGGATGGCTGTCGAAAAAAGAAGCCAAATTCCTGATTAATGATAACCCACGGACACCATTAATGTACATCTTGCCCAAGATACATAAGGACCAAAGGAACCCTCCAGGAAGACCTATAATATCCGGTGTGAACTCTATATTGGAGCGCCCAGCAAAATATGTCGACACTTTTTTGAAGCCACTAGTCGTAGAAACAACAAGCTACATCAAACATACCATGCAAGCAATAACTATTTTGGAGCACCATCCCTTTGAAGAGGAAGAAGAAATTCTAGTCACACTAGACATCGTTAGTCTCTACTCAAATATCCAATAAGAAGCGGGTTTAGAGGTAATGAATGTCTTTCTAGAAAAAAGAGAACGTCCCCATAATGTACCGACAGATTTCCTCCTACAATTGGCAGAGATATGCTTAAAAAATAACTTTTTTACATTTAATGGCAGTAAATATATCCAAGTGAAGGGCACAGCGATGGGGTGTCCCTTTGCTCCAGAAATGGCCATAATGTTTATGGCAATGTTCGAGGAAAGATGGATCTTCCACAACAACCCATATGACGGCCACATTAAAATGTGGTACCGTTATATAGACGATGTTTTCATGTTATGGCGAGGGAGTGAAGAACAGCTAAGAAATTTTACCAGATGGCTAAATGATAGAAATCGTTACATCCAATTCACAGTAAACAAGAGCAAAACTGAGATGAACTTTTTGGATCTTTTAATCAAACATGAGGATGGTTACATATACACGACTCTATACACCAAAGAAACGGATAGAAATACCTTTCTACATTATAGAAGCTTCCATCAAAGAAATCTAAGAGAAAACCTGCCCTTGAGCCAATTCATGAGAATACATCGTAACTGCACAAAAAAAGAAGATTATTTTGCCAATGCCACAATACTGCTTGAAAAACTTCTGGAAAGAGGATACCCAAAAAAACTGCTAAAAAAGCCATGAAGAGGACGTGGTACACCCCAAGAGAAGCCTTGTTGACTCCAAGAAAGAAAGATGAAAAGACACCGCTGGTATGTGTTACCACGTTTTCTGGTGTGACCAATGAAATCCAAAAGATAATAAGAAAAAATTGGAACACAGTAAAGAGCCTAGAACAGTTCAAAAATCTACCTATCTTTGCATTAAAAAGAAACTCAAGCATCAAAGACAAACTTGTGAGGGCCAATACAACTGTCAAAAAACAAGATACATCATTGAGGTCTATGCTGTCACTACCTCCGGTAAAAGGACACAGAAAATGTGGCAATTGTGTATCGTGCGACAACACAATAGAGGGTACAAAATTCCAATATGGGAAAAAATTTATATTCCACGAAGAGTTTACAAATTGCAACACGCAAAATGTAATATACTGTGTAATATGCCCGTGTCAAAAGGCGTACATAGGCAAAACAAGTCAACAGATAAGAAAAAGAATTACACAACACAGGTCGAGAATTAAATGCAAAACACTGAATGCACCAATGGTTGCCCACTGTATCGAGATGGGACATTCAGAAAAAGACATGAAATGGACAGTCCTGAAACATATTGTGGGAAACAATGTGGAGAACGCTATGTCAAAAGTTGAAGCTAAAAGTATTTTGTATCTGGACACAATAGAAAATGGCCTCAATGAGATGTCCGAACTCACGAATTATACATAAATAGAGAACCCAATCAGCTGTTCATGTCCTTACATCCAACAACATGATGTTCAAGAGGGCGCTTTGATTACATTTGAGGAACATAATAACGTAAACAAATTATAAGACAAAGACCAAAATAAGCTGCACGGACGCCTGCCATGATTATGGCATAAGGAATAAGTTCTAGCAAGACTCGTCAAAAATGTCAACACAGATAAAACGACAAACTGTCGGTCCGTACAGCATTAAGCATGAAGATTCAATAAAAAGTTGAAACTACAACTTCCAACATTCCGAAAAACCACGTGACACCATCACAGCAAAAAGATCACGTCACACGCTATACGGAGAACGAAGACGCCAAACCCGGAAGGCTACCGGCAAGAAGGACGCCAAAGAGACGAAGACGAAGAGTTCCGTAAGGCGACCCAGGAAGAAGCACTCAAAGAAAACACAAGGTATGAAGCAAATTATACGTTAAGAAAATCGACAAAAACTCCGCAATGAAGCGAAAAGCAAGGCGCACAGTGCAGAAGCCGTAGTTTAATGACTTGAGACGAACAACACTCTAATATGAGGCGAAAAGCAAGGCGCACAGTCCAGAAGCTGTAGTTTAAAGACTTGAGACAAACAAGACTCCAATAGGAGGCGCAAAACCACTTTGGCGATAGTATAGATCCTTTAAAGATAAAATGTGTGACAAAAGAATATAAATAACAAACGTATTCACTAGTGTGTATAACTGCTTTACCCCATAGATATAGAACGAGACAACCAGCCTACGGGCAGTTCAAGAATGAAGAAAGGCAAGCCGTGTTCCCCTCACAGAGAGTAAAAAAAGAAGAGCTGAGGGTATGTAATCGAAGATTTCCCATAATGCATGATAAACGTTAACACTTAGTTAAACCAGAGATCCAAAACACTAAATATAGATTTTCGCCACACAGGTGAGAATAGAAACAATAACCTTCCCTCCGTCGACAACAAGGCGGGTATGTATACATCTGAAAGGAAATGACAATGATATAAAGTTATGCAATCTAGTACTTCTTGATAAAAAAATACTAAACACTAAAAAAAGCCAATTTATTATTTTATAGATTGGAAAACCTGTCCTACAACACATTAATCACAGCCCTGAAGAAGACCTTGACATAAACAAGAGTGCAGGTCCCACACCGACAAGGTTGAAACGCGTCGGCGACATATATTGGTCATATATATACATAAATGAATGCTAAATAGCATTGTCAGTATTTGGTGAAAAAAAGACATATTTCCCAATATAAGAACTGAAAATCGCAAGATAAATTTGTGTTGACTGTATTTGGTAAAGGACCACCACTTATGAAAGTGGATATGATCAAGAAAATGTGAGATCTTGACAATCTCAATCCAGTAGGACCTTGTGTACAAATGTATATAAATGTACAGTATGATAAAAAACGTTGTAAATATTGTCAATGTATTAAATGTATGGTAAAAAGGATAGTTGGTATGTGTTAAAAGAATACACAAAGAAAAAGAAAAACATATTTGAATACATTCAGAGTCAATAAAAGGGACTTCTGTGAGAAAAAGAATTGTGTAATTTATGGTGTCAGGGGTACCCACTATTGAGATAAACTATAGTCTACAATCCCAGCTGCTGCCCTTCTGATGCTTGTGTGGTCCTACCTCCGGCAACCCTGCAGCTCCTTGGGATCTAGCCTAACCACTAACGTTGATACCCTGCTTCTTGCACACTCCCCTTGTCCTTTGCCTCCTTGCCTGTTTATCACTCTTCATTTCCTCTGCTTCAATTATGGGGTTTTCTTTGCCTCTGTCCATGCATACCCATGTCCCTTGCCCCAGAACCGCTGACACTCCACCATGCCACACTCCTGAGCTCCATGCCCTCTTACCCGGATCTTGCTGGCGCTCTGCTCCAGATCCCTGGTGTGGTGGTCTTGTCACGGGCACTGCTGGCACACTGGTCGCGACTCTTCCTGGCACCAGCGACTCTGTGGCAGTCCATGCTCTGGGCAGCTTGCCTCCTGCAGGGGTATCTGCGTGCCTCCATGGACCTCCGGGGCAGGTGACACTGTACTCGGGGTGGGCAGCATTGTAACCAAGGAAGGTAACACTGTGCCAGGCACAGGTGGCACTGTTACCAAGGTGGGTATAGAAGTACCTGGGTTGAAAAGTGCTACATTGAGGGTGGCGAGCTGATCCTGAAGGTTGGGAAGGGTGGAACCCTCGTCAAGTGTCACCGTAAAAATGTCAGAGAACCCATCCTTAGCAGGGAGTTGATTCCCTGGCTCGGGGAGAGGGCCATTGCCCTTCTGGGACCCATTGAGCTCCTCTGGCGCCCCCATCTGTCTCGCAGGAACGGTCCCAATAGGAGGGTTCTGAGCGTTCTCCATTCCCTTCGCCCACTAACCCACGGATGGGGTGAGGACAAAAGGACTAAGGGTTCTGTCAGTCTCTGAAGAAGCCTGAAGACCTCTCCCTGGCCACGAGAGCTGACTTCAGCCTGAAAATATGTCCCTAAGCCCAAGGTATTTGGAGAAGTGTCTATGCCCCCCTAAACATCTTTTCCTGCCCCCATGAGTGCTGCTTCTACCCTATTTACCCCTGAGGACCTGTCCTTCCCCAGAGGCCCTGTTCCTTGGAAATCCGTCTCAGCACACCCGAGTTTGTCCCTTCCCCTCTTAGTTCAATTCAATATTTATTAAAGATTTGAAACTCCTAGGAGGTCCACATAAAAATACATACATAATATTACAAGTAATAAAACATAAGAGAGTTCAAATGAATTCCCCTCTTAGATCTAACCCGGCCTCTGAAGATCCGTCTCTGCTTCAGTCAGATCAGGGCCTTCCCCTTTCAGAGCTGCCACTGTACCCCTATCAGATCCACCCCTTTATGGGGTGCTCATGTAGCGCCCTCAGATCTGCCCCAATACCGCGTTAAAAGGTGTCCTTACCTCTGCACCACCTTCAAATAGGCCCCGACCCGTTTCACATCTGCCCTTGTACTTTAATTGCCATAGGCGCACTTCAGATGCACCGTGTGCTCCTGGGTTCTTTTCTGGAACACTGCATATCTGCCCTGTGGTAGATCAGGATTTCCCCTGGCACTCTCAAGTACTCCCCAGTATAATTCCATCCACTGTACTCGCTGCCCGAGCCCCTTTAAACTGCTCCAATGCCCCTTGCCTCTTTTCACATCCAAGAGCGTCCCTTGGGATCCAATAGATCCTTGAACCTCTTTCAGATCTGAGCACCTACCTCTTCTGATCTGCCCCTCTGCCGCTTTAAATCCTCTGCTCTGCCTCCCCCAGCTCTACCCAGTTACCCACTTCAGATCTGTACCTGTGCTGTATCATGTTCAGATATTCGGCTACACCCTTAAAAGCTGCCCTTTTATATTTCTTTCGCCTTACTCCGTCTCGCCCAGGCGCCCCAACGCTGCTGCCCCCTCGGATCTGCCCCTGTGGCTCGGGTCCTGGCACCGACTCTCCCCGGCAGAGAAGTATCCCCGGCCGGTGTCGCTTCCTCTCCGCTGCTCCACCTGTGCTCAGATGAACAGGTGAATCTGACACTGGACGGAGCTAGCGGGAGATGTGGCGGGGCGGGAAGTTGACAAAGGTCACAGTCACACCTCCTCCCTGGCAGCAGAGCCTCCTCCCCAGCGGCTGCGGGCTCTCCAGGGCAGGCTTCCCCTCCCACCCCCAGCTCCTTGTAACAGATCTGTCCCTGTCACCTAAGGTTCACCGGGCTGCCGCTTCCTGCAGACACCGGGCGGCTTCCTGCAGCCGCCGGGGATGCTTCCTCTGCAGCCAGCAGAGCAACCGGCCCTCCGCTGCAGTACGGGATTTCTTACTTGTACTCTATCCGGCGCAATCCGCATATCATGCAAATAGCCTGCAAGTGAAAGGTGCGGTTGTGTCACCGATGAAACACGTCTCAGCAAAAATGTCATTCATTAATGGAGTTGCAGCTTAACAACGTCACGTCGCGCACGTGAAACGGAATGCCCATGGCCAATCACTGAATGGCTTCGCATGCTGAAGTCACAGTGATTGGCCACGATAGTGCTGAGCGGCCTGAGCCAGTGTGCCACCACCCACGACGTGCGGCATCCAATAGTGGATTGCCTGTCCTTCAGCACGGTGGACCAGCCAATCCTGGCGCTGCATAAGCGCCAAGATTGGCTAGGGGGGCACACAGACTCCTCGCCCTGGCGCCTTCTGAATCAACGGGGCCAGGCTAAAGACGCACACCCTGGCCCCTTCGGTCCGTGCTGGTCAAATTGACGGTAACGCGCATGCGCAGGCAAGTTTCTGCCCTGAATGCCTCTTGCGCAGCAGAGTCCAAGGTGTTTGTTATTGTTGTTGTTACTTGTTACCCAGGTTACTCCCAGCCCCACCCCCTGCGCACTCCCGATTACATCGTGTCTGTCCCGGTTGAAGCACTGTGCTGCGCTTCATTTTATTTGGTGCCATGAGTCTCTTGTCGCAGCCGCAGGTGCGTCCACCAGGCTTAGTGGGGCTACGCCCCTACGCCCCAATGGACGCACCGCGGCTGCCGGGACGTCCAGGGCTGGATGTTCGGTTAGCTTCAAGTGCATGCTGTAAGCCCAGAGTTAGAAGTGGGCGAGATCGGCAGGGCTCAACGTGCCCCTACTTTTTTTAATTTTAAACTCGCGACCCAGGACGGTAGAAATAGCCAAGGTCTATAGATAAGGCTTGGCATTCCTGGCCGTTCGGGCAGAGAAAGAAAAGGCCTGTATCTTCCTTCTTGCTCAGTGAGGACAAGTGCAGTGTCCATTTTTCCTGCTCTGCCGTTGTCAGCGAACTACCCCCTCCATCTATTATACTCTTCCTCCCTCTCTTTCTGTCTTGCTACTTCTCACTTACTGAAAACCGTGACTTCAAGAAACGGTTATTACTCCCTCTTTCCTCTCCTATGGTTTATTTGTTCATCCGTGAAATGGATCCAAAAAGTAAAACACTTTTGCTGGAAATGTCGTCTTTTTCGGACATGTTTCTATTCCAAAGTGCAGCCTTGAGACAGAGAGAAATAAAAGGTTTAAAATGTGAAAAACAACTAAAGAAACCAAGACAGAGTGGTCGCAAAGTGGCCCGATTGATTTTAACCACACCCAAACACATTAGCTTCACTTTACAGAGTTTGCCAGTGAAGCACTACTTTTGTTTTCTTGTCTTTCTTTGAACGTGGTTTTCCCAGGGTAGGGAAGTGCACCATTGCTGGAGGTACTGTGCAATTTATGCTTGATTGGTGGATTGGAAAACAGATTGTGTACCGTGACTCTGAGTTCAGGGATGTGGTCTTTTTAAACCATACTGCTTACGTTTTGTAAGGATATAAGCAATGGACATTGAAACGGGTCCCTTACGGGCCCTGTAGACATATCCTTAACTTTTTTAGTCACAAACACTCATTAATTTCTGAATAATGAATGTAAAACTATTAAGGTAACCATGTTGTTTCTGCCTACATTTCACATGCTATACTTAATCTTGGATTCCCTATGAGTGTTTTTTACAGGATGCTATTGCTTTTTTTTCAGGCAGCATTTACTCTTGTGTAGTACTGAATTTGAATTGAGTTGCATCCAGGTGATTATAGCTGGGCACAGTTGGGTTGTAATTGAAGGCAGTGCGAGTTTCTCTCAGTGGGGCAGTATGGTGTTCAGTGGGGGAGAGGATGTTGCACTTTGGCCAGAGCTGCCAAATTTGGAACTGGGGAGCCAGGTTCAGCCTTCATGACCAGTCCACCAGACCACTCTTCTGAGGGAGCAGATTCCCATGCTAGACCTTAGAAGCCCTGGTGTCATTGGAACCAGCAGGTGGACCCTAGCGGTGGCAAGGTTGGGTTAAGGTTGAAGGCTTGTCAACCACAATTCATGCTGAAGTTCAGCTCCAGTCTTGTGGAAGGTCCTATGAAGCAGCACACCCCAGAGCGACAGAGACTGTCACTGAGGTCACAGGACCCTTGAGCAGGGCAGCTCTAGAGCGGTGCTACCGGTGTGATCTCACCGGGCGCTGACGTCGGATGGGGGGTGCCATTTTTGAAAGTATATTATGTTTCTAAAAGCGCTTCCTGCCTCCTTCCTGCCCTCCAGCAATTTTCGGCAACAATAATAATGTCATGATAACTCCAGTGATTAATGTTTTTCCTAGAGGGAGATGGAGATTTGTCAAGTGGAGGTTTTGATTCATGGAAAGGAACCGCAGAGGGTTAATGTGCCTGCTGCAAAGAACATGTACCTTGCAGATCACAAAGTGCACATAAAATAAATAGGTCAGTGGGCTACTGCTTTTGACAGTGAGATCCTTTTGTTACTAGCAGTTTATATGTCACAACCCTAACATAGAACAGTGATTTATTAACTGTCATCTAAGAGCTGCATGCAAACTGCAAGCTATAAATTAGAGGGTACTGATTTTTCCCCAGTCTTTGATTATCCTAATGTTGCAAAAAGGGTTCATTTGGGTAGGAATCAATTCTGCTTATTAAAGAGAACCCGCAACCATGGTATTACGTTCTAAACTCAGAGTTTGTGTTTCTCCAGACCAATCACTATTAAACTGTACTGACTACTATTTTGGTTCTAATGCCACTCTACACAATGTAGTCCTTTGTGTTATGTAACATTTCACAAACAGTGATTTACACATGAATGATTGAGTGTCTCAGTGTAATGTGTGTGATGTAAAGTGCTCTGACACCCTACACTGGTATCAGTGGCGCTGTATATCAAATTAAATGCATCCGAGCCAGAGTGTGGTTATGGAGACTTGAGGGCCACAGTTAAAGGGTGGTAGTGAGGGAATCTGTGGCGGAGGGAGTCATGGGGGGGCACAGGGGTCCACCAGCGAAAAAGCCACCCATGCACCTTACTTAAAAAATAATACTATTCCTGTAGGACTCCAAGTGAAAAATATACCAGTAATTTTTATTAATGATAACATTTATTTAGGTAAATTTGGAGGTGTGGGTACAAAATGCTCCATTTATTGGATGGCATTATCCATAGAAACCGCTCTTAGATTAAATGACGAGGAACTGAAGGAAATTCAGGCTCTAGAACAGGAAATAAGTACCATTAAAAATGCAAAATATGTATTGGAGTCAGTACAAAAAACCATAGCAGAATTTGAAACCCATACTACAAATGTGAAAGCAACGAAAGTTGCTAGAGACATAAAAAATTTCAAATTGGAAGAAATGTACCCCTACTTAAAAGAAGATTTTTATTTAAATAACAATCAGAGTGCTTTACATCTTCAATATAGAGGTAGATCACGAAATAATTTTATCACATTTTCAGATACCTCCTTAGATTCAGATCAAGGGTCAAACAGCGGTTACCATACCTATCCCCAATACCCAAGAGCACAACCACCTTTTTTTGGCAGAGGCAGTTACCGAGGCAGAGGGGGTGAGCAAACATGGAGAGGATACAACCAACAAGTACGTCAGTTTCCATCACCAGGTCAATATCAATCTCCAGTAATTTATCAGAATCAAGAACAAGAACCCTTCCGCACTCGGAGGAGAACCTACAGACGTTGAATCAAAGTAGTATAAAAGCAGTGGATAAATCCGAAACTATACCGATCTACAATTTATCCAAGTAAACTCCAACAGAATCTGAATTGGCGGTGTTGTCCAAAGGACTTTCCTTTGTGCCTATGGCTTTACAGAATCCAGTAGACACTAAGATAGAAATTTTACATTTCTTGAGAAAAGTACGGTTGAAAGCATTCTATGTGGAAAGAGAAATGAAAGAACAAACCAATATAAGTGGGCTTGGGAATAAATCTACATTTGTTCCTGAAAGCATACTTCTTCCTACGGAAGTTTTGGTATTTGAGGATCCCGTATTGAGAGACTTAGATTCATTACAAAAAAAGAAAATCTTCTACAATAACAACTGCAGTAGACAAGAAAATTGGCATTGAAAGATATGGGGGGAGAAATTGTTCTTTGGGACAAGGACGATTATGATGATTATGATGATGAGGTAATACACCAGCTGTCCAACCCCATACACTAAAGAATTTTGGAAAACAACCCTACACTGGAATTACAATCTGAAATTTTAGAAATTACCTGGGAAGGACTGGAAGAAGGATGGCTTTGCCAGAATGAGTTTGATTTCTTGAATGGCAATAACAATAAAAAAATACAGAATATCTATGTCCTACCCAAGGTGCATAAATCCATAACTAAACCACCCGGTAGGCCGATAGTATCAGCGTGTGGCTCACTTCTTGAGAAGGTAGCTAAATACATTGATACATTCCTATTTCCCTTGGTTAAAGAAACACGCTTGTATGTCCGTGATACTATGGATTTAATATCACAAGTGGACACGTGGAAGGCTTGCCGTATGACAATGAAAAACAGTGGTTGGTATCTTTCGATATTGAATCGTTATATACCAATATACCCCAAGATGAAGCATTGGCAGTTATAAGATGTGCCTTAGACAAACGAGAACGGCCCCATCCAGTCCCCACTAATTTTTTAATATCACTAGCATATTTATGCTTAAAAAATAATTTCTTTAATTTCAAGGGCAACTTGTACTTGCAGGTCTCTGGAGTGGCGATGGGCTGCAGCTTTTCTCCAGAGAGTGTCAATCTGGTCATGTCTGGATCTATGGCGACACCAACCCCTTAAATGCTATGTGGGGTTTTGGTGTTGTTACATAGACGACATATTCATGGTATGGGAAGGAGAAGAATTGAAATTCATTGATTTTCACAATTGGTTGAATCAAAGAACAGTAGAATTTAATTTTACTATTTCTAAGAATCAGAACAAGTTAAACTTCTTAGATGTATATGCTCAACATGAAAACAGTCTGTTGACAGTAAGTCTATATACAAAATCTACAGATCGCAACACCCCTTTGCATTTCTCAAGCTGTCACCCTCGGACATTGAAAGAAAATTTACCATATGGACAATTCCTCTGGGTGAGGAGGAACTGTACCAATAAGGAAGATTATGTCCATAACGCCAATACTCTGAAAGACAAATTATTATCACATGGCTATCCAAAAAAGTTAGTGAGATCGGCCCTCAAGAGAGCATGGTACACGCCAAGACAATCACTTCTCACACCTAAACAATCAGAGAAGAATACTCCTCTTACATGTGTCCTAACATTCGATCCGAAAGCAAACCGTGTTAAAAAAATCCTTCAAAAAAACTGGAAATTGATCGAACCTTTAGGAATCCAAAAGCTGCTCTTTGCTTTTAAAAATGGCAAAAACATCTGGCAACAACTGGTGAGAGCAGGTAGGACGATGGAGTCCCCGAAAAAGACCTGAGAAGTTTTCTGAGTTTAACACCAGTGGTCGGGCATTATCGTTGTCAAAACTGTATGGCCTGTAGACTTACAGATGATTCTAAACAAGTAGAGATAAATGGTCAGATACACCATCAAAAGGTATTCTCGAATTGCAATTCCAAGAATGCAATATACTGTATAAAATGCCCTTGTGAAAAATATTATATAGGGCAAACTACTCAATCTGTAAAGAAGCGAGTACTCCAACACAAGTCAAGAATAAAATGTAAGGTACAAGGGGCTCCTTTGGTACAACATTTCGTTAATTCAGGCCATTCTGAAAATGACATTAAGTGGTCAGTATTAATAGTGATTGTGAACTCAGTCGGAGAGGAACTCCAAAATAAGTTGAATAGATTAGAGGCCCGGTTTATTGAGAAATACCAGCTACAGAGGGTCTCAATGACAGAGATGAGGTTTGGGCGATATTACAAACCTAAATAGAAGCTGGAAATAACAATTCTTAGATCTGGACATCTGTGAATGTGATTTATTTACTGTTTTATATTCCAGCCATTATGTATATAGGGCTTTTTATATGTGAAAACGAGACTGTAATGGAGTGACGGTCTATCACTGGGTGACGAGATGGTAATATTTTTTCTCTTCTTTTAGTTTATTCTCCAGAAGGTTTTAGGGTTCCTGAGTTGGAATGTGAGCCATGGAAACGGATGTTTGTTCCATATATCTATAGGTTGTGTTTGTTGGGCCTCGTATTTTAAATTAATACCACATTCAGTGTGGAATTATAGAGTTTTCCCCTTTATCACTATTTCCTTAGTTACTCGGTTGAGAGTATATGGGGCGGGGTCTGAGTTTAGAATGACAAATTCTCTTATAGGCAATTTGTATTTTTTTTTTTAGTTGAGCATATATTTATCCTTGCGATTTACACTGATCAATATATATATATTTTTGGGCACACGAATGCTATGCCGGTTTTACTCCCCGACGAATATTTATTCGGTTTTCATTGATGAGGAAGTATATTCGCTTCCGCATCACATGACTTTATGTACGCGAGAGACACGGAGATGGCGGGCGTTTGAATGAGTGGGGCGGATGATTAACGCTGTTAGGTAAGAGACTTGGAGGCATGTACAGGAGACCTCCCTCTCCTTGGTCTTGTCCTAATGGAGTTCTTTTACAAGCAATAGGTAATAGTTTGGTTTGACAATGGTCTCTGTCGAATTCCAGAAAGACAGAAAGCAGGGATTATAATAATACAGAAGACACCTCTGGAAGTGATTACGTGGGTGCCCTTCCTTCCTTCCCCCACCTATAGTTATAAGTATAGTGTCTCTTATTTTTTATTTTTTAGTTCTATAGATACAATTTTCTTTGCCTTGATTAGTTAGTGTATATTTTTACCTCTAGTTCCTGGTAGAAGAAGATACCGACTACGTTTCATTTTAAGAATCGGTCCCTAGAAAGATACGTGCCCTGGGTGGCATTTTGAATGGACCTCCATAGGTATTTATTTCGGTTTGATGTGATTGAGTATTTCGAGAATGTTCCTTGTTTTTATTTCATCCTTACATGATGCTTTGGTATCACTGGGTGCACTTTTTCACTCTTTTACACGGTGTTTGATTGTAAGGCACGTTGTGATTGGCCTCAGTTTAGGGTCAGAATATTTTTAGACACTTTAAGGTTTAGGCTATCTGGCCGTCACTTCAGTATTCAAGAAAACGTTTACGTTTTTATGTGTAATTTTTTAATTACCATATGATATCTGTATGTATATTTGTAAATGTCATAAATAATGGAAGATGAATAAGGTATTCTTGATATTGTAGGTTGGTTTGAATATGTGGTTACTCTGAAGCCCAAGTCCTGATGAGGCCCGGAAGTTGGTGGGCTGAAACGCGTCGACAATACAGTGGAAGACACTCGAGCTGCAGGGGGGCCCTTTAGCACAGTACTCCGGCCTGTCAGCTCCGGATTAAATCCGGAGCGGGGGCCCCTCTGTGCACCCTGCAGGAGGGGCCCCTGAACTTCCGTTATGCCACTGCGCAGTGTTATCTGAAATACGGCAGCAGCTAACGAGAAATATCACACTGCAGCGTCATGAGAGGCTGACGAAAGGGGACCTGACGGGTACGACTGATGGCGTCAAGGGGCGAGACGAGGCTGCGATTGTTTGTTGACTCTCGGACGGCAGATCGGTTGGACGAACGCGGAGTGCCTCTCCAGTTTAATGGTGATCTGGGGAGCTGTAGTCATAGAGGTGGTTCCCGCGACTCTATTGAGGTGGTGTGATACGCCCAGGTGGTTGTTTAAATACACACCCGTGAACTAAATACTTCTGTAGACCCAGAATTTATATTTTCGGAGTTTCAAGGAGAGATCAAACTGTTTTGTCCCGTAGGAGGAGGTTGGCTGTATCCCTCAGGGTGGTGTCCCCTCTCGGGGGGGACCGCTTGATCATTTTAAGTACCCTTGTCCTGATGAAGCCACAAGATACTACTGGCGGAAACGCGACCGCGACTGCGTCGACAGATAATTAATTGTGTTCCCCCCCCCCTTTTTTTTACTTTTGTTTAGGGTACACAGTTGTTTATATAATGTATATATTGCTATTATAAGTTTTGTTTATTGTATATATTCTGGCCACCTTTTTTGTGATTCATAATATTGTCCTTCTTAAATCATATCATTTAATGATGACAAAAACATTGTAGAAAACAGGATAATAAACTGTATCCTGTTTTGAATTAGCTTTTGCTTTATTTGTTCCTCAGTACCATTCTTTCTACTTTTTCATCCTTGTGATGCTCCTTGCCCAGGTATGGGAGGGTAATTCGGGCAGAACCCCTGTTCATTACGTAGTATCTGAAATACGGCAGCAGCTAACGAGAAATATCACACTGCAGCGTCATGAGAGGCTGACGAAAGGGGGCCTGACGGGTACGACTGATGGCGTCAAGGGGCGAGACGAGGCTGCGATTATAAACAGTGATTTAAGTGGGCAGGTACTCACCGGTTCTGAGTACCGGCACTTTTTCATTTTCTCCCATTGAGTACCGGCACTTTTCCTCGATCAAGGACAGTACCGGTACTCATGAGGGCCTGGCTTTGACGCCGATGTCACTACGTTCATCGATCACCTCGGCAGCAGCTATTAGTCACCATGGGAGCCCGGGCTGGGCCAAAAGACAGCTGCTGTTGTCACCAGTACACATTGATATGCCTGTACTGCTCTGGAAGCCATCAGAGCAGAGGTGCCGCTGCAGATAGGTTAGTTTATCCTTTGTTCTTCCACAGCGGGCGCTGAGAGGTGGCTATAAAACCTAATGGGCGAAGGTGTGAGAGGCACTGTTCACAGTAACACAGGGCTGCAGACGCTTTTATAGCATAAATCGCTATATGTAAACCGCTGCCATTAGACTCTTTTACGCAAATTCGCCAGTACATCTATCACAAGACAGGTGTTGAGCACTAAGTCAAATACTTGATATTGAGCATCTACAAAACACATAGAAGCATTTTTTCAAGTTTCTGTTGCCTGTGAGCTGGGGCCTCTATCTTAAGTAAGAAAGATTGGGACACCACGAGGAGCAATAAAATGAATAACTGGTGGGTATGCACTCACTATAAGATTGCATAGAGGGTCATTGTGCCTGCTGGAAAGCACAGCATGCAACATGTAGATCAGACATTTTTTATGTTTTTATTTATGTAGATAGCTACGTGGGATAATGCTTTTGTTGCATAGATCCATGTCTTCCCTGTAGGTCACAAGTTAACATCCTTGGCATATATCTTAGTAAATTGTGCCGCTACAGTAATGACCTGCATTCAACAACAAGGCATATATATAGAATATATAGAACCTTACTGTTTTTTCCATAATCTTAATTTTTTAAGGTTGAAGAAAAAGGGTTGCTTTGGGTGGTAATAAACACTGATTGGTAAGTGCTATACAAATGGTTCTTAGTGTATAAAACTAATGGAGAGATACATCTGATTTTCTAACAATGCATGCAGATTTCTTGCAAAAAAAATAGGGAAAAGGTAAAAAACGTAGCCACGCCCCTTTTTCCGCCTTTATGCCCGCCCCAAACTCCACCCCCAGTCTATTCCTCATTTTGATGAGTACCTGCACTTATTTTTGTCCATTTAAACCACTGATTATAAACACCCCCCATAAAAGTTACTATCTGTCCTAAAATGACAATTTTTGAGAATCACGATTTACATCACTTGTTTACAGGAACGCTTATGCTCTCATTTAAAATGTCACCCTTTACTTTTACTTGAACCATGGGTCTGATTCAACTGAGCACTAGTTCCTTCCAAAGTCAATACATTGAGCACTAAGACATTCAATACATTAAACCCATTACATACAGTGCTTTGGAAAACAGAAACGATTCAAAGAGGAATATAAAACACATTTCGATATTATTGTTTGCAACCCTTCATCAGGTAACTGACATGAAAAAATCTTACAATGGGAGTGACAGAGGTTGAATTTGAGAAATTTAAATATCCGTGGGTTCGTCTTAGTTTGTCAACAAAGGTGACCCATAGTCAAGTGTGACACTAGCACCCAGGCGTTTTTTTTTCTTTTTAAACTAAGAAGCATGCTGCGATTATCTCAATACTTCCAACAGTACAGAGAAAACTACAAGTGCCAGAATGCTCTTGGCTAAATAGCTAATAACACTTCACAGTGACACACAAGATTGCTTATTTTCCCATGTTTTGCGAGATGTGCTTAAAACCACCACCTATATGTTGTAAAATACTGCCAGTTCCATATCCTGCCCTCATTCTTCTACACAATATTTAGCGCACCCCCCAAAAAAAACACTCAAGCAACACACACAAGAGAAGGAAGTGTAGCAAATAAACCACACCTGCTCAACAGGAGAATGGTATGGGTGTGGTATGTAACTGGAGGTGGCTTTTGGAGCACACTTTCACAAATATATTACTAAAGCATGGTGTGGTAGTGCACTACCATTTGGAGTCAGCACGTTTTTCATTAAAATGGCCACCAAATTTGCACAAATGTACAGTTTTACTGATAAAATGACAATGTGTGGAAATCTGGTTTCAGTGAATAATGATTTATCATTTGCACATAGCATCCCACAGCCTTCCCTTTCATTCCATGAGCAGCAGCAAGACTGTCACATAGTTCACTATACACAATCTGCTCACTTTGTAGTCCGAGAATGAAAAGAAAACACCAATGTCCATGTAAAAGAAAAAGCAGCAGCCTGAAATCTGACCACTGTCTTTGAAAGTGCAGAAGTGTGACAAGATAAAGACTGGATTTAAAGGCATCTTTAGTGTTCGTTCACATTTTGAGCCTTATTGAACTCCAGCATGGTTTTTTTCTGGGAGTGCTGCAGCACCCCCGCATTCCTACCTTGCAGTGCCTACGGAGCGCACTTAACCGTACAAACACGAAATAGGCTTCTTCAAATAGTCTCACTGTTAAGAGTTTCTGCGTAAAGACTTCTGTTTTCAGATAGACAAAGCAAAGTGTAGAATGCTAAAAGTGGCTGACCTGGAGATAGGAGGTATAGCCAATTTAGCTATATTTCAGTTTCTCTGCCCTCTGCAAAAGCAGTACTACAAAGAAAACCTGTTCCACAGATTAAAATCTATCTATCTATTTATCTATCTATCTATCTATCTATCTATCTATCTATCTATCTATCTATCTATCTATCTATCTATCTATCTATCTATCTATCTAATTATCTATCTATCTATCTATCTATCTATCTATCTAGTTATACACACACACACACACACACACACACACATGTCGATGTGGCTGTACATTTGTGCCCATAGCTCTTTACATAAAATGGAGAACCTTGACATGGGTGTTTGTTTTGCACCACCACTGAATTTGCACCACCACGGAATGTGCATGCTCCTTCACCCTGCAGGCCTGTTCTGAGGGTTATGTTACAGCCTCATAAACTGGAGCACGGGAGGGGCTGGAGTGTGCACCCTGTGGAGAGAAATCTGCATTCCACCATCAGTCTCCCAAAAGGATTGCTGCTTAATGCAAACTAATGCGTGGCTTTTCCAAGGCGAAAGTGGAGGACGGCAATTCCTTCCCTATTAACCTCAGGCAAGACTCGCACAGGCTTAACTTTCCACTAAAATAAAAGGATTCCGTTTAATGGCAAAACAGGTTAGGGGAAGGGTGAAAGTAACAGAAGGGAAGGGAAAAAAAAACGTCTGAAGTAGGGAGTCGGAGGCGAGGCGGTCATCAGAAAACACAGGAGCGAAAAAGACCAATAGCTGTGATACAGGGACATGGGGACAGGAACAGAAGTATACAAAGGAGAGAGATAAAACACATGTACTCTCATTGAGTGCCTCACAAGTAAAAAAGGACTAGTTCCTGTAAAGCAAGCTTTTTTCCAGTTTTCCCAGGACGGTCCCCGTTTTTGGAGAAGTGTCCCCATGTCCCGACACTTTTATCCAAGTGACTCAAATGTCGAAAGATCGAGCTACTTTTTTCACAGAATAGAGGTACTGCTCCTTTAAACATAATCTGGGATGCCTTTAAAGCTACTTTACGTGGAATAATCACATCTAAAGATATCCCCAAGCTTAAGGCAAAACGGGAGGAGAAAATCAAACTTCAAACTGAACTGTCCCAGGCTACCCAAGAGCATTATAGGGTTAGATCCCAGATTTCCAGCCACAATCTCCTCGAGGCGAAGCGTAAGATGAAGGAATTTTATTATGAACTAGGTGAGACATATAGTAATTTTCAGGCACAAAAAATCTATGAGGAGAGTGAGTATACAGGAAAGCTTCTGGCCTGGCAATCTAGAGAAAAGCAGACTCTTAACAGAATAGATCAGTTAACTGACCCCATCACTAAAAATCAAGGTAAGACCACCACTGTCATTGGCGAGCTGTTTCTAAAACATTACGAGGGGATATATCAAGCATCTGCAGGGATCACACCTGAATCTATCACAGATTTTCTTCAGCCATTGGAAATACCTAAAATGGACGCTGAGGGCAAGAACTACCTCACTCAGGATTTCACATTATCATAACTAGATGAAGTGATAGAGTCTTTCCCCAATGGCAAAGCCAATGGTGAGGATGGTCTTCCAATTGAATTCTTTAAAAAATTTGGGGGAATATTGCGTAAAGAATTCTTGGAATTAATTAATAATTTCCTTCAAGGAGGTCCCCCACCAGACTCTTTTCACACAGCGGTGGTGGTCAGTATTTTAAAAAAGGGAAAGGACAAGGAAAATATAAATTCTTACCGACCGATTATCCTCCTGAACACAGATTATAAAATTTTTACTAAACTTTTAGCAAACCGATTAAATAAACTAGTAGGATCACTAATAGCTTATGATCAGTGCGGTTTTATTGCAGGCAGGCATCTCCATTCCAATACTACATTTTTACTGGAGGCGCTAGACTATTTTAAAACTAACAAGGTGAAGGCTCAAATTTGGTTTTTAGATGCGGAGAAAGCCTTCGATCCAGTCTCCTGGGATTGCCTGTTTGCAGTTTTACATAGTTTTAATTTCCCGAATGCTTTTATCTCTCTTTTACGACACTTGTACACGAATTCTAGGGCACAAATTATCATCAATAATACCAACATTGGGTCCTGTGAGGTCACTAGAGGCACACGACAAGGCTGCCCCTTGTCCCCAATTTTATTCGCACTTTTTATTGAACCTCTAGCGATCGCCATTAGGAATATCAAAGCTGTCACCGCCCCAATTTTAGGAATGACAAATATAAAACTATGCACGGATGATATTGCCCTTTTTTTAGACTCTAAACCCTCAAGTCAATTGAAGATTCTAAAAATCTTCTCTGACTTTCAAAAGCTAGGGGGTTATAAAATTAATGTAAACAAAACAGAAATTATCCTACTTAACTGCACTACAGACACTTTAGCTCCTGAATTCAGGCAGATATACAACACGGGTCCAAAGAGATATCTTGGTATATTTATATCGGATAGCCTAGACGATCTATATTTCCTAAATTTTCTACCTTTATTAAAAAAGGTGGGCTCACTTTTAGATCGTTGGAATCTACTACCCCTGTCTCTTATAGGGCGGGCATCGCTAATTCGAATGTCGGTATTACCCCTTTTTAATTTCCTTTTTAGTGCGATTCCCTGCGCAATCCAGGCCTCATATTTTAAAAAAATAGAAGCTCTGATTTCCTCTTTCCTATGGGCAAAAAAATCTCCTAGACTTGCACTGAGCACCTTATATTTATCCTCCACACAAGGAGGGTTGTCCCTCCCAAATATTAAAGAATATTATTTTGCATCTTTTACACATTATAGTCATAGGTTTTTTTTTTCTCTAGATTGCCATGAGACAGACAATTTTTTTATGAAAAGGATGTTGTTGGAATTGAAAATCTATGATCCGGTTAGAACCACGAAAGACCCAAAAAAAGTACGATATAAAACTTTGCAGTGGATTTTTAAGGTCAAAACTCAGTTCTTAAAATTTTATGATTTACCCAATGTAAGTAATAAGACAAATGTAATGAATTTTAGCCTGGGAGAAGCAGGTTGTATGGACAAAAATACAATAACTCTCTGGAAGCAAAATGGTTTTGAAAAAATTGAAGACTTTATACTGGGAAATAGGTGGAAATCTTGGGATGAAATTTATAGCCAGTTAATTCACTCGCACACAATTCTGAACTGGTCATTTATCACGATAAGTCCAAAACTTAGGGAACTCAATATAGGAAATTTATCCCACAAAGAAAATATCTCCACTACCCTTAATAATAAAACACAAAAGAAAATGAGTATCTGGATTAAAATATTAATAGAAAGCAAGGACCAGGACTTTTATAGCAAGATAATTGAACGATGGAAAAAAAGGGAAGATATTATAATCAATCAACAGGTTTGGGACAAAATAAACAAATTTAATAAAACCATCTTTCGAGGAGCAAACTTTAAACGTATGCAATTCTACAATAAATGGTTAATATATAGAACCCCGTCCTTTTTACATGATATCTTCCCCCTCGTAGCCGACAAATGCTTTCGATGTGAAGAAAAAGGCACTTGGAAACACATTATCTGGGAGTGTCCTAAAATCCAGGTTTTATGGAAGGAAATAGAAAAATATCTTTCAATCGCTCTTAAAACAAATATTATATTTAACGACCTAATTCCCCTCATAGGCTGTTCTCCTTTCCACACCCAATATGATGAGCCCCTTTTTATAGCTTCTCTAATAGCTAAATCCCTTATATTACAGTCCAGGAGAACAGATTCTGTCCCATCCTTCCAGGCATGGAAGGTAAAATTACAGCGAATCCAGGGTAGGGAGAAAAAATGCCCTTAGATCAGGGGCTCTCAAAAAATATGATAAATATTGGAGCGTGTTCAATGTTTAGATTTCTCCCGTTATTACTTAACCTGATTTATGCTTTATTGAAAATATTTATTAGTCCATTACGACGGTTCTACCTCCGCACGCTGCACTTTAGAACTTAGCTTTGGTATATTAAATGTGAAAACATTTATTATATATGTATGCTATGTATTCTTTCAATTCTAAACAAAATCTTTTGATTATTCGAACCAGTTTACTAATTGTCTGCTCTTACACAACCTTGCACTTTATAACTTAAATGTTAAAACGATAATTTGTATGAATGTTTTTCAGTATTTTCCTTCCTCGCACTGTGTTAATTGGATTTCAATTGTATTGTATTGCTATATTTGAACTCAATAAAAATATTTAAAAAAAAAAAAAGTGACTCAAATGTCCCCGTTTTCAAACAGTGTCCAGATTAAACACAGAAATGTCCCTGGTTTTCATTGTTCCGGTTGAGCAATGCGCGTGCATGCTCTCTTTGCACCGGCGTTTGCTAGCCTATGATGTTTTATTGATTTTTGGCAAATATATGCTATAGTCCTTGAAAGTGTAAATGTAATAAAAAGTACTAATGCTGCTGTGTAAAGGAGAGGGGTGCCAATAAAAGACCTTAGATTTGTTGTCTGTAATGCTTCATCTCATTCTGTGGAGGGGCTGTCATTGTAGTCCTTTTGTTCTGTCTATGACAGCTGTCCAATAGTCCTACTTTTATGTCGATGGTTACTGAAACTGTAGTCCTACGTCTATGTCTATGACCTTTCTCCGTATTTGTTTTGAGAATCTGGTCACCCTAGGGGAAGGTTACAAAAATCTAATCATAGAGGTGGTAAACAGACCATACTCTATGGGAGGGACAAAGACAAGCTGGACGGCCTAACACAAATAAAGCCAGGCAACAGAAAGTAAGCATATTCATATGGAAGAGCCAATGGTAAACAATGGGCAGAACACATTCCTAGGTCAGCTTTCTCAAGTCCCCAATAGGTCTTTCGCAACCAGACAGCTGTACTGTCTTGTAGGCTACGAACTAAAAAGGGTGTTCAAATTAACATTCCGAGGCTCAAGAGAGTCATGCATGGACAATGCAGCATTTTCCATGCAGATCACTAGGCTTCAGAATACCCTCTTGGCCCAGAATAAGAAGGCTCACAGGCTACCTCGAAATCTGGAAACCAATAAAGACATGGCTGAAGCCCCCACAAGTATGAACCATATTCACCAATCAGGCAGTATCGACACAAGAGAAGGCTTTTAGTAGGATCTGTAATGAAGGATATGTCTGAGAACGTTCTAGCCCCATCTCCCTTCAAGGACTGATCTGATCGAGGTATGCAATAATAATTAGTAGTTCTGTCAACCTGACATTTCCCTGGGTCATAAATGCACCTGCGAGAACCACCAGAAGCAGAGCACATCTCAGCTGCACGTGCACAACAGCTACTGCTTGCCATATAGGTCAAAGGACAAACATACACTCTACCAACCATGAGCCATGCATTCAAGTCTGATCTTGCTCAGAAAACAGACACGGTGTGCACAGCACAATAGGTTAGTGTTCATGCATACCACATTTCAAATGGTAGGCATATGCATGTACAGTTTAATAAAGAAGGCCTCAGAAGGTTACTAAAGGTGCTCCCTGCTGTAAACACCATCCATGAATACTTTGTTTAAAAAAAGATGCGCATGCAATACTAAAACACGAACCTCATATAGCACAAATACCTTGAACTGGTCTTTATTTTAGCTTGATCTGACAAGAGCCAGACTGAGTGATTTAATTTTGACTCCTACTCTGCCATGCAGCGAATCACTTTCAGAGTACATGCACGCCTCTCGTTTCAAGTGTGGACCCTTCCACTAATAAAGGGAGAGCCCGGCATCCTAGAAAATACAGGAAGCTCAGGCCCAATGCATATCCTTCACAATGTTGGAATTAAATAAGAATCTAAAATATAGAGGGAAAGAAACTTCCCTGGAAAAGCTGGTGCCCATCCTCCAAAATTCAACATTCACAGTAAGGTCCCACCTTATAGGCTCTACTCATAGAATGTAAGCCTGTCACTGGCTTCAATGGCATTGAAAAGGTATGTGCATTCGAAGTGCAGCACCCAGAGAAGAAAAAGATGACAACAAATACACAAAAGGACGCACCACACGGATAACTCAGCACAAGCTTGTGTTTTGGCCTCCTCGTACAATAATCAATAGCCAGCTATTCCAAACAAGAGACCAATAGATTTGGCTTTGGGGAGGCGTTACTATGGCATCAATGAAGGAGCCTGCTTAGCCTGGAACTCCCTAACTGTGCTTACACCCCTAGGAGAATAGGTGGTGCCCAAGCAAACCCAAGTCCGGGAAAAACTGTGCTAAGGGACATAGATCACTGCGGGGCACAGGGGGAGGCCACGCCTGCTCATCGGTCATGGTGAGGGCTGCGAATAACAGCAACCACCTGTGCGAGGAGTCATGCCTCAGAGGGCTGGCCATGACAGGACCCGCTGGTGAGCTTGAAGCTAAACCCCACTCGCCGGGTCACGCGGGACTAGCGGATTCCCCCAGCCTGCTCAACATTGATCTTGGAGTGGTTGGCTCGATAGGAGGTCCAAGGGAGCTAGCTGAAGCAGTTGGATGTAGGCTGTACTCTGGTGGGATGTACAGGGCCAGCCAGCAACGCACAACACACTCTCGCATTTCTAATTGTGCAGGCCTGCAGGGGAATGACTAGCTCGGGTTCATGCCTGCTGATGACCTACTACGCATAATAAGGCACCTGGGGTTGTCTTGGACCTGCATCAGTCCCCCAAGCTCTTTCAGAAGAGACAGGCACTCACTCTGCTTATTAACAGACTCCTATTGATTGTACTATTTCATAACATGTGGTTGGCAGACTTGCCGAAAAGTGCGGTTGGGATCTACAATTTGATACGCTGACTTACTTTCCCAAAGCATGGGCTATTTTTGTTGCGGCCCAGCTGGGGGCTTCGGGTCATGCCAAGTGGCAGACACGAGTGGCATACAGCAACCCTTCAGAAATAATTATTTACTCTTGAACCTTTACAGGGAAACATGGGGAAAAAGACACCCTGAGGATTGTAGCGATAGGCAAAGGGGATGCAAAACAAGGCAAATGAGTATGCAAACAGCATAATTTATCACAATGTACAGCACATATACACAAATTTGCAAAGGGAGCAGCTGAGCTATACCTGCAGGGCCCTAACACGGACACCAAGACTACTACTTAGAGCTCATGGCCAATTTTAAATTCATCAACACCAAAACTCCGAAACGTCCTGTTTTGATTGTCTTACTGAACGGACTGATAGATTAAACATCAGTGCGATGAATCTCTTACCTAGAGGACGGCTCAACAGCGAATATGGAGAAACTGACAAAAATGGAGAACCATAGCAGCTAAAAATTAAGATATTGAGTTGTGTTAACACCTTAATGACATCAGCATTATTGGCATGAGCTAATCAACCATCATGGGGAGGTCCCACTTCTCTTACGTGTTCTTGGTGGAACAAGCCCATTGGTCTTTTGGACCTGGACCACACCTTGGAGCACCTCCCAGACCGATTATCGCTAGACCACTCAAAGTTCCGGGCTGTGACACGTCTTTCTGCCTGACACATGAGAAGAGGTCGCTACAATTTCAAGGCCCAGCTCTGACCATATCTCTAGACTTCACCTTAGCGGTATAGGAGGTCAGAAGCAGGTTCACAGAGATAAAGCACACTCTCCAAGACAAAAACATAAGGCATGCATGCTCTATCCAGGTAGATAAAAAGTGGATCTTGCCAAGAAAACACATGTTTTTCCCAACACTCTGGAGGCGACAATATTCGGCAAGAAGTTCATCAATGTCAAAAAACATTGCAACGACCCTATACAGAGGAGAGATGAGATCCTACAATAGAGCAAAGTAGAATGAACCACTTCCGCCGAACGTCAGCATTTGAAACTGGTAATGGTTATGACCACATACGCGGAGATAGACTGAGCGGGACTTAAGGAACTGAAACCCCATGTTTAAATATACAAAAGATAGTTACTGGACTCTAAATATACATTACTGCTACCAACAGACTGCATGGCGTGAACACCTCTCTGTCTACATTCCTGAAGTATTCTTCATAAAGGATGAATTGCAGGGACGCCAGGTTCTTTGATATGTATCACCTCTGCATTACCAACATAGGTTGGGAGTTCGGTACTGGGGATTACATAAGACTGTTGGTGGGGAGATCAGAGTTTTTTCTGGTTGGGTTTGTCAAGTTTTTCATATGCATTGAAAAGTCAGGCACACCTCTACATGCTGGTGGCAATCTTGTCCAAAGTCACAACACAGCTAGGCAACACAAAGGGCGAGATTATCTCTCATAAGAAAACAGTATCACTGCTATCATGGAATATCAGAGGCCTAAACAACCCTCACAAAGTGAAATGTGTATTGTCTTATCTAGACAGACACGGAATAGCTCTTCCCCTGCTGCAAGAGGCACATCTAGTGCCACAATGTTCTACTGACTTTGCTAGAAGAGGAGGGACTTATCTTCATGGAGATGAGGTTGCATCCTCATACATAGTTGTGCAGATTTTCAGCTTATTCAGAACTTTGAGGACTCAGATGGTAGATATATTGGCAGTACCATCAGAACACATGATGGGGCATTGGTAAACACATATGAACCAAATGTTGATACACCCCATGTTTTCATTAGATTCTAACCACTCTAAGATATGTTGGGGGCAAGGGCTATAATTTAGTTACAAACCACACTCTAGATGGCTCTGGGACCAGGAGCTCAAATAATACCAATTAAGCATAAATACTAGAAAATATATGGGAAATGTATGCCATGATTGACATATGGTGACAGAGACATAACAACAGGAGGGAATATACATTTTATTCCGCACCATACAGCTCGATGTCACATATAGATTACTGGCTGACAACCCCTAATATGATGTAGAGGGTAACAGAGATCACACATCTTTCCCGGTCATTATCTGACCATTCACTAGTGAAATTGATGCTTGGCATGCCATGCTCTCGGCAGAACCATCCATGCTGGAGATTACCAGGGGATTCCATTATAGATCTCCTGTTTTGCGATGAACTTCGTGTGCTGCTATAGTAACGTTTTTCTAGCTGAATTCAGGCACTGTGTACAACTATGCAACCCTGTGGGAGGTCTTTAAAGGTCACATACTGGGCATGATTAATTCCAAGCACACAGGCATTCTAAAAGACATTTGCGTACAATTAGAACAGTCTGAGAGATACATAAAAGTATTAGGACGCAGTCACATTGATGGCACTGTTGGCTAACATAAAGGAGCAAAATCAGCTACTTTAGAAATATTGTGAACTTGCAGACGGAGGTAGCTTTGCTGGGGAAATAAGTGTTGGCTAGGCATATGGAGAAGGCGAACAACCGAAATTCCTTGACTGGTTGCTGGGGAGGGATTGATACCGAAATCATATCCTACAGTTAGAGATGAGGGAGGTAACATCTCAATGACTAGTGAGTACATGGTGGAAGAACTTGTGCAATATTAAAAGTGCTGTACATTGCACACCAAGATGAAGCTAGGGTACTGTAGAGAAATATCTGGATTATAAATAGCCATGGTCTAGCTCGAGGCCAGCCACAGGCAATTTTTAAGTCATCCAGTTTCGACTAAGGAGGCTGTGGGTACTGTAGAGAAATATCTGGATTAAATAGCCATGGTGTAGCTCGAGGCCAGCCACAGGCAATTTTTAAGTCATCCAGTTTCGACCAAGGAGACTGTGGCCACCATTGAAAGTTTGGCAGGTGGTACGGCACATGCTTCAGACAATTTGACCTCTTAATTTCATAAAATCGTATAAACACATTCTAGCTCCTTATCTATAACACGCATATGTCAAGACTGTGAAAAACAGCGTTTTGCCCCCTTCGCTGCATGAGGCTATGTTCATGGTTCTCCAAAAACTTGGAACTGACTCAAGAAAGTACACATCTTAAATGCCCCTATCGCTGTTTAATTTTGACAATAATATCCGAGCAAAAGTGATCGCAACTCGCCTATCCTCATTGCTGGCGCATATGGTCTTTCCTGCACTATCAGGTTTTGTTTCCTACAGATCTACAGAAATCAACCTGTGCACTGTCTTCACTGCATAGCACCAACTGAACCGCGATTTAGATGTCCCAGTGGTATATTTGGATGCAAGAAGGCGTTCAATTCATTAAAATGGCCATTCTTGATGGTAAAACAAGGGCGGATTGGTATATCGTGAAGCTTTATAAAACTGTTCACCTTGCGGTACTCACACCCACTTGCACCCGGTCCATGAGAATAACCTGAGCTTGGATGTATTTTCGGTGACCAGGGGCACCAGACAGGCCTGTCCACTGTCATCTCTACGGTTTATACTGGCCATGGACCTGCTGGCTTGTCATCTCCAAAAATATATGCATAGGGGATTGTGTTTTCACCCTGGCCACCTACTGCTGTCGATGTATGCTGAAGATATTTTATTATTTATAAGGTGGCCGGCCGAGAACCTTCCTCTCTTGATGTGGGCATTCTAACAATAAACTGAGGGAAAACAGAATAGTTTCTGCTTCTTCCGAGTATTACCAAATTGAATCAAGAATTTCTAATCAGGTGGGAGGAGGACTTGATTATTTGGGGACTATTATGCAAAGAAATCTAGAAGCAGTCATTAGGTTAAACTATGGTCCAGCAGTGGATAGACTAACCCACCAAATAAATAACTGGATTAAACTCCAGGACTCTCTGATAGGCCGAGTGGCTCTAGTACAAATAATTGTACTTTTAATATTCCTATACTTGTTTATAAATATATCCATCCCACTATTCCATTCACACGTTGGAAACTTTGTTAAACAACCCAGAATCAGCTGGGAGACCATGACGCTGTCTTACCAGCGGGCTGGGTTCATGGTCCTTGACTTAGAGTTGTATTATCTAGCAGTGCAGTGTCACTTCTCCAGACACTGGGGTCACCCAGTTGTCAGGCTACCTTACCTTACACCAGAACGGGAGCATATAGATGGCGTTGCCCTAAAAGAGCTTATGCCCCAAGGGCTGCCAAGACCATGGGCTGAGGTTAAATCAGTGGAAGACCCTTTGCCATAAAACAGGTAGGTCATTTTTATACTCAAAAGCAATTAGACTAGCATTAAACCAATCTGTACCACTCACGAATAAACAAACAGTGCTGCAGGCCATGGCCAAGAAATATATGTCTGAACTTGGCCATCTCTATACAGAAGGGACATTTATCTTGCTAGATCAGTTCAGGTTTATTGTTAACACCTCTTTATTGGACACTACCATATATCTCTGGCTTCTGCACACACTACAAGAAAAGATCCCAGGGTCCCCTGAACAAACGTATTAGATCCCCAGATTTTACAACATGGGTTACCAAATTAAACACACTGGTATCAGTACTCTGAACAGAATGCTCCACACATCAAAAACAAGCGTGGGAACTAGATATTGGGGTAAAACTAACCAATTCACAATGGGAGTACTGTTATACAAAGACTAAACTGTTTTCTATGAACCATTCATACAAACTACTTCACTTCAGTCGGTTAAAATTCTTTATTTTCAAGAAATAAATTCTTATAGAAATATTATATTGCACATTACCCACTTCTATAATATATATAATAAAATTAGCAGTACATTTCACTTAATTAGATCGATTCAACCAACACACATCTTCGGCCTGTAGCGAGTATAGAACAGTACAAAAACTAATATTTCTTTTCACTAAAACTCATTAGATAATTAGTCTCCCATTATCCCACGCGTATTAAAACATTTAAAAAGAGTACAAATTTACATGCAACTCATCTTACCAACCAGAAAACATTATAAAGTGCAGTGAACAGGGCCACATTTTTGCAATCACAAGGGTCACATTCAATGTAACCTCACTAATAAAGTCAGATTTTCCATCCTATAACCAGTGTCTTAACCAAGGCACCCTCCAAATATAGTGGACATCAGCCTATCAATTCAAAACATCACTATCGACCCAAGAGAGTTATTTAAAGGGGTCTGAGATACTAAAAATTAGAAGACCTGGCATAAGAAGTAATACGTTTGCACAGAAATTGGACACTGGCAATGGCTACATACTGAAAAGTTAAGGCCACATATCAGGTTCAGGCCCATTTCTCTCATACTGCATCCCATATTTTTTTTAAACAGGTCGGAATATCTCCTTCCTTTCATCAGGGAAGAATACACAATCCATCAGAAGGTGGATCACGGAGTACTTTCTACTCCCCTTACTAGGACACTGACCACAGTTCTCGGCTATTTTTGTTTGTAGCCCTGTCATCCACCATCCAGGTTCAATTCCAACCCCCAGCCGAAGAATTTCATTTAGCAGAAACTTATCAGGGATTTTATATAAGTATGGAAAAAGAACTGTGCGCTCTTGAGAAATCTTGCAGGGAATGGTTGAGCTCTTTTTCTTCAGATACCGAAGGTCTTCCCTTCAGTCAGTTTAGAAAGCACATCGCTTGAGGGTACTTTTTATTTGTCTAATTTGTATTGCTTCGCCTACTTCAAGGCGCATGTCAAGTGACTACCAGGCACTTCAACATGACTGTCACAGGGTTCCTCTTACCGGGGAAGATTGACATAAAATCAAGTAAAATTAGCAGTGATTATTTATCACCGGGGACTACATTTTTAGTAAAAAAAAATACAACTGCAAGGCTCTTGCATTCGCCAGAGCACTCGAGGTTACAGTTGTCAACTCCCTTCTTACAGCCTGAATCATTGCATTTTTGGGTAGATCAACAAGCAGTTTCAAGGAGCTATCTTCTAAGCCTTCCCATGGGACTCGTCTAGTCATTGCCAGCACCTCCACACCATATAGGGCCGGGGGGATTTGTTTGCCCTGAATAACTACTTACTGGCTCAAGAAGTATAGCTGCCATATCTACGCTCAACCCTTTTCAAGCCATTCACTTCAGTTGATATGACAAGCCTCCGGGAAGCAAGATGTTTATCCCAACTTGAATCATCTGAGATGATCATACCCAAATACTTATATTTTAGGACCTGCTCTAACCGTGTATTACCCAAAAAACAAGTGAAACTCCTGTTCCTTCTTACAAAAAACAATGTTTTTGTCTTGTCTGCATTGATCGTTAGTATATTTTCAAGACAATAAGAGTTGAGTGCATTTAATTTTCGTTGGAGCCCAATAGGCATGTAATCCATCACTACCAAATCATCTATGTACATAATGTAACTACTATACCGACCCCCAATCTTAGGGCAAAAACTATGAGCGTGGGAGGTTTACAATGAACAGACTAAACAACAGGGGCGCTAGGACACACCTCCGACGTAAGTCATTCACTACCAGGATTTTCCTCGACAGGCTACCTAACCTATCTAGGTTGACCTGAACACAGTTATCACTATGGACCATCATCAGGAGACCTAATAGGGCCCCATATATATTCCACTTGTGGAGTTTTCGCAAAAGCATACCTCTGTTTACCCTGTTGAACGCTGCTTGGAAGTCAACGAAGCAGCAGCAAAGGCCACCTGCCAGCTCCATTGATCCCCTAGCAACTACCTACAGTGTAAAACAGTGGTCCAAAAACCCAGGCAGCAATGTGCTTTAACAGTGTTTGAACGTGCAGTTTTGAAGGAACATTAAGCAGGGAGATCAGACGATTGTTAGCAGGCTGGCCCATTTTGCCTTTTTTGCAAATTGGCTTCACTATGGCTCCTTTCCATGAGAACGGGAGGATGCCTGAGAATGCTACCCATCTGAAGATCCCATTCAAAATTAGACTCCCACTGGGATCCTTCTTAGATCACAGACGGAAGACCATCAGGCTTTCCCGCTTTGAGGCTTTCATACTACAGATTACTTCAGACAGCATTATTGCTGTCTGTGTATTCATGATAACCTCTGTGTCACCTTTGGAGCTGGCTGGGATCGCCAGCAAATTCTCAGAATTTCCACAACTATAAAATAAGTAAATAAAGGTGTACCAATCTTCCTCACTTAACTCTGCCTCAAGAGAAGATGGTGAAGAAAGGGTTACAGAATTCATAAGCTGCCAAAAGTGCTCACTATTCTTATCCACATTGGCAGTTAGCATTAGGTCCCAAGTTGACTAAAAAACATATTTTTTCTGTGAGCACATAAGTTTTGAGTCGTCCATGGCTGCTTTTAAATTAGCATTGCTTGGATCTAATTGAAAGCGTCAACGACTCCTGTTCACTACACTGCTACGCTCCCAACAAAAGTCATCAATCCACCTTTCCTCTTGCCCCACAGGTAATATACGGGCACCCATTTGCCAACTTAAAATGGGCTAATAATTTCTTTGTCAGTCTATTATACCAGCCTAACACATCTTGACCTGCTTCCAAGTCTAAAAGGTCAAATTTGATCGAGGAGATCACCTGCAGAGCATCTTCAGTGATCACAACTCAAATTCTCCTATGATACACTACCTCAAGGGACGGGGAAGTCCTTGCACAAGCCAAAAAAGGATCTTTGAACACCAAACTGAGCGCAAAGTGGTCACTAGGCCTCAGATCAAGAACCCTAAAGTTTTTTACACAATAAAATAGATGAATTGGTACAAGCACATAATCAATGGGCATATTACTATTACTGTGCTTAAAGGTTCTATCAGCAAGAATATCATCATTACATGGACCGTTAACATGAATCAAATTCTGTTGGACAAAACAAGGCAGTACCTTCGCTTCTCCTTCCCTGATACTTGTCGAGAATGTGCTGTTGGGAATATTTAATACCAACTGTAACTCTTTTGTTGCATCATCATACTCTTTAACTGCTGATTTTTCATTACAATCCCTCCCCATACAACAAGCAGACCGGAAAATCAATTAACAATTTTTTCCCATCATTGATCAAATTCAGCAATTCACCCTCAGGTAAGGGGTGCCTGGAGAGACATATATGTTAAGACAAAGCTTTTGTCTTAACTCCACATCTTCAGTAATCATATCAATTAGACACACAGGGACCCCTATACAGGTAGTTTGGAGCTCTGTTACCTTCCTCCCATAGTGGACAGATGCCAGTGTTAGTAATTCTCCTACAGCTCTTCCTCCTGTCGAGGCCGTGACGTTTTGTACCACAGCAACAAACTCTTCAACTACCAGGCACTCCAACAACCAGGTTTCCTGGAGGAACAGTACTGGGCAACTAGTCAAAACCTGTAAGTTACCATTTCCAAAAATGATTTAAACCCATGAATGTTTCATATTAGGACACCCCCTGGGACTAGAGGCCCTGACTCCTACCAATCGATCTCCTCAGCACCTCCACCAATTCAGGAAGGATTATTGCGCCCTTGCATGCCTTTACAGGGGTGACTCTCCACTCCCGGGGGTATACCTCAGACAAATATATTCAACATTCCTCCTGAGCTTATCGAAATCAGGGAGGTGGGACAGATCTTGGTTTCTCATGCTCAGCGCTCTGTCATTTTGGAATGTGATAGTAAGTATTCTTTCTTGGGACCCATCACATTCCCACCAAGTCCTTCATCTCCCATTCGCTGTCCTTTACCCAATTATGTTTTAAACATTCACGTTCACATAAGAATGGGGTTGTCGGGAGGAGGGGGGGCAACCCTCGCCTGGCCTGCTAGCAGCCTCCTGCTTTGCCTCGATTCGGTCAAAGAGGCAGATGCAATTTGCTCCCACAGCTGGGCCGTAGGGTTCCACTAAGCTCAGAGGCAAATTGTACACAGGTTAGTTCTTCCTCTGCTACCTTCCTAAAACCAACCAATGCTATTTTATTTGAGGTGATATTCCTTAATCTTTTGATGCTTGCTAATACACCTAATAATCTAGATCAATGTAGGGGTTGATTGCCACATTTTCCGTTTTGCTTGCAGTTTTAGAAATAACTGTGGCAGCAGCCCGGGCTTAGGGTCACCTCATACCTGGACAGTAAGAGTTTTTTTTAAATGGCATTTGTTTCTCTTTTATTAGATTAACAGCTACAAGATGCAGCATTGGGTGGAATTATCCCTGAGATACTCTTACCCCAATGGCCTCATTCACTTCAATTAGACATTCCTTGAATTTTCCTCTTTGTGGTAATTTCCTCAACCTCCCTATGCCTTTCCTACCAGACTTCCCCCTGGGAACTGATTTCTTACTTATGACCGGGGTTACCACTGAGATTGGAGACTCAAAAGGTTGAGGAATCCCACCCGCGCACCTTCAGCTGACCCATGCGTTTTCTACTTCCCCTCCTTCTAGGAACCCCCTTCCAACCCCTAATCTCGGCGACAGAATAATACTAAACTTTGACAAGATGCTTTTTCCCAAAGACACTCCCATTTGTCAGGACTAAGTAGGAAAATCTTGAGATATACATTCTATCATCTACAGTGTGGATGGTAGAAGATGTCACCTCTTGGGAGACGGAAAGAGGACCTGGCTTCAGGAAAATCCCTTTTAATTCCCCTCCCTGGGTAGCTTTCTTAGCTACATCCTTTAGAGATATGCTCATACTTTCGAGCAGATGGATCAGCTTAACATTTTGAGCATTGTTCAAAACCAGGGCTTTAGCATTCCCTGAAAAGCTATTTGCATAAGGGAAAGAAGGTCCAGCATTAACAGATCTTGAGCACAATCAGAAGCATTCCCCAAAGAGCAAGTCTCATTGGTTAGCTAATTCCTGTCACCTACACTGACCCTCATTGGGCCAGCAGCAGATTTTTCATGCTCAATACAGGATGTTTGTTCAATTTGAGCGTTGCAAGATGTTTTGGTCAAGACTACACCAAACCCTGCTTCCCTCATGGTTATTGGTGAGGATGAAGATCTTGGTGGGCTAGCCTCTGAGCAGCCTCCAGCCTGACATTTAAATCCCTCCATCAAATTAGATACACCTGATAACTCCAGTTGACTCAAACCTTGACCGGCACACTCATTCGCAGGATGGGAAAACTCTACATCAAACTACTTATCAATAGGGATGCTAAGTTCAAGGGCTAAATGGACTGAGCTGGAAACGCAGTTTGCAAAATTACTATAATTTGTGAGTTTTTCCACAAGGGGGATGCCCCCTATTGAAATGCACATAGGGGCCCTCACAGCAGGGCATCAGCAAGGGGCGTCTTAGTTGATGCCAACTCCCCCTTTCCTTTGCCCTTTCGTAGAACAACAGTGACACCCACCCCACTGTCACCCAAAGGGAACTCTACTGCCTAGAACTGAGTTTTTGATGTCCTTGCAGACGTGGAAGGCCCTTGTTGTAAGAATTTTATACCCTTTAGTTACAACTTCCATTCCAACAACAATTTGTGAATTTTCCACGCTAACAAATGCATTCCCATCATCAACATTGATTGTTTAATAACCATTGAAGTTTTCTTCTCACATATAATGGGAAAGGTCTGGGTTTATGAGATATTGGTATGGTGTGTGGCTTTAACTTGATCTTGTGTTCAGAATCAGAAATAATTCCTATTTTGGATTGAAATACAGCTAGATAAGCTTTTTTAATACCTTTAATCTCTTCAATCTTCTCTGAAGAGTCATAAACAGTCATAAACATTTGCAACAAAAGCAGGATTAATTACTACTGGAACGTCAGATCCTGGAAACAACATAAGACTCAGTTTCGCTAGATCTTGCTAGCCAATGATCAGTTTGCCTCTAAGGGCTACATACATTTTTGCCGTGACTCTTCTTCCCAGACACTCAAGTGTTTCAACAAAAAATCCCAACATGGTGATGTCTTGGTCCCATATGCCTTGGGATTAACATCCGTTGGAGATAAATCCTTAGAGTCGCCCCAATGTTGTGCATATAAAACATCAGAAACAATTGTAATGGGAGCACCAGAATCAGCCATCATTTGAAACGTGATGGCCCCAACCATTGATTCACAGAAAGGTACTTTAACTGACTTGCAATCACCCTCAGCAGTGTCTAATGTGAGGACTACTTTGGAGAGATCATGTGTGATATAAGAAACAGAAAAGTCAGCCTCAACAGAAACATTATGCACATGTGCCTCTCGATACAAGACTGAAGATGGGCACAGTTTCCTTACTAAGACGTTTTACTCCCCCACGCCACTGCTTCATCTCCAGCAGCGGCTTACTGGTTACAGGGACCGGGGTCAGTAAATCACAGGACCACAGAGAGCTGTCTTGCTCCTCTGGACTTGCGCTCTCTGCCAGGGGACATCTTTTAAATACTCACTGCGGGTCCGTCTACTCGCTTGTTCTGACACACTTTCCTTTGATCCTTTTTATTAGGCAAAGGCCTTGTATTAATACCGACAAGGATATGGCTGCCGGTTTTTTTCTTTAACACAACCTGCATCGAAAGGGTGCAATGCACCACGGATTTTATTTATTCATGCCTGAATAAACTTGCACTACCACTAAATCCTTGTTTAAGGTACGTGGGACCACATTACCATATTCTTAAAGTTTATAGAATATGCCCCAGCCATTTTTCCTTGGGGTGTATTCTTATATGTAATTAGGCCGTTTTCCTTTATTTACCCATCCCCAGGGACCCCTCATTGGGAAACACATCCAGGATACATATACTGTGACTAGGAGGGATTATTTCTGGACACAAGATATGTGAAGTCTTAACTGTGTGTCTAACATTGGACAGTATTGAATCCCATTCGAGACAGAAATACAACAAAATGTAAGGTTGATTTCCCAAACAGATGTGGTGACCTTAGCATGATAAACTTGCTCTTACAAGGCTTGTATACTTAGCATTATTTTTCTTTCTTTTTTACCTCTCTTTCCCCTAGGATCTTCACATATTGAGTATATGTATTTTGTTTTTTTTATTACATACCTTTGGGTACCAGGCTACATTACAGGGGTGTCGGTATGTTAAATTCACTTTAGCAAAGTCACTGGTGACTGTTTAGGTTCATATGTCACAACTGGACTCACAATGAACAAGCATGCCTTAACTCCGGACCAGTTTATTTTATCTAAGACTGTTATTTTAATTTTTCTTAAATTACACAAGTTTGTCACTAAACAACCGAGGTGACACATTTCAAACAGCATGGGTTTCCACAGGCTCGAATAGGCAACATGAGCCGATCCTTCAAAGTTAGTCTGCCACAATGGGAAACTGACATTGGATGCTACTGTTGCCTACCTTTAATTTCCAATTCTGTACTATTGTTTGTTTCTTAACCCTGAAAAAGTCGCTGTGCACAACCGTAAGTGTGATGAAACATGTGTTGGCTCAGGCTTTTGTGAATAAACTGAAGCGCATGTTCCAGCAAAGACTCCAGCTTTTGTCACACTGTTATTGATATAATTGACATACTGTTAGCGTGTACAGGGGACTGTTGTTCTGTGTCTAGTGTATGTTTGAACTCCACTACTCGCAGAACAGTCCACAGTATTTACAGTATGCGATCACTGTATATTTGGAAATCTGTCCGGACTTTGGACTTGATCTATGATTCATAGCTACTATGTAAAGGTTGGCGTTTTGTTATATCTGAACGTCATTGTATGAAAAATAAAAATAAAACAATATAAAGATGTGTCTTTCACAGGCCTGCTTTAGCACAACTGTGCGGATACAGTTACAGGGTAGGAGAGAACACACATATCGCTGTTTGACACCAGCAAACATAAGCCATTTGTGAAGGAAGAATCTTGCACCAGAGCCACGGTGGAGCCTGGTCATCAAACACAGGTGTAAATTAATCTGGCTCTGGTTGAGCAAAACACAGTCATGTAAAGTAACCAAATCCATCAAATAGCAGTTCTGTTAAGGCTTCTAGGCACCAGGGAAAAAGTCACATCCAATCTTACAACAGACTACCCAGATGCCAAAAAGTACAACACCTGGTTTGTGCACTGACTCGACTGCAGGCCACCAGCACTGTGTCCACTCCTAGTGGCCACAGCTGCTACACTCCGGGCCATTACACAACAGACTTTCATTGGCACCAGGAACATGTCTAAGCGCTAAGCACTAAGCGCTGGGAAGCCACATAGGTTCCCTGATAGTTATGTGCAAAGCGGCCATGACCTGTGGTTTTCAGTAAGCTATGTCCTTGACCAATGGCACTTCACCTGTAGTGAGGACCAGTTCCACAGGCCATCAGGGACTAGGTCTGTGTCGTACGGAAACCCTCAAACAAATACAATTAAATACAAATGCTGGCAGCTTATCACTCACTAAGCATCTGTACATCTGATCAGACGTGGATCAAAAGGAAAAACACAATTTCGTTGTAACTTGCCTCCTGCTTTTATCAATTTATTTTAGTTAACGATATGCCAGCTTTTGAGTGCTTTGTTATAGGGACACGCGCAGAATCGTGAACTTAACTGAATAATACTGAAGAGGAAACCTAACCGGTCAATCAGCCAGCAGAGGGAGAGTCTGCTGGGAGGTGCCCACATCCCTGTGCAGACAACTTGGTGTGTAAGCCTTTGTGTGGAAGAACCACAGATTTACATGCACTGGCTTTAAAAAACTATACGTTTCATTGAGAAGTTTATTTTCATAAGAGATCTAATGAGCTGATATGCTTTTCTGCCTAAGGAAGCAGTACAGCAGAATTAGCTTTTTTCTGCCAAAAGGGACCGTCTGTGTTATAAACTATTTATGCGCCCATCAGCATACTCCCAGAAGCGGTTCAGCTGAAAACATCTACGTAGGCAATACCATCTGCATGCCACTTTCCTGATAAGATGCATTTTTATTGTGAAAATGTTTTTTACCAACTGCCACCGTGAATTATTTACTCGTAAGGCAGTGCAAGCTGAAAAGAGCTCGCACATCAGAGGCCCACTGTCGCGTCACAGGTTCAAAGCTCAACATGGTCTTTTGTTCCATCGCCGAGCAAAGTAAAATAAAACGAGTAGGGAAAATAGAACGGAAAGGACAACTTAAGAGGCTGCAAAGGTGACCGCCTTCACAGGTCTTAACATCTGTACTCTTCCCATTCGTCCGCGAAGGGCATCACACCACAACATATAAATAGAATACTTCTGGAGAATTCTGCAGGGAAAACTAGTAAATAATCTTTAAAGAGAAATGAGGCAAATGCAAAAAAAATACAGCCATTACCATGAAGTGCAGAATAGTGAATGAATGCAGGAGTGAAACACATCACGTTTGGAAAGAGACTTCGGCTTCTTCAGTCCCTGACAAACATATATATTTTTTCACTTTCGGCTCGGTCTTTTTGTTGTGATACCTTAAATTAATATTTTCAGCGCCAAGATACTCTCTGTTGACCGTTCACGCTTTAGACCACATCTTTACCTACCACATTTGGCTGCCATACCTTACCACAAGACCGACTGGAATGCCGATAAACCTTAAAAAGAAATAGGAGCCTGCTACTGCCGCTAGACAACATCCTCATCACCACTGAAAATCCAGGCCCGTCGATAGCCGTGCTAATGTCCACCATAGAGGAGTACGCACGGGCCTCGGGATACAAGCTCAACAAGGATAAATCTGAATGCAAGCCGCTGAACGTACATGCAACCAGGGCTTTGCTAGGGAACTCGGGGCTGGCTTGGCAGAAGAAATTCCTGAAATACCTAGGCCTACACTTTGGGAGTGACCTCAAGACCACGCTGGACCACAACGAGGCGACACTATTAAACAAACTGAAAGGGAGTCTAGAGACGTGGTCACCTAGATTTATCAGCTGGTGGGGTAGAGTGGAAACAATTAAAATGATGCTAACACCCATGGTTAACTAAATGCTCAACATGCTTCCATTGGTCAACACAGAAGACTTCCACAAACGCCTAGACAAAATCATAAACAAATTCCTATGGAGAGACAAGAGACCCAGAATAAGCCTACAGAAACTCCGACTAAACAAAAGCCTGGGCAGGCTAAACCTAACCAACTTTAAAACATTTCAAACAGCGTGCATAGCCAAACAAGGACTATACTGGCTCATCCCAGAACAAGTGTACACGCCAGCATGGCTCTCACTAGAGAAGAGAATCTTAAATGGCCTCGACCCCCTAGCCCTGCTCACAGCGAGCAAACATACCGAGATCACCAACAACATCATACTGAAGAATACCAGGAACGCCCTCCTCAAAGTGGACAAAAAAATGGAGGCTAGCATTAAAAACACTATGTGGGAATCGATATGGTTTAACCCCAAAATAAAATACAGCGATAAAACGCTCAACATGGCCTCCTGGTACAAACATGGCATCTCCACCCCAAACCAACTAAGCAGCCAGGACACACCCCTCACCTTCGACACCATAAAAGACGCACACAAACTAACTGACATTGAGCTCTACAACTTCCTCAAAATAAAGGTGGCAATTACAAGAGCGGAACTGAGAAAAGCGACCCCCACTATCCTACAATACGCAACTAACCTACATAAGGTCGGACACCTTACGTCACACCTCTACAAGCTCCTAAGCCCTGTGACATCCAAACTCAATAACAAAACTATAGAATACTGGGAGTCACTCCACCACAGGAGACTCAGCGAGAGGGAAAAATCTAACCTCTGGACGTCAGCGTCACACAACAAAGTCACCACGACTCTAGCACAAACTAAATACTGGCTACTCCACAAAACATACTGGACCGCGCCCCGCCTAGCTACAATAGGTTTACGAGACAGTGACGCGTGCTGGAACTGCAACAAACAAAAAGGGGACCTGGCACACCTAATCTTCAACTGCACTAAAGTAAAAAGATTCTGGACTAGAATAAGCGACTTTATAAACAACGCCCTAGGTCTCTCATTACAGCTAGACTTCCACGGGTTAGCCACGGCCTTCATGGCACCGTCAATCCAATCCAAAGAGGACAGAGATCTGATTGACCTCCTACTCACAGCAGCGGTTAAGACGGTCCTAACCAACTGGAAGGACACCGGGAAGGCATCCTTCAGGAGCTGGTTCAACTGGATCACCTTCCTACGGGGGGCGGACACCATAACCTCAAACCATACACCAAACACCGGCACAAAGGGTGAAATGTGGCTCTCCTTAGATAACTACCTGTCCACACACAAGCCCCCATAGGCGGCCATCCAAGGAGGACGTAGAGCCGGGCCTACTCAACCGCCACTCGAACCAGTTGTTCTTCCCACACTATCACTTTCTTTTTCCTACTCTCCTTTCCTCGCCTCGTCACCTGTGGGTAAAAATACAAGCCGCTCATAACGCCACACACCAAAGATATGAATGCCGCATGCATGTTCCAAGAAGATGCCGTATGCAACCCAACCGGCATACAAAGTGACCAAGCATTCCTGTTTTCTTTTCTCTTTTTGGCCCTCAGGTGACCCATACTGTACTCCTGTATACTGTACTCTGTATATAAAATTCTTTTCTCAATAAAATTCAGTTGAAATAAAAAAAAAAGAAATAGGAGCCTGGACAGACTCTGTACAAAAGGACAAGCCGTCAGAACTCAATTCTTTAAGTAATGAACGACGTGGACATAGATAAAATTATGTAAAGCAGCCAAAAGGATCCTACAAGTGTGGGGGTGCCCACCGCGCTGCACGGACAATCGGCAGGCCACAGAACCAGCTAAACTAGTAGTGTGTAGACGCGATCGGCATCCGCACCCCGCCATCTCTCGCAGGGTCTAACCTGTTGCCTCTCAAAGGTTACCTCGATGTACAATGGAGCCAGCATAACAGAGTCCCTTAAGAAAAGGTACTTAGTGAACAATTGTTTTCACTTTAGGTTTGCCGGGAGTCCATTTTTGTGCGGATATCTAGGGAAGTTAATATAATCTTTACACAGCTGTCGGTTGCCTACGGTCACTTCAAACTGCAAAAGGCACATAGTTAGAATCCTGGTGGATGGTATTAAATTCACAAAACGGAAAGCAAATAGGTAGTTTACCTACTTCAAAGGTCACAGGTGATTGGTAATTAATTCCTTTCTCAGATGGTCCTTTAGAGTATTTCAAAATCCGCTGTAACATACAGGACGAGCTCTGTGATTTCTCACTCTAAATAAAGAAGCACTCGCAATAAAAAAAAATGTTTTTCCCTGGTTTAACACTTCAGATCCTCTATAAGCAAACACACACACACAATCAGGTCTAAATTCTAGCTTTTTGTCAGTATTAACACTCGTTGGCACATTATGATCCAGGGTAGGCACATTATCATCCAGGGTGGGAACATTATCATCGCGGGTGGGCACATTATCATCCAGGGCGGGCACATTATCATCCAGGATGGGCACAATGGACCGATTTCTAGCTGTGGTAAGTAATGTCTTGGCAAGGAGCGCTTCACCATTAAACGCCATCAAGGTGGCCACCTCAGCATGTGTCATTCAAGATATGTACATTTAAGAAAAGTCACAAAAACAGTTTCAGGTCGCTTTAGCATGCAGGCATTTATACATTCAGTCAGCCATGTGAAGAAACACTCTTTTAATATTCAGTCAGCCATGTGAAGAAACACTCTTTTAATATTATTTTCTATATAGACACTTAGAACTCTGTATTCATTCAAGTGCAACATTTTCTCAACAACAACTTTTATGAGAAAGCTGTGATTACTGCACTACTAAGACAGCCTTTTCCCTGAATACAAATCTAGAGGTCGAAATGATATATTGAATAGGGCTAATATTTTAAGGCTATTGCAGCCAATAGTAATCTTAGACTTATAACTTCAACCGACATTGTAGCAGTTGAATTCAAACCTCCATTAGCTGGGGAGCCGAATAAAACAGCAGTTGTCACCGGGCCTCCACTGAAACTGCCCACTGATTTTATCAAAGCAGAAAACGTTCCAAGAGGTATTACTGACACTAGAACTGTTAGGGTGAGATACCCGACGGTACTACTGGAAAAACTCAGGAAACCAGTTTCTGAATTCAAGACCAGAATGGGATGACCCATACAACCAGACAAGGACATGGTTTTAAAGGAGCCACACAGATCTAGTCCTAGTTGTAAATGGGAGGAACCAAAAACGATCTTAGCGGCTCATTATGATGGCGCGCGGACCTGAGTTCATCCTAATCGCTGTGTGATGGTGGAAGGACCGCCAGGACGACAGTGGCAGGCCTTCCGCCATCCTAATCGGCCCCTTAGTCTCATGGGACACCAACGTGGGCCAGAAGTGTAAGTTTAAGGGCCCCCTCCCCTGTTCTGGCAGAAGACTGGGATTGCGGCTGCCCAAGGCCACCACAGGAGGCCACTCAAGAGGGCGGCCCTCTAGTGCCCTCGGACATTCCACACACCCCTTCCCTCCCAAGGAACTTCAGTAAGCGACAGGGTCAGTAGCAAGGTGCACTGCGGAAGTGTCACTCAGCATAAGGGTGCAGTGGCGCCACAGTGGGCACAATTCATATAATTCCAAACCAGGTCAGGAGTGCTTACTCGCGCAACTACACATGCAGTAGTATTATCAATTACCCTTGGTAGAACCTATTTGGGGCCTCCGGTGGGGATCAGCTTGCAGTTGAGACAGCCAGCTCTTGCATGCCCAGTCAGTACAGCACAGCCAGTGCGCGGGCCCACTCTTCCAATTCTTAGATGTGTTTCGACACAATATTCATGTATGGTGGCGTAGTTGCAATACGGTAACATACTGATATTAATAGGCGACTCTACCAACGAGCATATAGGAGTTTCAGTTTTGATCTAAAAGAATACTTTTAGTGAGGTTGTAAGGGTGGAACTCATGGCCCAAGGTGTACTGCAGCTTAACAGTATACGGTGGATCCGGACCTCGGACACCTTCGGGGGGTTGGAAGCATCCAGGGTCAGAGTGGACAATAGACACTGTTCACCTGAGACTGACAGCAGTTAAGCAAGCGGGTGTGCTGCACATGTTGTCACTGCACGGAGAGGTGAGGTGCTTCCAATAGTGGGTACAAGACATATTTGATCAAACCTGATGTACACCATTTGGTGTTCGCCAGGGTTTAACAAGCAAAGGGGTTTGACAAGCATCTGTTCAATAAAGCATAGTAGGTGCACCCCAGAACAATGGGTAGGTGGCAGGTTCTTGCAGTTAAGCTAATATGCCCCACCCGGTTAGCTATATCGGTCCCGCCGTCAACCAACATAGCGTGCAGCTGTCCCTAGACATGGGGAGGCAAGGTGCCAAGCACGAAGGGCTATGTAATAGAATATTTGGCATGTCCAGGGTTCAAAAATAATTGGAATTCAACTGGGCAGTGTGTTTCCCACCCCTAGGTCTGCTCAGTGCGGGCAGTGTGATGCCCCCCCCTATCTGCGTTTATGTAGAGTGGGGGTGAGTAGTACTGAGTCAATCCTTAATGTCAGACACAATAGTACAGTCAGTGGGCACTGTTTAGAATAAGAGATCCTCTGATCCAGCATGCCTAGGGGGTCTCACCACCAAGGGGAGCTGAGCTGGGGATACCCAGAGGAACAAGTGATGCCGGGCAAGGACAGGAAAGCCCAGGGGGATTCACCACAGAGGGAGCTGAGTCGGCGATCCCTTGCTCTTGGTCACATACTTACAGTTAGGGACATCCAGGTGCGTCATGATTCAGAGAGCAGAATGACTGCAAATGCCAAAGTATATCCCTCTCCACCCTAACAGCCTTGTGGGCAGGCGGGCGTGGGAGCGGTCAGCTAACAAGTGGACTGCTGCCCCTTAAGATGTGGGGCACAGGTGTGCATAGCACGGGGTGCAGCCGTTGCGACCAGCAAATTCAGGGGGCCATGTGAACTATAGTGTCTGATTACGCCCCGCCCTAGCGACACGGGGCGGAGTTATGGAAAGCGATGGAACTTTCCCACGGGGGATTTAGTCCTCGGCACAAGTTCACCTGTCAGAAAGGCCTGAGTCATGAGACTCTGGTGGTCCAACGTCGAGGGTCACTGGGATATAGTTGGCGTCTCCTGCCCATGTGGCAGGGGGCCCCCATATGAGAAGTTGCAGGGATAATAGGTGCGGCATGATTTAAAACGCAGTAGGACTGTGCAAATGCGAAAGTATATTCCTTTTCACCCTAACAGCCTAAGTGGGCAGGCGGGTGTGGGAGCGGTCAGCTAACTAGTGGGCTGCTGCCCCTCAAGAAGGGAGGCACAGGTGTGCTAGACACACGGTGCGGCTGGGTGCGACCAGCAAATTCAGGGGGCCATATGAACCATAGTGCCTAATCTGCCCCACCCGAGTGGCACGGGGCAGAGTCATGTAAAGTGATGGAACTTTCTCACGGAAGAATCAGTTCTTGCCACAAGTTCACTTGCCAGAAAGGCCTCCGGTGATATAGATTGGGTCTCCTGCCTAATCTGGGTAGGGGGCCTGTACATGAGAAGTTGCAGGGGAGAAAAAGCTGTTTCGTGGGGGGCCCTGTCGGCGACGGTGGCCGCCGCCAGAGCTCTGGCGGAGTTACAGGGCGATCTGGAGGCAAATGGGTACAGAAGGGTACCTCTGCACGGCACATAGGGGTGCCAGAGCCAGAGGCCAGGAGCCTCATGGGAGGTTCCTGGAAACCGTGTCAGCGCCCCGTTGGTCCTTCGGGCGGTTGTGGGCCTGAACAACCTGGGGCTTGCCTGTCTACGCTCCGCCCTGAAAGGGGCGTGAGTAAGAAGTGTCACGTGATCTCGGAGGAGGATCACCAGAAGAGGTAGCACAGATGGGGTTCGCCCCAGTGCTGCTTGGCTCATCAGGCGGTGAGAATGTTGCCTGCCGTTGGATCGCCCGTAAGATAACCCACCATATTACATAACGTTGTATGTAATAAACCTGCAGCAGTTTTTCCAATAGCACATTTGTGTTGTGTGTATTATTTGCATGCAGGTCATGTGCCTGAGGGTGGGGAGCGCTGTCGCCATGAGGGTACTATGGCTCCTACAGGCCCTAATTAGCACTACAATGGAATGACATCCACCTCGAAAAGGCACAAGTGTTCTAATTAACACAACCTCCATCTTATCCTGGAACATTGAGAGTTCAAAAAGTTGCAACTGGACACAGTAATGGATTCCTATGTCACCTCATATGCATTGATATGCTTTCAGGAAACATTGAAATCGAACAAACTCCCACTAAGCGGGTTTCATAGAGTGCACTAAATCATGATAAGTTTCGAGAATCTTCACTTCTAGATTCATTAGAAAATGAAGAGGTTGATAATACATAGTTCTGATATCTTTCCAGACAGCACAGAGTTTGATATCTACACCCAAATGTCAGATTGCACTAACCTTACAATTCAGGATCACCAAGAGAGATGTGTGATTCCACACTTTTCTGTACCGAATACCCATCATACACTGATAATATGTTGGTTAGAAGACCTAGTGAAAGGGGAACTGGATGAAAGGGAGAAACAGAGGCACTTGACATCATCCGAATGCCTGGTAGGACATCTGGACAGGGGCTGCACTGCCTGTGTGTAGATATCTAAGGACAAGCAGAGATCTTTAGCAATATTATAATTCTGACTCCACCACCTAATTCCTAGTGTTGTATGTGATATACATTTGACAGTAATGTACGGTTTTTGCAGAGCAGGCATAATATAATGTTCTCCAGGGAGTGTCTAAAAGGCAGCAACTACAAATAGTGGAACTTTTAACCCTAGTCATTCCATGCTCATAAAACTCATGCAATTAGAATGAAAAGAATCATTCCACAATAAACCTCTTAGAAATAGTGTAAAACAAGGTGAAGGCAAATACCTCTATAATCCCTAAACTATGTGATAACAAAGACCCAGTTATGCCATTTTAGGCAAGTTGTCAGCCTTAGCCCCAAACCCTCTTAGACAGGCTCAAAGAAATAGGAGAAGCACTTGCAACATCTCACTGTCTTGCTTTCTTTTTTTCTTTTTTTTTTAGCACACAAATACTCAAGAAGAGTGTACCGGCACTGACAGAACATGTGGCAGGATTCTTGATGCGCGACTAGTTTTTAAAAAGCCAAGTTTTAAGATGTGTCTTGAAAGTAGATAGTTCTGAGATGGCTCTCAGTGTGGCAAGTAGTTTATTCCATGCCTGTGTGCCAGGAACCCAAAGGTCCTGCCCCCCATTAGGGACAAGCAAACTTTTGGGGTGCGGGTGAGGTCAGTCAGAGGAAGAAGATCTTAAGGTCCGCACTAGAATGTGACGGGTAACGCGTTTGCCTAGTTAGCTTGCTCCTTTTCCATGTAGGGCCTTGAAGAAAACCACTAGGGCTTTGTGAATTTGATCATCATTTCTTTCATTCGCAGCCAATGAAGGGTGTTAAGAAGGGGGGTCATATGAGACCTGGGTTTAGGTCTAAGAATCCCCTGGCCGCAGAGTTGTCTGTTATTGTTTTAGACAAGGGTCTGGGGCATGGGAGCATTCAGACCTGATTTTAACACGTTGAGGGAGGCAAGTCAAAATCCTTAAAATATTTTGTCAATGGCACAATGATGATATATTTTGTTGAGGTAAAAGATGACAACATTGTGTACATTTCAATGATTAAAATTAATTTGCCATATCATCGTGTTTAGAGGCCACGGAGTCATTTTCTCTGACATGAGGGCTCATGCGAATTCCATTTTACTAATGATTTATCTTAACCTTAACTAGCAACTTTGAAGTCTTGAAAATAAATCCTTTCTCATTTTTGTCCAGAATGTATTTTTCACAGTGGTGCAAATTAATTATATTTCATGCAGTTTGCATTTTGTAAGGGAGCTTTCCAAATTTTTCAGCGATTCTCCCAACCAATAATTTATGACAGGCAGCCTCACAATAATGGAGGCGTTGCATGTTTGTTAAATCTTTAGCAGGGAGGCAGTTGTTTATGTGCCAGAATGCACACTATGGTACCAGTGAACGGCAGAGGTGCACCTGAGAACGTATGCAAGACTGTAGCCACACTTTGCGGACATCAGAGCAGTCCCAGACAAGCTGTCCACTGCCTGCATTGCTCCCAAATCTATAGCATTGCCTCCTCCCAACCAAACAGCTGACTGGAGTATGACTGCCCAAAGGACAGCTTCTGTCATGTTGTTTACCATAAGAAACTCTCACACTATATCCTGATTTGTCGAATGATATTTAGCTACTGTTTGGCAGGGCTAAAAGCCATGACTTGATATCCTACAGCAGTGATTTTTACCCTGTGGTTCTGGGACTCCACAACACTTTTGTAGGAGTCAGCGACTGCTTAGAAAATTAAATAACATTAACAGATTAATAACATTGCATAAATGTGAAGGAATTTGAAAATGGAGGCTAAAATGAAGGTGGTATCCTCAGATTGATTAAGGGGAACAGTGAAAAATCATCAAAGAGAATATAGTATGGATCATAGGTGGCCTCAACATTCCCATTAAAATGAACGCTTTGATTTTTTACATTTGTGACTTGAATTAAATATTTATCATTTGTGTATTTATTTAGGTGTATGTTCGTTTATGTATTTTCTGTATTGTTTTGAGGATGGAATCATCAAAATTGCTTGTGCTTAGTCAGCGTTCCCTGGCTTCCAATAATGACTCAGTGAAAGGTTCCAGGATTTCAATAACGATGCAGTGGGGGTACCCTGATTCTAGTAATGGATAGGTGGGGGTTAATAGAAGTCAACAATTAGGAATCACTGCCCTGCAGGACTGCAACAAATTCTGCCCCAAACTTTACTCTGACTGTCACCAGCTCAGGATGGTGTTGTCACTGCAGGTCGATCTGAGAAAGAGTGAGAGGTGATACAGAGAAAAGGGGGTCGGGAATGTGGGAGAAATGGCTTTTTAATGAGCTGATCTCTAAACAAGCTCTGCCAATGCTATTTGGTGCCCCCCCCATATTTGTTCCATCTACGAAATAATGGTAATCATTTTGTGTATTTTAGTGGTATTCTCTGGCATAATGTGGGCATAAGTGTCATGATGGTACACCACAGAATAGTGCTGGCCCTTACATAATGGTGGTCACCCATTACATAGTTGCACTGGCTTGTGGCATAATCGTGGCAATTCATTGAATATTCGGAACATCCATGGTATTATATTAAGCTAACTGTAGCATAATGCTGGTCTGGTATAATGGTAATCATTCCTAGCATAACAGTGGCGATTTCTCTCATACTATGAACACCCCTGTAACAAACTCACTCATTTATAATGTTGGGACAATCATAATCGTTGTATGTCTTGTTATAATGTGGGCATTCATTGCACGACGATGTAACATAGCATAATGCTGGCCCTGGAATGATGGTGGTAATTCTTCACAATGGCATAAAATGACTACTTCAGGCATAACACTGGCCTCATCATAATGATGGGACATCTTGTGGACATCTATTTGCATGCAAAGCCATAAACATGCTAACACAGCTCTGGATGGTGGGCTAAACAATACTTGACGGATTGAGCAAAAGGAGCCCCTTGATGCAAAGTCTTGCTGTCAGTCTGTGAAAACAATTTTATTCTTCATCTAGTCGTCCAAAATTCCTTAGAGGAACTCATTTACCAACATACCCATTTATCCACACATACACTCACTCACCAATACATTTTTTCAACACTGTATGATTTTCACATTCACCCTCTCTCCTGTCCACATGACACACGGAAACTTTGCAACCCAAGCAAAACATATTTTTGTACTCATTAAAATGAAGCCAATGCTTGTTTGAGAATATCAATCTTTTCATTCAATTGCATAAATTAATTTCTTGCTACAAGCTTCTCCAACATAGCTGCAACATCCTAAGTATATCCTTTCAATTCACCATGCTCTCACCGTACTGCATTTGTATTGAAAGCCGGGAAAGAAACTGGTCTCCACATATTCTCTAGTCAATTGAAATGCTCGAAACTAGGTAGCCAAGCAAGTAAACGAGCAGTAGGTTTTTTAAAAGCTTTATTTATCATTTTCCACAAATAGAAAATATGGGCAATATGAGACGCATAATGATACATCAAAGAACTAATGGCATCATGTCAGTTCAATACATCAGAGAATGGAATATGCAGAGAAAACATCAAGACACATGACTTCATAAAACACGATGGGGCACCATCCTTAAAAGTCAGAGAGACGAAGGAAAAGGCAAACACTAAAGGACAGTGTCATTGCCTGGCTGAATATGAAGAGGAGACGACAGGAGGAGAGTGGGGTTCTTGGGTCTGGGCAAACGACTCCAAAGAGAGAAGTTAGGCGCGGAGGGATTGGCAAATATCTTTTGGTCTGGCAGTGGGGAGCTGTAGCGTGGCATATATATTTCACTCGTCATGTTGCAATATGTAATGCTTTGAAACCAGGCCTTAACAGTAGGGTGGATCCTATTAGCCCAGTGGAGCGCTATCTCTCTCTTTGGCAGTAGCAGGGCTATAGTGGTGAACCATGAGGGTATGTTCAGGACAGCAGCCACAATGCCCAGAAGGGTTATCATAGGGGGTGGCTCGAGTCGTCGAAATCATGTGAGAAAGAGTGTTAAACACATCTGACCAAAATGCGGTGATAGCGGGGCTGGTCCACGTTAACTGAGGGAAGTCTGTCTCAGGAACCCTGCACTTGGGGCATAAAGAGGACATGGAAGGGTTGAGTTTGCAAAGGCCAGCAGGGGTAGTTTAGGATCTGTGCAAAAACCGAAAGTGGAGTACCTTGGTGGTTGGGGGATACTAGCTGACTTTGTAAACAGCAGTAGGACCAGTCCTTTTAGGAGACAGGGTGGCCAAGGTCTTCCTCCCACTGCAGCCGAACCCTACTATCATGTGTTCATCTGAGGGCCAGGCAAGTGCAACAGAGTTTAGCGAGCATGTGGTCCCCCTCCGTGTCTGTTCTTAACAACGTGAGGGGAATGAAATCATCAGGGGCCAGAGGGTAGGAAGGGATGCGGGATCAAAGCGTCCCATGCAGCCAGCAAAATATAAATTTGTCCATATATGTGGCGTTAGCAAATCTAATGTTTACTAAATGTGGAACACGTGGCCATCTGGGAATAAGTCACCAAGCGTATGAAGTTCATGTTGTGTCAGTGAGCGTTGGACAATTTATTTCTAGTGTCAAAGGCAGCCACAGGTTTTGTGAAGGAGTAAGCACAGGCAATTACAAAAAGTCACTGCCCAGGACTCAACTGAGCTTCCGCCAGACCCAACACATTGTAAACATTGTAAGGATATCTGAAAGGTCTAGCCGGAGGCCCTGTAGTAGCAGAGCTGGCAGGGGTGTTGCACCTTGTAGGTCCCATTTGGGTTTAGCGTAAGGTAGTTGAGCATCTGGGTGGTACCAATATTATGCAAACTGGACCTGAGCCACAAGTAAGTATGTCTCAAAGTCAGGGACTGCAACCCCTCCCCGTTCATAGGGAAGAATAGGGTGTTCCAGGCAATCTGAGGCCTACGACTCACCCAAACCAATTTCAAAAGGAGACTACATAGAGTAAGAAAAAAGGAGTTTGTCAATAGTATGGGTATATTTAAAAACAAATATAAAAAGCGGGGGAGTACTACCATTTTAATAATTGTAATCTGGCCTGCCATGGACAGCGGGATCCGAATCCATCGCTCAGTTTAGACTGCAAGCTTGTCAATAGCAGGGCCGTAGTTGAGACAAATCACTTGCTCTTTGACCCTATGTAAAATGATAAATATTTTGTCGAATCATTGCACAACTTAAGAAGGTATTCGCTGGGTCAAAGTCAAGTGACATCTGTAAGTTCTGATTTTGCCCAATTCATATGTAGAACCGAGATGTCACCAAAAAGATTCATCTCTCGCAACAAGTGGGTCAAATTGATCGAGGGACGCTGACTAAGACGCAGACTGTCATCCGCGTACATAGAAATTAGCAATGGGGCGGGTTTAAAATAGAGACTGCAGTGCATGTGGTTTTCTTGAAAGTGGGGAACTAGAGGGTCCATGGCTATGATTAACAGGAGGGGCGAAAGGGGGGACCCTGGCCTTTGGAAATGACAAAGACAACCATTCACCCGTATGCGGGCCACTGGTTCAACATACAAAAGGAAGATGAGGGGGAGGAATCCACTAGGAAACCCCAGTCTATGCAGCAATGCATGAAGAAAAGACCACGCCAAGGAAAGAAAGGCTTTCACCATTTCAAAAAGAGCGACAGGTGCAGGTACGTCCTGGGAGATCCTTTGAAGAACTAAGAACACTGTGCACAAGTTTAGAGAGGTGGACCGATTTGAATGGGTGAAATGATCTGGTCAAGCAGCAAGGGCAGTCTGTTGGCAACTGCTTTGGCTAGGATCTTATTTTAAAAAAATGGTCTATAAGAGGCACAATGATTAGGGTCTTTGCCAAGTCTAAGCAGTAGGGAAATCAATGCTTCCCTCAGAATGGGCCAAAGGACTCTGTTGTCGAGGGCCTCAGGGTACAAATCGAGCAGGTGGGGGAAGAGGATGCCTTTGTATGCTTCATAAAAGGCACCTCTGACGTCATCAAGGCCGGGGTCCTTGGAACCATTCAGGGAGTCAATTGCCTGGGCAATCTCTTCGCTAGTAAAGGATTCACTTAGGGCAATACTTCATAGATAATGTCGACGTAAGCAGTAACCTGGACACCACACGCTAGGTGCAGTTCACTTATACACTCCGGGCTCCGGCAGGGGGGCAGGAGCCGGGCTAGAGTGTGGCCAGGCCTCTCCCCCTCGCCATAACTGCAAGCCTTGGAGTATTTACCCAAATAAGCTGTTTCCCTCTCGGCAAGGTCCTGGAATTCCACAGTGAGAATGGATCAATGCTGAAGGGAAGGAGAGTCAGGGTGGTGGGAGTTGGTCTTGTGAGTTTAACCTCTACTCGTGCCAGACTATTGCGGATGTCATGGATCATCATGTGTGATTTGATCTCTATCTAGCAGCGCGGAGGAATGGACCTGATACAGTAAATAGAGTTTAAAAAAAAAAAGCCTCTTGAAATAATGATAAGGTAAGAGAGAGAGAACTTATCTGTTGTGAGCCGCATTTAAAAGAGGCTGATCTCTCCTGGCACACGCCTTTTATAGATACTGTGATGTCACTTTGTTCTTACTCTAAACCTTTGTGATGTAGGCGGCTGTGTGAGCTGCATTAAAAGGATTAATGCATAATGTTAGCCTCCGTGTCTTTAATGAAATCTAGATTCTCTGGTCATGTTAATAGGAGAATCGCAATTCTGCATACATATGCCTTGAAGACATCCCATAATATGGCATGGCTATGAACAGAGCCCAAGCTGAGTTAAAAATATTCAAGAATGGAGTTGCGGAGTTCTGAATGAAAAACTGCATCTAACAGAGACATACCAGGGAAGCAGCATCGCCTCTCCCAACCACCTCCATAGGGCAAATCAATCATTAGCTTGACAGGCATGATTGGACAAAGTGCATGGCAAAAGCTATACGTCTTTGAGCCATGGTCCGACACTCTCCGATATATACCAGTAGGCTATCCTCATCCACACCATGTGGGGGGCAGAAAAGAATGTGAATCCTGGCATAGTGGAGTTACAAAGATGGCAAGCATCATTAAGAGAGTGTGGGTCAATAATATTGAAAGAGGACTCGCAGCATGCATGGTTTGCTACCAGATTGTGCGCTGGTGGTGTCCAGCGAGGAGTCAAAAATTAGATTCAGATCTCCACCCAACAATACAATATCAGTATCAAATTGACCAAGCAGGGTCGAAGGGGAGATCATCTACATTAGGGGCATAAAAATTCAACATGAGGTCCCGTTGCCCCATCAGTGAGGTCCCGTTGCCCCATCAGTGTACCAGCCACAAGGACATAACGTCCATTCTTATCTGCATGAGTGGTATGGTGTCTGATGGGGAGATGTTTGTGAAGGAGTATGTGCACACAAGAGGGGTGTGTAGAGTACACGACAAACACAAATCAGACAAATTTCTCTATTTGGAAAAACTGCCCTCACTCACATACCGAAGTATGTGACATGCTTCATCATCGGGCCTGCTACAAAACGCCCTGGTGTAGCCACATCCATGGCGGAGCATAAGGGAGGGGGAAAAAATAATAAATTCCACACTACAAGACGTATAGCCAAATAATTTCAACACATACAACACATAACACAGAATGTGGTGAGAAGCTGTGCAAAACACCCTGTGGCTGAAACTGATAGTGCGACAAAAAGTGCAGTACAAGGAAGTGATTAAAACTGATTTAGGGTGCCAACTGAGAGAGTTGCTTTATTAAACATTGCTTGGTACCCCTATCAGGATTAAAAGTAAGAATAGGATGGGAAATGTCTTCTTGAGAAAGTGAGGTTCCTCAAGACTTCCCTCCTACCACTGCTGAAGTCAACATGTTTCGACCGCTAAGTTCGTGCCTAAAAGGTCACCCCGGTCTTCGTCAGGACTGTCGCGATCAGCGCTACTGTTGGCCCTCCCGTAATTCGGTCGATGGACCCCCCGCAAAGAGCAGGTCTTCTGGATCCGTACTCTTCTAAGTCATATGTGGAGGCTGATCCAAAAGAGCAAAGAGAGGTGACAGAAACACCCGGTTCTCTCAATCACTCCCTTTGAACCCCCGTCTGTTTCCAGCATCTTTATTCATAATGTTGCTCGTGATGTGTTGAAAAATCAAAATAATAATAAAATTATAGCAGTGTCAGTGTACCTGCTGTGCTTCTGACCCGGGTCCTAGACTCCGTCCCCTCGGGGTCTAAAGCATCAATCAATCGTTCACCCATAGTGACGATATTTAACTTTTTTAAAAAAAACGAAATACTGCGTGCTTCCACTACCACTTCATGTACCCCCGTACCCCCCACACACTCTCACACATACACCACCCTCTCGAAAGGGCAAGTTATTTATAACCCCAGACTCGTGTAAGTGTGACTCCCTGCTGTAATACTCACTGAGTTTATGAATTTCATAAACCCGAAATGGTGTCCGACAGGAAGGTCTCCCAAGAACACAATCTGAAAAAGAGTAATGCGGGAGGCTATTTTATCATGTACAACCTCACTCAGTAACTCGTCGGCGGTTACAAATCCGCCAGTAAGAGTAGCGGACAAATGTGACCCTCCACCGGGCCCCTCCTGTCACTTTCTGCCCAAGTATGTGCCCCTTCCTCCATCTCCTTACCGTTCCGAGGGCTAGCCCTGTCGTGTCTGCCTGTAAGCCGTGACACCGCGCAGATGGTGTACGCGGTGTTTGATTGATATTTAAGGCTGAGCTGGGCTATTCCACCGCTCCACCCATGGCGTCCCACGTGATCCAAGCGTGGTCGTCATGACGTCAAGCGCGGTGCGTATAAGCCGATCAAGGGCGCTGAGAGTTGTAGTGTAACCGCATTTTCAGCCGATATCGGCCCCCAATGTAAATTAGCCCTCCCTGGCATGCATTTCAAAGTCTGAATAATCAGAAGGTAGGTAGGAGGAATAAATGTCCATTTACTTCCCCAAGTTTAGTAGACAGTTTATCAAATATAAAAATGGACACTAGTTACAATCCTAAACCATTGGTAAAAAGTACTGTGGTCCCCTCAAAAAACTCAATGTTATTTCGGTTTTGCGGTGTATATTGTTTCTCCGCCCCACATTGTAGTTTTTGGCAGTTATCATTGGGTACCACAGTTAGTGATTTGTGCCCGCCTCATCCAGAGGCTTCTCTGGTCTAGCTTGCAGTGTCCAGAGATGGTTATAAAGGTACCCCCACCAAAAATAAGGGTAAAAAGTGAAAAAGTAATATTAAAAATAATAGAACTCTTCCCCGAAATACTTAGGTAAGAGTCTATTTGATTAAAACAAACGGATACTCATAAGGGATCAAGTTACTGGATCTCTAAGTATTAACAAGGTTTCGTCGACATGTTTCAGCCCCCTTTGGCTCAAACGAGTCTATGGGGCTTTCGTCAGGACTTACACATACACAGACAAACATGTAGTGGTAGCATGTACTCACACAATTCGTGTAGTAACTGGTTTTGTTCACTGCCTTATTGTAGGCTTTTATTGCCCACTCACCCTCAGTTGCGCTGTGAATAGGTAGAGACAATAGGAAATACAGACAAGAAAACATACATACAATTTGCGTAGTTATCGACTGTATCATGTGGAGGGGGGGTTTAAGGAATCACTCTTCCATTAAATAGGTATCTCTATTAGGATTACCTGTTTTATGTACATGGTTGTATCTAACACTTGGGTAGAAAGTCAAACAGGTGGGTAGTGGACTGGAGTTTTAGGTAAATAAATGGTGAGTTGGAGATCTTAGCGAGTAAAATTACTTATCATATAGAAAAATGTGAAAATGGATTCAACTGCGCGCGAGAGACATCTATGAGTATGTTTCTACACGCAGTATAGTGTGGTCAACCTGTGATCACTTCGCGCTTGTATTTTAAATTACAGCTGGGCACATAGTACTGACTCAAGGAGGCTATCACGCTGTCATGAAATAGTTATCTCTCACTCACATAGACAGTCTTAGTCTTACCTTCTAGTGATAGTGATTTCACAACATCAGGGGGTTCCAGCTTTCATGAAGCTCAGAGCTAAAGTAAAGTGGAACCGAATTAAGTAAGAGACTGATACCGTCTTACCGCACTGACAGAGAATAGGAGCTTGCTCTGCCTGGACGCCATTACCCGCGTGGGTTCCGTTTTCGCCGCTTGTGCTGACTCTGCCCCTGGATAGGGAGGGGTCTCGTGTGTTCATTTTTAAAGGGCTCACGTTTCAATTTTGATCAGAAGCTTTATTGTCCTTAGGCAAGCACAGCATTTGACATTCAAAGAACCGAAAAAGATAGAATTATCGTATGTTATGGCTCATACCCTCGTTAATTTAGTTAATAGTTCTATAAATGTTTAGTAATAGTTAAAGCCTTTTTCACCTGGATTATTTAAGGACATCTCGTTTCTAGGAGGCAATGTCCCTTTTTGCATTGCAATTTACTTTTTCAGGATAGAAATCCAGAGTTCTCTGTGTGAGACAGTATTGAAGTCGTCCATCTGTCGTTTGGACACACTCATTAGTACAACAAATAAATCTTTTGATTGTTCAAAATTGGCTGTGATAGATCGGATTAGTCCAAAAAGGGGGGTGCCCTCACGGTGTTATTCCTTATTATTCCAAAGGCAGTGGCGGTACGGACATGGTTCAGGACCTTATTTTGCAAATTGGTGCCAGGGTATGGCATCATTCAGGCCCCAGATCTGGGTTCCAAGACGGTTCACCCACCTTTGTTCTTTTTCATATAGTATTTTTACTGCTTCGTGGCTTTTGTCCTCTAACATTTCTAGGACTGTCCAACGTAGGTCATCACAAGAGTGTTTAGTTTCAATGAAATGTGTACAGAGTTTTGTCGTCGTTTTTTTAAGTCTAATGTTGCTCCTGTGTTCGCCTATTCTGATTTTAATTTTTCGACAGGTCATTCCTATATATTTCTTTTGACAGGGACAGCTGGCCATGTATATGACGTGGGTTGAATTACAATTAGTGTGCTGTCTCTGTGTCCATAGGAGTGTGTCTGTAAGTTGCAGTTGTTTGGAACTTGTAGTAAATTTGCAAACAGTACAATCGCCGCACGGGTGGTGGCCTGTTATAGGTGTCATGGTTGCGTCTCTTGTGGTGACTCTTGGTGTTTTTTTCTTTTTGGGACGCGTGTGGACAAGGCTGTCCCTCAGATTCTTTGTTCTTTTATTTGCAAATCGTGGTTTTGGCCAATTAAATTTCCCTGTGTTTAAGATACTCCAGTTCTTGTTCACTAATTTTTGTACTTCGTATGTGGATGGACAGAATGTGGTTACACATGTTGTCAGATCTTGCACAGGGTCTTTTGGATATGTCTGTAAGAGACATTCTCTGGGTTGGTTGTTCGCACGTTTTCTACACTTATTGATGGTCGCTGTTGTGTAGTCTCTTGCTTTTAACTTCATGCTCAGTTCTTGTGCCTGCTTTTTGTAATCAGCATCTTTTGTACAGTTTCTTTTGATTCTTAAGAACTGGCTGTAAGGCAAATTGTCTCTCAGCGGCTTGGGGTGGTAACTCTTGTAAGAAAGGAGGGTATTTTTGGCAGTTGGTTTCGTGTAAGTTTTAATATGCAGGGTGTTATGCTCAACGAAAATGGTGAGGTCTAAAAAATCAATGGTTGAGTCATCTGCAGTGTGTGTAAACTTTAACCATCGATTACGGTTGTTGAGCCAGTCCATGAATTCTTGTAAATCATGTTTTTTATCCCATATGACGAGGATATCGTCTATGTATCTCTTCCAGTATATGATACTGGAAGAGTACGGATTCGAGTCGTTGAGTATGTGTTCACTCTCAAAGTTACTCACGTAGAGTCCCGCCACCGAAGGAGCAAAGGCACTCCCCATGGAGGTGCCATGGCTCTGTAGGTATAATTCTCCCTCATATTCAAAAAAGTTTTCTTTTAGAGCCAGTTGGCAACATTGGAGAACAAAATGTCTCGGGGTCCGATATTCCCAATTTTCTTTGTAGAGGACATCCTCAAGCATTTGAAGTGTCTCGTCTTGAGGTAGACTAGTAAACAATGATTCAACGTCCAAACCTACCAGAAGCATTGTTTCTTGATCAAATGGTTTATCAGCAATCTGTATTAGCAGATCTCTAGTGTCTTTCAAGTAGGTGGGCGTTTTCTGAACCAAAGGTTTTAAGTATTCGTCTGCAAATTTAGAAAGTGGTTCCAGGATCGATCCTATGCCTGCAACTATAGGTCGTCCTGGTGGGGGGAGTCTGTTCTTGTGTGTTTTGGGGAGTGAATACAAATAAGGGGTCTAGGGTTCTTTTGCCAACAAATAGTCAGCCTCCTTATTTGATATCCATCTTTGTGTTTCACCCTCATAGACCATCATTTTGATAGTATTTGTCAATCTCTCTGAAGGGTCAATTTCGATCTTTTTGTAGAATTTGGTGTCTGACAGGAGAGTGAGGCACTGCTGGTTGTAGCCTTCTTTGTTCAAGATTACAATTCCCCCACCCTTGTCGGCGGGTTTTATCACTATGTTGTCATTATCTTCAAGGTCTTTAAGTGCTTGTCTTTCACGTCTGCTCAGATTTTGGAAAGGGGTCTTTTTATTTTTCTCCATCTCATCCACTCCTTTCAATAAGGCTTGTTCAAAGGTTTGGAGTTCTGGTGGAACACTTCCTGTCGGTGGATTAAAAGCGGATTTTCTCCTCAACTGGGTGTCCCCATCTTGAGGTGGTGTTGGTGAACCTGTGAAGAATGCTTTCAATTTTAGGGTGCGGCAGAATTCCGCTAGTTCACATTTGAGTTTGAAACTATCCATAAGTGGAGTAGGGACATATCCTAATCCCTTATTGAGTACATTCTTTTGCTCATCTGTAATTTCTATTTTGATAAACTGTCTACTAAACTTGGGGAAGTAAATGGACATTTATTCCTCCTCCCTACCTTCTGATTATTCAGTCTATTAAGCAGCGCGCACCTGCGGGAGTTCTTCTTTGAACTAGAGAAACACTATTCTCATATATCTAACTCTTGGAACTAGAAGGATAATGGAAGGCAATGTTGGACTGAGTTTTGATGAAAGCGATATAGAGGAAATACTAGCAGCACAGCCACTTTTACAAAATACGGACCTCACTGAAGTTTTAGCACAGACGGATGACTGGGACACACTTTCAGATAAGAAAAGAGATCAAATCCATACGGCGATTCATGGCATCATTATGACAGAATATTTACGTTTCAAAACAGCTCCGAGGGGCCTGTGGGTTAATAATGCCCCAAGAATCTTTCTACATGACCTGGCATTCCGCAGAGATTGGTCCTCCATCTCCTGGAAGTGTACTTTAGACTACCTTGTCCTCATAATAAAAACAGCCAAAAGACTCTCAGAGGCATTATTACTAGAGATACAAGCCTGTGAGAACGAACTCAAAAAAGGCATGAACCCACAAATTTATAAGAGGAGACTGGATGAAATTAACAAGGAAATGGAAGAAACTAATGAATTCATTATGCAAACAAAGCTACAAAAACTGGGGAATGACTTAAAAAGATTTAGTCAAGAAAAGATGCACCCATATACTAAAGAAGATTATAATATCACTGACCAATGTTCTGACAATGAATCCACAGGCAAGAATTCATCTAACAACTCAACCAGTAGCCTTGAAGATCATGCCACAAAGAGAGGTAGAAATACCAACCGCTTCCAACGACCAAGAAGGGGCAATAGATGGCAAAGACCATACTATCCCAGTATGAACTTACCACACTTTCAGCCTTTCATGCCACCCTATGGAGGATGGATGGACCCATACAACTATGGAATGCCACAGATGCCACCAATGGGAGAACAACATCAACAAGGCCAACAGAACCAATACCAACAACAACCTCCTTTTTTAGCGAGAGGCCAGAATCAACCAAGGGGAAGAAAAAAGTCTCTAGGATGGCAGGACCAACAACGAAACATCCTAACAAGAAGCATGTCCTCAGCTCAAGCAACAACGAGCAAGAACAATCATTGATAGTGAACCTCTCAAATGTAGAAATTACAGATGAGCAAAAGAATGTACTCAATAAGGGATTAGGATATGTCCCTACTCCACCTATGGATAGTTTCAAACTCAAATGTGAACTAGCGGAATTCTGCCGCACCCTAAAATTTAAAGCATTCTTCACAGGTTCACCAACACCACCTCAAGATGGGGACACCCAGTTGAGGAGAAAATCCACTTTTAATCCACCGACAGGAAGTGTTCCACCAGAACTCCAAACCTTTGAACAAGCCTTATTGAAAGGAGTGGATGAGATGGAGAAAAATAAAAAGACCCCTTTCCAAAATCTGAGCAGACGTGAAAGACAAGCACTTAAAGACCTTGAAGATAATGACAACATAGTGATAAAACCCGCCGACAAGGGTGGGGGAATTGTAATCTTGAACAAAGAAGGCTACAACCAGCAGTGCCTCACTCTCCTGTCAGACACCAAATTCTACAAAAAGATCGAAATTGACCCTTCAGAGAGATTGACAAATACTATCAAAATGATGGTCTATGAGGGTGAAACACAAAGATGGATATCAAATAAGGAGGCTGACTATTTGTTGGCAAAAGAACCCAAGACCCCTTATTTTTATTCACTCCCCAAAACACACAAGAACAGACTCCCCCCACCAGGACGACCTATAGTTGCAGGCATAGGATCGATCCTGGAACCACTTTCTAAATTTGCAGACGAATACTTAAAACCTTTGGTTCAGAAAACGCCCACCTACTTGAAAGACACTAGAGATCTGCTAATACAGATTGCTGATAAACCATTTGATCAAGAAACAATGCTTCTGGTAGGTTTGGACGTTGAATCATTGTTTACTAGTCTACCTCAAGACGAGACACTTCAAATGCTTGAGGATGTCCTCTACAAAGAAAATTGGGAATATCGGACCCCGAGACATTTTGTTCTCCAATGTTGCCAACTGGCTCTAAAAGAAAACTTTTTTGAATATGAGGGAGAATTATACCTACAGAGCCATGGCACCTCCATGGGGAGTGCCTTTGCTCCTTCGGTGGCGGGACTCTACGTGAGCAACTTTGAGAGTGAACACATACTCAACGACTCGAATCCGTACTCTTCCAGTATCATATACTGGAAGAGATACATAGACGATATCCTTGTCATATGGGATAAAAAACATGATTTACAAGAATTCATGGACTGGCTCAACAACCGTAATCGATGGTTAAAGTTTACACACACTGCAGATGACTCAACCATTGATTTTTTAGACCTCACCATTTTCGTTGAGCATAACACCCTGCATATTAAAACTTACACGAAACCAACTGCCAAAAATACCCTCCTTTCTTACAAGAGTTACCACCCCAAGCCGCTGAGAGACAATTTGCCTTACAGCCAGTTCTTAAGAATCAAAAGAAACTGTACAAAAGATGCTGATTACAAAAAGCAGGCACAAGAACTGAGCATGAAGTTAAAAGCAAGAGACTACACAACAGCGACCATCAATAAGTGTAGAAAACGTGCGAACAACCAACCCAGAGAATGTCTCTTACAGACATATCCAAAAGACCCTGTGCAAGATCTGACAACATGTGTAACCACATTCTGTCCATCCACATACGAAGTACAAAAATTAGTGAACAAGAACTGGAGTATCTTAAACACAGGGAAATTTAATTGGCCAAAACCACGATTTGCAAATAAAAGAACAAAGAATCTGAGGGACAGCCTTGTCCACACGCGTCCCAAAAAGAAAAAAACACCAAGAGTCACTACAAGAGACGCAACCATGACACCTATAACAGGCCACCACCCGTGCGGCGATTGTACTGTTTGCAAATTTACTACAAGTTCCAAACAACTGCAACTTACAGACACACTCCTATGGACACAGAGACAGCACACTAATTGTAATTCAACCCACGTCATATACATGGCCAGCTGTCCCTGTCAAAAGAAATATATAGGAATGACCTGTCGAAAAATTGAAATCAGAATAGGAGAACACAGGAGCAACATTAGACTTAAAAAAACGACGACAAAACTCTGTACACATTTCATTGAAACTAAACACTCTTGTGATGACCTACGTTGGACAGTCCTAGAAATGTTAGAGGACAAAAGCCACGAAGCAGTAAAAATACTATATGAAAAAGAACAAAGGTGGGTGAACCGTCTTGGAACCCAGATCTGGGGCCTGAATGATGCCATACCCTGGCACCAATTTGCAAAATAAGGTCCTGAACCATGTCCGTACCGCCACTGCCTTTGGAATAATAAGGAATAACACCGTGAGGGCACCCCCCTTTTTGGACTAATCCGATCTATCACAGCCAATTTGGAACAATCAAAAGATTTATTTGTTGTACTAATGAGTGTGTCCAAACGACAGATGGACGACTTCAATACTGTCTCACACAGAGAACTCTGGATTTCTATCCTGAAAAAGTAAATTGCGATGCAAAAAGGGACATAGCCTCCTAGAAACGAGATGTCCTTAAATAATCCAGGTGAAAAAGGCTTTAACTATTACTAAACATTTATAGAACTATTAACTAAATTAACGAGGGTATGAGCCATGACATACGATAATTCTATCTTTTTCGGTTCTTTGAATGTCAAATGATGTGCTTGCCTAAGGACAATAAAGCTTCTGATCAAAATTGAAACGTGAGCCCTTTAAAAATGAACACACAAGACCCCTCCCTATCCAGGGGCAGAGTCAGCACAAGCGGCGAAAACGGAACCCACGCGGGTAATGGCGTCCAGGCAGAGCAAGCTCCTATTCTCTGTCAGTGCGGTAAGACGGTATCAGTCTCTTACTTAATTTGGTTCCACTTTACTTTAGCTCTGAGCTTCATGAAAGCTGGAACCCCCTGACGTTGTGAAATCCCTATCACTACAAGGTAAGACTAAGACTGTCTATGTGAGTGAGAGATAACTATTTCATGACAGCGTGATAGCCTCCTTGAGTCAGTACTATGTGCCCAGCTGTAATTTAAAATACAAGCGCGAAGTGATCACAGGTTGACCACACTATACTGCGTGTAGAAACATACTCATAGATGTCTCTCGCGCGCAGTTGAATCCATTTTCACATTTTTCTATATGATAAGTAATTTTACTCGCTAAGATCTCCAACTCACCATTTATTTACCTAATACTCCAGTCCACTACCCACCTGTTTGACTTTCTACCCAAGTGTTAGATACAACCATGTACATAAAACAGGTAATCCTAATAGAGATACCTATTTAATGGAAGAGTGATTCCTTAAACCCCCCCCTCCACATGATACAGTCGATAACTACGCAAATTGTATGTATGTTTTCTTGTCTGTATTTCCTATTGTCTCTACCTATTCACAGCGCAACTGAGGGTGAGTGGGCAATAAAAGCCTACAATAAGGCAGTGAACAAAACCAGTTACTACACGAATTGTGTGAGTACATGCTACCACTACATGTTTGTCTGTGTATGTGTAAGTCCTGACGAAAGCCCCATAGACTCGTTTGAGCTAAAGGGGGCTGAAACATGTCGACGAAACCTTGTTAATACTTAGAGATCCAGTAACTTGATCCCTTATGAGTATCCGTTTGTTTTAATCAAATAGACTCTTACCTATTATTAAAGTATTTCGGGGAAGAGTTCTATTATTTTTAATATTACTTTTTCACTTTTTACCCTTATTTTTGGTGGGGGTACCTTTATAACCATCTCTGGACACTGCAAGCTAGACCAGAGGAGCCTCTGGATGAGGCGGGCACAAATCACTAACTGTGGTACCCAATGATAACTGCCAAAAACTACAATGTGGGGCGGAGAAACAATATACACCGCAAAACCGAAATAACATTGAGTTTTTTGAGGGGACCACAGTACTTGTTACCAATGGTTTAGGATTGTAACTAGTGTCCATTTTTATATTTGATAAACTGTCTATGCATTTCAAGGTAGCTACCTGCTACTCCGGTAACACGTACCCGTCCATCTGAATATGATTATTTTATTTTAATCCTGATGCGTGAGGGGGAGTAGATGTCTCAATGTGTGCCTGTCGAAACTCCATGACACTAACCCTCTTTCCTTCGTACCCGACCCACTATTACGCCGTCATCAAGGTACTTAGTCACGTGCCACAGTGATCTAGCATGCCATCCCCAATAGGCCCATGCCCCACATATGTTGTTTAAAGCCGGACGCTCTACAGAAAAGGTACTTCCTGTATTGTGTAAAAGTATATCTGGACATGATTCGTACAGTCCAAGTACACAGAGGACATCGAATAGACTAGTTATCCCAGTACATTCGTGACAGGCCTCCATGATACCAGTCTTATATCACTGCAGATTGTCTAATTTCTGCCCAGTGACTGCCATGGGATGTCATCATTTAATCCCACCAGGTGACTCTTAAGGCGATACACCCATCTCTGTTCTCATTGGAGTAACACCCTCTGGTCCCCTGCTTGGGGTCTACCTGGTGGGACCCTCTATCACGGTCCATCTCAGATCTTCTATACTGTGTCCTGTTTCATGAAAATGTGCTGTTAGTTTCGTATTTGTCTTGCAGCACCTTATCGTGCTGCGATGTTCTGTAATCCTAACCCGCACCTTCCTACTGGTCATCCCTACATACCTTTTCTGACAAGGGCAGATTATCAGGTAAATCACACCCTGGGAGTTGCAGTTTGTGTGGGATCTCTGTTCCCAGGGAGTTCAGAGTCCTAGATCTATAGATCTAGTATTGCTCGTGAGGTGGCATACACTACATGATCCACATCGTGTATGTCCCATCAGTATGGGCAGGCCTGCCATCGTGGTAGTCTCCCTTGCTATCCCCAGATCCCAGGGTCTAGTATGTATGAGGAGATCTTTTAGATTTTGACTACGTCTGAAGGAAAAGAGAGGTGTCTCTATGTTCATGCCCCCTGTGTTTAATATCTTCCAGTTCTTCAAAACTAAGCGTTTTATTTGCTGTGATGCAGTATTGAAGGTCGACACAAACACCGGTTTCTTGGTTGGGGTCTCATAGTCTTAGAGAGTAACGTGTCGCGGTTTGCATTTAGTGCTCTTTTTTTAGCTCTTTTGATAACCCTCGACGGGTATCCTCTCTGTTGTAATTTATGCGTCAGGACTTCTGATTCCATGACAAAGTCATTCCTTTCTGAGCAATTTCGACGAACCCGGAAAAATTGGCCAACTGGCAAATTTTCCCGTAGAGAGCGTGGGTGGAAGCTCTCGAATGCCAGCAAAGCGTTTTTGTCAGTAGGCTTGTGGAATACCTTTGTTTTCAGGGTCCCTCCACATGGTTCTATAACTAAGTCCAAGAATGGTAAATTGGTCTTAGTGATGGTCGAAGTGAAATGGAGAAACGGATTCTGGGCATTAAGCCATTCTAAGAATAGATCAACAGATGTTCTCTCCCCCCTCCAAATCACTAGGACGTCATCTATATAATGTCGCCACAATCTCAGATTATTAGCCCAAGGTCCATTAGCATCCAATACCGTCACTTTCTCAAATGCCCCTACATATAGTCCTGCTAAACTAGGGGCGAAGACACTCCCCATGGAAGTGCCGTGGGTTTGGAGATACAGCCCCCCTTCAAATTCAAAAAAGTTTTTGGTGAGAGCTATCTCAGCCAAGTGCAGGATGAATGCCTGTGGTGTTTCATAAGGCCATTCACTTTCAAAGAGTAATGTTTCCAGTACCCTAAGGGTTTCCAACTGTGGAATGTTCGTATATAGGGCCTCAATATCGAGACCTATCAGGAATTCAATATCTGGGTTGAATGGCACATCCTTCAGCAAATTCAGAATATCCAGAGTATCCCTCAGGTAGGAAGGCAATTGCTGCACCATCGGCTTTAGAAAGAAATCGCAAAATTGCGACAAAGGCTCCAGCAGGGACCCTATCCTGGAGACGATAGGTCTCCCGGTAGGGGGTCTCACTGCTTTGTGGATCTTTGGAAGAGAATAGAAATAGGGAGTCCAAGGTTGTTTATTAGCAAGGAACTCCGCTTCCTGGTCCGTGATCAAATCATTTGTTCTAGCCTCTTCCACCATGCTCACAATTTCCCTTGTGATCTCCTCAGTAGGGTCCTCCCTCAATTTCTGATAGGTTCTCGAATCCGCCAAGAGGCGGATGCATTCTTGTCGATAGGCCTCTATGTCCATGATTACCGTGGCCCCACCCTTATCCGCGGGCTTCAAGATAATTTCTTTATTGTTGCCCAAATCCTTGAGTACCTCTTTCTCGCAATTGGAGAGGTTAGAGAAGTGTCTCGATTGTGCGCCGTGTCTGATGAGTTATGACAGTATTTGTTTGTCTTTCCAAGGATTGTTAAAACTGCAAATTTTCCACATCATAAACGTGAGTACCGCCAGCTGTTTCTTACCCACAGTCATCAATATGTAAGGATAGGTCGAGCAAGCAGTTGTGTGTCTGATGTTATGGGTGGTCTCATCCAAGAAACATTAAAAACAAAAAGAAAGCAGAAACAGTGCCCACATAAAACCAGCGAAAGTGAGTCCTTCTCACCTCCATGTACACGCGAAGTGTTGGGTGCCAAATAGTTAAGAGAGCAATCTCTCCACAAAGTGGTCTGGACGCCCCATGTCTGTGGATTCCACAAGGCCTTCAATGCGAATATTGTCCCTGTGTGAGCGTACTTTGAGGTCCTCGTACTTTACAGCCAACAACTTTAGGAGGAGCTCCATCTTCTCCAATCGCTGTCTCAGGGAGGTCGCACCATCTACCAGCCTAGAGACACGTGCTTCTGCTGCATTGAAACGAGAGACATGGAGCTCCAAGCGTTCCCCCATGCGGTCCAGCAGCACAGTCAGGGTGTTGAAATGGCGCAAAAGCAGGCCAGGAGCTCCACCATGATTGCATCAGAACCTCCATGTGGGTCAGAAATCTGAGTTGCGCCATGCCCATCCTCAGCACCATAAAGGGAGTCAGACCTCTCAGTTGCCTTGGTGCTGTCGACAGAACATTTACGTTGTTTGGGGTCACCATGACCCATGGCGGACAGACACAAGGCGCTCAACAGGGGTTGCCAAGGTATCAGTGGTAAGCACCACATGCATGACTCGGATGGTCGTAGTGAGGGGAGGTGTCAACCAGCAAGAGGCTGAGTTCCAGCCCAGAGTCCACTAAATTCCACAAAGGTAAGTGGGGTATAGTGCCCGGGTAGGGGCATCAGCAGGAGTAATGGCAGTAGATGAGGAAATGTAGCCACAGCCCAGCCCAGCAAGCACATGGGCAGCCCATGGAAGTGGAAGGTAGGTGAGAAGCGGGCATGATCTTGAGGGGCTGCAGGTAGACCTGGAGCAGGATAGGGGTCTCACCGTGTGGGCTAAAGAGCTGGCGGAGATTGCAATACCATAGTTCCAGCCAAAAGGCACAAGAAGGCTCTGCAGTGGTTCAGCAGTGGCACAGCAAGGGGAGAAGGCAGGTCCAGGGGCCTCAAGCAGACAGCAGATGGGAAGCAAGCGGTGTACTCACATGTCGTGACATCCCCATATCTGCTGCAGATGCAAAGATGTCACACAGGACCTGGCATGGCAGATGGGCAAGGGGCGTCCCCGCCCTGATACACCCGAACGGGTCCCATGACACCCTGACAGCACCCCAATGCCAGCCCCAGCAACCAGGATTCTCGAAGACGCCAGGTTCCAAGCAGCGTGGTAGGGCTGGGGAAAAAAGGGACGCAGCAATACTCCAGTGCCGGATCACAGTAGCCCTCAAGAGGGACCAGCACCCTTCTGGTCCGAGAGGCCAAGGGCCAAGAGCCCCGCTCCAAGGCCTCAAGAACCATGGCGCACCACCAGATCCAGCGCAGGAAAACCTGGCAGGGTGGAAAGCCAGGGGAAGAGCAGCGGAAGCAGTGCAGACTTTGGATGGGGCCCTGAGGGGAGAGTGAGGTATATGGGAGGAGGCCCAGTAAGGCTCAGTAGCTTCTGGCCTCAGGCTCACCCATGGCCACTGTCACCGCGGGGCATCTGAGCTGAGGCTAGGCCTCTCAAACCTGTCCCATAGTTCCGGCTATATGGTGAGCTGATGGGGCTAAAACCAGTAGAAATCAGCGTATTCAAAAACTTTATTCGACAGCAGTCATAAAAGCAATTTTACAGTCTTCCCTACACAATAAATACAACAACAATATTAAAATCAACATCTTTTAAGAAACTCATTAAACATAATGCTGTCATTTGCAAAATTAACTACATAAAATCAAAACAGTCAACCATATCAATAATTTCATTAAACAGTGTCTAGCTGTTGTAAGGTGCGGGTGCGTATGATCCATGACCAACCTAAAAATGTTGCCACAGCAATCGCCAGAAAAGGTGTGCAGTCCGATTCCAATATTCTTAGTGCCTCTGTACACCTTCGTGTTCCTAAATTTAGGCACGCTGGTTTTATCCATGTACGTCGTGGGTTAACATATAAGGGGCAAAAAAACAGCATATGGGCCGTATTCTCCGTCAAATCTTTACAATGCGGACATTTATCGTCCTGGTTTATCGACCATTTGGAGGTGAACGCCTTTGTGGGAAGCGTCCCGATTCTAAACTGAAAGTACAGTTTTCTATCGAGTGGCCTTTCGATAATGTCCGAGTAAGGCTCACATGATGGTACAGATTTGATATTCAAGTAACATCCTGTTAGGTTTGTATTAGAGCCAGTACATTGGGTAGACGACCATACCATTTCCCAATACATGTTCTTTAATGTAGCCTTTGGGGGGAAACTTTCAACATTTGGAGAATTCCACAGATGATCTAATTCCAGCTTACTAAGCAACCCTCTTATTTCTTTTAGCCACAGGATTGAATGAAAACGATCTGCTCTAATGATATCCTTTAGGGCAGTTGCAAAATGCACAAGTTCAGGAGTGGTCATAAGGCGTCTCCAGTATAGTAAAGGATGTAGCCGTGCCAAGTCCTTGATGTTTTTCCTGCCTAGTTCATATGCCAATGGTACGGTAGGGGTACTTTGGGGGACCCCGATCAGGGTGCGGAAGAAACTATTTTCCGCTAATGTTAATTGTTTCAGGTTGGAGAAACCCCAAAGTTCCGAACCGTATAAAGAGGCACTGATCACCTTCATGTTGTAAATTTCTAGGGCAGGGGTAATGGGCTTGGTTAATGAAACTTTATGTTTATGGGCCACTACTCCTGCCAATTGATGACATTTTAGGACAGCCATATCAATACGATTCTTCCAGCTCAAATTACATTGGAGGTTTATTCCCAGATATGTGAATGCCTCAACCTGTTCTAAGGGGATACCATTAAAATGTATTGAGCCCCTAAAAGTATTCCGCTGGTTTAAGCACATGAACTTGGTTTTAGATGTATTTATCTCAAGTCCATGTGCTTTACAAAACTCACCGAAGGCATTTACTGCCTTCTGGAGCCCACTGGGTGTACGGGAAACTATGAGCGTGTCGTCCGCAAACATGAGAACAGGCACACGTGCTACAGCCAGAATCGGTGCATCGGTGGGGGAACGGCTTAGGTGGTTTACGATACCATTGATATATATGGAGAACAGTGTCGGTGCCAAAACACACCCCTGCCGAACCCCACGCTCGACAGGGAATGAGTCTGTCACCTCGCCCTGAGCACCCCACCTGATTCTGGCATAATTGTTCTCATGCAAGCAGACAAGTAGCGTCAATAGTTCCGGGGCCATCCCCGCTTCAGCAAGTACCCCCCAAAGCTTAGAACGAGGAACTAAATCAAAAGCTGATTTTAGGTCTACAAATACAGCATCGAGAGTTCCATTTGTAAGCATCACATTCCTCCAGTAAAGGGCTATGAAGAAGAAGACCTGATCGACTGAGCTTTTGCAGGGACGAAACCCAGCTTGGTAGGGGGATAAAATATCTTTTTCATCGATCCAGGTTTGTAATTTATTTTGTATTAGATGACCTATTACCTTTTGAGCAGAGTCTATTAAACTAATAGGTCTATAGTTGCTGGGTAATGATTTGTTTCCCTTTTTAAAAACTGGAATTATTTCTGCACCCTTCCAGGAGGCCGGTATTGGTGCACCTCTGGCCACAGAGTTTGCTAGCCACTCGAAATACTGACACCAGGATGGGCGATCACTTAGGAACACGTCTGCTGGTATGGCATCCATTCCTGGAGCACGACCCCCTGTCACACAGTCCAGCACTATGCTGACGTCTTTTAAGGTGAATAGCTGGCGTTGGTAGAAAACTGTAGGGGGTAAGGTATATTCCCCCTCAGTAGGCACATGCGCATATTGTGGTCTAAAAAAGTCAACCCATTGGTTTTGAGCTACGTGATTTTGTGGGGGTTGTGCCACCCCTCCTCTATCCCATTTAACTAGAGCCCAAAATTGACTCTGATTCCTTGCGTCACAGGCGGATTTCAGATCACGCCAGTGGGCCTCATCCCACTTTTTCTTAGCCTCTTTTTGTACCTTCCTGTAAATGTCCCTCGCCTTTCTCACGCCTAGAATGTTCTTATTTCTAAGTTCTACACTAAGATTCTGGCGGGCTACTCTACAAGTCTTGTCGTACCATCCTATTTTGGGCAATTTACTCTGGGCATTTCCTAATTTTTTCTCCTTTTTAAAAAACTCCTGAAGTTTGGTGAAAAAAGTCGTGTGGGCATCAAGCATAATTTCAGGGAAGTTTTGCTCGTTAGCGTGTGAGTTAATCTCAGCCACTGCTTCTAGCACAACCTTTTTGAGCTCCTCTAACCTCTCCGTGTTCTCGGCAAGTCTGCCCCATTTTATGTGGCGCTGGTTGTTTGAACTTACAATATCTAGGGTGGTTTTACCACCCCCCTGGTTTAGTATTCTTGACCCGGCGTTTACTTAAAAAACCATGCAAAGAGGGTTGTGGTCACTCTCTGTTCGGGTTTTAACTGCCATATCGATTAGCCTATGCCATATTCTAATGTCCACTAGGATATAATCTATTCGACTGGAGAATCTACCATTTTCAAATGTTTTGTTTCCCTGTCGATCTGAGGGGATTCGTCCATTTGCTGCTCTGAGTCCTCTTGCTAGACATAGGGCCTACAGTTGAATGGCCACCGCTGTCCATTTAATAACTACGGGGAGTTCTAACTGAGGGATACCCCACTTACTATCCTCTTCTTCGGTTAGGATTTGATCTTCTTGACCTAGCGGTTCGAAGGTGGTATTAACATCCCCCCCCCCACAATAAAGAACATATATGTTGGGAGAGCTTCAATCTCATGATCCAGAGCAGTTATCACTTCTGATGTTTTACCACCCGCTACTCCCCTAGCATAGATATTAATTATGGCCATCCCATAACCATTGGCCCAGGTGGGAGTAATTGACAATATGTCGTTAAGTGGAAAGCTCCTTTGTTGAATTCTGCAGCATAAATTTTGGCGAACCCAGATTATCAAACCCCCTACTGGACGACCCTTAGGGTTTTTTGTAGCTGGAATATAGAAATTGAGGTACCCTACGTGATGTATCGGAATCACTGACCATGTTTCCTGGAACAGTAGAATGTCAAATCGATCTATAAATGTACACCATTCAGGTGATGACAGTTTGTTGGTAATTCCAGCAATGTTCCAGGAGAGAAAGGGCAACCCTGTCTCTACCATTTCATCTGCCACTACGTCAAGGGGGACCTGGGGTAGTAAAAAGCCTTGTAAATCGTCCCCCCCCCCTTGTTTCTAAATCTACGTTGACATGAAAGTGGCGTAAGGGATCAAGCAAAGATGCGACTGGATCGGGAGCTAAACTTAGTTCTGCCACATTGGAGTCTGGCTGTAGCTCCAGGTATCTATTCTTGCTTCTACTGCTTGGGGTAAATGCTTCCTCTACCCTTTTCCTCGAGAACGAGGAGATGGCATATGACAGACAAGGTTCCTTCTCTATGGGAGTGTCTATTTTTTTAGCTCCAATGGTTCAATAGGCACTACTCTGTCGATCCATTTAAGTCAATCACATTAATTCAGGTTTGACAGTGCCCCAAATCGATCCTCTAAATTAATTTCCCATTCGCTAGATTGGGGGACCTTGTCCCATTTATGTGACACCGGGTTCCACTTGGTCTTTAGAATACTTGGGTTCCCTATTTTACTTCGTTGATAGAAAAAGTCCAGCGTTAACGGGATAATATCTGTGCTCCTACGTTGTGGAGGAAAGAGGTTCCTCAGGACCTCAGGAAGTACTTCTGGGTTTAAAAAATGCAGGACTACACAATCACCTTTACATTTTTTAACACCATTCCCTATCCAATCCACCCTTCTTGCCATAGTGATTTCCTCAGCTAATTGCTGCTTACCCCAAGGGGAAATCACCATGTTGTTGGATAACCAGTGGAAAGCTTTACTAATCAAGGAAGCAGTAGTTTCCACCTGGCCCAACTTTAAAGAAGGAACATTAGCCAGGACCAAAACTAGGGGGGAGGCCTCTACAATAAGTTGAACCGGGCCTTTCTCAATACCTGTACTCATTGGTTTAGAAGGAAGAGCTTCAGTATTTATGCCCTGGTTATTATTGGGTGCACTATGATGGGGCGTTCGGGGAATCGGGGCCTCTTTATCCCTGCCCTCTATCCCGGCGCTTGGTGCATATGCTATAGAATCAGCTCTACTTGGGGCTAAAGTTGGTATATTGCCCACCTCTTCCACTGTCGTATTTATAATGCCCCCAAGCCTATTTACCTCTGCTGTTAGATGGTCAATTTTGGCTATTAGTGGTTTAATTATACCTTTAATCTTAGAGTCAATCATGCTCACAAGTGTTTTAATTTGGTCATCCTCCAGTGTTACCTTTCCACCAAGCTCCCCTATTACATCTTTTATGGGCATGGTTTTAGGAGGGGAAACAAATCTTTCCTACTAGAGCGTAACCCGCCACGTTTGTTCGGGCCCTTTCTACATTCCCTAACTGCTCTAGTTGCTGGTACGGACACAGGGGAGGGGGGGAGGGATTTTTCTGGGGACAGGTTAGATTGATCTAGGGTATCATTGACCAAGTTAATAGCAGTGGGGATGGGTTGGTCAAGGTTGTCTTCCTGAGTGAATACATTATCCGAGGTGGCGCTACGATGTACCTGTATCGGGACTTCGTCCAGGTTTGGTTCTGATAGGGAGTTCTGTGTAGGAAGTAAAGGAGTGGAACTCAAGCCCAGTGATATCCTTCTTGAGCTGTTTATTTTACTCACTACCTGCACTAGGTAGTTGTCTAAAGTATTAGAAACAGAAGATGACTTTTGTTTAGACATCTTGTACTCAACAAGATGGTGCCACAGAAGGATCAGGAAAAAACAAAAAATAGCAATTAGCAATGGAACACAGTACCAACCAATACTCAGGGGTATTTGCCGCAATGGATCTTACGATCAAGCGCTGCAAGGAGGCCGCAAAGTCAACAAATAAAAGTCCTGGCCCAGTCCAGTCACGGTCAGTCTCGGACTGTCTCAGACTGTCCGCCCTTTGTCCGGGCTTCGTACCGGTCCTCGTCCCCGTGCGTGTCCCGCGTGCGCGTACCTGGGCGTGATATATGCAGCTAATGGGCGGGCTCGGGAAGAGGCCCCAGCTGCGGCCAATATCGATGGTGCAAGGCCCGCTGGACCTCGCAGTCCCGAGTCCCTGGTCTCCTCCACGTGAAAAACAAAGCCCTCAGTTCGCCGCTATCGGCGCTGGCAGACAAAGTCAGAAGATGCTCCAATACTAGTCCTCGGGCTGCGATGACAAGCAGGGTCTGGAAGCATTCAGAAGCAGTCTATGTAACACGCAGAATCCCAGCCTACGAGCAGCTCCCGCGAAGCGGGGGCCGCGAGGCGTAATAAGCGATCAGTTGTCAGTGGGCGGGCTCGGGAAGAGGCCCCAGCTGCGGCCAATATCGATGGTGCAAGGCCCGCTGGACCTCGCAGTCCCGAGTCCCTGGTCTCCTCCACGTGACAAACAAAGCCCTTAGTTCGCCGCTATCGGCGCTGGCAGACAAAGTCAGAAGATGCTCCAATACTAGTCCTCGGGCTGCGATGACAAGCAGGGTCTGGAAACACTCAGAAGCAGTCTATGTTACACGCAGAATCCCAGCCTATGAGCGGCTCCCGCGAAGCGGGGGCCGCAAGGCGTAATAAGCGATCAGTTGTCAGTGGGCGGGCTCGGGAAGAGGCCCCAGCTGCGGCCTATATCGATGGTGCAAGGCCCGCTGGACCTCGCAGTCCCGAGTCCCTGGTCTCCTCCACGTGACAAACAAAGCCCTTAGTTCGCCGCTATCGGCGCTGGCAGACAAAGTCAGAAGATGCTCCAATACTAGTCCTCGGGCTGCGATGACAAGCAGGGTCTGGAAACACTCAGAAGCAGTCTATGTTACACGCAGAATCCCAGCCTACGAGCGGCTCCCGCGAAGCGGGGGCCGCGAGGCGTAATAAGCGATCAGTTGTCAGTGGGCGGGCTCGGGAAGAGGCCCCAGCTGCGGCCAATATCGATGGTGCAAGGCCCGCTGGACCTCGCAGTCCCGAGTCCCTGGTCTCCTCCACGTGACAAACACAGCCCTTAGTTCGCCGCTATCGGCGCTGGCAGACAAAGTCAGAAGATGCTCCAATACTAGTCCTCGGGCTGCGATGACAAGCAGGGTCTGGAAACACTCAGAAGCAGTCTATGTAACACGCAGAACCCCAGCCTACGAGCGGCTCCCGCGAAGCGGGGGCCGCGAGGCGTAATAAGCGATCAGTTGTCAGTGGGCGGGCTCGGGAAGAGGCCCCAGCTGCGACCAATATCGATGGTGCAAGGCCCGCTGGACCTCGCAGTCCCGAGTCCCATGTCTCCTCCACGTGACAAACAAAGCCCTTAGTTCGCCGCTGGCAGACAAAGTCAGAAGATGATCCAATACTAGTCCTCGGGCTGCGACGACAAGCAGGGTCTGGAAACACTCAGAAGCAGTCTATGTAACACGCAGAATCCCAGCCTACGAGCGGCACCCGCTGATGCAGGGGCTCAGCATCTCAACCCTCCAATGGAGATGGATCACATTGTTGTGCAGTAACTTAAAGGGTGTAGGCTAACAAATTAAGATGCATCTTATCTGGACCTCTCTGGCCAACCACCTCCCATATTCACAATCCCAAATGAGTGTAAGATGTTATCATGGCAAGTGTTAACAGTTGTAGTTACTTTTGCTTTGGCTGCATGCGGCTTAATTCTGCAGTAGATATCTAAATTCTACCATTCAGACGGCTATGCTATTGGGTGTCAGCCTATACTCTTCCCCAAAACTGCTCACTGAGTCTGGGATCTATCAGGATTGGTTCTAGGACCTGCTATGCTCCTGGGATGGTATGGCAGATTTTGGTCCACGATACATGGAACTTTCACTTATGTTCCTATTGGCTGTGAGGTAGTATCCCAATGTCCGTAGAGCACTGCTCTCCTGCATGCATCTATCAGGAGCTCAGACAGAGAGAATCGTAGTAAAATCGTTGGATAGCGTAGGGGTAAAAATGACTATTCCCACTCCATAGGGTGCAACAGTAGGGAAAGCGTTGGATAGCGTAGGGGTAAAAATGACTATTCCCACTCCAGAGGGTGCAACAGTAGGGAAAGCGTTGGATAGCGTAGGGGTAAAACTTACTATTCCCACTCCAGAGGGTGCAACAGTAGGGAAAGCGTTGGATAGCGTAGGGGTAAAAATTACTATTCCCACTCCAAAGGGTGCAACAGTAGGGAAAGCGTTGGATAGCGTAGGGGTAAAAATGACTATTCCCACTCCAAAGGGTGCAACAGTAGGGAAAGCGTTGGATAGCGTAGCGGTAAAAATTACTATTCCCACTCCAGAGGGTGCAACAGTAGGGAAAGCGTTGGATAGCATGGGGTTAAAAATTACTTCCCACACTACTCCCCCTTTAACACACAACACACTACACATACAAAAAAACACAATTAATATAAATATCAATTAATCAATTAATAACAATTAATAATATTAAATTGATGTAATTATAAATTAGCTAATTAACACATTAATTAACAATAAATACCAATAAATAAATACAATCTCTTTAATTAATTTAATTATGTCACACCCTATTCCCCTATAAACAAACAACCCACTACACATAAATAAACCACATCATTTAATCACTTAATAATAATAAATTACCAAACAATTATTAATTAACAATAACAAAAAATTCAAAATATTAGCACATTAACTCTAATTAATTCAATTAACTATATAATAATAATTAATTACCAATTAATTATTAATTATTAATTATTTATTAATTACAAAAATGTCAAGAAAATATTAATTAATTAACCCTTTCTATGCTGATGACGGAACCGCTCCGTCATCAGCTGCGGTGGCGCTGTGCTGATGACGGAGCAATTCCGTCATAGCCCGGCCGCCGTGCCTGCGCGGCGCGGATTCCACGCCTGCGCTGGGCGTTCCATTGAGCGGACGGGGCCATGACGGAACCGCTCCGTCATGAGCACAGCCCAACCGCGGCTGATGACGGAGAGGTTCCGTCACCAGCATGCGGCCGCTGCACGGCCGCCCCGCCCCCTTAGCGCTGCGGCTGAATAGCCGCCGCCGCGATGTGGTTAATTATAGTTAAATTACTTCCCACCCTATTCCCCTATAAACCCACAACCCGCTCTGATACTAAAACGCAAAAAGTAAACAAAATGACTAATTTCTAAACATACATTAAAAAACATATTTAACAAACATATAAAGAACATAATAAAATACATAACACTAAACAAAATTTCGATATTAGTAACATACATACCTTAAGATCGATATTCTGTCTATCGATATTATTGCACATCGATATTCTATACCATCGAAATTAAAACATCGACATTATTGTATATCGATATTTTAATTTTGATATTTTGCCTCTCTACCAGTGCAGTGATCCCAGAAAACATGCTGCACGTCCACAGCGAGACAGACTCAGGCTTATAACTGGGTCTTGGTAGAAACAAAACAGATGTGCCATTGCCAAAGTATAAGCTCAATAAGCACCGACATACAGCTCCCACTGCAACTTTTACATTTATCTTGTGGGAAACACATATCTATCCATAGTGCACTGTGAACCTTTACGCTGTTCCCATAGAAGGCTAGCCACGAGACACTTGAAGGGCCTCTGTGCTGGTGTGCAGGCAGCAGCCTTGACTCAACTGGCCTTTGTCAGCCCTATCTCCATGCACACGGCCACATGTCACTCGGATTCCCGCAAAGAAGCAACCCAGAGCGATGGGGCAGGAAGGATGCCCGCCATAGGACAAATTTATGGCAGGAAATTGGGTCCCTTTGTCTGGGATACACAGTTAAAAAAACACACACACACCCCTAACTGTCTGTGTACGTGTGAGCATGCGTAGGCAGAATGTGTGTGTATGTGTGAAAGTGAAGGTCAAGGGGCACGTGAAGGCACTTCTGATACCCCTGGCATTTCGGTGAATTGACGTCCATGGGTCCTCCGAATCATCCGCCAAGGCACGTGTCGTCTGTTACCTTCGTGACACGCAACATCACCAAAGTAAGGCCTGAGGTTGCTATTTAAATTTACATCAGGAACATAAATAAATCAGCCCTTCAAGACATCCTGTCTGTAATGCAAAGCGACAGTTTAAGAGCCCTCTGTTTTCATATTCTGATGGGAGTACATGTCATGCAACTGTCACACATTGAGAAACAGCAAATGGAAGGCACACAGACCTCTTCCTTTCCGAGTTTTCAGTACACTTACAGACCACCTACATGAAAGCAGACACGAACTGATCCGTCACTCGGGAAAACCATAAGACTTCGTCAGAGCCCTCAATACATATTTCAGAATGTTTATAAATCTTACAGAGAAGCACACAGTCCAGTGATGCTGTAAAAAATTTCTGACTAGGGGTGCTGGCGAGGGGCACAAGCTCACTACAATTATAGGGGATCTAAGAAAAATCCTAGTGTCCTCAAAAAAGCGGGTGCAGCAAATTAACAATAAACTTTGTTGGAGCGCAGGCGCGCAATGGACATAGTGTTAAAAGGGCTTCAGCCCATCCCCCCTCCCGACGTGTGTCTGAGCTCGAGCTGTTGTGAGCTGTTGTGGGCTCGCCTGGGCAGTGTCTGGAGTCTTACCTCCGACAGGCTCAAGTTTTTAACAGGTCTTTAAAGACCGTTTGCATATCTTCATACCTTTGTAAACTGGTTTCTGAGGCTTAGTTTTATTTTTCTGGTTCCAGTACCCCCTGGGGCCCCCCACTCTGCCTATTACTTACATTTGCATTTTACATTTACTGCAGTAGTGTGAGAATGCATTTAATGAAAAGGAATATAAAGTAGGGTTGCCCAAAAAAAACATTCCAGCCATGTGTTGTGTAAAGATCCTGCAAGGACCTCTCTTGACATTAAATAGGGTTATAAATACAAAAATATGTATTCACTTGTACTGACACTTTTCTGTCTTTGTTCCGTTTAATTGTCAGTCATGGATCATTCAGGCAGCCCTAGAACACAATTAAAAGTGCTTTTTATTTACATTTACTGTTCGATGTATGAACAGATAAGTGCTGAAAATACGCTTTAGGTGACTGTTTATTTTTTAACCGTCTGGGACATCAAAATAATGAGCTGGCACCCCTAATCATAAGACTGAAAGTTTGTTGCAGGATCAGCACATTATTTATTTCCTCCACCCTCAATCACTGATTAATACCATAGTAGCAATAGTTCAACTTATATCTGAAACTCTACGCCGCTGTCAATGTAAATGTAAATGTGTTTGTATTTATATAGCGCACTTCTACTCAGAGGTCTCGTAGCGCTGTATTCATACCGCTGTGGAACCCATCCTGGCTTTCCTGTGAAATGTCCACGCCTGGGCACCCCCAAGGTGAAGCCAGGCATCCAAGCGCTGCTGGGGCCGTTGTGGAGATTAAGCAAGCTATTGCCCAGAGTCACAGAGTGGGACCCATGATTAGACTAGGCACCGAGGCGAGAATTATCAGGTCCGGGGAAATTGAGTCCAAGAACCGCCGAGGCGGGAAATGAACCCTGGTCCCGGGCCAGACCTCTGCATCAGGGTCTGCCACTCAATACCATGCTGAGTTACCTCAAGTGTCTGGAAATGCTCCCTGCATTCAGGCAACTCACTCCTCATTCTCACCCTTCACTTTCAGGCTCACCCTGCACTCACGGTGATCACAATGTACTTACACTGATTACCATGCACTCACACCATTCATCCGCTCACCCTGCACTCACAGTGATCACTCTGCATTCACAATGCACTTGTGCTGTTCACCCTTTACCTCACCCTGCAGTCACACAAGCACACTAAACACACTGCACTCATGTGACACTTCACTCACCTGTTCTCCTCACTGCTCAATCTGCAATATCACTCAAATAAGCCCATCACTAACCTTGCATTCATTCGTCCCACTCTGCACTTACATCCGCACCCAAATTCATATGGTCACGTCACTCACCCTGCAGTCATTTCTCTTACCCCACTCTCACGCTGTTGCATCGCTCACCGTGCACTCACAGGGGCACTCCCGCCACCCACACAGCGCAGAGGGTTAATGTGCCTGCTACAAAGAATGTGTACCATGCAGATCACAGAAGAGTGTGAGTACACTATGAGTAGCGCTATAAAAAACATGAAATGTTTTTCAGAAAGGTGCTATAGAGTGATGAAGTGCATTGTTGGTGAGTGGTAGTGAGGACATGTATGTAAAAGCAGGAAATGGTGGAGGGGCTCTAAAAAAGACTTGCACCGTGTGCGACCAGTGCTAGGGCCAGCCTTGGCTGGGAGTGTTAGCCCCCCACCTCTGTCATATAGTTACTGCTTATCGATATATTGTGTTAAGTTAGCGTGGGCTTATTAAATGTTTAAACGCCATTTTTCCTTTTGCTGCTTCTGCACACGACACTTAATTGTTGATTTAGCTTTCAACCTACAAGAGCGTTGTGATTTACATGAGAATAATTCTCCTTCCCTTGCCCTCTGTCACTCTCTGAATAGCTTTTTCATTGATAAAATTGTTGCCATTAAAGCTAATATCCCTGCACCTTCCCCGTCTTTTGTTGATCCTCAGTGCCCCCCTTCCCAAGGACAATTAAACTCTCTTCCCCTTTTGACCAAGGAATCTTTCACATCTTTAATCCCCCTTGTAAAATCTGGCTCTCCCCTGGACACCTGTCCCGCTCATATACTCCGTCACATTTACATCTCTTGCTCTGATCCTCCCCTTCACTTACTAAACAGTTCACTCTCTCAGGGGGTTGTCCCCAACCCCTTGAAATCAGCTATTATTTTACCCATTTTAAAAAAAACTGGCGCAGACCCCTCGATCCCAGCCAACTTTCGCCCCATTTCTCTCCTACCATTTTTGGCAAAGGTGCTCGAGCGCCATGTCACCAGGTCGCTGGGCACCTTTGTGGAAGAAAATGGGGTATTGGCTTCCCGCCAGGCTGGCTTTCGCCCCGCACACTCTACGGAGTCCGTAGTCCTCTCGGTCCTCGACAACCTCAGGGAGGGGAGGGACACCAATCAATTCCAAGCTCTGGTCCTCCTCGATCTCTCTGCCGCCTTCGACACGGTGGATCATACCATCTTACTTTCCCGTGTCGCGGCGGCGGGGATCGGGGGTACGGCCCTGGTTTGGTTGTCCTCCTTCCTGAGGGACCGCACCCAGGCAGTTCGCCTGGGTGATTTCACTGCGGACTTTCGGAAGGTCCTGTGCGGGGTCCCCCAAGGCTCCTCCCTTTCACCGCTTCTGTTTAATCTTTACATTTCTCCCCTCATTTTTTCTTTACAACAAATGGAGGTCACCGTATACAACTATGCGGATGACCTTCAACTTGTCTTCAATCTGTCCTCTTCTTCTGCCTCTATCTCTAATTTCCAGTCTACTATGATTTTCATCAGGGACTGGATGGATTTCAACCACCTGAAACTCAACCCTGATAAGACCGAGTTGGTGCTGACAGGTGGTTGCTCCAGTCCCTGGTCTTCACTTTTTTGGCCCCCTTCCCTTGGTCCCTCTCCGGTCCCCTCTTCTTCGGTAAAAACCCTTGGTATTAAACTCAACTCTCACCTTACCCTTCACTCCCAGGTTAGTTCTGTGGTTTCTTCCTCTTTCCTGTCTCTTCGTACCATCCGCAAGGTCTCTCGATTTTTCACCTTTGAGGCCTTGAAGTTGATCATCCTTGCGATGGTCATCTCCCGCCTGGATTATGGCAACGCCCTATATGCGGGTATTCCTGCATATAGTCTCAGGCGGTTGCAGATGATCCAAAACCAGGCGGCGCGGCTGGTCTTTAACCTTCCTAAATCCTCACATGTCACCCCCCTTCTGAAACTTTTACATTGGCTTCCGGTTCGGGAACGTATCCAATTCAAGCTTGCATCTATTACTTACCAGGCTCGATTGGGTACGGCCCCTGCATTTATTTCTTCGGAGATTATCCCCTACTTGCCAGCTAGGGAGCTCCGATCTTCTTCTCAATCCCTCTTGATGGTTCCCCGGTTTCGCCGGAAAAAGTGGGGGGGCTCAAAATTTGCGACCCTTGCCCCAACCCTTTGGAACTCATTACCCCTTGATCTTAGATCTTTAACCCCATATTCCCAGTTTCGAAAGAAACTTAAAGCCTACTTCTTCAGTAAAATTTTCATTTAATTCCCTGTTACCCGACCTCCCTTCCCTGTCTTTCGTGGAGATCTGCCAGTTACAGCGCCATGAAACCGCTGGTGTAAGAGCGCTATATAAGAATTTTTAAACTCAAACTCATAATATGTTATTGCTCTGATATCAGCCTTGCTTAGTAAACTATGTCTGTACAGAGAGTGCTGAAGCTTCAAGGATAACTCGACACAGAATTGTTGTGAAGTCTGATCTCCGCACCTTCATAGACATAACATAAGTGCAGCTTCTGCCAAATTCAGGCTTTAGGCGCGTTTTATATTGCTTTGCTTAGAGCACACAGACACACTTGATGCGGTTCGATTGCAGAGAGAGCTGGTGTATGCTGATGTGATCTCTTCATTCTAGGATCTTGAGGTATGGGCCCGCCCTGCTAAAACCCAAAGAGACCTTCTTAGATATTAATATAATATGCTAGTTAGGGAGGGTGAGAAATAGGTGGTGTTAACCCTTATTCATTATAGCATCTTGGTATGCTGTCACCTTTTGCTTTCTATGGACTAGTAACTATGCTGATAACTTTGCTTCTGATAATATGTTTTCTTGTATTATCTAAGATACTGCGTTTGAGAAAACGGCATTAGTAAATAAATATTTCAAATGTGCACGTGTCCTCATTTACTCCACGTTCTGGTTTGAAATGATTGTATAACGAAAGAGTGTTCATGTGTTCCACGTAACCTGAGGTATCGTAAGTTCATGTTCTAGTTTGTCTAAACATTGGGAGTTTGTTATGACCAATGAGACACTGTAGCTAGCCTGGTAAGGGGTTTTGGGTACTGAGGTGAGTTTTGGGTCAGGATCTGGAACTCCCTCCCTCTCCACATCAGATCCGAACCCAACCTCCTCACTTTCCGGAAAACTCTCAAAACCTGGCTATTCAGCAAAACTTCGGCTTAAAAGCTCACTCCGCCTCTCCCCTCCCACCTCTCTGAACCAGTTCAAGCTCTCTACAGTGCTGGGACGCCCCTGGGTAGCCAACGCGCTCTACAAATCCTCATTCCATTCCATTCCATTCCTAATTCACCGAGGTTCCAAATCTCTATGCACAGTTCTGTGGGAGAACGGAAACCCTGCGACATGGCGCCCAACCGTTGGTGGTCTTATATCATGACACTCAAGTAGTATATCATTCAAGCCTTAACCCCTTCACTGTCGTTTCCGGAAAACGGTGGTGTCGGAAAAACCTACCTATTTTTGAAATAGGTCTTTTCAAGCTTGAATCTTTCTAAAACGGCTTCCTTGAATTACTACCCAGTTGTGCTACAAAGTTTCCTTTGTTTTTCTAACTTCCTGTGCAGTCATGGCCCATCCTGTGGACATTCCGCAGCATAGTCGCATTGCGGTGCGCAATCATCTGCAGAATTACCAAGTCCCGTTAGAAGGCTTGGCTGTGGTTTTAGTGGTGAGTGCGGATGCAGCTTACCCTTACGAACTCTTTTATTCGTGGGTGACGTTTCCGGCTGTGGACGCGAACTCTGGTGTGTTCCACACTTACACTCCCTCACCTGTGCCGAATGAATATACTCCGTACAGGGCACTGGAAGTACCTATTGATCATTGGCAGCATCGCGTTTGGTTTGGTGGCGCCCTACCCCATTCGTTGACCGCTCCGAGGTTAGGTCCTTTGTCCATTCCAGGCGCAAATTGGCCTGTTTTGGCTGGATTTACCCCTCATCCACAACACGGCAACTGTACCCTAGCGGAGGTACGTAGGCTACTTGTTGTATCCATTGCCGTGATTCGTGCATTAGTGCAATACATAGGTCGTCACCTCCCGGGTGGACCCTGGGGGGTCCGGCTCTTCCAGCGGAACATGGCGGATTGAAGCTCAATCCGGTTATGGTCAATGCAGTGTTTGGTAAGCGACCAGACGATAAGGATAGTATGTGAAAAGAGGGGTCCCCGCAAGGAAACCGTGTTGTGTACAAAACACACTGATACAATTATAAATGAATTAACCTTTAGAAGGACTTGTAAAAGGTATCGTCCTTTATTTTACAATACCAGATTTCATTATGAAAAAAGCAATCACATTTAGTAAATAGCCCCAGTGGGGAGAAGAGGGAAGGGAGGGGTGTGCTCAGGGCGGTGTAAAGTCACAGAAGAGTAAACACAGTCAAAAAGAAGGTGAATTATAACAGTCTTTAAATCAAATTCGAAACAAATCAAATACAAAAGGCCTAAACAGTTAGGGCATCCATTGAAAAACTGTTATACTGGGGACATTCCACGGCCACATACACAGTTCAGAATAATCAGGGGCATGTGCCGGAGGTCCAAAGTGAGGAAAAAAAGCTGTCGACGTTTCGACCCCTAGCCGTAGGTTACGTTAAATCCTTTAACGGGGTCTTCATCAGGACAAGTGCAGGAAAGGGAAGGCGGGAGTTGGGTGGGGCGGTTAAATCTGTGAAAATTAAAACCAGAGGTCAGACTAATTTATTTGTGAGACCTGTTGAATGTCATCCTATTTGACAATGCTGTAATACGATAACTACAATTACCATGGAGTCCGGGCCCGAAAGGGCCTCTGAACATGGAAAATGAGTAAGACCACACCAGAGGTCAAGGTCAAACTCAGCGATATTCATTCGCAACAACAGAGAAAGGATAACCAGTCTGGAATTGCCAGTTTGAAGATCTTCTAAAGATTATTCTATCATACAATGTTACACCCCAGGTTTAACATCGGGATTAAACTTACATACGTTTTTACCAATCAGTCAAAGGATGATGTTGTTGGGCGTTACCAGTTGTCGTTATGTAAAAAGGGCAAAGTGCCATGAAAGTACACAGGCTGTGGGTTGAAAAGGAATATGAGACTAATTTAGTGGTGTACAATTCATAATAAACAACAATGTGGCATATAGATCAGCTCGTAACTTACATTAGACACACAGGGGTAAGCACTGATGGTCTTGGCACATGGGACGTGTTTTCTGATGTAGCTTGGCAACGTAAAGGTTGCTGTGAAGGTAAAGTAAGGACCGTATTGGTAAAAGGCTGGATAAGGATATCAACTTAATCAGAAGCAAAAGGAGTAACATACCTCTGAATTAGTCACGGTATGCTCAATGGATCAAATCGCTTTATGTAATCCCAGCCTGAAGATCAGGCGAGGCAAGGGTTGAACAGCTGCTACATCAGCCGCCGTAATGATTGTAGCCACAAAGCTGCTTCACGGAGTTCGAGCGGGTTCAAAAGTAGACAACCTCCGCGGTGATTGAATCCTGCGGGGGAAGAAAATACCCGTCAGGAAGGCAAAACGAGGGTCTCTTTGGGAAACGGCAAAAGCCGCGGTTATTGAGAGAGACAGAAAGCGCTACTAATTACCGGCACTCGGAGGGGCCGCTGCAGTCAGGCGCTCATCTTCACGGACTCCGCAAGGCTGCTTCGCGGAGTTGGGGGCGGGGTCAATACTAGACTAGCTTGAGAGACATAGAAGAGTTACTTGACCACTACAGTCAGCCTGACGCTGTACAAAGGAACTAGTACTCAGAAAACTGAATATATGTATCAACCCGATTAAGGATCTTAAAGAAGGCAATAATTTCAGGTTAGATATATTACAATCTTGGAATGTTACCCAGCTCGAGCAACTCTCTCACAGGAGGTTGTACTCGAGAGATTGTTGAAAGTCATTATTAAGGATAGTATGTATAAATTAGAGAGGTGGTTGGTATAGTGTCTAGTGCAATATATTATTACAAAAAGTGCAATTAAGTCCCATAGCACAACTCGTGCACTTCTCCAACATGAGAGTGTAGACGAGCGACATAAGATATATTTGGTATAGTAATATTCATCACAAATAGGTGTAGAACAACCCGTGCACTTCTCCAACATGAGAGTGTAGACGAGAAATTACCCGACAGGCAAGTTGTCCTTGAGGCCTCTGGGGTGATGGCTCCCATATTGCAACAGGGAATTCCGCTCCGTGGGTTTCCTAAACAATGTAGTCTGTAAATGGTCCCTATCTACATAAATGGAGATATCCAAGAATGGTATAGCCTCATTACTAGATTCCATTGTAAATTGAATATGGGGATTTCTTAAATTGAGCCAATCATGAAATTCTTGCAATTCTTGTTTATTGCCCTCCCAGATACATAGGACGTCGTCAATATATCTGACCCATAGGGTCAGCCTAGTCTGAAAAGGATTATCAGATGAAAAGACGTGTTGTTGTTCGTAATGGTCCATGAAGATGATAGCCAGATTTGGGGCAAAAGTCGCCCCCATGGCTACCCCCTTGGTCTGCACATAGAATTCATCTTGAAAAATGAAAAAGTTCTGTTTCATAGCAATACTTAGCAACTCAATTATAAAGTCCGTTGGGACTTGGACAGGGGCCGGTCTTTTCTCTAAAACCTCTCGCATCACATCCAAAGCATCCTGTTGGGGGATGCTAGTGTAAAGCGATACAATGTCGCACGTCACCAGAAGTGCCCTTTCTGGGTCAAAGGGTCTCTCATCTATCAGGTTAATGGTTTGCGTAGTGTCACGGAGATAGGCCCTGGTGTTAAGAGCGATGGGCTTTAGAAAAAAATCAATATATTTGCACAACGGCTCTAACATGGATCCACAGCCTGACACAATGGGGCGCCCCGGAGGGCTGTCCAGGTTCTTATGTACCTTCGGTAAAGTATAAATTGTGGCCAATCTTGGGAAATTTTGATTTAGGAATTTAAATTCCTGCTCACGTTTGTGACGTTTCTGGCTGTGGACGCGAACTTTGGTGTGTTCCACACTTACACTCCCTCACCTGTGCCGAATGAATATACTCCGTACAGGGCACTGGAAGTACCTATTGATCATTGGCAGCATCGCGTTTGGTGGCGCCCTACCCCATTCGTTGACCGCTCCGAGGTTAGGTCCTTTGTCCATTCCAGGAGCAAATTGGCCTGTTTTGGCTGGATTTACCCCTCATCCACAACACGGCAACTGTACCCTAGCGGAGGTACGTAGGCTACTTGTTGTATCCATTGCCGTGATTCGTGTATTAGTGCAATACATAGGTCGTCACCTCCCGGGTGGACCCCCGGGGGGTCCGGCTCTTCCAGCGGAACATGGCGGATTGAAGCTCAATCCGGTTATGGTCAATGCAGTGTTTGGTAAGCAACCAGACGATAAGGGTGACTTTCCTTTTTGGCTTGCCGAGAAATTTGACCAACTGGAAGCAGTATTTCCTAACACGACTCCTGGTGAAAAACATAGAATCTTGACGATTAGTTTACCTAAAAATTTAGCTCCCGAACTCGTTGACTGTGAGAGCTGGGGGAGAACTTTTGCGGCTGTTTATTCGAGGTGTTTCGGCACCCCGTCTATGGCTGTACTGCCTACGATCATTAAACGTGTTCAGGACGATCACGGACCGGAAGCAGCGGTTGAATTGGGTATGCGCCTGTGTGGCTCATTTGAAATAGTTTGCGATCTCGTACTTGCTAATGTCAAGGGAGACGCTGTGAACTTTCAGGTGTTTAACGCATTGGCAGCTATTCCCGATGCCGAGAAACCCCGCCAGTTAGCGAAGATTGTAGTGGCTGCTTATAAAACAGTAGGTCGTACAAGTAAGGGTCTAAAGTATTTTTCTGACAAAGAGAAAAAACAACCGCAGGGGCAGTCTGCTGAGGCGGTTGTCCAGCCCAAGTCCAAAAAACTAAATTGGCCTAAGAAACAGAATCAGGGGAAGCAGAAACAGCAGGCTCAAGAATCTTATCCTGCGGCTCAGGTGCCTGTGCCGACAGAGCGAGTTTATGACTTTCGCGATAGCCCAACGATTGAATCACCTGATCGATTTCAGGTTTCTGATCAATGCTCTCCTCGTTCCTTTCAGGACTCATCGGCTCCGAAGACCGGTGGTGGAGGAGGCGGAAGGGGTCGGGTGGTCAGCAAGGACGTGACCAGCCCCGCAAGACAGTAGGCAAGGGTCAGCAGGACGGCTCCACGCCGGAGAGACTGCAGTTTGCCAAAAAGAAAGTCGCAGCTTTAACAGCGCATCGATATGCCACAGATGGTGAAAACGCGGCTTCGGAATCTGACGTGGGCTCTGACCTTGCTGGACAGCGCGGCGGAGATTACCATTGTGAGAGAGGCCCTGCGTCCACTACTGAGGGTGACAGCGACTGATGTTTATGTTGTAATAGAAACAGCCGATACAAGAGTTGCTCCCCCTGATAGACTTTATGAAATTGTCCTGTTAATAGAAGGTGACATACAACGTACCATCAAAGGGGTATTTTGGGAAAATCTTTCGTCTACGTATGACATTTTACTTTCGGAGGCTGACTGGCCCCCACCTTTTGTGCTCGCAGCACCGCGAGGGGAGGAGGTAATCCTCCCGAGTTTCGCGAACACTGTCTCGAAGAAGCATGCGCAGCATTTTGCAGAAGATTGGGCTAGGGCGCTAGCACCGGCTCTGTACCGCAACCAATGTGGTTGGGATAAATTGTCCCCATGCCACAAGATTCCTTTGACGGTCTCAGCCTCAGCCTCAACCTCAATATCCCATTCGGCGTGAAGCAAAGGCTTCCGTCGCGGCAATCCTTGAGCAATTGGAATATCAGGGAGTTATTGAAACATGTGTGTAACCGATGAATAACCCACTTTTTACTGTGACCAAGCCTGACTGATCGTATCGTTTGGTATTGGATTACCGGCATTTAAACTCGTATTGCCGTAACTGTGCGGTACAGAATACTCACGGCTCTGCCCTAGTGGATAGTCTAGTGCGTAAGCGTTTTAAAACAACGCTTGACATTTCCAACGGTTTCTATGCCCACAGATTGGATAGCTTTAGCTCCCAATGGACCAGTTTTACAAGCGCTGGAGTCCAAAAACAATTTCGGCGTCTCCCAATGGGCTATAAGAATAGTCCTGGTATTTTTACCGCCCGCATAGTCTCTCTTTTAGAGAGGATCGACCCTGATGCTTGCTCGTATGTGGATGACATTTATCTCACAGACGACGATATTTGGGGGCATCTGTGTCGAGTGAATTTGATCATTTGTGCCTTTGCAGACATGGGTTACAAATTTAACTTTGCAAAATCGCATATTGCAGAGTACACAGTGTTGTTCCTGGGCTATGAGCTCAACAATGAAGGTAGAGGTTTGGCTCCTCACTTCTTGGAGAAATGCGCACAGTTGCACGCTCCTACAACACTGAAAAATTACAGTCTTTACTGGGCTTTTTAAATTTCGGGAGGACATACATTCCGGAATATGCCCAGCGTATCAAGCCTTTGTATGCTTTGATACAACCAACTTTTTCCAAATCATGCTGGCTGCCTGAACACTCAGCCGTCTTGCAATCCTTGCAGGCTGATCTGCTCGCTTCAAAATTCTTGCTGACTCGTGATAACCACACCAACCTGGTAATAAGGATTATTCCTGGGACGGTGGGTTTCACGTACCTCACTTTTAACGAAGGAGACACAGTACCTATTGCTTACAAGTCGCACTTGTACACTTGGGCTGAACTGCGGTTTTCCTCTGTGGAGAAAGTTTTGACGGCTGTGCAGATGGCGATTCTTAAAGAATGTGCTCTGTCACAGGGAAAACGCATGTTGGTTGTTACACCCTGTCCTCATTTGGAGGCAGTTACGAAAGCCAGTGTACCGAATTCTAAAGCTTTGCACCCTCGTGGATTCAATGGGCTGCTTCCTTGACATCCACGGATGTCACGGTTATTTTTGATTACTCCTTACAGTCGCAAGAGTACTTGCAGTATGAATTCAATCATCCTGCTCCTCTGGCTATGCGACCTTTGGAGGACTTCCATTGCATCATTTACACTGATGGTTCGGCGCAGGTTGCGCATGGCTCTAAACACGCCTACGTTTCTGCATGCGCCATTGTGGTCGGTGCCATGGTGAACGATGAGTTCAAGTCCAGGGTGGTACACACGCAGACTCTAGGGGACTGCAATGCACAATTGGCAGAGCTTCATGCTCTTTTACTAGCGTTAGAGTACGCTGATCCTAGTGTGACTACTCTTATTGTAAGTGATTCTTACTACTGTGTCCAGTCTTACAATGAAAACTTGTTCTTTTGGATTCAGAATGATTTTCATGATTCCAAGGGTAGCACAATAAAACACAAGATGATCTGGGTTCGAGTGGCTGAGCTTAAGGCTACGTTGCCACTCGTTTTTGTAATTCATACTCTCGGCCATCAGCGTGTGGGAGTCCACGCTGTCGGTAACTCGTTTGCTGATGAAGCAGCAAAATCAGCGGTGTCTACATACTTAGTTGCAGCAGTTACACGGTCCAAAAGTAAGATTGATGATGACATCTTGGCGGCTGTTGCTGCCACTGAGAAGGGAGGTAAACATCCTACGGGGTTCCCTTCGAAGAACACATACCACTTAAGTCCCGAAAAGGTTCCTTTTGTGAAAATTCCTGATGTTGGAGAACGGTTGATTCCCAACTCGGATCGCAGAGCTAGCTTGATTACAGCGGCGCATGAAGGTGTGGCGTCTGCGCATGCGGGCGTCTCGGCCACTGTAGCTCAATTACAACAACGGTTCTGGTGGCGGGGAATGTGCAAACAGGCGTGAGATTATGTCCTTCAATGTGACATTTGTCAGCAGATTAAACCTTCGACTGCTGCGCGTCCGCCACAGACACAGTTGTACATATCTACTAAACCGCTAGGTTGTGTTTATTTAGATCACTGCGGTCCTTTTTCCTCTGATACTGCGTATAAGTACATCTTAGTAGCAGTAGATTCATGCACACGCTTTGTGTGGGTTTGGCCCCATCGCAGCACTGATTCACGGACTGTCATAAGGGATTTGCGTATCTTTGTAGGGATTTCTGCCTGTGGTACCTTCCTTTCGGATCAGGGTCCGGCTTTCGCCTCTAAGGCGTATAAGGATGCCATGACTTCGATGGGGGTCCAAGTCAAGTTTTCGTCTCCCTACAGACCTGAGGGTAATAGTGTAGTAGAGCGAATGAACCGTGATTTAAAGCAATCTTTGACAGCTCGTGTTATAGGCACTGGCAGAAACTGGCTGGCCCACCTCTATGGCGTGCAGCGTGCTCTTAATAATCTCCCTAGAAGGTCTCTGGGTGGGCGGACCCCATACGAAATGCTCTTTGGCATCAAGATGTACGTCCCTGACTTTGACGGTCTAGACTGCGTGGCTCGCGCCACAACCTTTGACGTAGATGGACATTGCAATGTTTTACAGGATCTACAAAAGACCAGAGACATTTGCCCTCCACATCGGATATTGCGTTGCAGATCCCGGTAGTCGGCTGGCTACCCCAAGTTGGAGAACTGGTTCGAGAGAAGATCGATAACAAGAAAGAATTTGGTCCTTCCTATCGAGCTCCGGTTCCAGTCCTTGGAGTGAAGGGAACAAGAACAGTCATTTTACCACCACTTCCTGGTCGTAAGGAAAACAGGTTTATCTCAATTGACAATGTCAAGATACACAGAATGGCCGATTCTTCTTAGCATGACACCGGCAGTCTCCTGTCCTTCCATTGTGAGAAATTCTGTTTTGGCCACTGCTTCTAGTACTGAACCTGAAGTGGCCATCGAATTGCCTGCAATTTCCAGTCCTCTATTAAGTACTTTGCCTGGTACAGACCATGATGAAATAGACTACGCTTACCCCACTGACTTATCAATACCTGACCTGCAAACACGTTTGGCCACAGAATCCAGATTTTCTTTTGACACTGTTTCCAATGCCTCGAAGAAACCCTCACGTTTTGCAGTTTATGCCAGCCTATTTAAAAAACATTTTTTGATTCCCCCTTGGACATATATTTGGCTAGTGCTTTTTTCTATTTACCTTTTTATGTCAATTGGTTTTGTGTTTTATTTTTTCGAATTGTCAATGGACATTATGTCGAGGATAGAACATGCATTTGTCATCTCAATGGAACTTTGGCACCACTTTCCTCGTCACATTCTGCACACAGACTGAAAAAAGACTTGGCATTTGTTAATATCACTGCTTGGCCTGTCTTAGATGGGATTGTGTGGGATGCAGTTAGATTTCAAATTTATGGCCCTACAGAGGTTGTTAATGTCCCTAATGTGCTTGGAGTGAACATGGGGGATGTAGTGAACCAAGACATACGTTCTGATGATTTGGATGTTCAGGCCGTAGAAGCTTTGTTTTCTGATTTAAAATACTATGCTGCCTTTGATGCTGAGGATTTGTACTTGGAATCTGCTAATTATGGTGATTTGTTTTGCTTTCAGCATTTTGGCAATCACTTCCTGCATAAAACGACTTCCAGAAGGAGTACTGGAAATTATACACAATGGGAGCATTGCCCAGCTCCTAAACAGGGCAGTTCACATACTTTTTTGAAAAAGTACACATATTTTACTGACTTCAATCAGTCCAATCCCGAATCCTTTTATTTTAAAATGACACAGAAGCCTATGTCCAAGGTTAGACTTACCGATACCAAATTATTGTACTCGAAGTCCTTTCTTGATCAGCTGGCTGTTGGCGCCTATGAATTATGGAAGGAAATAGTGGACCTTAAATCTGTTTGGGGTTCTAAAAGCTGGCAGGTACAAGGCACAGAGGCTTTGCACCGCGCATGCCTCATCCCAAACCAAATGTTGTTTTTGAATTCCTCTATTTCACAGACAACATGCTTTGGATTGGCTACTTCTAAAAATTAAATGCTCCTACTATCCCTGAGTTAGAAGAATATTCTGGCTGGAATAATTACACTCAGTTTTCAATGAGGGACTTGCAGACCCTTTTGCTTAATACATCCTTTAACATATCCAGTTTGGATTCAAAAGGTTGGCTGGTGTGGCTCAGAAGTGCTGATTAATGCCAGCGCGGTTTTCTGGGTTTGTCTGATGGCTTTAAGCAGGTCAGACCTGATCCACGTTTTGACACTGAACATTCTGTCACAACTTACTCTGTGGGCAAATTATGTCAAAATTGGCTGAAACATTCTACATTAGCTGCTGTTAAATTACATCTTGCAAAGCTAAATGAAGATGTAGATTTAAATGATTTCATAAAAGGCCCGGCTAGTGGTAGATAAAAAAGATGGATATATGCTATTTACAATGAAATCTGGAAGACATCGCAGATTGAGGCGGCAACACGCCTTAGAGCTATTGATCAAGCGAATCTGGAAAAAGTGCTTGCTGTGGTAGATAATAGTATTAACATGCTTTCTTCCCGCATTTACACGTTAGATAATATTGTGTCCTCTATAGTGGATATTGTGCAGGATGATGTATCTGTATTGTACCATGGTCAAAATCAATTGCGTTCTATCATGCAATTTGTGTGGACCCTGCAGACGTCGAAATCTGGCAAAGTGCCATGGCCCTACATGAATGTCTCCTCTCTCTTTGCCCCCTTTAATTTAACTGACAAGCAGCGCTTGCTTTCCATGCCAGATGCATCCTTTTCAATGTTACATATTGAGAGGTTAGAATCCTTGCCTTTTTCCGTGGCAGAGGCCGCCGCTGCAACGTGGCTTATCCACGGTTTGATAATTTTACCTTTTGCTTTGTATAAATTTACAAATTGTATGCGATATGTTGCCATAGGTCGATATGAACCATTAGGTAGTGCGTTTCTCCATGAAGTCTGGTCCCTTCCTTTTACTTACAGATGTTTGAAAGACGGACAGGAGGTTTATCTGAATGGGGAGGAGTGTACAGAAACACCAGATCACTCATTGATGTGTAGACACATACAATTGCACGGTTCTTGTAACCAGGACCGACCAAATTTAGCCTGTGGTTTGAAGGGAACGCCAGTTCCAGCTATCGTCCCCACTTTTACCTTACTGGCGAACGGGAGTTATTTACTTTTGAATAATGAGAATTGTTGTGGGTTAATTAAAGGTGTAGGTTATGTGGTGACTGTATCTGAACGTGTAGTTTGCTGCAAAAATGTACTGTACCCACCCACGCATGGGAACGGGGATGTTTCCATCTGGCCGCGCATCCCAACCTTGAAAGTGGAGTTCAATGGCATGAGCAGAATAAGAGCTCTATTGCCCCAAAAAGAAGTGGCCTTGAGTTCGGCTCGAGAAACATTCGTGCTTCACATAGCTAACACCCGTACAGAGGTTCAGGCCCTTTTAAATACTGATTTACCGTTGCATTTCAGCGAACTGGTTCATTCAATCTTTAATGCGTCCTCGACAACGGGGCTGGCGCACTTTTTAAAAATAGTTAGCAGTGGTCTCGTGACTTCATTTGAGAAAATATTTGGAGTCATTCCTGCTTTCTTCCATTCTATTTTTTCAAGTCTATTCGGTGGATTCCCGGTTTTACTGGCACTAGCGGCAGGCGTTCTGGTGATTTTTTGTTTCGTTAAATATGGATGTCCTTCCTGTGCAAGAGGCCGCGCAGCCCCTCCTGGCACTGTTTCGCAACAGGATGATTGAATATTATGGCACACTGCCGCTTGCGACTTTAAGCACGGCGTTTGGATTATCATTTCGATTTTCCTATTTCACCTGTGTCCAGCCTGTATTTCATTGCCTGAGCTGTGATTTTGACTGGGCCATTGATTTGTGTCTCTGCAAGACAGTTTCTCCTGACGTCGATTTTAATCAGCTGATGTGTCCCGTCGTGGCTCACGAGTTGGTTTGTTCTGGCGATAGGATTATGGCCTTGGCATTGATGCATGGACTAATGGGTCCTTGGAACATATTCGCAGCAGCGCAAGATTTCTTGGCACAGAGCATTCTTGAAAACCCACCGAGTTGTCCTCTGATGGTGATAGAGGCTCCGGTACTAGAAGAGCACGTATGTTCTTTCCCACTTTTGAATTGGATGGCTGAACTGTTTTCGGATGAAGACGGTGATTTCATGTTGGAGGCTGTTGCTGCATATTTTGCATATTCGGTCTTGCCCTAAAAACTTTCTTGATTTCTGATCATGACACCTTTTTCTTTGCATTTTTTCACCTTCCAGACCTATTAACTTGAGTACTGGAGAACACATTGCTGACACTTTGAAATTTTTGAATTGGGTCATGGAATTTTTTTCCATCGATTTTTAAATTATACCATTGCTCATCGTTCTTGAACTCTGTTTTCATGAAGAGGCCCTTATCTTATCTTATCTTATCTTATCTGTGCTCGGATCATGGGGGGGTGTCATATAGTTACTGCTTATCGATATATTGTGTTAAGTTAGCGTGGGCTTATTAAATGTTTAAACGCCATTTTTCCTTTTGCTGCTTCTGCACACGACACTTAATTGTTGATTTAGCTTTCAACCTACAAGAGCGTTGTGATTTACATGAGAATAATATGTGATTGCTCTGATATCAGCCTTGCTTAGTAAACTATGTCTGTACAGAGAGTGCTGAAGCTTCAAGGATAACTCGACACAGAATTGTTGTGAAGTCTGATCTCCGCACCTTCATAGACATAACATAGGTGCAGCTTCTGCCAAATTCAGGCTTTAGGCGCGTTTTATGTTGCTTTGCTTAGAGCACACAGACGCACTTGATGCGGTTCGCATGCAGAGAGAGCTGGTGTATGCTGATGTGATCTCTTCATTCTAGGATCTTGAGGTATGGGCCCGCCCTGCTAAAACCCAAAGAGACCTTCTTAGATATTAATATAATATGCTAGTTAGGGAGGGTGAGAAATAGGTGGTGTTAACCCTTATTCATTACAGCATCTTAGTATGCTGTCACCTTTTGCTTTCTATGGACTAGTAACTATGCTGATAACTTTGCTTCTGATAATATGTTTTCTTGTATTATCTAAGATACTGCGTTTGAGAAAACGGCATTAGTAAATAAATATTTCAAATGTGCACGTGTCCTCATTTACTCCACGTTCTGGTTTGAAATGATTGTATAACGAAAGAGTGTTCATGTGTTACACGTAACCTGAGGTATCGTAAGTTCATGTTCTGGTTTGTCTAAACATTGGGAGTTTGTTATGACCAATGAGACACTGTAGCTAGCCTGGTAAGGGGTTTTGGGTACTGAGGTGAGTTTTGGGTCACCCTAATTCACCAAGGTTCCAAATCTCTATGCACAGTTCTGTGGGAGAACGGAAACCCTGCGACACCTCCACCCCATCCCCAAAGTTCGGGTCTAGTTGCACCCCTGGTGGAGCGTGTGTCTGTGGCAAGAAATCAAGTTGATGAGATGCTAGTCTCAAGTGGTTCAATGGTGCATTATGATGTAATGCTCTTACATATATGGATAAACTGTTTCAACATTTATTCAAAGAGATGTTTAAATGAGGCAATTGAAAAATCTGAGATTTAGCCAGTAAATGTGTATTCGTTTGGTTTCTCACCCTACTTCGACCACGTTCCGAAATACAAATCCCCAAACAAGCTACATTTTTAATACTTTGAAACTTTAAAACGGAGCTGCTTTTAACATTGGTGCCTTTCACATGCCTAATTCTTTCATCATCCACAGTACCTGATCAAAAGAGTTTCAAAAGTTAGAAATGCCATCTCTTTAAAGACATAAAATGTAAATTGAGATACATATGACAGCCAAATGTGCAGTGGCTTTTAAAAGTTGTTTTCTGACCTAATGTTATTTATTATTTATCTTTCAATGCTTTTGAACAAACAGCAAATGCTGCTCTGCAAAGAAAACTGATTGAAAATCCTCAATGTTTTCTTTATCTTTCCGATCCACCTCTCCAGTTCTTGGGGTGTTGCACTAACTGCAGCAGTATATATAGGAGTATGCATTATTACTCTGTTGGTGGTTATAATCATTTATATCTGCTTCTGTCTAATGGTTGTTTCAGCACACCTACTTTACACTAGACTGAAGCTGGTCTGATAAATGCTTATTGAAAAAGTCCCCACCGTTTATTCTGTGTATCTCTCCGAGACAAAGTGAGCACGCGTGAATGAACGAAAAGTATTGCGCTGTTTCCGCGATCCCTGATGGGACAGAGTTGTCATGTTCAACAGGTGCCAAGAACTATTCTCTCCTTGGTACGAGAGGGTTCTATTGGCACTGTGAGCTAGCTGGTATACAGGCAAACATACCCTGTGAGGGTGTCTGGAATCAGTCTGGAAAGCAATCCCACGGTCTGTGTTGTCTAAACGTGCAGATTCTAAATAGGGTTATAGGAACTACATGACATTGGTTTGGTACTTATTTAACGGTTAAATCTGAGTAGTTCAGTCGTGCTATTCTCAGAGAACTATCGGTCACACTTGAGTAGGCATATCCTATGTATTGGCTGTAGGTGTATGAAGCTTGAAGGACAAATAGTTTCTATTGTGCATAAAACCTTATCTCAGTTTCCTTCGAACTTTTTCCTTCTTTAAAAATAATGGCAGATGAAGATGCCGCTTCACAAGCACAACGTGTGACTGCAGCAAGGGAGGAACAAGAAGATAAAATAAACATTTCAGAAAATGTTAGAACTGCCCTTACTTTGAAACTAGCAGACTATGGAGTTACAGCTAGGGGTGGGACAGTAACATTTGTGATTGAGGCACACGAATCATACAGAACAGAGGTATTCTATTCATGGGTTAAATTCCCACAAACAGATGCAAAGACAAATACATTTGATTTTTATACTGAAGATGAAACACCAAATGAATACTGTCCATATGAGGAAATTGAAATTCTGCTCACCTACCAGGAGCACATAAACTGGTTTAAAAGCGCCCTCCCGCACACAAAAGAAAAAGTGAGACTCGATGTGCTCAGAAGAGATGGAGCAACTTGGACAGTCCTAGCGGCATACACACCGCATCCAGACATTAACACAATGCCAGTAGCAGACTTACGTCCACTTCATAAAGAAATAATAAAACTTTACCGAAACCTGACAGTTTGTGATGAGAACACTCACACTTCAGGCAGCAAGGGCTACACCAGCAGGACAAATTCAGGGATCTACAATGAAAATAACACCACAAATGCTACACGCGGTTATGGGTAAAATGCCCCCTAAACGTGAGTAAATGCCATTCTGGATAGCTCAGAAAATAACACAGTTAGATGCAGTGTTTCCACACACAAACCATCAAGAAAAACATAGAATGCTAACAATCTGCTTGCCAATGGGGATAGCTCCCCAGATAGAGGATTCTGCCTCTTGGGGTACAGTTTTTGCTGCCATACATACCAGAACTCATGGTATCCCTTCATTAGCAGTAATACCAGATGTATTAAGACACATACAGAATGAGTATGGAGCAGAATCTGAACTTAGGGGTGACATTTTAAGGAACTTTTGCCCAGGTATCAGCTACTATATTAGCTAACATAAAAGGGGAGGTAGCAGCAGTGGCAATACGTGAACGGCTGAGAGATTTCACTCCTTCACAACAGGAGCGTGAATTACCTAAAGTTATCGAAGATACCTATGCTGAATTAGCGATAGTTTGGGAGCTCGAGCAACAAAACCTCGATTGATGCGTGGTCCTGAAAAAGAGAACAACAAGCAAACACCTGATTCTTCCAAGAAGAAATGGGATAACAATTAAAAAACAAAATAATAGAGAAAATAGTTCACAATCCAGAGATGGGACTCCTCAACAGTAGCCCTCCAAAAGAAGGTACAACCTTAGAAATCATGATAACATTAAAAAACCTGACAGGTATCGGGGTTCCTCAAAAAACTCAGAGAGGGAAGAAAGGTCAGAACACAGACAAGAAGAGCGTACAAAGTCCAGAGTCACGAAACGCGCTTCAGATTATACTTCCAAAAAAGAAAATCCAAAATCAAATCCTCAATTTAAAAAGAAGAAAGTAGCAGGTCTTAAAGTTAGACATGCCCAGAATACTGAGGACTCAACTTCTGAACGGGGAATGGGCTCTGACGATGCTAGACAGCGCAGCAGAAATAACAATAGCGAGCCAGAACCTGATGGAAATTCTGGTGACAGCGGATTTGAACGAACATATCACAGTGGAAACACCTGATACAAGGGTAAGTGTCCTACATAGGTTACATGAAAAAACACTCCAAATGGAGGGGGACAAACCCAGAAAAATTAAAGATCTCTTTTAGGAGAAGATGACTCATGGCTATGACATCCTTTTAGCTGAAAAAGATTGGCCGTCTGAAATAGTTATGGAGTGCCCAAAGGAAGAAACAGTAATTTTACTGGCCTTTTCCGACCTCATTCCAATATACCTAAAACATACATACGTGCAGGAGTGGGCGGTAGCACTTGCTCCAGCATTATATCGCATCCATGTTGGGTGGGATCCTGAGTCACTTCACCATGAATCCCAGTACAAACAACTCCAACTCCACAGAGGCAATAAAACAATAAAATAATAAAACAAGAGGTGAAAAAAATGGGTCAAGGAGATCTTAGATCAACTTGAATACCGGGGGTAATTGAAAGTTACACCACTTCAATAAATAATCCTTTGTTTCCTGTAATGAAACCCGACAATTCATACCGTCTAGTTTTAGACTATAGACATCTGAAAACATGCACTAAAACATATGCAGAACAAAATGCACACAGTGCCGCATTAATGATTAACATTGTTGCGGAGGAAATACAAAACAACATTAGATACCTCAAATGGATTTTTCTGCCAAAATATAGCACCTGAAAGCGGATATTTAACAGCATTCTAAGCGCTCGGTTCTCAGGGTCAATTTTGTCGACTCCCCCAAGGATATAAGAATAGCCTTGGGTTGTTCCCCACTAGGGAAACAGAGTTACTTCAGAATTTGGATGAAGAGGCATTGTATGTATGTATGTATGTATTAGGGGCTTGTAAAGCGCACTGCTACCCGTCCTTAGGTTTCCTGGCGCTGTATAACTCTGGGGAACCCATCCTGGCTTTCCCTGTGGGATGGTCCCTGCTGGGAGTACCCAAGGTGGAGCCAGGCATCCCCGGAGTTGATGGGGCCGTTGTGGAGATTAGGCAAGCTAATGCCCAAAGTTGCCGAGTGGAACCCCTGATTAGAGTAAGCACCGAAGCGAGAATTATCGAGTCCGCTGACCCAAGTCCATGATCCTGCCGTGTCGGGAATTGAACCCTGGTCCCGGGCCGACTTCTGCTCCCAGGTCTGCCGCCTCTAACCAGTGAGCCACACTACTCCACGGTCTGCCGCCTCTAACCAGTGAGCCACACTACTCCACTTGTCCTATATAGATTATATTTATCTGACAGATGATGACTTAAAGGTTCACTTGACCAGGGTGAGCAACATAATTTTGGGGTTCGCCTATGAGGGGTACAAATGTAATTTGAAAAAAATAAAAAACAGCCCACCTCAATGTCCTATTTTTGGGATGTGAGCTTTCAAGTGAAGGAATAAGCCTGGCAGCTAACTTTTTAGAAAAGCGTGCGCTGCTCCAACCTCCTAAATCGTTGAAAAACTTACAATCCATTTTGAGATTCCTACATTTTGGCAGAACATACATTTTAGATTACGCAGAAAAAGTAAAACCTTTCTACAACCTAATAAGACCTGATTTTTCAGTTAGGCATTGGGCACAGGAACACACAGATATAATTGTGTTCCTTACAAGCTGACATGATAGCTTCTAAACACCTACACACACGTGTAAACACCACAAATTTGGTGATCCGTGTTATAGCTGGTCAATCTGGATATACTTACCTAACCTTCAATGAAGACGAAACAGTACACATAGCATACAAATCACTAATGCTAAAATGCATTTTGCTTCTACAGAAAAAAAAATGCTGACAGCAGTACAGTCTGCTCAGGTGAGAGAGCACTGGCTCAGGGGAAACAAATTATTGTCGTAACTCCGGTACCAGCTTTAGAGGCTGTTACAAAGGCAAGCGTTCCAAATGCTAAAGCTTTACGTCCACGATGGATACAATGGGCTAATTCTCTCACTGCAACAGATGTAGATTACAAATTTGACTCTACACTAAAAACACAAGCATTCCTGCAATACGAACAAGAATGTCCTCTCCCACATGAAATAATGCCTCTAGATCACTAGGAATACATTATTTATACTGATGGTTCTGCTCAGCCGGCCATAGGTAGTAAACAATACAGTGCCGCATGTGTGATTGTGAAGGGTCGTATGAAGGAAGGAAAGTTCGATCCTAGCAGTACAAAGATACACTCTCTAGGAGACTGCACAGCGCAGCAGATAGAACTGGAAGCCCTGCTACTGGCACTATTAAATATGGATTGAGAATTCCCCACACTGATCGTGTGCAATTCTTTTTACTGTGCCCAGTCATACAATAAATATCTTCACTACTGGGGTCAAAATGGATTTAAAGACTCAAAAGGTGGCACAATTAAGCATAAATTGCTATGGGAAAAAGTAGCTGAGTTGAAAAACGAACTACTGAGAGCTCACATAATACACACGCTGAGTCATTAAAATGATGGAGTTAACGTTGAAGGGATTTCATTGGCTGATGAAGCAGCAAAAGGAGCAGCTGCCGTAGATGCAATCACTCGTTCTAGTACAGGAATAGACGGACAGATATTGGTAGCTGTCGTTGATTCACGCAAAAACAGTACAGCCTTACCGAAAGGCTTTCCACTCAAGTAGTCCTTCAAGTTAGATGCAAATAACATTCTGTATGCTCAAATTCTAGCAGTGAGGGATAGAGTAATACCGAACATGGATCGCAGATTAGCTTAATACTAGCTGCACACAAGGGTCTAGGTTCTGCACACGCAGAAATTACAGCAACGGTTTTGTTACTGAAACAACGCTATTGGTAGCCAGGATCAACTAAACAGACAAAGAATGTTGTCCTAAAGTGTGACATCTGTCAGGAGATGAAGGTTTCCACCGTAGCACGTCCAGCTCAGACACCATGGAGACCACTCAATTGTGTCTATTTGGACCACTGTGGTCCCTTACAATCAGATGGGGCTTACAAGTATATCTTGGTGACAGTGGATTCATGCTCTAGATTCCTACGGGTTTTGCCCCAGCGCTCGGCTGACGCTCGAACTGTTATAAAAGATTTGCGAGTCTTTATAGGGACATATGCAGTTGGCAAGTTACATTCTGACCGTGACCCCGTGTTTAGCTCTAGGGCTTACAAGGAAGCCGTGGGAAGTTTGGTTGTTGCATTGTGGTACTCCTCTCCGTACCAACCCGAGGGAAATTCAGTCATGGAGAAGAAAAACTGAGACTTAAGGCAATCTTTAATAGCAAGAGTATTAGGTTTGGGTGGTAGTTGGGCCAATCACTTATATGGGGTCCAGAGGGCTGTTACCGATATGTCAAGAAGTTCCCTAGGAGGTGTCACTCCTTACGAATTCCTATTTGGGACGAAAATGTGGGGACCTGAACTCGATTATGAAAGCACAGTGGTGGATGAAAATCATTAGACATCAATAAACTTTTGGCTGTTTTACAGGATCTCAATTTCTGGGCACTACAAAGCAACGTGCACGTAAAACGCACCGCCACTGGGCAAGCCAAATCAGTCACAGCAAGAGCTGCTTAGATCTCTAAAGTCGAGGATCGGGTCAGAGAAAATATTGTGGACAAGAAATTATTTAGTCCGTCATACAGAAAGTCTGTCCTGGCTGTTGAAGGAACAAGAACTGTACTTCTATCGCCTCTTGCCAGAAAAAAAAGAAAAGAGATTTGTCTCCATCGATCTGATCAAACCATAATATGTGGCCGATACTGAATAGTAGGCCTCGTGGGGTCCTGGGTAGCCAACTCTCGCTACCATACAGGAAGTTCAGACAGAAAAAGTCATAACATTTGAAGAGTCACTAACACCAAGTAATGGACTTTCCAACAATGAAATGGAACTCGTTCCTGTTGAAACAGAACATCAAAACACAAATGAAAGACAAAGATCAATTTGGTCTGCCACCGATGTCTATTTCAATATGCCTCTACTAAAGACGTCTGCCAGTTCAATAAAACCTGCTGAGCTACCTAAAATAGATCAAACTGCATCTGGTTCCTTCATCGATTAATACCTTCTCTCTAGATCCCAGTGAACCTGAGACAACGCCAGCTCAGTTTCCAGTAAGCAACAACTTTATGATTTCTACATTTTTCTGAAAAAGTCTTACCTAGTTTCCCCATGGCTACAGCTCTGGATAATAACTGGAATACTGCTTTTTCTATTCAGGATTGGCCTAGTGACTGTCTTTTGCTTACTCATGAATGGAAACTATGTCCCTGCAGTATCAAATGTGAACTTGGTCCTTAAACCACATACATCATCTCATCGTGAACAAAGAGACCTGTCCTTCGTGAACATTACAGCTGTTCCAATGCCTGATGGTATAGTTTGTGACAGAGTTTCATATGATGTATTCGGTCCCACTGAAGTTGTGAAAATTCCTCATGTGTTAAATATTTCTTTAAATGATATCATTAGCTCCAGTACATTTTCTGACAATTGGGATATTGAAACTGTAAATAATATGTTGTCTGATTTAAAACAATCCGCTGCATTGTCAAGCATTGAAATGTTAGAGGGTACATCTGATTATGACACAATGTATTGTTATGTTACCAATATTATGGTCATCACTTTTAACATAAATCCAGTATCCCACGTAATGTTTTTAAATACCACCAATGGGAACATTGCCCAACACCAACAAAAGCTAGTTTGAGAACGATTGCACAGAAATTTTCTTATTTTTCTGGGTCTAACACTTATGACCCAACATCATATTATTATAAGGTTGAACCTACAACTGCACAGAAAAATATGCTAACTAACACCAAACAAATTTACTCTGCATCCATTATTTCCCAAATGTCTGAACATGGTTTCGACTTATGGAAGGACAATATAGACATAAAATCAGTCTGGGGTTCAAAGGAATGACAGGTACAGGGAACAGAAGCACTATTTAGCGCATGCCTCATTCCACAGCATATCATATTTCTGAACGACGCTGTGTAACAGACTTCCTGTCTTGGATTATCCAAGAACAAAGATTTAAACACTCCTCGGATTCCCTCACCATCACACTTTGAGGGTTGGAAAATATTTACGACACATGGTGGGGATACAGTAGATGATATCATACATAAAACTTCATTCAATTCATCAGACCCCATTTGGAAGGGATGGTTAGTTTGACCCACGGACACAAATGGGTGTCAAGCAGGATTCAGGGGTAACACGAAGGGTTTAGTATCCATAGGCTGGACCAACGCTATGTACGAAGAGAACATCCGGGTGTAGTGACATCTTACAGTGTTGGGAAGATATGCCTCGATTGGCTAAAAACCTCGACACTGTCCCAGGTGAAACAACACTTATCCTTACTATCAGAAGACATGGATCTAAGGGACTTTTTACTGGGCCCCCGAAAGCCACGTCAAAAACTTTTCCAATACGCTGTTTATGATGAAATCTGGAAAATCTCTCAACAAGAAGTTGCAGAGAGACTTCGTGAAATTGACAGAATTAACCTAGAAAAAGCGTTCGCTGTAGTCGATAATGGCATAACTACATTAACATCCAGGATTTATTCACTGGGCAGCATTGTATCTTTTGATTTAGATATACTAGAACAGGATTTGTCTATTCTACAGCACGGACAGTCTCAGTTACATTCTATTCAGTTATTAAGCTGGACCCTGCAATGCACTCTGGTTATGTGTTTTGGGAATTATCAAAAGTACGTCATTATTCTCTGCATACTATCTACTATGGCACAAAGGGGTGCAAAATATACAATGCTGCATATTGAAAAACTGGACCAATTACCTTGTTTCTGTGGCAGAGTCAACATTCACAGAATGGTCAATCCTGGCCATATAGCATTACCGGCCACAACTTTCCAGTTTCAGTATTGCCTAGAACAACAGGCAGGCAGATATGAAGCGATGGGTAGGGAATTCATCAAGGAATCTTAGGAATTGCCATACAGATTTCGATGCAGGAGTGGGGACATGAAAGTGTTTCAAAGCGGTACAAACTGAGAGTACTCTTTAATTGGATCTCCCATATGCCAGGATATCATGCTTCACGGGGCCTGTAATGGTTCTGTTGCAAACATATCCAGTCATCTGAAAGGTTCCCCCAGCTGCTATGATTTCGCTGGTGTTCAAGTTGCTTTTGAATGGGAGTTACTTGATGCTGAATGAACAAGGTTGTTGTGGTATGCTTGCAGGCATCGCATGTCATGTCACTGTAGACTCTAGGGTTACTTGTTGTAGGCAAGTATTGTTTCCACCGACCCACACAGTCAGAGAGGTGCCTTTATGGCCTTCGTGGGATGTTGCCTTTATACGGTTTGATACTCTGAACCAAATGAAAGCCATCCTTTTACAGAAAACCGTATCCTTAACCTCCGCCCGAGAGACTTTTGATCTCCAGGTCACAAGGTCCTCAGCTGAGATACTGGCACTAGTATGAAAAAACTGCCCTTTCCATTTCACAGAAATGGTACAACGTATCTTTAACATGTCTGAATCGACGGGTATAGTTTACCTATTTAAGACCATAGGTTCTGGACTGTTAAGCACCTTTCAGACAGTCTTCAGAGTGATTCCAAACTTCATACACTCTTTATTCGTAAGCATTTTTAGAGGACTTCCGCCGATCCTGTTCCTAATAGCAGGAATCCTTATTGTAATTTTTCTGCTACGCAATGGACGTCCCAGTCACCAAGAAGATGGAAAAACGCTTCTGGAGTGCAGATACCATGATCGCATGTTACTCAATCTGGGCACACCTCGCCTTCGCGAACTGAGCGAGTCTTGGTTCCTGTCATTTAGACTAGTCTGGATCGACTGTGTTCTGCCTGTCCTCCGATGCTTGTTCTGTGGACAAGAATGCGTGTTGGATCTCTGTCTAACACTTCCATCAGTTGCGCCACTGGACCGGGATGCTTTATTGGACCCGATACGGCCATGTACTGCTGTGTCCTCAGAGTATTCCCAGTTTGATGTCTGTATTCTTAGAGCCACCACAGGATGCTTCCGCTCCTGTTGGAACGGTTCCCGGTTCCTCTACAAACACTCAAGCCTTGGATGTCACCTAGGCTTCTCCAGCATTGTCTGCGGATAATATAGAAGATCATCTGTGCTCGACAGACCTGATCTGTGAGGTGTTGCAGGGGCCGTTGTTTGTGATGGCAAGCAACAGTGATGTGGCATTTCCCAGTCAGGACACAAACATTTGGCTCATTGTGTGCTGGGAAAAATGTCGCCTTTTTTCAAAACAATCACATTTGGAATTTTAAACAATAGACACTTTTTGCTGAACTGCATGGCTTTCAGGCACTCTTAGTTGTTCAAACTATATATACAAACATATTTTAGTAAGATTTCTACCGCTTAAAATAAAATTTTAGCATTTTTAATTTTTTTTATATTTTTTACACACTGTTTTATGGACTAATTCGTTGTTTACGTACAATGTCTAGAAGTACATTCAATTGTTAGCATGTGATCCAGCCGGATGAGGAGTGGCTGTTATGTTTCATATAGGCACCCCAATATAGGCTCAGGTAGAAACCTAACCCTCACCAATATTTCCCCTGCCATTACACTACATAACGTTTCTTGGGACTGACCTTTTACCCAGTTATGTTATTGCTTACAGGACATGGGGTTTTCCCTGAAAACTAGCCTTATTAATAATGCATGAGGATTCTCGGAAACTCAGCAGGGCTACAATCTCATGGATAATAATTATGTATAAGGGCCATTCCTTCTGTCATGCTAAGTCCGACATGACACAGCAAGGTAGTTCCCTGAGGGTACCACTTTGGGTATATAAACACCATATCTTTGCTGAGGGAGGGAGAGAAGAAAAAGGACTTCCATGATGACACACTGATGCGAGACGCTGAGGTTCCTGGACGCAGACACTCCAGCTCGCAGTGGTCTGACATCCCTCGCGGAGTGTCCATCTCGAGACCAAGATGGGGTGCCACAGTCTCAGGTAATGGGGCTGATTTTATCCTAGAGGGATTCTTGGCTTTACACCTACTTACATGCTAGGTACACTTAAGTACATCTAGTTAGGGTTGCATCGTAGGAGTATGCAATATTACTGTCATGTATTTTTATACTTGACTGTATTCATTGTCTTAGCACCATTTTAGAAAATCTACAATCCTTTTACTCTGTTGGTGCTTATAATCACTTATATCTGCTTCTGTCTAATGGTTGTTTCAGCACATCTATTTTACGCTAGAATGAAGCTGGTTCAATAAATGCTTTTTGAAAACGTCCCCACCATTTATTCTGGGTATCACTCTGAGACACAGTGAGCACGAGTGTCTGAGCGAAAAGTAACTCACTGTTTCCACGATCCCTGATGGGACAGAATTGTCATGTTCGTTAGTTGCCAAGAACTATTCTCTCCTTGGTAAGATGGGTTTCTAGTGGAACTGTGAGCTAGCTGGTATACCCGGTGTGGGTGTCTGGAAACCAATCTCACAGTCTGTGTTGTCTAAACACGCAGAATCTTTATAGTATCATAGGAACTATACGACAGGCCTGCAAACATTTTCATGTATTCCCCTATGGAAAGCGATTCACTGCCATCACGTATCACCAGGTGTTGCTCACCATCTTTGGAAACCCGAAGGCTAAGATGCCCCATCCCATCGGGAGATGGGGGTTACGAATGTAAGAGTAGGACTATGAGATTGTACACAGGATCAAAAACCAGCAGATTACTTTTCAAGAGTGCCTCTACATCGTCACAGTTCGACATCCAGGACGGCTGAGGAATATCTCAATTTTATTGTGAGGTCCAGAAACAAGAGTAGCTCTGTCTGCGGAACAAATCATTGCTGCCACCAACAGAGACAAAGATATGACCATCGTCAAGGAACTTATTATAATGCAATAAGGGAGAAAAAGTACCCGGCTCCTTGCCAATGATGTTGAATTCCATAACTTCAAAAATGTACAGGAAGAGTCAGCAGTTACTCGAGAAGAAATAATATTGAGAGTCTCATGAATCAGCATATCTCAGAGCCTAATGCAGAGGGTCATAGAGCCTGTCCATAAATAACATTGTGGTATTGTAGCCACCAAAAGTGCCTTAAAAGATAGAGTGTAGTTCCCTCGACTAGATGAGCGTTTAGAGAAATAGTGACACATTTGCAACTGTTTGTCCCACAAGGTGACGCAGCACCCTGCGACAATGTCTGACCTCCCTGCCCATGCCAGGGAGAGAGTTGCAATTGACTTCTTTAGGCCTTTAGGATGGACACCGTCTCAATATTCATGTTTTCCTATGGTGGAAACCATGTCTTCAACAACCCATGACAAAGTCAAAGAATGTCTTGATGACATCTTTGTAACACAGGATATCCCAGAGATCCTCAAATCTGATAATGGCCCATCCTTTAATAGCAAACTCAATGTCAAACACCGAAAGAGTACACCCATATGACCCTAAATCAATGGTGTAGTTGAACGATTCATGGGCACCCTCAAGAGGGTCACTGAACGAGCGTCCAAGGAAGGAATCGATGTGAACCAAGCGATGTGCCTGGCCCTTTGGGCCATCGATCCACTCCTTACTCCACAACTGGGGAGAGTCCAGCCACCTTGCTATTTCGTAGAGCCATCAGAACAAAACCACATCAATGGACCCTGGATCTATCAGTAAATACTGACAAAGTCCGAGACACCGACGCAACTCGGAACGTATGCAAATCTGCCCAGCCATGCCCAGGAGACAGCTTTTGACAAAGGAGACTGGGTAATGGTCAAAGAGAGGAACGCAGAAAACTGGCACTCCTTTTGATGCTGAGCCTCTGCAGGTCGTGGGATGCAAGGGTCTTCTGGTAACAGCACATCGTCTTGGAAAATCCATAGCTTGGGACGCATCGCACTTTAAACACCTACCTCGACACTTGTCGATTGCTGAAACCACGATCGAGGCAACCCCGCTCACAGGTACATCTCAAAAACCTGAGCCTGTGTCACCGATGCACGATTAGGGGGGATTTTGACCACCAAGGTTCACCCGACCCAGCAGACAGGTGCGAGCGCCTCGCCGACTGATTAAAGAGAAGTGATTTTTAATGTCTGCCACGTTTTATTTAACAAATGGGGAGATGTAGAATATTGATATTATACACACTAGGACCCTTGTGGTTCTGGGGCGGACCCTGAAGAAGAACTACATGATATGCAGGTAGGTGTTAGGGTGTGGTATGGGAAGTATGATGTAATGCACAGTGTGCAAGTGAATGCTGGCAAATAAAGTAATGCTTTACCGCAGCTTCCTTGTGGTGTAATATATTTGCATGCTCCAGGGCTGGGGAAAAACCTATAGGGGCGGTATCATTTGCCAAGATATACTGGGGGAAGTGTTTTAAATTATACCTGATTTCTACACTTTATGAATGAATGAATCAATGAACAGAAACTTATAAAGCGCAACTTAGCCCAAAGGCATCAATGCGCTAACGCAGGTCACCCAGCACACAGTCAGAAGGATCAGTTTACAAGTACGCCTCAGAGAAAAGCCAGGTTTTCAAGGCCTTGCGGAACACAGAGAGAGAGGATTGCCCTATGAGCTCAGGGGGGAGAGAGTTCCACAATCTGGGCGCCACAGTGGAAAACGCTCCACCTCCCCATTTTGCCCTTACAAACCTGGGGACCGCAAAGACGTTTTTATTAGAGAAGCAAAGAGGTCTACTGGGGGTATAAAGATGTACAAGTAACTTGATACCCTCCAGACCAGTGCCATAGAAGGCACCATGAGACAGGCATAGAATTTTAAAGGTGATCCTACAATGTATGGGAAGCCAGTGTAAATTCTCCCGAGCTGCCGAAGCTGAGGCAAATCTTGGGAGGTTCAGAACCATCTTCGCCGCAGCATTTTGGACCATTTGAAGACGATGGATAAGACTCTTGTTAATGCACAAATAAAGGGCATTACAATAGTCCAGTCTGGAGGAGACTAATGCCACCGTAGCCGGTTTCTGAGCATCAGGGGAAAGATAATGGGAGATCTTTCTAAGAATCCTGATAATGCCACAGCAGGTGGAAACAGTCCTATTGACCTGATGGTCAAAAGAAAGGGTAGTGTCCATTAGCATCCCTAAGTTCTTGCCATACTGGCGTGGGAGGGGGCATTCCCCAAGAGAGGGCGGCCACCAGTCCCTTGACCAGATATGCTGATTACCCCCAAAGATTAAAACCTCAGTTTTCTCCCCGTTCAGTTTCAGGAAGTTCTGAACCATCCACTGAGAGACAGCCTCCATGCAGCTCCTGAAATTCTGAGCAGAATCCTTCACTGAATGAGTGAGAGAGACCATTATTTGGGTGACGTCTGCGTAAGAAAGCACCTCCAGCCCAAATGATCTAACCACCCTGGCAAGGGGGGCCACATATATGTTAAACAAAGTAGGGCCCAATGAAGAGCCCTGAGGGACCCCACAGTGCACAGGTTTAGAGGCAGAAAGAAACTGGCCCAGTTTCACTCTCTGTTCCCTTTCGTTAAGAAAGGAGGCAAGAAGACTCAGGGCAGGGCCCCCGACCCCAATCTCCCTAAGACGTGACACCAATATAGATGAAGACAGAGTGTCGAAGGCCGCTGTAAGGTCCAACAGGACCAGAAGAGTGGTATGGCCCTTGTCGACCTGAGAGCGAATATTATTAACAACTGCAGTGAGGGCAGTTTCAGTACTATGATGTCTCCTGAAATCATGTTGGGAGATATCCAGGAGGGCAAAATCCCTGAGGTAGGTACTAAGATGGAGATTAAGATGAGACTCCAACATCTTTGCGGGGGCGGAAAGTAGAGAAATGGGACGAAAATGTTTCAAGACCCCTGGGTCCAGAGCAGGTTTCTTCAAAAGTGGTTTTACAACCGCCGTCTTCCATAGGGAGGGAAAAACTCCCTCCAAAATGGCACGGTTCATAACCTTCATAAGAGGTGGAATAACCACTTCCCGGCAGGCTTTCAGTACTTTAAGCGGACAGGAGTCTAAGGGAGAGCCAGACTTAATATTATCTAGAAGCTGAGCCATAGCCTCAGATGATAAAAAGGGAAAAGACAGAAGGCTCGGGGGCTGCTCACCAGGCAGACTCCCGACCTCAAAATAGGCCGGAGGATTAAGAGATCCCATACAGGAGTTTAGAGATTCAAGCGTGCCATAAATATCCAGGATCCTTGTATGAAAAAAGGCAGAGATGTTATCGCACAGATCCTGAGATTCCACTATTGAATCTACTACCTGAGGAGAAGTTAAAGAGTCTATGACCTTAAAGAGATCCTAGGAGAGTAAAAGGGAGGCAGTGACTTTAGAAAAGTAAGCTCTCTTTTCCTTCACGATAGCTAACGTATACTCCTTTAGGCATAGTTTGTGTTGTTCCTTCTCCAAGGGATCAAGATGGACCCGCCAGAACCTCTCCTGTTTTCGACAGCCTTGTCTCAGTTGTCTAAGTCTATCTGAATACCAAGAAGCAGAGGGACTCTTCCTTGCCGAGTAATGCTGTTTAAGAGGGGCCAGGATATCCGTTGCTCCTGAAAGGGCATGCGAAAGTTTGAGAGCGGCTAAATTAACATCCTGCGAGTCGGCAGACGCCAACTTATTCAGATAGGGAGAGAGTGCGTCATTGTTAATAGATTGAAAGTTCCTTCTGAATTCCTGCTTCTTAAAGTCTGGCAAGGGAGGTCTTGCTTCCTGAAAAGACAGGTCTAGCGGTACAGCTGTTGTTGGTGTTAAGCTGGGGGTAAGTAGTGGGCAAGGCTTTGTCTCCCACCTTACCTCGACAGAGACATTAACACAAGAATGGACATCATATTGGGCTTAAAGCAAGAATGGCAGTCCAGTGTGCGAACTGTGGATTATTGAGCAGATGGGATGCTTGTCTGCACCAGTGGTACGCTGATGGTGTGCTAAGGGCAAGAAGGTCTGCAACCATCTATAACACAGGTGCGCCACACATGCTGTACATTTTATCCACTCCAGACAGCCTCCTATAGAGCTAGGACATGCATACATGAAGATGGGGTAAGAGGATTTAAGTCTACGAAATAGGTGGGTGAGTACAGAGAAAAGAGTAAAATTATAAAGCAGAACTGCAACCCCAACAAAGTACGGCAGAGGAGCAATCAAACAGATTAGAGGTTGAAATGACCCTTCTGTTCCCTGCCACACAGAGGAAATATATATGTTAAATGAAGCAGAGGCGTTGGACTTGTTTGGGATTACAGAATGGTCGTTAAGTGATTTGTCTGGGCATGGTATTTCTAGGGTGTTTCCGGAATCACATGAAATTCATAGAAAAGACAGAGCGGGCAAAACGGGAGGAAGCCTAGCACCAATCCACTGGACCCATCTTAAATTAGAGAGACTGGAAGGGGAAGTCTATGAGTTTGGGAAGTGGTGCAATATAAGTTACGATTTGCAGCCTCAATGGCCCTGGCGCTCTTAAGAAATTCACGAAAGCCTTAGTTGAATTAACATCTGATAGAACATGCAAGAACAGACATGTTATGGTTCTAGGAGATTTTGATCTCCTACATATCCGAGGCGGTCCCTTCCAGCCAATTGATGCCTTAAACCATCGCAAAACTGGCAGTAAACGACGGTTCCCTTGGGGCTGTGGCAGTGACCGCCACCGCCAAGCCCTCACAAGTCTGGCGGTCCGTGGACCACCAGACTCATATTCGGGGCCTTAGTGTCTTTGGCAAGTGCTAGATTAACACTGTTGCCTCAGTAACAGCACTCTGAAAGAAGCTGGACTCCAATTACAGCATTTTATTTACAATCATTCTTAGAATGTTCCGGGAACCTCAGATCTTTTTAAGTGCCTTTTTTGCTATCAAGTGTGTTATGAAGAAGTATGATTGCCGTTTTCTCAGTGAAAATGCTTTTGAAGATATTTCTCCATGTATTTGCTGCTTATGTATTATTTTTATAGGGAAAAATACCGGTTTTTGGTTATTTTCCAAATGTTTTTACCAGTCTTGATGTAAAGAGCCTGTCTGTTGTGTTAAAATATTGGGCAGGTCGCAACCTTATCCATATGGCACACACACACACTCATTGCATACACATGTTTTAAGCCCTATACACAGGCCAAAGTTGTTTAGGCTGCATCGAGCCATCTTTTTCTTCTGTCACCGGAAAGTGCTTTGCTTTTTATGCTCTGCCTGAGAACCGCAGTATTTCTTTTATGTTTGAAATGAGTTTCCATATTATATATTTTTATGTTCTGTGGAGTACTGTTGGTTACCTTTCGGGACATTCAGAGTATCTCAGAGTTAGAGAATTTTTGTGCAAGTCATAAATGGAGTAAATTTGGTGCCAAACTGTTAAGAAAAACATATTTTGATCGCCTCCAGTCACTACCCTCTTTTGTTGAGGTGTTCACATGAAGGTGAGAGTTAACAATCCAGATTTCCTGTCATTCTGGAAGTACCTGTCATTGAGGTGTGCCACAATGCCTGGGTTTAGGGAGCTCCATAACGTGGGACTCTGGACTCCCACTACAGGCATATTCCTTTATTTTCCAGTCACTTTAAAGGTCTGTTGATGTGGTGTGCAGTCCAGAGCACTGGTCCATGCCTGTGCCTTCGGTGGGGGTGGGCACATAATTGTCTTGTCACAAAACATCAGAATCATACTTTAAATGTCATGGACTCTCTCAGGGAGTGTAAAGTACCTGAAAACCATAGTGACTAGGATGGCCCCAAGTAAAGGAATCCTCTGTGTTGTTTGCAGATGGAACTTGAGTTCATTGATAGAGAACCCCATGGAGGACAGCAAGTAGACTATAGGCTGCAGCTGGTTCGCAACTGACTGCAACGATTCTACCTGGAGCATCAAGGTAGAGGAATACATGTACCCCAACTAGTGGGAGCATCAGTGAACCCAAATAGAAGAACGGCAACCTGAAAGTGCTCGGAGCCTACCATGAACAGAAGAAAACATTTGTGGAAATAAAGGATAGGTACATGAAAGTACGTGTCTTGCAAGTCAAAGGATACCATGCACTCCCTTTGATCCAGGGCAGAAAGGCCCTGGGTGGAAGTAAACATTTTGAACTTGTATTTTCATAGGAAAGTGTTCAAGAATGGAAGATGTAAAATTGGTCTGAACACAGCATCCTCACAGGGCAGCAGAATGTATTGGGTGTTGCATCCTGTGCCCTTTCTCTTCTTGGATACTCTCTCTATGGTCGCTCTGACCAACAGTGACTGAACATTCTGGTAAAAGTATGAAAGCATGATTCACCAAAGTACGAGGTGGGACAGAAGGATCATGAAATGGGGGAAATATGAATAGGATGGCATGACTATGGTGATCAAACTGAAGACATCATCAGTATACAGTAAATGTAAGCAAGCCGGGTAAAATAAAAATGTATCCTGTCCCCTACCAATCGAAAATGACCTAATAGGGGAAAATCAGAGTGGTTTAGTTGCAGCAGGGGGTGAGGAAGAAAATGATAGCAGTGCCTGCTATTGGCCATGGCCTCTGATGCAACCGTGGCCTCTAGAACCAAGGAGAGATGCATGAGTTGTTGTACAGCCTGCAATGGCCTGCAGAGGCCTCGTAAATGCCTCTGAATTTCCAGTACTGTTAGTGACAGGCTGGCAACAAGCCCATTGAGCAGGACGTGGCAAAACTCTACCTGGACTGCTACAGAGAAGACTCCACCTTTTTTCCAAAAAGCCTAGAGCTCTCAAGAGTTGGATGATAGGTCAGTAAGCCGGGGCCCCTACAGGCAAGCCTTTTAAGCCTATCTAAATGGGACTCACTGGTGAAGCCAAGCACGGTTTAGACCAAGCTTCTGTAAGGTCCTCATTAAAGGACAGCAAGGATTTTGAAGTTTCTGGCCCAGCCTGCAAGATATCAGTAGATTTGCCTTGGTTTCTATTAAGAGCAAGTGAAGGGCAAGCACGTCAGCGGCTCTGCGGACTGCCATCACAAAAGAAGAACTCTCCTCTGCAGAAGGCCCGAGTGGAGAGTCTAATTCAGTCTCAGTGGATGTATCTAGGCCACCGGCATTTTAAAAGTCTACATACTGGTGATAATCAATATAAAGGGGGTGGGTGTCTACCTCCTCCTAATCATCATAGTGGGAAACATTTTGAAGACCCTGACTCATCCAAATCCATTCCAGATAACATTCTGAGGCATATGTAATACTGGCATCATGGTAGCTGCACTGTCTGGGAATTCTCTCAAACCAGACTGACGTCTATGTAACCTTGGAATCGGGCTATAAAAGGTTCTGAATCCAAAAAATGGTGTTGTGGATGGATCTGAAATCAGCATAGCTGGAATCAAGACTGGCATCAAAGTAGCCTAACCCAGCATGACCTTCCAAGCAGGTGTTGCAGTAGTGGCCAGTGCTGGATGTGGCCTATTGGAGGGGTCAGTCTGCATTGAAGTAGGCCCTGTCAGTAGAAGTCTGTCAGATAGCCCCATCAGATCCCTGGGACCCTAAGGCACTCCAGTGGGGCCCACGATCATAAAAAAAACAGCTGCAGCATGGTCTTTCTGCAGGCCTCCAACCTGGGGCACCCCTCCTGGTGCGTCAGGACCTTATTAGGAAATGTCTCAAAGCCAGAAGATTGAGGTAGAGTGAGGGACTTGGAGTGCAGACTGCATGGCTTCTCACCGGAGCGGGGGCGGAAGGAGATGAACCCTATTTGGATTTCTTACATCTATGGTGAAACTTGTCTTTTGACTTTATCTTTGAATCACACAAGGATGGGGGCTTGGAGAATGATCTGCAGCAGGAATGGGCCAGAGACTTGGAGCTTGATCTGCCTTGTTTTTTTGTACTTGCTGAAGTACAACTTCTCCTTGCTCTTCCTGATAGCCTTCGAGTGCATTAGAGTGCACTTGTTTGCAGGACTTTGAGTCATACCACGCCCTTGAACACTACACACAAACATCATGTGGGGCGTGAATGATATTTGTTTCCTGTGATAGCGTTTGAAGTCAGCAGTGCTTAGTGGAGATATTTTCCTAACACACTAGCACAATGTCATACAAAAAAAGGTAATTTCGTGTTGGTGAAACACCTACAAACGTTTGAGAGTGGACCTCTGGCTCCACATCAAGGGGTGCAGAAAGAACTGAACTGATACCAGTGCGCAGAGGGGGAGCCTATATACGGCTTTGTGCCGCCACTTCTGGAGGTGATGTGAAGCTGCTGCTGAGTCCGAAGATGCACACACGAGCAACTAGTAAAAACTTCTACATACAGTCTGAACTTTAGAGAACTCAAAAGGTGAGACATTTACAGTCAGGAGTATTCATGTGAAAATTCAGTCAGATTTTGAAACAGAAAAGTGTGCAAAGGACCAAAGATTCTGAAGATCAAAGTGATACAGTAACAAGAGCACGGATGGAACAATCAGAAGGAATGCCGAGATTCGATGGAGGTGGATGTCAAAGTGATATTACAGTCTGTCTTCTAGGTCTTGGTGTTGGGGCCACCATCTCTTCTGAAACCAACATAATCCAGGAATGTTTGAAGCTGAGCAAGATCGTGGAACGTCGAGATATTTTCCATCAGTGATATGTTCCAGCAGATGGACAAATCGAATTCCTAGCCTTCGGAGTGTCTACCAGAAATACAGATATTCTTTCCTTTCCTTCTAAATTATTTAAAACGCTTATACAATTTTCATTTATTTACAGTTCTCGATATATGTGTAAGAGCTAAGATGTATGCTGTAAATGCAACATAATTCTGTTTTTGGGCACAGCTCGTTTAAGAACTATTTAGTGAGCTCACAAAAACTATCTTTAGCATACTATCACCATCATGTTTGAATGAAACAATAATTGGGCTTATCAATCGTTTAATCATAGATTAACTGCAGGGTCTCTAAAAAAGAATATATTCGAATGTATATCGTGCAGTATGTATGTAACCAGGTTAAAAGTAATTGCTGTTTGTAGCGATTCATATATGGCGGGGTGCTTTTTGCCACCAAGACTTTAAATGTCCGAATGTGAGGAAAAATGTTGCAGCATTGAAGAACCCCCAGTTAACTCTCAGGATAGTAAATCTCAACAGAAGGTTTCCAATATTCCTGCCTGCTCTACTTACATTTCAAACAAGAATGAATGTCAGGAAACAGATCAATATTTTATGCAGCACTAGTCTCTCAATTATTAATGCCGAAGGAGAGGGCTGTATCAAAGCCTTTTGGATGAGCGGAGTAAGGATGCAGAGAGCAGGGTCAGGGTATTCGCACAGAAAATTTAATTACATCTGTCGTCGCAGCTGTTTAACTCTAATCATCTGTAAATATCATAAAAGTATAACAGAAGAAATGCTAACAATGAGTTTCTGTGTAAGGGCATCGGTATTTGAGTCCACCTAATTGCCTTTTTACTTAATGGTTTATTTGATTTAATTCATGTTTTGAAGGGGGCGAGTGTATGTAAGAAACAGGAATGGCCTGAAAAAGGCTTTCAATGAGGATAAATGAATTAAACAAAAATACATTTGTTCGACACAGTATATGCCACAAAAATCTGAACTTTTCTAGAGAGAAGAAGGTGCTTTGGAATAAGGTACTTGAAGAACATATAACGCCCTCGGGTAGCCATGCGCTTAACAAATGCTTTTTTCATTTAATTTAATTTCATATTAACTAAATGTAAGCTTCTCAATATCATTTATGCCCATCAGTTGTATTAAATAGTGCAAAAGTCATTTTACACGTGCATATTCCATTATCATCCACTGAATGTGAATTTGCACTTGTAAAATGGCTGTTCCTCACACAGAAAAATGCTGAAATTTGTGGCGCGAGGGGCTCTGCTCAAAATGGCGGGGTATTCACAGAAAGTGACGGCATGTCTTAAGTATATTTATAGCTGGATATTTGAGTGATAATGCATGCTGAGTCTAGATGAGTTTTTGCTAAATTTGGTTCGTTGCAAACAGGGATCCAGTGCTGCTGTGATAATGTCATTACCTCATTGGAGGCATTTCTTAATACATAGTGATTTGATATAACTATTTCTGTCTGAGGCCTGCTGTAACCTGATGTCCGACCTTGTGACCCCTATGGAATTGAAGAGCAGCACTGCTGCATGAGTGTGAGATGTGTCTAGCACTTTTGTTTCCGACCTGTGATTGCGAGGGTAGATTTTTTCCACTCTGAACCTTCCAAGTGGATTCTAATCACAACATCTGACGTATGATCTACAGAGGAAGGCGCCATCTTCAGTGCTGATTTTATGTATACAATTGGATAGTGAAAGTTCTGGTGACGGTGAAACCAGCTTTTTTTAGCTGCCTTTTGTATGAATAGCTCTTCAGCCAAATGTATTTAGTACATTCTGCTCTTTAAATAATTTTGAGGTACCTGTAATGACAAATCCGCAATCTTGCCACCATTGTTTTAAAGTTTTCTTGAAAACAGTGAGTGGGATCGGTAGGTTTGTCTGTCACGCTATACAGTACTTTAAAATCTCATTATTGCAACATCAGATCCTCTGTGTTTTTAACAAACTGATGAGCATTGTGCTGCAAAATGTCCAATGTTGCTCTTTTCTTTCCTACTTTTGACACAAGGGATCCGCAGTTCAACAAGCTACAGAAAGTCAGGCCTGCTTGCTTCACTCTCATTTGTGGATCAGCTCGAGAAAGGTAATAAATAACATTCCAATACTTACAATATTCACCAGCCACAACCTAACCGTGCTTAGGTTACTTTTTAGGTCTCACCTAGCGACGCAGCGCGAAGCGCTGTCGCTAGAGAGATCTATTGTTGTCGACTTGAGTTTGGAAGGGGGACAGGACATGTGCACGCGCACAAAGGACTGAAGTTGGGCAGGCGTACGGCGGCGTTAGCACAACTCCAAGGACATGAGATGTGCACGCGTACAGGTCGCGGCGTTTAGGCAGAATGCGCACATGGCGCGCTTTTGCTTTCCCTCCCGTCCTTTCTGTTGCTCTCATGTGTTGCCATCCTTTTCTCGCTCTCCTCCCGATGTCCGCGTTCCTTCCGAGAGCGACTACACCCCCTGGGGCAGACACACGCTGCACACAGGGTGCATTCCAGCTACACCCTTGCACCCGGCACGTAATGCACTGCACTTATAACAGCGCCTGTGCATACTCACCTCCTCCAGCGCCCCTTAGCACTGTATGCCCATTGTACAGCAGCACTGGCTTCAGTACAGCATGGTTGAAAGTTTTAAAAAAACTTTTTTTAAATTGCTGTGACGCGGTCAATGCTGACTGTGTCACTGTTTTTTTTCTTTACTTTCAGCCATATTGCAACATGGCTAAAAAACATTCGCAAAGCCAATAGATTTCACATAGATGAATCCTACTGGCTTTGCCAATACCTGTCTTCCCTTTGTGGCCCAAGTTGCACTATTCTGCTCTTTCAGGTTGTTCAACACATTTTGCACTTTACGTCTGTAGTGAAAGAGAAGTCATTTAAAGTATTTCTACATTTACTCTGGTCTTTCTATATAAGTATATATCGATTATGATTAGCATAAGATGCAGTCAATAAACACTAAGGGCATTATAATGAGTTTGGCTGTGCGGGAGCAGGACCACCCGCTCCCACACTGCTAAACCCGTGTAGGAACTTCCCGCAAGATCAGGAGTTTTCTCCTGGTTTGGAGGGCGGTTCTTTGGTGTTCCAGGATGGTGCCTATGAAATAGGCACCACAATGGGAACGTCAAAGGCAGTAACTGCGAGGCATGGACTGCTGAAGTCCATGCCATACAGGTACTAGTGTGTATGTACACAGAGGAGCACATGTTGTGCCCCCCGTGTGCGTCCACATGGTGTGAGGAACCAGGGGGCCCTGTAGGGCCCACTTTGTTTCCTCTCCGCCATGGTTTTCACCACCATAAAAACCGTGGCAGAGAGGAAACTCTTAATATGCTGGGAGGGACAGCGGCAGTCACACCAAGCATTCTGCTGCCTCAGGAAGTTGCTACGGTTGTGGTGGTCGCAGGGCGGCCCGACCGCCCTGGTCGTATTAGGGCAGTTAGGAGACTGCGACCGTGAGTCTATCAGTCCGTAGACTGTCAGATTACCAATAAGGGCCTAAATCAATTTAAAACATCAAACAATAAAAATAAAGGGCAGGATTTGCAGTTGGTCCAGGGAGGGGACCCTTACAAAGGGTAAAGGGTTTGCGCGAATCACATACATGTCAACATTTTGATACTGGAAAATGAGAGATTTCGAAAGAGAAATCTGGGAACTGTATTTTCCCCGTTAACTTAAGTTGCAGCACAGAGAATATCAGGTGGAAGACAACCAAAATAACAACCTTTGGTGAATGCATCAGGAACCAACTATGTGATTAATAACAAGGTGTTGTAAGTTGTAGCTTGCTGAGTGGTTGCACAATAAGTTAAAGAAAGTCTGTTAAAGTGTCATGACCTGCTTATGTACAAAATAGCAATATATTGTGCTGTTACTGGTGGTATAGTGCGAGTAAATGATAGCTACATTTAAAAAACAAAAAAATGAAAGTGGGAAATAATTAAATTAATTAATGTAATAGCAATATTATCTGTTTAGAGGAGTTCTAACGACATTTGGGCCCGGAGCCACTTCACCTGCTGCACCATTCAAATAATCAAGCCCCTTTAAACTGCAAGATAACTCAAAATGTCTCTGCCTGTTTAGTAGTAAAATATAGCAATATTAGGTGTTTAGACAAATTCGGACAACTTTTGGGGCGGGTGCCACAGCACCTGCTGCACCATTCAAATCATGACCCCGTTGTCTGCAAAGTAACTGCACTTGTGACTGCCTGTTTAGTAGTAAAATATAGCAATATTTGTTATTTAGTGGAGTTACGACAACATTTGACCCCTGTGCCACTGCACCTGCTGCACCATTTAAATCAAGCCCCTTTCACTTGTAAGGTAACTGTTATTGTGAGGGGCTTTTTAGTAGTAACAATAGTAATACTAGGTGTATAGAGGAGTTCTGAAACGTTTTGGCCCAGTTCTGCTGCACCATTCAAACCATGACCCTAGTGCCTGAAAGATAACTGCACTTGAGACTGTCTGTTCAGTAGTAAAATGTTGCAATATTTGTTTTTTTGTGGAGTTATGACAACTTTTGGCCCCAATGTCACTGCACTTGCTGCACCATTTAAATCATGGCACTGTTGACTGCAAGGTAACTGCACTTGTGACTGCCTGTTTAGTAGAAAAAATGGAGCCATTTTAGTTGTTTAGTGGGGTGCCTGGAGCTTTCGGTCCCAGTGCCAACTGAACCTGCTGCACTTTTGAAATGTTGACCCTAGATCTTACAAGATAACTGCACTTGTGACTGCCTGTTAAGTTGTAAAATATAGCAATATTATGTGTTTAGAGGAGTTCTGACGTTTGGGCCTGGTACAACTGCACCAGCTGCACCACTGAAATCATAACCCTGTTGTCTGCAAGGTAACTGCACTTCTGACTGCCTGTTTAGTTGTAAAATGTAGTAATAGTCTGTGTTTGTCGGGTCCCCTTTAGCTTTTTGCCCCGGTGCCACTTCACCTGGTGTACCATTCAAACCAAGCCCCTTTTAATTGCAAGTTAACTCCAATTGTGCCTGCCTGTATAGTAGTAAAATATGGCAATATTAGGTGTTTAGAGGAGTTCTGACAACTTTTGGGCCTGGTGCTACTGCACCTGCCGCACCATTCAAATCATGACGCTGTTGTCTGCAAGGTAACTGCACTTGTTTCTGCTTGTGTAGGAGAAAAATATAGCATACCTCTTGTATATTAACTATATTTTTAGCGCGCAGTGTTTATTACAACATTTAGAATTTGATCATAATGACCAAATAGATTAAGTTGAAAAAATCAATCCGATAATGCCTACAAAGTGCAAAGAAAGGTACTACGGCATGAATAGAAAATGCCGCAAACGTTCAAAGGCTAGAGAATTTGCTTTACACAACTAAGCATTGGAAATGCAATATGCCCCCCATATGTTGGGGTTGGGGTTGGAGCTATTGCCAATGTAAATGGCACTGTTTTTTACTTATATGTTATGGAGTGTATGTTTGTGGTGTGTTGTGGAAATATGTGGGTTATTTATTTATTTATAAAGTTTTATATAGCGTGAACCAGACCCAAGAGGGTATTAGAGCGCTTTACATTTAGGATTGTTGCGTTAAGAGTTACATCAGAAACAAGAGCATAGTAAGATACAGTACACATAAACAAAGATTCACTAATTCGTAGGAGGGAGGGGAGGAAGGAGTAATAGTGGGGAGACTACGAGGAACTGTGCCCAATGTCCGCCTGGGTAGGTGATGGTCAAGGGGGAAACCAGGGCCAATCTCCTCATTAACTGTCTAGCAGCTCCACCGGGCATTAGCCATGTTCCTCAGGTCTCAGCATTCAGGAAAAACAGATTTTAGTTGATTCGATTTGAGTTGAGAAGGTTATATAGCGCTGGCTAGACCCGGAGGTATCAGAGCGCAAAACCAGAGGATTGTTGCATTACAAGGTATATCTAAAAAGGTTTATATAGCGCTGGCTAGACCTGGAGGTATCAGCGCGATATACAAGAGGAACATTGCGTTACAAATTACATCAGTTACAATAGCGTAGTACGGTACAGTCAACAAACACGAGGATGAGAGAATTTGTAGGAAAGGAGGGGAGGAAGGAGCCATAACAGGAAGACGAGGAAGAACTGTGCCCGATGTCTGGCTGGGTAGGTGACGGTCGAGGGGGAAACCAGAGACAATCTCCTCATTAGCTGTCTAGCAACTCAACCGGGCATCAGCCATGTTGCTCAGGTCTCAACGTTCGGGAAAACCAGTTTAGAATAGATACATAGGCTACAAGTATAGAGGTAACAGAAGGACGCAGGAGTGGTTATAGTGCGCCAGCAGCTCAGAATGGGAGTGCCCCGGAGCCACGGGGGTCCCCCACGGCGGTAATTAAGACTGGCCCCAGCTCCTATCCTGACAGGGAAACGTGTGCTCCTCTGGGCGGGAATAAAAGAGTCGCGAACTAGTTAGGTATTTTTAGATTTTCTTTTCCTTTCCACTACACATCGCTGCACTACACATAGTCTACAAGAAAAAGTGCTCCTACGTAATTCGCAAGTCCCAGCATGCCTCAATCCGTAGAGGATTAAGAGGAACCCCAATGATGAAGCATGCCACCTAGGGGCAACCCTTGTGGGTGAGTGTCTCTAGAAAAAAAGTATTTTTCTAGACAAGGGATTACAACACATTCTTGCTGTATCCTATCTAATTCCCTAAGGGCAGGTTTTCTTTGAAAAAAAAAGAAAAAAATAGTCAACCAAAGAGCAGATAAAGAACAAAAGCGTAACTAAACAGTACTTAGCCCCTGCTCCGTGGGAAGGAACAAAGAGGAAAAAGGAGGGACAAAGAGGCAGGACTGACCACTAGCAACCAAGGATTTTTAAAGGACACTGAAATAAACAAATGGAAAGCAGGGGGATAGCCTTGAACCCACAAGAGAAGTTACAACAGGTCTCAAATGCTTGAGCTGAAAAAGCAAGCATTCCAAAATACTGTTAGAATCTGTCTACCTTTTCTGCGGGAAGAGATCTTATCTTGAAAGTGAATGGGGCTTAAACAGTTAGTACAGCTTTAGTAGAAGTATGATAAATGGGTGCAGCCAAGGGAAGTTAAAAAAAAGTTCCACACAAAAGTGAATGAACACAGTATTTCAGTATTCAGTATTGCGGAATTGGGAAAGGATAAGAGCCCCCTCTTAATATATAATAAATAAAAGAGATTTCAAAAGCACAGCGCAAGCGCAGTGGAGGCGAAACCTAACAAGCACTGCACAAGCGAAACCTAAGAACATTCTTGGCTTTCAAAATCGGGAGTCTCCTGCCTGAATCATACATGTTGGCATATATGCAATCACACAACTTTGCAGGTAGTTTGCAATGCTGAAAACAGTCTCAGATCTTCTACATTCGTTTTCTGGAAAAGTTCCCATGAAGAAATAAAAAACAAATAAGAAGTACAAATATACATTAAATTGCCATTTTCACATGTAAACATATTTAGTCTGGTGAGCTATTCTGAAAATCTGTCACAGTTGCATTTCCCCAAAAGTGCACTTGAAATGTATTACCAAAAAGCTTGGAAATGTACTCAGATCATAAGTATAAGTCATCATGAGTAAACTTTAGAATGCATTTTTTATTTGGTCCATGTAATCTGCATTACTTTAAGTAGCATATTGTGCCTTCCTATTGTATCACAGTGCCTGCGAATTTGTAGATTTATTTTCAAATAAACATTGTTTTTTAAATGCCAGAATGTAAATGAGAGGAAAACACTGTAAACAGCCAGAGTATCTGAAGTTAACAATTCGAAAAACAAGTGAATAGAGAAAAGGGCACGCGTTTATTTGACAGGTGACTGAATCCTCGGGGTCTTTCAGTCACAAAGAAAATGTCACCACAGGGAAAGCAATAATCTATCTGACCTGAAAAACATTAAAAAAAACACAGGAAGAAGTCGCTGTCTGTCACATCAAGTCGTATGCTGAAAAGCTGATAAGCGCAATACTTGACAAGAAGCGCGGATTCTTAGCTACGGTAGTTAGGCGAAACAAAGCATCGCATTTCTCAGGGGTTGCATGCTGTTTTTGGATAAACAGAGCTGAACGTCCTTTCTGTCAAGCTTTCGATGTTATTTTATCGAAGCCGTTTTTTGCAAATGTGTACATGTGTTGCATGGAGATTAGAATATCACCCTCTACAATGATGCCTGTGAGAACAATGGGTTGTGTTACATTTGAAACGGAAGAAAGAAACGTTATTTACATTTAGGTAAGAAATCACATTTCATCTAATCATCAACATAGTTCTCGGCCTAAACGTATACGTTTAAATGCTAAAACAAGTAGCGTTAACGTGTTATTATTAACATTCAGAAATTGCATGTCTACCAAACAAAAAGCCAACGCTTGTGGCGTAGAATCAGATAATGGGAACAGTAATGCAAGCACAGAATGCAACGACATCGAGAAACAAGACGCCCGAATTAAATTAGAAATACAAAAAATGAGAAAGTTAACAAACACTTCATGCAAAGTAGTCAGATCCTCAGACAGCAGTTTGCAACGAATGCAGCAGACAAGCACACGGAGACCGAGAAAGTTGGGCCTTATTGCTCCGAATGAAAAGTCCCAGGCATAGTGACAGACGTGCATCCAGGCCCTAAGCGTCCCGCTTCCATTGATAGCTGGATCCATGGTACTCATTTCTTGGTCATAAGTGAACACACTGACTATGAGTGTGCGTCACGACTTAGCGCTGTGTCAGAGTAACGCGGTATGGTTAGACCTGGAGGGACACAGCAAGCGTTATCCTCGTGAAGGTAGAGGCCTACTGCCCTTACCTGTTAAGTGACATGACTGCAGTGGAGGTATCATACCCACTTTGTGTTCAGTGGAATCAATAATGTAAATATGCCTTTTTTTACATGTGTCACCGAGTGGGTCTACTGGCCGAACTGTTCGCAGTTCACTGGCTGTGCACTTTACTCACGCTTGCCCTGCATGGATCGCATGTAGAACCGGACTGAGCGTGACACTTGTGTGGGCACAGTGGGTTGCATGTGTGTAGCTGTGATTGATACAGACAATGGAGGACTATACAGTGCTTAATTTGTAAAAAATATAAGTGCCAGGGCCCTCAACAGGAGCCCACTGCAACTTGCAGCATCTGTTGCCACTGCCAGCCTTGCTAAAGACAGCACCAAGAAAACTACTAACCATCACTCACTTATAAGTGGGACAATTCAGACTATTCCAGGCCCCAAAGCTATAAGAATGGCCTAGGTGGCAGGCACTAGCCATTGTTAATGTATATTCAATTAATTCACAGCTGTTGTTGGGCTCATCCCTAGATTAGGCAGACAGCGCCATTATGTGGCAGACTGTCATACTTGCCAGTGCTGACAATGAAATGCCGGTGCCGAGCATCGGAAACCACCGGCTCAGATTAAGCACGGACTATGCATTCCATTTTGGAAGCCCTGGAGAGGTGAGGGCTGTATCTCCAGACAGGTGTTCCTGACATTCTTGTAGGCTGGGTGGCATACACTCACTAAAGGGAGAGGAGCAGTGCGTCATCTGTGCACATCAGAGGACTCTTTCATTCTGGAAAGAGTTACTGGTCAGTGGAACCTTGGCTCCTTTTCAGGGAAATGGTGAGACTCATAAGGTTGCACTACCAGGGAATCCTGATAGAGAGGAAGGCTTAGGGCCTGATTTAGAGTTTGGTGGATGGGTTCCTCCAAAACAAAAGTGACAGATATCCTGTCTGCCTTATTATAAGTGCCCTAGGATATAATTACACTTGTAATAAGGTGGACGGGATAGTCGTTCCATTTGTGATGGAGTAATCTATCTGCCAAACTCTAAATTAGGTCCTTAGTCATTAAAAATGTTATGGGGAATAATTCAGCTAAGGCTGACAGGCAGGTGTGATCCCTAGTAACTCCTTTGGCCTGTGGTGTGGGTCAATCAGAAATGGAGCCATTCCAGTTGTGGTACACTGCCCCACTGACAAAGGGCAGTGAAGAGGAGAGCATGTCAAAGAAGCTGACACACCAAACACAAAAACAAAAGTCAAATGACAAACACTATATCGCATATGTGTCTGCATTGGGACTAAAAGGTGAGAGCATGAGCATAATCTCATCAGAAGAAGGGAAGATCGCCACAACTTCTTGCTGATGGAACCAGGAGACACCATGGTCTCCTAGTCTACCATCTGGGTTTCGGGCCATCACTCAGGTGCCGAAAACACTTATCCAGTGCCTGGATCACCAGCATTCTGCCTGCCTGTCAATATCATACCTGAGAGGAGAAAAGAGAGTCTGGATGGAGAAAGGCCCAGCGCCGATCCTGGTGAGTGGATCCCGGTGTTGTGAGAGAGCTGTCCGCTGACTTGCGGAAGTCAGCAACCCCAGGCAAGTTATCATGAAGTTGCGGGTCGTCACCCAATGTAGCAATTCTCATTGGGGCCACCGCCTGTGTCCATGACCCCTGTGTGCCAAGAAAGGGCCACTTGGACTGCTGGGGCCATCGCCTGTTGCCACTGAGACTGTTGGGGCCATCAACCATGCAACTAAGACAGTGGGCCATCTACCATGTCTGTGACTACCGCATGTCAGTGTTAGATTTGGGGGTCTCTAGTTGGCACATGTAGGTACTTGTGACAAATAGGGTCCCTCTCCTCTAGTCAGGGTAAGGGGGTAAACTCCTAAAATAACCCCTGCTCACCCCCTTGGTAGCTTGGCACGAGCAGACAGGCTTATCTCAGAGGCAGTGTGTAAATCATTTGTGAACACATACAGTGATCCAGTGACAACACTACAAATGGACGCCACACAGGTGGTGTATTTATAAAAATAAGTATCTTTTAAATAGATTTACCACAAGACCATAAACGACAAAAATAATCCACAATACTATTAGAAATCAAGAGTTCTTGTTAAAAATGCTTAACTCAAAGCCCTGTCCGGCTACAGCGTTGCTGAAATAACCCAGAGCCTAACAAATGCAGTGGATCGCGTCGGTACGGGCCCACTCAAGTGTCAACAGACTCAGTCATAGTACCTTTACTTGAGGCGTTCATTGCGGTGCAGAAAAGAAAGCGTTGCAGGACGCGTTGTCCCTCGATACGGTGCAGGCAGCGGCCGGTTGACGGAGTCGGTGGGTCCGAGGCATACATTGCAGGGCAAGACGGTGCTTTGATGCAGTGCTTGCAGCTTGCGGTGCGGCGACAGAGCCGGATTGAGGGAGCTGGCGTCGATCAGTTCGGACAGCGGTACGAGTCGAGCAGTGCGTTGCGAAGTCTGCGAGTGGTGCCCAACACCGATGCGTTCACAGGACTCAAAGTCAGCAACAGTGATCGTGTCGGTCAAACCAGTTCGATTTGGTGTAGCGAGGCGTTGCACGTCGCGGTGCAGGCAACGGCTCGGTGATGGCCTCAGGACAGAGTCAGTGAGCTCAGAGCTTGCGTTGTTCGATGAGGACGTTGTTCAATGCAGTGCCCACAGGACACCGGGCCGGTCGTGAGAGTCGGGCACAGCTCCCTGCCTCTGTAGCCACTGAAACAGCGTTCCCAGCAGCAATCCACAAAGGCTGGTGAAGTCTACTGGTCCTGAGACTTCAGTCAGGGGGCAAGCTCTTTTCCAAGCCCCTGGAGATCCTTCACAGGTTGAAATAAAGCACACAAAGTTCCTTTCTCCTTCCTTTGGCAGTCAGGGAACCACTGCAGGCCAATCCCCCAAGCAGCACTTCAGCTTAGGGATAGTCTCTCCTAAGTTTCTTCAGGTTCCTCTCCTCAGCAAAGATTTCTTCTTGTAGTCCAAAAGTGATCTAATTTCTTGGGATCAGAGCCCCAATATTTATACCCCAAAATCCTTTGTCCTCTGAGGGCAGAGGGGCCTTTGCCCAGTTCAAACCAGTTCTGGAGCACTCTGTTTACTTGACTCCTTCTTTCCTTTCACAGTGCAGGGCAGAAACATCAGCTGCACCACAGGGGCTGGAGCCAGCACTGTGGGGGAGGGGGGGCACAGTCCTATTTAGGTCCCAGGTGCAACTCCTCCGTCCCATCAAGATGCAGATCTCTCTATTCACCACTGGGCAGACTCACCCTGTCTCCTAAAATCCCACACAACCTAGCAGAGGCAGGCCTGGATAGTTAGACAAGAAAATACCTACTTTCTAAAAGTGGTATTTTCCAAAGCAGAATGTTAAAACCAATTTCATTAAAAGATGTATTTTATGATTCTGAGTTCAGGCATACTAAACTCAAATGTCTACCATGTTCCCTGAGTGAGTTAGGATTATAAAATGTAATAATCTAACTGCCCATTCTGGCTTATGGAGAACAGGTAGCCTTGCAATAGTGAAAAAAACGGAAATTGGCTGTAATTCACTATTTGGACATGCCACACACACCAGGAGGGCCTGTCCTACCTTATACTTACAATGCACCCCGCCCTTGGGCCTACCATAGGGGTGTCTGATATGAGAAAAGGGAAGGTTTAGGGACTGGCAAGTGGGTGCACTTGCCCAGTCAGCATGACAGTACCAGACTGCACACAGGCTCTGCAATTGCAGGCCTTAGACACATTTTACAAGGCTGGTTCTGTGGGTGGCACAACCAGTGGTGCAAGCCCACCAGCAGCATTTGGATTTACAAACCCTGGTCACACTCAGCGCACTGTACGAGGGTCTGACAAGTAACCCAAACAAGCCAATCATGGAATCACTAATCCATACATCAATTTACAATAGGGAGAGCATGTGCACTTTAGCACTGATCAGCAGTAGTAAAGTGCCCAGAGTCATAAAATAGGCAACAACAGGTCAGAAACAATATAGGAGGAAGGCAAAAAGTTTAGGGATGACCCTGCAAAAAGGGCCAAGTCCAACAGCCAGGATGGGATCATCGAGACAGTTTGGGCCATTGCCTGAAGGATCTGACCTGATCAGGACCCCCGCCATATGCCAGAAGGGAGCCACTAGCACCGTTGGGGACGTTGCAGCATCAGCGGAGTCCCCACGACCAGTAGAGTAACTCTCGCAGATGCCACCCCCAAAGGGGGCCTCGAGGGCTGGCACCATTAACGACGCTGAGCCCCGGAAACATCTGGTTTTGGGCACCCTAGAGCTCCCAGAAGCGGGAAGAGCCCCTGTGCCCCCCGCTGCAGGCGCCAGGCCCCCAGTCCAATGGTGGGGCCGGGCGGGGTACAAGCCCCACAATGGGGGGACTCTGCCAGCGAGACAGGAAAAGTATGGGGGGATATAAGCTGCTGCTCCCCCAGGTAGCTCCTATCTTCATGAAGCGGGGGAGCAGCGCAGGACAACGTTTGACTCTTCTGAAGTCCATGTTTGTGGTAAGGTAGAAGGAGTGCTGCAGGCCCATGGGAGACTTATTCGGTTTCGGCAGTTTAAGCCCCTACATCCCCATGCCCCTCTTCATGCTCCGGAGAGCTCAAAGCAGTCGTGGCCAAAGTCAGACTTTGACGTGCATCGCTAGCGTGAGTAGCCCCTGCAGTCACCTCCTAAGATGCGCCAGGGATGCTGAGTATATCATGGAGTAGGAGAGGGTGAAACAAGAGAAAAGGCGGGGGAGAACTGCCCTGACAAGCGTGAGTGTGCTAGTCTTGAGAGACTACTTGCGTGGATTATTTGGTGTGCTGTGTTTAGCATGCAAAATTAATATTGCCTTTTAAACTAAAAATCAGTACTGGACTGGACATTCATCTTTTTGGGCTAACTGTAGGTATTTTGAGTTATGAGCTCTTGCACAGCATGCACCTACCTTCTGCTGAACAGCCTGTGACTGCTCAACCCACGCTACCACTGAGTCAAATGCTGATGAGGAGGTACTTGGCCCGTTACTCAGGACCGTAACTAGGTTAGACCTGTGACATCAGGAGTAAAAGGCAACAGCTCCTGCTTGCCCTGTGGCCCTCTGAAAGAGGTTCTGACACATATTTGATTATTCTTTTTCTTTCTGGTGGGACTGATGGCATCAAAGATAACCATTTAGCACAGGGACCATTGTTGTCTTTACATACCACCTGACTCGTAATCATTTCCATTACACTACAGCGAACAAACCCAAACAAACCATAAAATACCCATTGTTTACCAATATTATTAAGACATGATGATCAGCTCCCATCCTTCCAACAGTCATCGCTTTTCTCCTCCAATTTCCTCTTGACCTTGTATGACACACTTCCTCTCCCCACATTCCTCTTCATGAGGCTCCTATATGTAACATAGCAATAAACCTAGGCATGTTCCCAGCTACAGTAATGCGTGTTTCTGTACCAAGAAGCTGAAGTGTTAGAAATGTAACTGCCAATCATCAGCAAGAAAAGGCCTTCAACTCTCGCTCACATGCGGCCTCCAAAGCGAGTAGTGACTGGGCCACACTTTGCTGAACCCAAGGAAATGAGGAGATCAAAAGCTCTCAAGGTGACAAAGCCCCATAAGACTGACATTGACAACCGCATCGTTCTGCTTCATATTACATGCAAACAGAGACAAAAAGAGGGGGCTCCATTTTGTACGAAGAAGTGAAAGCCAGACAGTAAGAAAGACCATGCCTACCACATGTAGTCTCTATTCTGGAAAAATAAAGCTTATCCTCATAAAACTCCTAGGAACAGATAAGATTCAATGCACAGAGTTCGGTATGGCCTCAGACTCTTTTCACCCCCTTGTGTAGATCCTTATCTTCTTCTACAACTGCTGCCTCCGCCACCCACTCTGAAACCAGTTAAGTGAATGAAGAGTGAACAGTCTTTTAAAGTGTGATGTTTAGATTTGAAAAGAGGGCGACTCCCTTTGAAATCTGTGGAAACCTTCTTCATGCTCCTAGGATAAATATGAGTGAATATGACTCCCAGAGTACCATTTCTGTAAACAGGATGCAGAGTAGAGCTGCTGACTAGAGGGATCTCCTCGGTTTTTACAGAGAGGTAAAGAAATTATCCTAAAAGTTGACATAAACCTAACTAATGCTGTTGGTAAAGCATTTGGACCTGGAGGGCCATCAGATATTGGCTTATTTATTATATGCAGTGTTTGTTTGTTATCATAAATAAATTGATTCGAGTCAAGATGCAGGAGCCGTTGTTGCGATGATACTATATTCATGGTAGTGGTACTATACAACCTTTTTATGGTTAACCCAGGTCGACTCACTGATGTTTGCATTGTTTGCCATGGAAAATCAATGTTCTAATTTGCTTAAAAATTCCAAAGATCCTTGGGGTTGTTATGTTTACAGATTATGAACAGAGATTATTAACAGGTTTGATTGTGACTGCTTGTTTTGGGTTTCCAAACTGCATTTTAATGTTTTCGTCTCAGATCTTGCACTTATTTTTCGAGTGTAGTTAGTTTTTTTTGTTTTTTTATAGCCTTAATTCTCCATTCAATTCTTTTTTCTCGAATGTCAGAGCTTTTGTAAGCCATTATTCCTAAATGTTGGATTGCCAAGTCTAATGCCTTTTGCTTTAGAAGTTGTACTAAATTCTCTTGCTATTTGCACAATAAAGGTGGTCCATTTGGAAAGATAGTTAACTTGAATATTAGAAGAATTTGATTAATCTGGAAGCTGGCACATGAGAAAGGATGCACTCATGAGAAGTGTCTCATTGTAGTCACTTCAAGTTTACGGTGAGGTTGGGATATCAAACTTTTCCCATCTTGCAGCCGGTTGCTGAGATCATGGATCAAGATAACCTGAGGAAAATCACTGCTCTACGTACTATTTTTAATTCTAAATTCATTTATATATTTGAATAAAATAATACTTGTCAATGAATAATCCAATGTAGCTTGCATGGTGGCTGAGATACGATCAAATCTGTTATATGACAGCCATTTATCACTCTCAACTTCATGGAGTGGCACAGTGAGAGAAGTGATTCTCAGAACTATTTCACTTCTGCTTCCTCTTTTTCTGCTAGGGAATGCACCGTAAGTGATTTTGTAAATTGACTATAATTGATCTCTAACATATGCTTGGTTAGATTCATTCTGAAATCACCAAATGCAACCACAGGATGTCTGGGTATGTGATTTGAAAATCTATGATTACTTCCAGTTATTTTCACTCAGTTTCCTTCTCTGTTTTGTGAGTTAATATAGATATTGAGAAGACGTCATGGGTAATTACGGCATGCAAGAGGTAGGACTAGTTATTAACTATGATCACCAGCAGCCCTGGTTCATTAGTTTGTAATTGAATAGTGTCTACATACAGAGATGTAGAACTATGTATTGATAACCCTTCCCTTGGCTGTCTTTTATTAGATAATTTGATTGCTTGAATATGGTTTTCCATAAACCCGTTCAGAAGATAATCATGTGTATCTTGGAACATTAAGATATTAAAAGACAGCTAGAACGCAATTACATTTTCATCTATATGGAACAAACCACCTACATTCCATAAACAAATTTGTCATTTTCTGGGTAATTTTGGACTTAAGTTATGTATTCAATTTTTTATAACTTTGACGAGCTGCAATTGTTATCTTTCTGTCCCGTTTTCCCATTAAGTTTACATTGACTCTCGAATGTTGAATCAAAATTAATCTTCAAGTTTATCCTCTCAGGTTTACCCTCTCACTGAGGTTTGACTTACTACTGCCCGTTATACTTTTTAAAAGCTCGTCATACGATTAAGGGGATAATGGATTTCCTATAGATTTCTTGTTCTGCAGATGACAATGTATACCAGATAACAGAGAAGATAGTAAAATGTCAGGGTACAATAGTTTAATTTCTTAAATGATGCGAATACCCCACGTTTTAAATATATGATTCTTTGAAAAGACCTAATTTGCAAGCCCTGGTGACTAAGATTGATTTGTACAAATGCTGGTCATGTGGAGGTTGAAATTCAATAGCAGTTATGTGGAAAAAAATTCAAAATGGGGTAACTCTTTGATAGAAGAGTTACATTTGAGAATGCTTCCTCTATTGAATACATCAAAACTGCCTTCCGACTTGTATTGTGGGCAAAAGAGTAATTTGTTCCAGCTCAAAACTATTTAGGTGGACTGGTCAATTTCCGGTAAGGGTAAGGTCAATACTGTTTTCTGGTGTTTGAGATGTGACAACAGTTCAGCCGTACCTGATATTTTTTCTACTGGTAAATTGGACTCCAGGGCAAAATAATTTAAGATCTCAGGGGTTTTTGATGTACAAAGGCGATCTTGAGGGGTAAATCTACTAAGTCCTCTTTTATTGCGATAACGGAGTTTGTTAGATATATGTTTTGAGAACTGTTATTTTTGCTAGAATCACCTTTATTTTTGGAAAATGTTTATTTGCTAATTTTTGGCTGGTTCTCAGGTGTTAACTAGGAAGTTCTATTGTACGACTGGTGTTGAAATTCTGAGTTTTTTTTCTTTGAGAATATTGCAGGTGTGTTTTGTGCTTTGGTTCCTAGAGTTTGGATAGTGGTGAACGCTCTTGATTCTTATATGAACGAATTTATGGTGAGTACTTTTCTTAGCCTTTAAAAAATTGGGACAGTTTCCCACTATAGGAGTGATAGAGTTAAAGTTAATGTTATCTGACAGAAATAATACCAAACTCAGATTGGACAAATATGCTTTGAATACAATCCTTTGAATATAAAATTGCCACAAAAAACAAGAAAAACCTCCAGTAAATTAAACTACATATTCTTGAACTACAGTATTTAGCATTTAAAGCTTTCCAAATGTCAAATTTTTCACTGAAATGCAATAGAAGACTTAATCTATAGAAATAAATGCGGTAAAGGTGAACAGTTCTGGATCGATTATATACAGTGACACTAGAAGAGTCAATAAATTCCATCATCAAATGTAATGTTTAATTTAGCTGATTAGGAGAGAAATATTTACCGACTGCATTACCAGAAGGTTCGTTTTGAAACCCTGTGGCATCTGCTCCTTAAATCTTTATACGTTCGAACAACAGATGATGATTAGGGAAAAGTATCCCATCAGGACGTCCTTGTTCACTTTATATTGAAGTTTCAACTCTTTTCAACTTTCATTGGTTACAGCGAACTCGTGATAATATAACATTATAAGTGTTGAGATAGAACCTAGCCAGCAGCCATTGCTCATTTTCCGGCATTTCTATTACTGGATATTCTTGTTCTTATTATAGTTCTGATCTATGCCACTATCGTAATTGACATGTTCATTATTCAGCATTGGCTACACATATATGATGAGCCAATGCTAAATATCTTGCAGCATTCAGTTACCTATATTCAGATTTTGTGATGGCTCCTGTATGACTCGCAAAGGCTTAACAATTTAGGGAATATCTAGGAAATTGTTATTTGACTTGCCCAATAAAGCTGTATGTTAATGCACTACATTATATGTATATATGTATTTACGTATTAACACATGTGTGTCTAAACATGTGCATGGTATCCATGTGTGCCGGGGAAGATAGATTTCAAAGAAATTAAGTGAGCTAAGTGTTATAATTGAAATTACATTTCTATATTCACAATAAGTAGCAGGACAACAATTTTTTATAAATAGCTAATTCATTGATTTACAATGGTTCTCTATTATAAAAGGAAGAATCAATTTATAGGATGTGTGCCAAATTCAGAGCGTTTTGGAAAATGAGATTAGATTATCTACAGTGAATGGATGGCAAAAAACCATTCTACACTAAACATCAGATAAACAGAAATCCTTGTGGAAAGTTCAGGTTGAGTGTTAGCACCTTTAAACTCATGATTTAGGACCTATACAAGTCGCCTGGAATAGGTAGTGAATTCGACAAACACTTGGCTGTGATGCTCATTTCCAAGTGAATCACTGCTGTTTCACACCGGTGATTTGGTTTGTAAAATTATTCTTTCACATGTTTAGACTTCTTAAACAGATATACCCTTGCTTAGGTTGCAACATCAGGTACAAGTCACAATTGCTCTCTCTCGTGCCTGCGTTGGCTAAAGACGATTTGAAGCTTCACTTTAAGGTTCCTAAATAACTATGGGATAATATAACACCTGCCCTACAAGCAGTTGTTATGCCAGCAGCACACTAATGGCCAAACACCATTTGTACTGGAGTACCTTGTCTGTCAAACTGACTGTGTCTGTGCCCACCCTATTTGGCTCTGTCAACAGAAAGCTTCCTCCAATGGCCTGATGGAGCAGGGAACGTCAGAGCAAGGGCACTAGACCACCCGCAATTATTGGTGGGTGGTGGACTGATGTCCTTTCTTTTATCTGTTACAGCCAGGTAAAACCTGTTGGTGAAAGACAGAAAAAAACAAAAATGAATCCCTACTCAGGGAACAAGCTCCCTGTGTGTGGAGGTCATTAGTTGCTTGCTATTGCAATAACAAACTCCCACGTTTGCTTCTAAAAAACAAACACCTGGGGCGTGGCCAAGATGGCGGGGAGTTAGGACGGTCTTTCCTTGCTCCCGTACGCCATCGCCCATGAACAGCACTTTCCGGGGTCCGAGCCTGGCCCCGAGGACGGATTTGGTTGGGGTCAGACCCGGAGAAGCACTGGGCTCACCACCGTAGCCCTAGACTGTATCATGAGGAGGCTGCGGCCCGCGGCCAGTCACAGACGTCGGCACGGGGCGCGATTGTAGACAACGTGAGGAAGGATATGTGTGGCCGGCCGAGGGGAGATGGGGAGGTCCTACGGTCAGCGCCCATCCGCTGCCTTTGAAGCTGACGCGGCCGGCGGCGGCGAGGAGAGGGCACCGGCACGGCTGAGCCAGCCCTGTTAAGACCGGTGAAGGCGTGAAGGCTGGCACACCCCTGATCCGCACCTGCACGGAGCCCGTAGCCAGAGGGGGTAGACGGCACGCCTTCAGGGTCGAGGATTGCCTGAGGCTGGATCCACACAATCAGGCCCGCTGCAGTGAGTGAAACACTGTGCTTCGACCTGGCCCTGTGTCGCCGGCGTAGGCGACCCCTCCGGTAGCGCTACAGGAGTGAGCCCAGGGGACCGGCAGGGGACACAGATCGCGCTGCAAACACCCTCAGGCCATGGGAGTACAGAGGCCTGCGCAAGGGAGCATGGAGGCCTGCGCAACCATGGGAGCTGACGCCAGGCCTGGTGGAGCAGTGAAGCCAGGCCTGGCCCGAGGTAGTGACACATCGGGGCAGAGCACGGACGATAGCCGTGTCCCTCCCCAGGGAAGCAGAATTGTCAAACCCCTTCCTGAGAGTGTGGGGGCCCATAGCTATATGAGGGGGGCTGGGCTGTGGCAAGACCCCCCTCCCGATGACACTGCTTGCAACCCAGGTCCTGGCTCCCCCGGCCACAGCCAGATAGCCCAGAACACGCAACACTGCTAAGAGTAGCCGGGGTCAGACGACTGGGGCAGTGAGCACGGCCTCCGGTAGACGTGGTCGCTGAGAGTGGAGCCCAGCAGCCCGCGGAGGCGGCCCGACCAGGCTCGGATGCAGCTTGTGGGTGCGCTGTGTGTCTCCCCACTCCTCCCCTGGCTTGGACCCGCCACCCAGCCAGCAGCTTCATCTCCTACTCATTGTAGGACCGCTCCTAATACCAAGACGCAGACCTCACTGCTACCCTCAGGAACCCACGGATTACACGGGGAACTCCGGACGGTGAGCTCAGCCTGCGACAGCTGGGTTCTTTGCACGGAGCTGGCATCGAGCCGTCCCACACTCACACCCTGACAGCGCAACGCACTAACGGAGATGAGAGGATCTATCCGGTGGATCAACTGAGCACCCCTTGACTGGAGAGTGGAAAGTGGTGTTGAGAGCGTCCTTACTGACGCCCCCACGCAAACTTGGAGGGAGCAGCCTGGTGGTGGCTTGTTGGACCCGGTGCGGTCAGAACCCACATACACACTGCCTTCCACGACCTGGGGTTGTCTCGGGCCGACGCGGGGACTGGGCCCCCTGGGAGGCAGTACACTATGGCCAGGATGGCCAGGGAGGAGGGGTCAGCCTGTGGAGCCCTGGCCCTCCCGTGTTGCCTTCTACCAGGGTGGCTCGATCACCGACCTGCGCTGGCTCACTTGGCCTTGGAAGTAGTCGCGCCTGCTGAGCCGGCCAAGTACCCCTCAACCCACCGGTGAACGCACTATGTCCTCTACCCCAGGGAAGAAGGACAAGACGTTGAAAGAACTCTTTGCCTGCACTCAGGGCGGCGCCACGATGGACCACTCTTCCCAGAGGGAATCCGCCCCAACGCAGGGAGAAAGCAACACGGAGGAGCCGGTGACACGTGCCTTCCTCCAATCTCTTTTCACGACTCTCGGCGAAGACCTGCAAACAATTAAACGAGATCTCACGTCCGAAATCATGGACATTCAGTGGGATGTGGATGAAATAGGAGAGCGGGTAGCTGCACTGGAAGATAAGGGAGATAACAGAGATACCGAAATGACAGCCCGCAACAAGAAGTTATCCACATCCACGATCAGCAGGTGGACCTACAAACTCATCTCAAAGACCTAGAAAACCGCTCCTGCAGGCACAACATTCGGATTCAAGGAGTGAAAACCGGGGAAGAGGCGTGGACATATTTGCCTACAATCAATCATATTCTCGACAGCCCACGGGACACAGACATTAAGATAGACAGAGCGCACAGAGTGGGCCTACCGTGCACAGACAAAGCCCCGCTTGTAGACATATTGGTCTTTGTACAGGATTTCTGCACAAAAGAAGAGATTCTTCGCATGGCCCGGTCCATGCACTTGGTCGATTTTAGGGATCAAGCTCCCACCCTGTACCAGGACCTTGCCGCACTTACTTTGCAGAAGCGCAAAACCTTTCAGCCCATCACTACGCATCTACGTCAGCGTGGCATCTCCTAATCCTGGGGCCAACCATTCTGGCTCATCTTCCGCCTGAACAGTAAGCTTTACCAGCTGCGCTCCCTCTCTGAGGCCTGCCAGCTGCTGGGCATCGACGTTCCTGAAGAGGACGTTGGGAATAGCAGCCCTAGCCATGGGGTCAGGGACTCACAACCGCGATGGCGGCAGCAGGCCAGCAGACTACGCCCAAAACGACCAGACCCGGCAGAGATCACGAAGGGGCAGTAGAGTGTCTGGAGGCCCTCCCGGAGGCGCTGGCAAAGACTCCAGCCCCGTGAGCATTTTAAATTATGTCAGCATCTGGCCCCCTTTTACTGCATTTAGGCAGGCGGCGGGCGGGACGGGCGGACAATCTTGGCCACATTATGGACCCCTTACGGACTGCTCACTAGTTGTCCTTCGACAACAGACTATATCCTGAACCTTTCTTCATTATTTGTAGTCCTATTCTGCTACCTTCTTTGGGGTTCTCTTCTGATCCCTTTTCCTTTTTTGTTCTTGGGGTCCCCCGTTCACTGTTCCTGGGCACGCACGGGCCTTGCTATGGGATACATAGCCCACTCCACACCCACACACTGGCTGGGACGCACGGTTTCGATCTTGGATTCTTGTACTAACTTCTCGACACTAGACCACTAGATCCCCCCCCAACCTCAAGATCCTCACATTTAACGTGAGGGTTCTCAACAATCCTGTTAAGCACAAGGCGATACTCTCATACCTGGAGAGCACAAGGGCCCGGGACTGCCACTAACTCAAATCTCGTATGTTTCCCACGCAATTCTTCTCATCTGGGGCTTCTAAGTCAGTGGAGGTGGAAATCTTAGTCTCCAGAGCTTTCCAGGGGAGGGTTGGGCCGAAGGTAGCGGAGGTTAGGGGACGGCTATTGACTTATACTTTCATATCGGGGGCACACTATACTTATTGGGTCCACGTATGCACCTAATGTGGGCCAGGAGCGATTTATCAATGAGGCTCTGTCGGAGACTACTGCAACAGTTGAGTGCAAGATATTACTTGGGGATGACTTTAACCTTGTCTTGGACAACTCCCTCGATAGGTCAGCACCGAGCTTAGGCCAGACAGGCGCACTCTCCACTGCAGGGTTAGCCAGACTGAAGGACTTAGGCCTGACAGACCTTTGGCGGTGTCTCCATCCCCAACTCAGGGAATATTCTTATTATTCTAATGCTCACAAAACGTACGCCCGGGTGGACTACCTGCTTGGCTCTGAGGCCCACCGCGCTCTCACATCGGCTGTGGACATCATGGTGGCATCTCTTTCAGACCACGCTCCAGTGGCAGCCACCTTCACCTTGCCACCATCCCTACGCCCCAAACCACAATGGCCCCTTCGGGATACCCTCCTGCAATGTCCTGCCTTGGTCGAGCAAGTACAGCCTGCCATTGAAGACTACCTCTTGCACAATGATAATCCTGACACACTATTGACTATGCAATGGGAGGCGCTTGAGGCGGTGATTAGGGGCAAGCTAATAGCTATCTCAGCTGCTGACAATGCAGAGCGCAGGCGAAAGAGGGAGGAGCTCACACAGAAAACAAGGGAATTAGAACAAATGTATCAGCGGGCAGGAGCAACTAGGATTAAGGGGGCAGTCTGTAGTCTCGATTGTGAGCAGTAAAGACATTTTTAGGTGAGGCCTGCACTTTTGTCTGTCCTTGATTCCTCCTTCGGTTGGGCTGATGACAGCCGGGTGAAGAGACCTCACACATCTAGTATCTCAGATGTGGATGCTCCAGAATGGAACCAGCCTAGTGCTAACTGCTGTGGCAAGCATCAATCTACTTAAAGGCTCTGTCTGAGGCGCAGCCTGATCAGAAACCTAAAAAATGCGTTACCATAAACCGTTTCTACAGTTTGAGACAGTGGATTCACATCCCCTGCCTAGATGCTGTGTATAAAAATGGGACCCAAGGCACCCAAGTTTGTTCCTTTTACAAGTCCTTCATGACCAGAGAAAGGAGTTCTTCGGAGAGTACTCAATGGAAGGCTGTGCAACCAGGGCTGTTGTCTGCTTGCTTAAAATTCATGCTCTTTAAATAAAAATGTTAACTCCATATCGTCACGTAAACATTTCAAAAGGTGCCACAGCACAGGTCTTCCTCTACGTGATAGCAATTTTTTTTTAAAGTATTTTTATTGATTTTTGCACACACAAACATCTAACAATCATCCTGCATCACTATTAATGGACACAAATCCCAATTTTTTCTCATTACTATTATCATAATCATCTGCACGTGTGGATACCTGTAGTTGTCTATTATCTCTTTACATTTCCGTTCCTTCCCGAACATTGACATTCATCTTATACAGGTCTAATATAATGGCTCGTGCATGTCTCGCATATACGACTTTAATTCGATTGATCATTGTGTCCTTGTAGTGGGGCCGAGCCTTGCATTCATACAGTGTTAAGTTAGCATGAGTTTATTAGAAGTTTAAACATCATTTTACCTTTCGCTTTCTTTTGCACACGGCACACACGTTAGATATTGTTTCGCGTTAGGCTGAGAGTTTTGCTTCACATGAGAATAACTTGTTTTTCTACATTGCTAGACTTGCTTTGTAAGCTTAGTCTGAACAGTGAGTGCCGAGGCATTCAAGGTTATCAACACTGTTGCTGTTGTTTGAACTGATCAGCGCACGTTCTAGACATAACATATACGCTGCTGTGGACAGCTCAGATACTGGCGCCTTTAATAATACACTGTGTAGGCATGATTGAACACACTTGGAGAACATTCGTATGCTGAGAGCTTGTGCAGAACTCGATGTGATTCACTCCTGCTAATCTATAAGGTATGGGGTCGACAAAGCAAGCCTAGGAGACCTTCCATAGTTATAAAATAACCTACTAGCAAGGGAGGGTGAAATGTAGGTATATATTTAACCTGTTTCCACTTAGCATTATAACATGCTTTCTCCCTTTGTATTTTATGGAATAGTAACTATGCTGACAATCTTATTTCTTATCATATGTCTGCTTGTATTAGCTAAGATGCTGCACATGAGATCACGGCGTTAAAATAAACATTTTAAACTTGCTCGTGTCTGCCTTTACTCCCTGTTCTGGACTGGTATGAGAGTTTAACGAAAGAGTGCTCATGTTTCCCACCTTACCTGAGTTATCCTAAGTCGCATGTTCTGGGTTGTCTAATCATTGGTAACTTTGCTATAGGACGAAGAGCTAATAAGACACTGATGCTAGTCTGGTAGGGGATGTTGGGTACTAAGGTGAGTTTTTGGTACACCCTAATTCACTGAGGTCCTGAGTCTCTGTGCACAGTTCTGTGACTGAGCAGAATCCCTTTTAAAGACTAATCGCTCCCCTTGCCCCTCCCTAACCCCTCCCACCGGTGCGTCTTCCAATAACAGAACCAGATATTCCAATAACAACACACAGTGATTCAGGGGTATGTACTTCTCCTCCCAGTCAGAGTTGGTTAACCTGATCTAGGTCATTCCTCAGTCCGCTTCTATGCCTCCTGGAATTTTTGGAAGCCCCAATATAGTCCCTCCCTTCAGGTTGTTCCTATCGGCGAATCCAGCGAGTTTCCCTCTGACTCTGGTTCCGGTAGCAGCAACTGCCCCACCATTGCCTCCCATGCTTTAGCAGTGTCTAGCGCCTTATCACTATTAGCTCTCCTAGCCTGCTGAAACTGCACCGTGCTCTCACTAGTTGCCCATTTGATTAATTCTGCCTTCCAACGTCTAATGGTGGGTTCCTGCCTGGTCTTCCAATGCATTGTTAGTTCACTTTTAGCTAGTACCAACCCTAGGTCTAAAAACGTACTTGTGACTTTCGTCCTAGCCGTGTGAGTAAACCAGTGCAATATGCACACGCCAATGCTTGGTTCTATTTGTCTATCCATCACCTCGCATAATATGTCAATCACTTCCTCCCAGTATGTCCCCAGTTGTGGACAACTCCACATCATATGTAGAAAGTCCGCTTCTTCTGAATTGCACCTCTACGTGATAGCTATCACGTAGAGAAAGACCGGTGCTGAATTTTAAGCAAGTTTGGGTTATTGTAAATGAACAATATTTCTCTTGTCACGATGCCCCTGATGAAGGGACCTTGTTCCCAAAATGCATTGGGCAATTTCAAATAAAGACGTGACATATGAAAACTGTGACGCCTCCTGTGCTTGTGTAAACATCTTTGCGCAGCATGTGAATGAGTAAAATGAATTGAAAGATTTGAATAATTTGATAAGAAGAGTAACAGAGTAAAACATGGATTAATAGAAGAGTAAAACATCAAAAAAGTTTTTGATTGATTGGATTCATTAAATAGTGCGGCTGTGCAGCTTGAATAGGCACCAGCGAAAGTGCCACAGTATTCTGTTTCATTGTACGCAATTGGGCGGAGCGTGAATCAAGTTTGCACGGCAATATAGTTTGAAGAGGTTAAGTGACTTTAAATTAGGAGTACGATATGGTGTGCATCTCACCACTTTTTTCTGAATAATATGTAGCATCATTAATGCAGTTACAAATACAACTCAATTAGGTGTAGCAAGCATGTGTTATATGCAACATTGACCCTATACCATACACTTCATGCGTAGCCTAATTCACATTAACTATCAACCACAGATATTTGGGAAACCCTTATGGCACATTGTGTTAAATCTGTACAAAACTATTCAGAGAAAGCCAAGTTCCTCAAGATACCCATCTGTTCCAAAATGAATGCCCTACTACGGACATCCATTAACTATATATAACTCCTCACAGTCACCGAACCTTCATTGAGAAATGAAGTTGATATGAGTAGAAGTGTGTGTATTGTAAACAGTGTTTACTCTATGTAGAGTTTACCCTGTAACACACTGTTTGGTGACCGTGCAACTCCCATTAGAAATAGACCACAACATTTTAAAAAGTAACAAAGAACAGTGTACACTCTATGCAACCCTTGTTAAAAAATACGCTATTTGCTTAAAATAGCCAAGGTCTGAAGGTGCTAAAGGTCATGGCACCTGTAGCCCTCATACTGTGCTGAAAACTTTACAGATAGCCCATCTACTGAAGCTAAAGAAGCCCATGTACATAGGTTAGTACATGGTGCAGACAGTCTTCTATGTTATGTAGAAAGTGACCTGCTGATACGATTCTGTCTAATAACTCATGGCTGCTCACAATACTTAGTATCTACTACATAGAATCTTGGCCCCCTTGGAAACTTTTTCTGCAGAACTAAAAAACTGGTGGGGACTTACTGGACACAATTCGTAAATGGTCAACTGCACACAGAGTTACTCCTGAATACCTAAATTTATAACGTGTTCAATACCTCTACAAACTTTTGCTGCATTAGGAGCAAACACGTTTTGTAAACACAGCCATTAGCTGGACTCAGGCTGAACAAAATTAGGTAGAAAAGTAATATGATATGATTTCATCAGTGATATCATTTGAGATGTTATCAGTGATGTCATAAATAATGTCATAGTAGAAAATGTCATAAGCTCTGCTAACTATAACTGGTGAATATCTGTGTTTTTTCCACTACATATATGTATACCAGTGAAAATAAATGTGGCCTAATAACACTGGCGCAGAAGGACTAGGTTATACAGGAGAGTTTATTCACTGATGCAGTTAAAATGATTAACATCAGCAATGAATTGATTTTACCAAAATCCCATCAGTTTTTGAACACTGCAAGGTATGAATATAATATATGTGGACCTTATTTCTTACTGTGTAGAAAAATTCTCCCCAATGGAATATGTTTACATCATTTATGCACTTACTTTTGACTTGGTTTGCCGCTTGATAACACAAAAAACTCTCAATATAACTATTGGGTTTTTTGTAGTTCATAATTTGCCAAGGAGACTCGATGTGATTTTGCAAATCTTTTATGATAATGAAAAGCTCAAATCTAGTGTTAATACTACGGCATATTGGCATAAGTAATGTGATGAAACACTGCTTATCATTTCAAAGGTTGCATATACTAAATGTCAGGAGATTATCCAGTTTAATTTTGTTTGTATTGATTTAAAACTACTACAAATATTAATGCAGCATGGCATAAATTGGAAAGTCAAATCAATACAGAGTAATATACGATTTATTACCATTGTTGCAGTAGAGGCATCATGATCCACTAATGACTTCGCTTCTTGTGAGTTATGGCCCCTCCCCGCGCTCACCAATGGTAATAAGCAGCATATTGTGCTCTTTGAATCTGGGGTGGTGGCTGTACATGTGTCCCATTACTGTATAACTTACACAGGGCCCTGGTCTTGTTTTCATTCTTATTGACCACGCCTTGTGGATGTAATGCTTAGTGAATCACTAAAAATGTGTAATGAGAAAATGTGTATATATGAGTAATATATTTCAAATTTGTTGCAAGTAGCGTCTTAATGTCCCACATAGTGCTGTTTTCAGTTTCTCTACTGAAAAAAACAAAACACAATAAAACAACAATGTTTTGCCCGCAGCGAAATATGAGTGTTCCCATAATAACTAATTTTAAAAAACGAACTGCCTCCCAATTGTGCTGCTAGGGCCTAGGGCTACACATAGTAATTTGTTGATTGGACTGAGCAGTCTAGGTAGTATATAAAGTGATATAGGGGAGAGGACTATTGAATTAAAAACAGATTTTGAAACCTCGGCCAATCTTTGCATATATTGGCACCCCCTTAGTTTGGAAGATGGTGGAACAGTGCACAAGGAGGGTTATGAAACACCATAATCACAGTATTAACCCAAGGGATGATAAAGGTGCCCTTGCGAGACTGCATATGTAGAGTGGTCAGTATGGCAAACAGCAACTGGTCAGAAACGCCATGCCAACTGCAGAGTCCAGTTTTCTTGGTGCACTTCAGCTAGTAGTTACATATAAAATAGATAAATAAGGTTGGCGGGCATCTATTTAATACCTTTTATCTGGCAGACGCGAGAACAGTGCATTCTAAAGGCAAAATGATTTAGAAGTTACCTCACCTAAGACCCACGTAATATTAGAAGAATAAACAGTTTGTGACCATACATTACAAAACTTTAAAAAACATGTAGCACTTAATCTCAGTTGTATATGGTAGAGTAACAAGACAAACATTTTTGGTTATTACCAGCCATTTTACCTTAAAGGTCATCTCAATCAGGATTATTGTACATAAAACTGCTAAATGAAAAAAATCCACTAGTATTGCGCCAATTCTCATAAATAATATAAAATAAGTCAGCAAGAAAATAAAAGGAAGAGGGATCATGCACAACTAGCCATGATATACAGACTCTCAAATAACTAGGGATATACCTATACCTGCACACAAAACCCAGGAGACATATAAACAACAGCTTCTGAGAGGGATTTATACAGGAGAGTTTATTCACTGATGCAGTTAAAATGATTAACATCAGCAATGAATTGATTTTACCAAAATCCCATCAGTTTTTGAACACTGCAAGGTATGAATATAATATATGTGGACCTTATTTCTTATTGCGTAGAAAAATTCTTCCCAATGGAATATGTTTACATCATTTATGCACTTACTTTTGACTTGGTTTGCCGCTTGATAATACAAAAAACTTTCAATATAACTTTTGGTTTTTTTGTAGTTCATAATTTGCCTAGGAGACTCGACTCCATCCTGATTATAGTAATATTGTTCTAAAATGTGAACCTGAAGTCGATTCGCATGGCTTGGTATCAATTAAGAGATTCACAAACAAAAGTTCTGCGCAAAACTGAATGTACAGCATGATTGCATACAACAACAAACTAAAGCATTTTCTGTGAAATGTGATCATTATGGGGCTATTCAAAGTTTCCAATGATCGAAGCAGGAGAGGGGAAAATATTTTGCACGCCTGGGAAATTTCAGCAATTGAGTTGTTTCAAGGTTTAACAAAAAATCTGCGCACACGGAATTCCAAATTGTGGCATCTAGTGGTTCAGATAGCACGTTGAAGTTAGGTTTGGCAAGAACAAGTGTACCACAGCAATGACAAACAACATCTCATTATCCTTTCTTCGCCATATTCTGCCACCTCCAAAATACTATTTCAACAGCAGTTCCCCTTCTCTCAATGAACCGGCAGAGCTCACGCTGACTACGGGTATGCCCTTCTGCCACAGTGCTGGCACTGTTTCTACCACAGAGCTGGCATGGCCCAGCCTCCCTGTGCTTTACTGACAAAGACCTCCCTCTTAGCCTCTTCGCAGTTCCTGTTCTCAAGGCTGTCCTCAGGCTGTAATAGGTTTCTTGCCCGGCAATACCTTAGGAAATAGGTACTGGTGCATCAATGAGAGTAGTTGCTGGCCACATTTGTAAGTTGTCCTGGCTCTATGTGGCAGTCATTGCAACCAAGCCAGAACACACCCAAACACATGTGCAAGGGCCTCGCGGGCAGCAGCCAAACCAGTACACTCTACTGGCAGTGATGCCACTCCTACATTTGTGAGGGGAGCATGCACCGCTTCAGTTCTCTGTATGCGAGGATCTTCCTGTGCGGATACCTCTGATCTGCATGTCATGTCTGTGCAAGGGTGATAGGCCCTGCTGCTACCTAATCATTACTGTTTTTTGAAACATCGATAGAGGCACACAATTGACACATTTGACTGTGAGCAAGTACAGGAATGTGACAGGAGGGGGCAGAAAGCTATAGGAATGACTGGCGATTAAATTCCCACTTCCAATCTCTTGGCAAGAAACAGTGCCAGATCTACTTCAGCGGGACCTGCAGAGTGATTGGGTTAAAAAAGTGAAATAATACTCCTGAAATCCGTAGTAAGAAGTCAGAATTCACATTGTTCCAAAATTGTCCTTTTACTTTTCTTACTTTTTGTCTTCTCATGCATCCAGCAATTGTTTTCAGTTCTGTAGCCAACACGTGCTTTGTCATTTGGGAACATCAACCAATAAGTTCATCAGGGCTACACAAACAAATTAAAAGTTGGACATCGGTACCAAGAACAGACCTCAAATATTCCCCATCACCGCACCAACAGTGTCAGGTTATTAGGATTAATGTGTTCTGGAAGCTGAAACTATCCTATTAATGCAAAAGGGTACACACGACAAGAAAGTACAATAAAGTAGCATAAAGAAATTCGTGATTAAGGAGCAACGTGACCATGACCTGCAAGGAAAAGGAAAAACCTATCTAGCTTACACCCCAATTGAAACTGCATGTGTTCATGCTAATGCTAAAATTCTGAAATTTATATGGACCAAGTGTGAATAGAGATAAAGCCCCATAATCGCCACTATTACACAGTAATCTTAATTGATCCCAATAGTGTATATAAGAGAAACAATCCACAATAATAGTGGCTCACAGCATCTATACCCTAATACAGTACAAACTGTTAATCAAATACCTTACATACCACAAGCTTAAACTAAATTAAAGATACCATCATATCCATAGGTCTCACCTAATGTATGAGTTCACCAGACATATTTTCAATGGCAACTCATGTAAGACTTATATATCTAAAAGGCAAAATTAAATTGAGGTAATCAATGTTCCCTTGAAACAAAGTATTACTAATCTTTACAGTACGGGTAACTAATCTGGACAGTACGGTAAACAGAACAATGCTCTCAGGCAAACTTAGGCCGAAGCATACACATCCTTCGATATTGCTAGATGTACATGTTTCCTATTTACCATTGTGCGGGTAATATATCAGCCTTACGCATAGCGTCTTACACGATAACCATGGAGTGTGCTTCAGGGAATCATAGATGATTAACAACTAAAAGTAATTTTTGCAAAAATATGATGCAGGTTTGAGACATATTGCTTATACTCTCATAAGGCTAGACTTTGCTCTAGAATAAACAATTTTCTGATCTCAGAGTTTGAGTATTAAGTTGATCTCTTAGGAGATTTTACCTCTCTGTTTCTCCAATCACTTCTTGATATTTCTCAAGTTAATATTGAAGGGTTACATATTGTACCAAGATGAGTTCATACTGACAGAACACTCTTTTTTTAAAACAACTTTTTCTGAGAAGTTATTTCCGATAACAATCTGATGCTTTCTTTGGGATAATTTAGAACTAGATAACATATTTAATGCATTGAACACAATAAAAGGCTGCCTGATGGACTAGCGTATTACAGCCAGCATAAATCAATCAATGAAACTTAAAGCTCTAACAGTTACTTTATAAGCAGAACCTCCAAAATTAGAGAGCAGTATACTCTCTTGCAGATGGTAAGCAAACTGAACGTGAGTAATTATGTGATCAGTCATTTAAGCAAACATCAGTCTAAAGCCCAAAAAAAGTCAACTATGGTGAGAAGAGTGGACATCAACTGGATCACCAGTTAAAGATGCACATGCTATCAACTGAGTAAACAAATCACAGAAGGAGCCTACTGCCACTGACACAGAAACAAATCCTGGATGATTCTAAAATGCTTTAACAGATGTATTAAACATGAAAATTGTGACACCAAAATATATGCATAAATATTGGCAGACAGATTGCCTCTGCCCAGCAATTAACTTCCTTTTACATACCTTAATCCACACAATTGATGTTGCAGTTACAGAGAGAGTCCCGATCAGAATTTATCTGGTGAACACAGAAATGATTTTGACAGCATGGAGTTGGGATATTTAAAAGCTGTTGTGATACACTTTGATCTCCATGGTCCTTTGTGAATGGAGTGTGGGAGCATTACGGTCACTGAGAAGCTAAAGTACTAGTGGAACATTTACTATCTAGTTCATCTAATACATGTAGGAGTACAAGACAGCCTTCTTTTTTCCCTTAGCAATAGAGCCGCCAGCCCAGATGCTAACGGCAGATAAAAGTGCTCCGTGTTCAATATTTATGAGCAAGAATGAGGCTAAGGCTGTGTGCAGAAGACTGAATAATATTCAGTGATAATATGCCTAAACTGATTGAAAGTGAAAGTTTTGGGATGAGTAATGGCACAATGGGGTTGTAGATTAAAAGGTAAAGCCAAACTTTAGCTGTGGTCCCCCAGGTTGAAAATATGCCTTCACTAAGTGCTGAACAGCCATTTGCTCAATCCAGCGCCTAACAGTGTAAATAAAAGTAATCCATCAACATGAGCTCTTTAGATGGAAGATGATGCTTGCTGTTAGGATTGAAATATTGCAGACTCCCAAAAAGCACAAAGCAAGCTGCAGAGCATACATACTGTGTGGTCTTCAGAAAACTACTGGCATCCCTGTTCCCTTGACCGGGGGTAAAGGTTCCAAAAGCAAATGAAGAACACAATTTACGTGTCCTTCAGAGACAAGCAGTAACATATTTTCTTACCTAAAGGTTATCAAAGGTAGCAGGGTGGCAGAGGCCCACTTCGACTACACACACGGGTACTCGAGTCCAGTCTGCACAATATCAGACTTAGTAAATGTTCCCTAAAGAGATTTACCTGGATCAAAGTCCAAAGGTGAGATCAGATGATACCTGGGGTCAGATAATGCTAAAAGGCAACAGATAAGCAAGCCTTTCTGAAGAGCCCAGATGTGGACTATATGTGTGGAATTACTGGTTACCTAAAGCCTATCCACAGGAAGAGGCCTTAAAGAAACATTACCCAACGTGAGGAAGAACTGTAAAGAACAAAATGCGTACAGATTTTATGATAAATCAAGGGAAATGTACTGAAAGAACAACACAAACTGCCGAATCAATACCACACATATTGCACGTGTAATATTCCCATTTTGTAGCTGCACCTACTAGCACACTCCACTTGCATGAGAGAGCAAAAACTATGGGACTCTTTTAAGAGTTGGTGGACATAAAAGGCCGGCAGGGTTTTAGAGAACTTTACATCCACCTCCCTGCCTTTATGCCTCCCACCAAACTGAGAGTGGTCGGCAGGCCCCACAACATTTCTATACATTAGCAGGAACCACTGTCATAGTGGTTCCTGTCAATGCTAGAAAAGCTCAAGAATGGCACTGCAAACATCATGGCCATCCATCAAACTTTACCCCTTTCAAAAGCAAACTCCCAAAGTGGGAGTTTCTTTTAGCAAAATGTAAAACCAATGATCCCCAACAATATGTGAGTTTTTACCCATGGGTGTGGGGGTAAGTTTTCATTTTACTGTCCCTTACAATCGCACATACTAAATTGGGCAGACGTTAAGATGGCATGCATCCATTAGAGTAAGCTCTGTCATCGACATATTGTTGGTATGCCCAACCCTAAATCAGCTGTTGTAACGAAGTGCCTTCTACACCAAACTACAAATCAGGTTCTAAAATCAGTTTCTTCGGAGTTACCATATTGCAATAAAAAAGATCATTTCCCACTAGTAAACTGACCGGTTTATGGACTTGTCTAATGAAACCTCTAGACTCCTTTTCTGCAATGTGTCAGATTAAAAGGTCAAGTGTTTCAAGTGTCTTTCATCCATCTGTTTCCAGGGCACCATGCACCAGACTTGATAAGCACAGACACAGTTTTACAAGCCTGGCTTGATGATTGCCTCAGATGACAGACCAGCTGCTCAGCTTTGCCAAGTAGGCCTACTGTGAAAAGCAGCTCATCCTCCTCACTGAACTAATTGTGTCCACCAGGCCGACGTCTAGTATTGCCTCTGCCAACTGTGGCAGCTGCTGCAAAACAGCCCGCAGCGTAAGCTCTGCCACTTGTGACCTCTGTCTCAGCTGCTGATGTATGAAACATCTCTAGCACTGCCTTATTCTAGAACGGTGCCAGCACTCCGATTAGACAACATATCAGCCTAAGCATAATATTCGGTACAAAAGTCACCTAAAGACATGCCTTGCTTAAGCAGGGTTTGGTTCCATGCTTTATTTTTTGTTTTTAGCTGCTTTAGAGAGCAAAGTAATTCCGTAAAAAATATTCTCCCACATCATATGAAGTGCGTTCACTTTATTTTTCAAAGATTGTAAACCAGATAACCTTTTTTGTGAGTAAATGAAGTCCAGTAACGGAATATACAATAGTACTGTTCCATTTACAGATCATCTAAACCATTGTTGTAAGATGTACAGCTAATGGCGGCCTGCAGTGCCTTACAGTTGTAGAGCATCATAAGCAAACACAGTAAACAAGCTGGATAGCAACCCTTTACCTGCAGATACTATCAGTGGCTGCATCCTAAGGGCTCAACAGTTGGACATCACCACATCCCAAATCACTACAGTATAGGTGCTTAAGTGGCAGAAGAGAATGCTGCATAATTACTGCTGTGCTGCATTTGCTGTATATCTGCTGCTGCTGCACAGGCTGCAGATTCGAACGAAAATTCATGGTGGAGTACTCAGAACAAATGTTATCAGGAAAACTGGATATGATCACAATAAAGTGATGATAACCCCAATATACCATATTAATTTTCACTACTGATGGAATGGTGAGACTTAAGTCTTTTGTTTGCAGGAGGAAATATGAACCCTACATATTTACACATAATTCTGCACAACCTTCAACCCACCCCAAAGTGCTTTGAAATTGTAACATATGTAAATATATTATGAAAAAATAGCTTTATTGGCTTATTGTATTGAAACAGTTATGTTTCTTAGTCGCTGCCAATTAATGTGTATACTGCAATGTTCTTAAAGCAGTAGCTACTGAATGAGGTATTCAGAATTTAAAAGCACTTTAAACCTTATCAAACTCTATTGCCCAAACTCTAACGCCTTGAAACTTGGTACTATCTAATTCGACACTCCCATGGTAACTATGTAATGTACAGTGGTATAAACACAGAATGAACAACGAGAAGCTCAACAAGGCAGGTGTTAAAACCTTGTGTACATTTACACAAAAAGTAAGATATACATTTTAGTATAAGAAATGTGTACATGTAAAATTGTGTTCTGATCACTGCCTGTGCTTTACACGCACACTATTTTGCTCTATGAAGCAGGCAAAAGTTATTAGTGAAACGGCAATCCTGTGCTTCCATTTGAGGCAATAACATTAATGGTGAATAACATTTTAAATATCGTCTGGTTAACCTATATACTTTTATTCCATTATAGTTCTCAAAATTTTCAAAAGCAATGGGATCCATAAAAAAAAATTATATATATATATAGCGTCTGTAATGTTCAAAACAGGCGAGCAGAATGGTGGTGAAAGCAACCGTAAAATAAAAACACCGGAGAATGACAAAGCAACGCTCAAACAACAAATTAATATATTGGAGCTTCAATACAAAAAAGAAATTAATAAAAGTTGGGAAATTATAGCACTGGAAAACTACATTGAGGTAAAACGTATCCCTCGTGGACTTAAGGTCTTTACTATGCCCACACACCCTGAAACAAAAGAACTATTGGGTTGAAAATAATGTAAATGTAAATGTAAATGTAAATGTACATGTATTTATATAGCGCAAATCACTGACACGGTATCTAAGCGCTTGCTTAGGGAACCCGTCCTGGTATTCCCCTGTGAGAAACCCCGGCAGGGTATCCACAAGGTGAAAGCCAGGCATCCCGCCGCGAGGGGCCGTAGTGGAGATTAAGCAAGCTATTGCCCAGAGTCGCAGAGTGAGACCTCGTGAGTCGAGTAGGCACCGGAGCGAGAATTGTCGAGTCCGTGGAATTTTTTTTTTTTTAGCCCGAGACCCGCCGAGGCGGGGAATCGAACCCTGGTCCATGGCCGATCTAAGCTTCCGGGTCTGCCGCCTCTAACCACTGAGCCACGCTTCTCCACCAAATCAAAATAATACTGAATGCTCACTGAATATGATGCGCATCCTGATCAAACATGCTAAAATTGACATTGATGAAATAACACTGAAAATCAAGGATTTGGAAGAAACATTGTTGAAGGAAACTAACCAAGAGGAAATTACCAAACGAAGGAAAGAAATGGAGGCAAGATTAGATCATTATGAGAAAGAGATTGAGGAACGCAAAGAGTGCAAATTCAGACGTGATGAGCAAGACTACCTACACGGGGGATTCTTAACTTTTGCAAGACGTTATGACAATCTCAAAAGAAATTACTCCATGCAAAAAATTGTATCAAGTGCCAGCGAGTCAGATGTGAGCGAGAATGAATTGTCAAGGGATACAAATCAAACCAAAAAGATGTCTTTTTTAGAGGAGGTGAGATTGATGATCTGGAAATGAACATAACGCGAGGCGGAGGAAGGGGAAGAAGAACGTATCAAGGCAGAGGCAGAGCAAGAGAAACACAAAATCAACAAGCCACCGCACCAGCACCAGAAAAACCCGCAGATCAAAACGTAAGAAGACAGTATCCCTTACGCAACCGGAAGTAACAAACCTGATCATCAACCTCTCCAGTTATCAACTAACCGACACAGAGAACACCGTACTTAATAAAGGACTATCATTCTGCCCAGACTCACACTTCGATTATACTCAAGTGAGGATAGACATGTATAAATTCATTAGAAAATTGAAATTAGCGAAAGTACATGCCAATAAACCACTCAGCATTGAAAACACCGACACTATGGAAACATTGGAAGAGGAAACCATTTCTACCACGATCGAACAACTACCAGACCTACGACATACGTTTGAGAATTTGTTCGAACAAGAGAGTAATATAATATCAGATGAGCAAATGCTAGGACAAATGAACATACAAACTAATAAAAGACCAGAGGCAGGATTAAAAAGAAAATCCAGATACTATCCCATACTCTCACCAGGGAACAAAATTGACCTGTTCTCAGATGCCATGACTCAAGAACTGGAAAAATTGACTAAAGTAAGGAACAAAAAAACAAGAGAAAACTTGACCATCGTAGAACGACAAGCAATCAAAAATTTAATGGAGAATGAGAAAATAACGATTAAACCTGCTGATAAGGGGGGGAATATCGTTATGATGGAGACAACGGATTACATATGTGAAGCCATGAGACAGCTGAATATAGAACAGAACTATTCTAAGCTCAAGAACAATCCAATCCTGAAAATGACAAATGAGCTAAAAGAAAACATAAACACATGGCATGCAAAAGGACTGCTCAATGACAATGAAAAAAAGTTTTTAACGATCGAATTTCCCACAACACCTTGCATATACTTCCTACCGAAGGTGCACAAAACTCTAATAAATCCTCCTGGGAGACCGATCGTTTCATAATGCAACTCACTACATGAAAATGTCTCCAAATATGTAGACACATTCCTCCGATTGCTCAAACTATGCCATCATACCTGAAAGATACAGGAGATTTTCTAAGGATCCTGATGGATCTAACATGGAATCGAGGATACCTGTTAGTAACAATAGACGTCGTATCCCTGTACACTTCCATAAGACATGACAAAGGATTGAAGGCATGCCAACATTTCTTGAAACAACGTAACATCAATGAACTGGAACATACAACAATGCTGTTAAAAATGATTGATATGTGTTTAAAAAACAATGTCTTTCTCTTCAACAATGAGCTCTATAAACAAGAATGCGGGACAGCCATGGGGATTTCTTTTCCCCCCAATTACGCTATCATCACAATGGGCTGGTGGGAAAAGACCATTGCATGGAATTGTAACAATCAATCGGATCTGGATCGTATCATCTTATGGGTACGTTACATCGACGACCTATTTTTAATCTGGAACGGAACTGATCAAGAATTCAAGGAATATTTCTCCAGGTTGAATGACAATGATATAGGATTACAATTCACATGCTCAACAAGTAAAAAAGAAATTGACTTTCTTGATACTAAAATATTTGTATCGGGAAGAAAAATAGAGTCAACTCTGTTCCGAAAAAGAACGGCAACCAATAGTGTACTACACAGTACCAGTTTCCACCCTAAAGCCCTACTGAACAGCATATCGTACGGCGAGTTCATACGTTTGAAGAGAAATTGCTCAAAGGATGATGACGCTGAAATCAAAATCAATGAAAGCATGAAAAGATTTGAATCCAGAGGGTACAGACAACGTGTCCTAAATAACTGTAAGAAAAAAGCTGACGAGAAGACAAGAGCTGAAACCCTCATAGAGAAACCAAAAACAACCCAGAACAAAGATCCCCCAAGATTCATTACCACCTACAGCAAGGAAAGTGGCAAAATTGTGGACAAAATGAGAAAATACTGGCACCTTATATCAGGGGACCCTGACATAGGAGAAATTGCTGGTAAACAACCTTCAATAACTTATAGAAAGAACACATCTTTACAAGACCTTCTGGTCAAAAGCCATTTCCAGATGAAACCGAAAACAGATTGGCTTACACAAAAACGGAAGGGATTCCAACCCTGCACAACCTGCAAGGCATGCAAAATCGGAAAAAGCATGAAGAACATTGAGGAACCGGATGGGAAAATCATGCAGATTGAGCAATACATCACATGCACTTCGAAAAATGTAGTGTACATGATAGAGTGCAGATGTGGTAAAAAATACATAGGAAGCACAATATGTATGCTGAAAAAAAGAATTCTCGAACACATCCGTGCTGTAAAGAACTCAAATATGCTATATGCTACTGCCAAACACATCAACACATGCCAAAATGGAGATTGGAGGGCAATGAATTTCTACGGTATCAGAATGTTGCCTAAAATGGAAAGAGGGGGAGACTCTGTTCGTAAACTACGCCAGATGGAATCACGCCTCATTATTCGTCTCAGAACCAAGAGCCCTAGAGGCATAAATTTTGGGGAGGAACTTCACGTACATCTGGAATGAATGTGCTAAATTTTCAAACTGAAATGGGTACTTACCCAACACCAAGAGACTGTTACTAAAATGGGTACTAAACCCTAATAGCGGATAATAATATTGTAAATAATTCTGCCGACAGCAGTGAACATTCAACGTCACATACTATATGTTAAAAAGTAAAGAGCACCAGTCTTTTCTTTTTTCTTTTAATTGTTCACAATGTTCCATACTACGTATCACATAATGCCACTTAATGGCTAAATATGGGCTAGTATAAATATGGAAACGGTAGAAGGAGTTACAAACCGTGACCAAAGCCTTGTTTGGCTGAAACGCGTTGGTGGGATAAACGTTGGATTAAAGGCTTCCAAAGTACCCACTTGTGCCGCTTCCTTTGTTCTAAATAATTACATTGGGTCAGGATCCGACCCCTGGGCCGAGCACACGCTGTGGAGTGCTCTCAGTAAGCAATTTGGGATCATATTGTTGAAAAAAAAAAATATATATATATTCCCAATAACTTTGGCGCCGGTTGTCGAATCTTCGTGAAATTTTCAAAACTAGTGATCAGCTCCAAAGTCAGGAGCTGACTTGAAAGTTTCAGGGTAATTCGCCAAGCAGGGGCAGAGAAAAAACATGTTTTCCCCATGTTTTTTTCCATAGGAAACTTTAGATATGGCTACAGCCCGAACTGCTAAACGGAATTACACCAAATTTGGCGAAAAGGTAACCCTTGGTTCAGAAAGAGTCGTTTTTAGGTCTCGGACTAGCGAAGGCTGCGCTTGCGCAGTCTCGCTCAGAGTCTTTATGTCTACAGTATGGGGGCTTGAACCCGCCCCTCTTCTCCATTGTCTGGCTTCCTAAACGGAGGCCAGCCATAGGAGGAGAGGGGCGTCACTCGTTGCAAGGAGACGGGATTCGGGGGGGTGTTTTTTACTTTCTTTCTGTTTTCTTTCTCTCCTCTTCCCATTGGCTGGAATTTTACCTTCCAGCCAATGGGAAGAGGAGAGAAAGAAAACCATGCCCCGGAATCAGAAAATGTCGGTGCTTTTCGGAAGCCATTTCTGCTGGACTGCCGCCGGAAGAAGTAGAGAAGCTGACGAGTCCTCCGGTGAGTGCTCGCTTTTCTTGCCTCTGTTCCCTCGTTGTGCGTCTGCCCCCTTCGTTGTGCTTGCTTTCCGGCCCCCTTGTTGTGCTTATGTCCAGCTCTCGCCTTCCCTCTGCCCGCAGCCCTCCTCCATCCCGCTCTCGCCTCGCCCTGGGAATCAGGGAATTGGCGCTTTATTTTATTAATCCACCTGGCTGTCTCTGGCACTTTCTATGACCTGTTTGGCGCCTTGATGCCCTTGGGCTAAGTAGCGCGGTATGAGTCTCCTTTCATTCATTCATTCAGGTATCTCTGAACCAGGACTACTTGCTGCCTTGGATTGTGTGCGAGGCTTCTTGTATAGCCATCAGTGTGAACTAAATAACTTCTAGACGCTTCTTTATGAAGGTCATTTCTTAGCCCAGTACACAGGAACCTGGAGCTTCTTTCAATTTGACATTATTAACGTACGTGCGTTCATATACGTCCATAGGTATATGAAATTTAGTTGCGTCACCGTTGACGGATTTGTTCCGATTTCGGCTACTAACCCATTCATGGGATACTATGCTACCATTTAATACTCCATAGATCTCTGACTGGGGAAAAGACCATTCCCGCTCGTGGGGGACGCACACCAAAGACAATTATTACCTTTCTGATTATCTGGCGCTTAACATGCGAGTGAGGACGGACCCCCACTCCCCCCGTCCCTCCGCCCCCCAGAGGGTGCTCTACTGTAATGCATAACGGGAGCATCGTTATATAAGGCGGGCACAAACCCACGCTTTAGCATTATCGCAGCCAGAGGCCGACCCCTGCCAGGAATGAAAACCGAAGGAGAAATGAGCCTTATGGGGGCACAACAAATCAGGCATGGTTCTCCTCCCCCCCCCCCGCTTGGGCCCCCAGCTGAGCTGACCACTCCAGGGACTGCTTTGGGAGGAAAGGACGCGTAAGAAGCTTGCGCAGGAGGCCACGTGCCAGGCCCTCTCCTCCAACACAGTTACAGGAAAACCGGCCACAGTTTGATATGGAGTGGAGTGGTGTGGCTCACTGGTTAGAGGCGGCAGACCCGTAAGCAGAGAACGGCCCGGGACCAGGGTTCAATTCCCGACCCAGCAGGGTACGTGGACCAGGGTCAAAACGGACCCGATAATTCTCGCCTCGGTGCCTACTCTAACCAGGGAACACACTCTGCACTCTGGGCATTAAGCTTGCCTCATCTCTACAACGGCTCCCCCACAGACGCCGGGGATGCCTGGTTTCACCTTGGAGATACCCAGAAAGGGACCATCTCACATGGAAAACCAGGACGGGTTCCCCAGCGGTCTTCAGCGCCAGGATACTCCATGGAGTCGCAGTGCGCTTTACAAGTACACCCACATTTACATTTACATATTTAATCAGTTAATTTATGGAAATTGCAGTCAGTTCGTCATATTCTAGATGTAAATTACGAGTATCCGAATTCAAAGTCGCCTGGATAATTTAGGCCTGGCATGGCACAGTCTGGGAGGTCTGCCATAGGTTTCGGTGGGGGAGTTGCATTGAGGCAGCGAACAAAAAACATATGAGCAGGTTTGGAAAAAGACCTCGCTTAAAATGCCATAACCGAGTCCACCATCCTCTCCGATAGAGGGATATGGTGCCTGTTGTTTAACGTAATAGTAAACTCGTTACTGGATTCTGTCTCCTCGCATGAAAGAAGTTGCAGCCAGCGCCTTCCTCTTGGTGACGGCCTTACATTTCTGGTTCAGCTGAAAAGCTGTGGAGATCAATTTATAGCCCGAGGGCTAACGGGCTACTGTGCCCCGCAGAAGGCCAGCGGGGCGGGCGCCTGTCATCTCTCCGTGTCCCGCCGTCACTGAGGGCCAGGCAGCCCTGTGCTTTTCTAGTTACTAGCATTAAGCATGCTTGTACTCGCAGCCACCAAAACTACAAGTCCCAGCCTGCGTGGAACTGCTATGCTGCCTGAAAACATAAGAATGGCTGAAAGGAGGTTACAGATGTCAACGAACCACCAGCTCTCTGCCCTCTTAAGTGCTCCAAATGCTCTCGCCTCGCAGCGAAGTTTGAGGGCAACAACGCAGACAAGTTGGCACGGATCATTGCAAATGGAGGGGAGAGCCAGTGCAGTTGAAGGGGAACCACTGAAGACAGAGGGTTAGAAAACTTGCTCTCCTGCCCCCTCGTTGTTTGTGCTTGCTCTCCTGCCCCCTCGTTGTTTGTGCTTGCTCTCCTGCCCCCTCGTTGGTTGTGCTTGCTCTCCTGCCCCCTGGTTGGTTGTGCTTGCTCTCCTTCCCCCTCCTTGGTTGTGCTTGCTCTCCCGCCCCCTCGTTGGTTGTGCTTGCTCTCCTTCCCCCTCATTCTTTGTGCTTGCTCTCCTGCCCCCTCGTTGTTTGTGCTTGCTCTCCTGCCCCCTCCTGCCAACACTCCAAACCAGGAAGTGTTGACAGCCATCTTGTGACTCGAGTCACAAGAAAACAGTGAAACAAAGGTGAAAAAGAAGAAAAGGGGGCAGGGTAGAACCACCCTGACCCCCTAGGCCTGCTCAGGGAGTCCCACAAGGACCCCAGGGCCAAAAAAAGCATCTTTTTAAAAATAATTTCGATGGAATGCACGCTGGGGTCGTGAATCCTGGCCAATTTTTTTTTTTTTAAATGAAGCGCAGTCTCCCTCGCTTCATTTAAATGAGGACCCCAGGTGGGCCAGGTCCCGGGGCATTGTCCTCCACAGGGCTATTTAATGATATGAGTGAGGGCAATGTGTGGGGTCCTCCAAGGTCCCCCCCAAGCCCCGGGAACTGCCACCCCGAGGCTCTTTTTCAAAAAAATAATCAAACCTGTGAGGGGGGGGGGGGGCTCGAGCCTCCCCACACGCCCCGGGGGATCACCACATCCCCAGGGCACTAAAATGCAAACGCGGGGGTCTGTTACGCACGCCCAAACCCCAGGGACCACCACCTCCCCGGGGTTTTAAAAACAGTGGGAGGGGAGCCGCGCAGCCCCCATCCTGGAGCCCTTGATGGCCCTGGGGACCGCCACCCCCCAGATCCATCCTGCAGTGTTCCGGGGTGCCCACCCCCGGGACAATGCTGTTTGCTATGGCAGGGTTGAAGGATGGCTCCCGCCCTGGCATAGCAAACTCTGCTTTGGATTTCGGAAGGGAGAGCAGGTTTCCTGCTCTCGCTTCCAAAATCCAGAGCACATGGCTTTTCCACAAGGGGAGCTGCATGTCAGCAGCTCCCCATGTGGAAAAGCAATGCCGGCTCCCACAGGAGGCTGGGAACCGGCAGGACTGTGGGGGCATTGGGGCTCCGCCCACGGTCCCCAACCATGAGTCCAGATCCCGGGGGATGGGCTCCCCAGGGTCCAAAATGGCCGGGGAGGGGGGTGGTAGTCCCCCTCCTCCGTTAAAAAAATTATATATATTGATATATATATATTTGGGCAAGCCCCGGGGATGGGATTAATGAAAGTGGATGGTTTTTTAGAAAAACAATTTGGAGGCTCGGTGCTCAGCGCGGCCCCCTGGTGTGAACGCGGGGGTGCGGGGCTCCCAGCGATGCCCCCTGGTGTAAACGCGAGGGCTGTGCCGCTCCCAGCGCAGCCTCTGGTGTGAACGCAAGGGGTACGGGAGCTCAGAGCGCCCCCCTAGTGTAAAAGCAATGGGTGCGCAGCTCTAAGTAGCGCAGGGTGCACGACTCCGAGCAAAAACAATTGAGATTTTTAATATATAAACCTAGGTTATATGTTGGGTTATTGGGTGGCTCTAAAAAAGAGTCCTTGTGTTTATTATGAGTTTCTTGCAGCTACATGTAATTGCGGATGCAGAGCTTTAGGTTATAGAGAAACACTCTGTTCCCTTCATCAGTGAAGTGTACTCCGTCACTCCTGTAGATGCCCTCCGTATAGAAACGTAGATTGTTGGTATATATGGAGCCCATTCTATGGTCTCTGAGGTAAATAGAAACAGCGTTATTGAAATTTTGAGGACAAAATTGATTGGACCACTTCCTTTTCTGTCTTTGGAATATGTTAGAGTATACAAAGGCAGTTTGGGGGAAAAGCAACATAAATTCTGCAAAGGCGTCCTTCATTAGCAATTGCAGACCTACCCCAGTCAATGTGCCTAGGTCATTGCCACCACAGTGTACAATCATGAGGTCAGGGGGTTGGAGATGCAAAAAATGTTTAACAACAGCCATCAATTGGTGCCACTTTAATCCTCTCTGTACAAGCCATTTAATGTCTACATTTTGCAAAGCTAGGTCTTTGTCAATACCTCTGTGTTCAGCATACCTTTTGCACCAGAATACATAGCTGTGCCCAACAATCCACACTGAAAGCATCTTGAAGTGATGACTGTAGGTAATGAAAAGATGTCTGTAGCTGAGGTAGTCAGTTGGTAGAATGAGAGATATCTAAAATGGTGGACAAGATTCTGTTTTAAAGAAAGTAGAGATTTGAGTGGCTGTTTAAGGACATTGTACATTCAAAAATAGGGGGCATTTTACTTTGTTTAAAAAGCAACTTTCTTATTGGTTAGTAAAATGTTTGAAAGGTACAGCAGAAAGGATACGGTCATGTTTTGCAAAGCCAACCACACCTGCTGTTTGCATTTGCAACATTGTGTGGTGAACTTGACAATATGGTGAACTTGTAAACTGTCAGTTAAGTTGAATGTTGCATGAGCTGTTGCTATGGAAACTGCCATTAAGCAGAAGGGGTGAAGAAGTCAGTTGAAAAGGGTTATTATCTATGACCAATGGAAATGTGTTTTATAATTTGAAAATCTCTGGGAAGCAATGTCATTTGTTGCTTATGTGTATTTGTATGGAAAAAGAGAGGGAAGCCTTGCCATTACTGGTTTCACCTTACAGAGTCTGGCGATTTATATTGACTGTGTGTAAAAGAAAATCCTGTCTGAGTGTGTGAGATTTTTCATTCAATAGATTTATTTGCAAGCTGAGTTATATATTTTTGAGGTTTATTTAAAAAAGATTTTACATTATTCTAAAACTGTGTTGTTTGAAATATATTATTAAATGTAGAGATGCATATTGGAATTAGTTTAATTGTACTTGATATTTGTTTAAAAACAGTCTGTACAGTAATATGTATATTTTTAAGTCGCTCAAAGGTATATCTGAATGATGCCTCATATTTTTAGATACTCGGTTGAAGGTGCAGTACAAATGTGTATTTTGAAAGATGTTCATATAAGGTGTAGTTTATTAGGCTTATTTTTTTCTTATCTCTACAAAGGTATAGTTTAATGAAACTGCATAATTACAGATAGTTTGGTAAAATGCAGCACAACTGTGCTGTTTGAAAGATGAGTATATAAGGTGTTAATAATTAAGTTTCTGTTATTAATTTGTACAGAAGGTAAAGTTAAATTATGCCACATGTTTTAAGATAGAATGGTGAAATAAGGAGTTAATTATGCTTCTTATTGTAGTCTGAGCAAAGGTGTAGTTGAATGATGCCACATAATTTTAGATACAATGGTGAAGATGTATAATAAAAGTGTGGTTTTAGAAATGCTCATAAAAGGTGTTGTAATTAGTCTTCTTTCTTAAGTCTGTTGAGAGGTAAAGTTTAATGATGTCGCATATTTCTAGATTTAGCTAAAAAGTAAACCACCACATATTACTTATCTATTTAACTAGATAGTATGTAATGACTCATGTATGTGTTCAGATTCTATTTAAAGTAGTTGTATGTATATTTACTGAATTATTGAGAGGTGCCTGACTGATTACAGGAGTTCAAAGGTAGTGAATTACCCAGGCACTAACTTATGCAGTTCTAAAATCTTTTAAGTGCTACCTTTATAGTTTAGTAATCTCTCTGTTACTAGTTAGGCACTCCTCCAATTACCCAGCCAGTCCCATGTCCTTATCCAATCACTCTGCCAAAACCCAAGCACTTATAAATTCATCATTCACCCTCCTTGCAGCACTATAAGTGTACTGTCGCTATCCATGTACTCATGCAATGGCCCAGGCACTAACACATGCAGTGCTACAATCACATGTGCACTATCCATACAGTCCTGTAACCAACTACCTAAACAGTTTACTAATCTCCCTGTTACTACCTATGCACTCCTCCAATTACTTAGCCAGTCCTATGTCCTTATCCAATCACTCTGCCAAAATCCAAGCATTGATAAATTCACCATGCACTCTCCTTGCAGCACTGTAAGTATCCTGTTGCTATTCATTAACTCATGCAATGACACAGGCACTAACACATGCAGTGCTGCAATCAAATGTGCACTATCCATGCAGTCCTTGAACCAACTGTTGGTTCACTCCTCCAATTACCCAGGTAGTATCCATGCAGTACAGCAATCACACTGTCACTCCCTGTCCACTCCAGCATTCCCCCAGCCACTACAATGTACAAATCCAATCATTCGTCAAAACACAAGCACTTATAAATTCACCATGTACTCTCCTTGCAGTACTCTAATCATGCAGTCAGTACCCATGTACTCATGCAATTACCCAAGCACTAAATTGTGCACTTTTACAATCCTGTGAGTGCTCCCTATAGTTTATCAATCTCCCTGTTACTAGCTATGCACTCCTACCATAACTCAGCAAGTACCATGTCCTTATCCAATCACTCTGCCACAATCCAATCATTCATAAGGTCACCATGCACTCTCCTTGCTGCACTTTAAGTGTTCTGTCGCTATCCATGTACTCTTGCAATGACCCAGGCACTAACACATGCAGTGCTACAATCACATGTGCACTATCCATGCAGTTCTGTATCCAACTATTGATTCACTCCTCCAATTACCCAGGTAGTACCCATGCAGTCCAGCAAACACACTATCACTCCCTGTGCACTCCGCCAATCTCCCAGCCACTACCATGTACTAATCCAATCACTCTGGCAAAACACAAGCAGTTAGAAATTCACCATGCACTTTCCTTGCAGGACTCTAATCATCCAGTCAGTACCCATGTACTCATGCAATTATCCAGGTACTAACTCATGCACTTCTACAATCCTTTAAGTGCTACCAATACAGTTTAGTAATCTCCCTGTTACTAGCTATCTACTCCTCCAATTACCCAGCCAGTCCCATGTCCTTATTCAATCACTCTGCTAAAACCCAAGCACTTATAAATTCACCATGCACTCTCCTTGCAGCACTCTAAGTATCCTGTCACTATCCATGTACTCATGAAATGACTCAGGCACTTACATATGCAGTGCTACAATCACAGTCCACTATTCATGCAGTCCTTTAACCAGCTACACACTACTGAATCACTCCTCCAATTACACAGGTAGTACCCATGAAGTCCAGCAATCACACTGTCACCCTCAATGCTCTCCTCCAATCACCGAGCCAGTTCCATGTACTAATCCAATCACTCCGTTAATACACAAGTACTTATAAATTCACCATGCACTCCCCTTGCAGTACTCTAATCATGCACTCAGTACCCATGTACTCATGCAATTACCCAGGCACTAACTCATGCGCTTCTACAATCCTTTGAGTGCTACCTATACAGTTTACTAATCACCCTGTTACTACTTATGCACTCCTCCAATTACTTAGCCAGTCCCATGTCCTTATCCAATTACTCTGCCACAATCCAAGCATTCGTAAATTCACCATGCACTCTCCTTGCAGCACTGTAAGTATCCTGTTGCTATCCATGTACTCATGCAATGACCCAGGCACTAAGACATGCAGTGCTACAATCACATGTGCACTATCCATGCAGTCCTGTAACCAACTATTGATTCACTCCTCCAATCACCCATCCAGCACCATGTACTTATCCAATAACTCCGCCAATACCCAAGCACTCATAAATTCACCATGCACTCTCTTTGCAGTACTCTAATCATCCAGTCAAACCCATGTACGCATGCAATGACTCAGGCACTAAATCGTGCACTGCTACAATCCTTCATGCACTACCCATGCAGACCTGTAACCACCAACACACTACTGATTCACTCCTCCAATTACCCAGGTAGTACCCATGCACTCGAGCAATCCCCCTGTCACTCCCAATGCACTCCCCCAATCACCCATCCAGCACCATCTACGTATCCAATCACTCCGCCAATACCCAAGCACTTATAAATTCACCATGCACTCTCTTTGCAGTACTCTAATCATCCAGTCACTATCCATGTACTTACATAATGACTCAGGCTCTAACTCATGCACTACTACAATCCTTCATGCACTAACCATGTAGACCTCTAACCACCCCCACGCTACTGATTCACTCCTCCAATTACCCAGGTAGTACCCATGCACTCTAGCAATCCCCCTGTCACTCCCAATGCACTCCTCCAATCACCCATCCAGCACCATCTACGTATCCAATCACTCCGCCAATACCCAAGCACTTATAAATTCACCATGCACTCTCTTTGCAGTACTCTAATCATCCAGTCACTATCCATGTACTTACATAATGACTCAGGCTCTAACTCATGCACTACTACAATCCTTCATGCACTAACCATGTAGACCTCTAACCACCTCCACACTACTGATTCACTCCTCCAATTACCCAGGTAGTACCCATGCACTCTAGCAATCCCCCTGTCACTCCCAATGCACTCCTCCAATCACCCATCCAGCACCATCTACTTATCCAATCACTCCGCCAAAACACAAGCAGTTAGAAATTTACCATGCACTCTCCTTGCAGTACTCTAATCATACAGTCAGTTCCCATGTACTCATGCAATTACCCAGGCACTAACTCATGCACTTCTACAATCCTTTGAGTGCTACCTAAACAGTTTACTAATCTCCCTGTTACTACCCATGCACTCCAGCAATCCCCCTGTCACTTCCCATGCACTCCTCCAATCACCCATCCAGCATCATGAACTTATCCAATCACTCCGTCAATATCCAAGCACTTATACATTCACCATGCACTCTCTTTGCAGTACTCTAATCATCCGGTCGCTACCCATGCACTCATGCAATGACTCAGGCACTAACTAGTGCACTGCTACAATCCTCTGTGCACTACCCATGAAGACCTCTAACCACCTCTCTAACCACCTTCACACTACTGATTCACTTCTCCAATTACACAGGTAGTACCCATGCACTCCAGCAATTCCCTGTCACTTTCCATGCACTCCTTCATTCACCCATCCAGCACCACGTACTTTTCCAATCACACCGCCAATACCCAAGCACCTAAAGATTCCCCATGCACTCTATTTGCAGTACTCTAATCATCCAGTCACTATCCATGTACTCATGTAATGACTCAGGCACTAACTTGTGCACTGCTACAATCCTCAATGCACTACCCATGCAGACCTCTAAGCACCTACACACTACTGATTCACTCCTCCAATTACCCAGATAATACCCGTGCACTCCAGCAATCCCCCTGTCACTCCCCATGCACCCCTCCAATCATCCATCCAGCACCATGTACTTATCGAATCACTCCGCCAATACCCAAGCACTTATAAATTCACCATGCACTCTCTTTGCAGTACCCTAATCATCCAGTCAGTACCTATGTACTCATGCAATTACGCAGGCACTAACTCATGCACTCCTACAATCCCTGTGTACTACCCATGCAGTCCTCTAACCAGCTTCACACTTCATTCACTCCTTCAATTCCCCTGGTAGTACCCATGCAGTCCAGCAATCCCCCTAACACTCCCTGTGCACTCCTCCAGTAACCCAGCCACTACGATACACTAATCCAAACACCCTGCCAATATCCAAGCACTTCTACAATCACCACGCATTCTCCTTCCAGTACTCTAATCATCCACTCAGTACTCATGCAATGACCCAGTCACTAACACATGCACTGCTACAATTCTCTATGCACTCACCATGCATCCACCCAAGTATTACTCATGCACTTGTCTAGTCACACAGGGACTACGCATGCACTTATGCAATGACCACATATTTTCTATGCAATCATACAATCAGCCAGGCATTACCCATACACTCGTCGAATCATGCAGGCACTACCCATGCACTCATGCAATCAGTCAGGCATTACCCATGCACTTGTCCAATCACACAGGCACTACCTATGTACTCATGGAATCACCCAGGCACTACCAATGCACTCATCTAATCACACAAGCACGAGTGATGCACTCATACTATCACTTATGCACTACCCATGCACTCTTTCAATCACTCAAGCTCTACATATGTACCCATGCACTCATGCAGGCAGTACCATACACTTACTGCTCTTTTTTAAACAGAATAGGTGGTTCTGAACAGAACCGTTTTTTTCTTCTTTTTTTTTCAATTTTATATAATCTTTTTGTGTTTTTAACTATTTTGTAATTTTTTGGGTGTTTTTTGACAGTCATTGCAGGAAAAAATGAAACCAAAAAAGAATTTACATTTGTGATTTCTAGCGGCAGAAACCACAGCATGAACAGACTGCTCGCCGAAACACACTATAGCATTGCACTTGATGCAAAGTTGTTTCAGATTAGCGAACTCTGGATGGATGTCAGGTCCACGGTTTACTCCAGAGGTGCTTGGTCCAGCAGCCTGGTAATCATGCTGCGCAGCTTCCTAGGCGCGACAATGTTGTTCGGGGGCCTGATGCCGAGGATGTAGTGTCTGGAGATGTTTCAGCATGCTGGACGTGCCACACAAATATTTTTTTTCGCTTCTACATGCGAGCACCCTCGGGCATAGGGTGCAGCTTACTTTTCTAGCATTTACCTTTTTCTCCCTGTCCGGAATTGTAAAGAAGGCCCAAACAATAGATTCTTTCTTCTTTTTTACTTCTTCATGAATCTCATCTTCTTCCTTTGTTACCAAGTTTACATCAGTTGAAGAAGCCATTTTTCAGATGAAACAACACCACATAAAGGTGCAAGGTAGCTAGAAAACACAACAGGTGTGTCTACTAGGAAGTAGATGAAGGAATGAAAAAAAGGGAGGGGGACCTTCACATTCTAGAAACAAAACCTTATAAACCAATAAGATGCTTTCTTTTCAAATCACGTGGGGTTCGCACACCGGGCGCACAACCAGCGTGTACCCGGAATGACTTCAGGAAAATATATTTAACAATAATATAACTTTATTCCAATTAGAAATATATGATTTTTCTATTTAGTTTAGATAATCTCTACCTTTAATACACATATTAAAGTTATATATATATATATATATATATATATATATATATACTTCTAAAAGATAAACATTTTACCTTCGGGCACGACTCTCGGAAAATATATTTATCAATAATATACCTTTATTGCAATTACAAATATGTGATTTTAATATTTAGTTTACATAATCTCTTCCTTTAATACACATATTAAAGCTATACTTTTAAAATATAAACATTTTATGGGAGTCGCGCATCCGGCGCGACATCATACGTAAGTGACATTACGCGGGGCCTGACACCGCACACCCGTCACATACCTAACGCGCATCCACCACGACTTTAGCAGTATGGCGGCTTTTATCCGCGCACCCACCAAGATAGGTACACGATCGGTATGCAACTCCAGTTTTTTATATATTTTCCAAAACAAAAACATTATATTATTTTTACAACAAATAAAAACCTATCTAAACATATTTTTTACATATAACACTTACAAAATATCACTTAAAAAAACCTTTGAAAATCACAGAAAAAAGAAAAGTTTCAGACACGTTATAGTTAGAAATTAGCATTTAAAAAACCTTTAAAATTCACTGAAAAAACCATAGGTGTTAGGCACGTTATAGTTAGAAATTAGCATTTAAAAAAACCTTTGAAATTCCCAGAAAAAAACATAGATTTCAGGCCCGTTATAGTTAGTTTGGCATTTTACTTGTACAAAACCAGAGAAATGTGTCTGTTATAGTTAGTAGAGATAACTAAAACTCGCACCCCCGCAATGCACCGCTGATGACGTCACATATTACATCACTCACAATATGGTCAGTGACATCACTGATGACATCTCAAATAACATCACTGCTGACATCACTGATGATGTCATCCACGTGATAATCTAAAGCACCTCCTCACGCCCTAATATAACCTTTGATACACCCACTCTAAAATAGAGACCATCATGTTCAAAATGAGACACAACAATAACACTTACTACATACTCACTCACAGATCTACACACACATCCACTCATTTACCGATACATTAACTCAAGAATGCAGTCACTGATCAATATAGTAGTATCATATGCACACGTACACCTATATATACACTCACACACCGCCACTCATCCATAGACTTCACACACCTACTCAGTCATGCAAAGAATCAATCACACCCATTTACTCACCTATACAGATCACCACACTTATTTATTCGAAGACTAACACATACTTACTTTCTTATACAATCACTCATACAACCAGACACTCAACCATACAGCCACTCTCACAATCACTCATTCTCACATATAGTCATTTATATACTTCAACACTCACATATACTGTCTTTCACCTATATAGTTACTCACATATATACCACTGAGACATCCATTCACTCACCAATGGACCCATACACACACTCACCCACCCATACAGCCATACACAGGTGCACTCTTGAATGTATACACCCAGTGGAGCACCCACTCACACATCTATGCACAGAGTCACACTTCCCGCCCACTCACACCGACACTCAGGCACCCACACAGATACTCAGACAACCAATCAGTAACCCATATACACACTCATATAGCTACTCACCTACCTAGGCAGCTGTTTATACACCAACTGGCAGACTGCTACAGACATTTACACAGTTTACTCACTAACTCGTGCATTCAGTAAGACACGCTAAATCACCCACTTATACAGTCAGTCACGCACCTGCTAAATCATCCATTCAGACACTCATACACCCACGTATTCTCTTATTACTATTATACTAGATGATTCGCCTCAATCAATTTTTTTATTGAATTTCTCCAAGTGCAAAGCAAAGTTACAATGTGCCAAATGTGGTTCCCATAATCCCCTAGCGATGACAATTACTAATCTACATTGGCATGTTTCATAAATTGTTCCGCTGTCATGTAGGCTTAGGGATAGCAGCAACAGGAATAAAAAAGAATCAAGAAAATCCAATCCACTCCACATTACATTCTGTCTGAGTGCAGTTGCATTAGTACTTTACAACATTACTATACTAATTAAACCCCCTAAAACCCCACTCCCACTCCTCCCCCCAAGCACGTCACTTCCAATCCAACACAGCAATCCGTATCATTTTAAGGTCCCTTCCATCGCTTCCAGCCCATTGCTGAGTTCGGTTACACGCCACCCCCATGTGTTCCTTATGTGACGTAATTGTAACGGTTGCAGCCCCGGTGGTGCTGAAAGTGAGCTCCCAAGCGTCCTGCGGCTAATTTGTCGATCTCCCCATCATCCCAGCTATCCGGTTCTGAGACTTAACAATCCCACAAAGCTCTCCCAGGCCCTGGCCGCTTCTAGTGCCTTATTACTATTCGTTCTCTTCGCCATTTGCAATCGTACTATTTCATCCCACTCTGCCCACTTAACGAAATCCTTCTTCCATCTAACTATGCAGGGCCCCATCTGTATCTTCCCAATGCTTCGTAATTTCCCTTTTCGCCAGCAACAAACTCATGTCGAGAAATTTACTGGTGAACTTGTTCTTGCCGTATGTGGGAACCAATGCAGCACGCACTGACCCAATGCTACCTCCAACTCCCTGTCCGTTATAGTAATCAATACCTCCAACACCTCTGCCCAATATGTAGTTATGTGTAGGCACCTCCAGAACATGTGAGGGAAGTCCGCTCCCTCCCCTCAGCAGTGCGTGCATTCATGCGAATCAGTGTCAAAGTAGGTCTTAATCTTCGCTGGGGTGAGAGAGGCCCTATGCAATATAGAGAAATGCATTAGTTGGAAGCGGGCGTTCCTAGTCCTCTTACATGCTCTCTCTACTACTTCTGCCCACGCTCTATCTGGTATCTCCGTCCCCACATCCGCTTCCCATTTGCACTTGAGAGCAGCTAGGGGAGCTAGCTTCTCCAGCATCAAACGCTTGTATAATCACGTAACCGCTTTAAATTTTCCTGCAGCAACCACCATATATTGGCAACCCAGGGAGACGGTAGGTTCAGTTAGGCCCTCTCTCCAGTGACTACGAATAGCGGCAATAAGCGCTGCTTGAAGCAAGAAATCCCCTCCCCGCCGATCGAATCTTTCCTGTAAATCTTGAAAAGGCAGCATCTGGCCATCATCATACAGGTCCCATATGGTGGTCAAACCATTTACGGCCCAATCTCCCAGAGCCCGCCAAGAACCTCCATGGGGCAATGCCTCACACTTGGATATTGGTATATCAGATGCCTACGGGACCACAATGTTCACCCGCTTTTGACTCCGTTTCCAACACTGTCTCGCTGTCTTAAGGTCTTATGGTAGGGTGCCAACCCGAACAGGGAGGTCCAGCACAATCCGCGATAGCAACTCCAATGTCAGGGCCCGTTCCCTCAACTCCTCTGGACCCCCAGTCCAGCCGCGATTTGTTGCATAAGCCACTGCAGCTGGGCAGCTATGTAATAAGTTTCAAAGTCAGGAACTGACGACCCTCCCTCCGATCGCGGTCAAAGCCACCCTCCGCCTACCGGATCCCCTCAGGAAACCTGTCACCATAGAGGTAAGCTGTTTAAAAATGTGCGCCGGAATCCAAATCGGCAGAGTCCCAAAATATTATAATAGCCTGGGAGGGCTACCATTTTAAGCAGTGCCACTCCCTCAGCCACCGATAGCGGAAGTGTCCCACAGAACTCAAAACTGCTCGCCAGGCCTCTCATTGCCCTGCCAATTTTGCCCTCCAACATGTCCATACGTGCAGGATATATCTTAACCTCTAAGTACGGAAGACATTTATATTCCCATTGCAATCCCGCTGTGTCTTGCAGTCCATCTTTGTCTCCTGCAGTGGGGAACAGCCACGATTTAGCTCAATTTACTCCAAAGCATGCAATAACGATTTTGCACCCAGAAGCGCCTGTCCAGTGTCCTCAAAGAACATGAGCAAGTCATCGGCATACAGGGCTATATGATAGTCTCGCCTATTTACCCACAGTCCCCGGTAATAGCACCCGACCTGGCTTCGCAGCTAGCGGTTCCATGGCCAGCACAAATAGGAGCGGGGAAAACGGGCAGCCCTGCCTCGTACTCCGACCCACATCCCACGCGTGAGAGATCGATCTGCCCATCCGAACACGAGCCAGGGAACAATTGTAAAGTAAAGCTGTCCAGCCTACAAACCCAGGTCCCAATCTGAACTGATGATTTGCCTCAATCAATGTCTCCATAATTCTAATGAATTGTCTTCATCTATCAATCTATTGCATATAACATGATGTATTATGCCTGAATACAGTGCTAGAGCATACACTGATGATCATAAATCAATCCAAATTCCAATCACTTTGAAGGTCGAAGTTAAGAATCTAACACATTATTAAAAAAGGTCTTATGGGGGGCAGGTTTCATCTTCTCAACATATTATAATTGGAATGTAGACTTGTCACAATTCATATAATGATGGCTGTATAAGTGGTGGCCACGGGCATTATCACCCGTTCATATACTACACCTCAAAACAGTGTTTTTACCAAAATCCAACTATATATGGAAAACATGGCGGCCGCTGGTTAGGGCGGTGCGCGCCTCTCTAACGTACCGCTACTAGCTCTTACCGATATGTTGTAGTTGCCGGCCGATTCCTGTGGGGGTGATCCCTGGATGGGAGGACTTGTTGCCGTTTTCGTTTCTGTCCCTTTTCTGGGCCCCCAAGCAGTGCGGTGAGATGGGCTGTTAACGGCCGGTTAAATCGGATGTTTCTCAGCCGGGTTGTTCCAGCGCGGCTGATATGTGTCAGCCCGTTTCCGCCCCCCGCCTCTCTCCTACGGTGGTTAGAAGCAGCCGTGAAGCTTCGGAGGAGCCGCAGGGCGGCGGCTCGTGGGCTTCTCAGGGCGGCTGCTCAGCGGAGAAGTGTGGAGGTAAAGGAGGGGAGAGGGCTGCCATACGGGAGGCTGTTCTTGGCAGAGCCCGCTTCCGGAACGAATTCTGACACGGATTCGACTTCGAATTACGACTTTGACCCCAACTGTGATAACACTGTAACCAGAAAGATCAAAGCACCGGATAATAGTGACCCAACACGAGGAGCTGTGAAGGTGGGTGAGTGCCTGACACATAGCGCCGGTCATAGTAGAACTCTGGGAAAGAGGGGGGTGGAAAAGGCAGAAGACGGGGTAAGGCCCCTGAGCATTTCACCTGGACTGATAAGCATGGTGGAAATAAGAATAAAGTAAACCACAGTGAGCCTGCAGGAGAATGCAAGGGGGGAGACGGAATACCCAGGCTTGACCCTTTGGCAGAAGGAGAGCCCCACCTAGTCACCTCAGGGTCTATTCAAGGGGCCATAGCACGAGAGGGGTCTGTATGCCCCAATTCCAACACAAGTCTCACAACGCATTCGGGGGGAAAAGGGAAACCCAAGGCTCGGCGAAAGACCACAGCCCGGATAACACCATCGTTAAAATCATATTTCAAAGTCTTACCCCAGGTACTTGATATTGTGCAATCCCTAGAGGGGGAAAAACATACTAAGACCCAGAATATGTCTACCCCCAACGTCTCTAATGCTCCCACCCCCCAGGGTCTTTTTTCTTCTAGTCCCGAGGGCACAATGGAGGGAGATATGTCCGTGCAGCAGAAATCCCTGAGAAGCATGATCTGATGCTGGTGGAGGCTGCAGTGGAGAGCGGCGAGATCGGTGAGATCAGTGACCCAATACCTGGGGGCAGTAGGGGAGTGGGCTCCCTTGAAGCACTACTGTCAACAATGAGGAGCGAGATCAAATGTGGTTTTGCGGAATCCAAGCAAAATCAGAATGAGATTAGGGCTGTCTGTGAGACCCTCGAAAAAAAAGTGTACGGTCTCTTTGAGAGAACGGAGAGTCTGGAAGGCGCAGTGGGGGAGATAAAAGCTAAGTTGGAGTACGCAGAGGTCAAGATTCAGACATTGCGTAGAGAAGGGGATGCTACGAAAGACAGGGTTGAATCCCTGAAAAATTACTCAGGAAGAAATAACCTGAGACTCCTAAAGATCCCTGAAGGGAAGGAGGGTGGCGCAATTAAGGAGTATGTAGTCTCCCTATTAAAGAACGCCCTCAACTTGGATGAGACTGCTGCCGAGTTGGAGAAAGACATTCAGAGAATACATCGGGATCCTTTTCGTCTGAACTCAGGGAGAGTGAAGCCCAGGAAAATCTTGGTGAACTTCCTCACCTACTCCCTTAAATAAAAGATCTTGAACCTTGCCCTCAAGGCTAACTCACTGAAAGCCCCGGATTTCTCTTTTGAAGTTCGCTCCGACCTGTCAAAAACCACGCTAGACAGACAGTGGGAGCTCGATCAGAGAATGGACAAGTTCAGGGCTCTGGGGGCAACAGTGCAGATGCTTTTTTGAGGGTAATGTTCAATAACAAAATGCACAACATTCGCTTGCCACTGGATGCTGACGAGCTCCTAGCTACCATTAGCAACTACGCACAGGGGGTCATTTAGATCACTTTCTGAGCTAGCCCAACCCTTTACATGGCTACCCCATTATTTTTCCCGTTTACCATTCCCGTCCTAAACAATGTACTGATAGTAAGCGAGTAAAAGGCATAACGACCTTAGTATCAATCAACATCAATGGAGTAATATATCTAAATATCTATCTAAAGATAAGGCAAAAATACCTTGAAAACAGAAATAAAATATAGCGAACAGAAAGCTCTGGAAAAAAAATACATGTAAACAAAAAATTAGAACAGGGAATGAGAAAGCGGGATTAAGGAATTAAGGAACAGGATAAAAAAAAACATACAGAAGAAAGCATAAAAAAAAAAATATATATACTACAAAAATATAAAAAAGGGGGGGAACACCTACCTTTAAATATACACTTTTTAAATTTCTTTTTTACACAACACGGGGGGCTCTCCTCTTACCTACATGCCTTCTGGGGTGAATACACGCTTTCTGTGTGAATTTATAGCATTACAACGTAATTGCTATGGCCGGAAAAAAAGTTCTTACCTAGGTCAGGGTTAAGTTAGAGATGCAATCTGGCAATTCATCTGGCCAGACTAAGTATGGGGGGGTTTTCCAGTTTTCCAGGGTGGGGGGAGGGAGGGGGGGGGGGTAAAGCACTAAAAAGTCCTCATAAGCCGGTTCTCTTTTCCTTTTTTTGCTCAGATATTAACATCCACCTTAACCACCACAAGAATTATACTACCCAGGTCAAGAGCGGTCATTATTGGTTGCCCACAGGTTTGAGGAGCAGACGAGTGGGAATGGGCCTGATAAACAAATGATGGGGTTACGGGTTTTATCCTGGAATGTCAATGGCCTGCGTCTGAGGGGTAGGAGACACAACATTTTCCAATACCTGAGAGACTCCCCTGCGCAGGTCATTGTCATCCAGGAGACTCACTTATTAAAACAAGAGGTCAATGAATTGATGAAAAAACAGAAATGGGTGGACAAATTTCTCTGTGCGGATCACAATGCCAATATCCGTGGGTTCCTTATTGTTTTTAAGAAACAGGCCAAGGCCCAAATCACAGACTATAAGGAGGACCCAGTGGCAGATGGCTACTAGCTAATGTCCAGTTAGATGGGATGACCCTTCCTATCTTAATATAATTCAGAGCCACCTGATTACTTCTCATGCCCCTGTGATATGGATGGGAGATTTTAACTTAGTTTTAAACCCCAAATTGGATAAATCGCCTAATTCTAGAGCACAGACCCATGTTAAATCTAGGTCAACCCTTACAGCATGCATGACAAACTTGGGGTTAGCGGACCTTTGGGGAGAGAGAGCGGGCACCAAGTTGGGGGTGTCTTTTCACAACCTTAAATATAAGCACAAACCCCGAATCGACTATGCCCTCTTCAGCTATAGTCTTAAGGATGCCCTGAAGGAGTTGATCTACCTCCCCTCCCATTTGTCCGACCACTCGGCTATTCTCTTCTCACTAACACTGGGTCAGCAAACCAAACACTCCTCCTGGTCCTTTGATCGGACCATTCTGCTTGAGGAAGAAGAGACGGACTTTCTTTTACGAGAATCTACCTCTTTCCTAGAATGCAATCTAAACTCGGCCTTCTTGGCTATCGTGTGGGATGCACTTAAGGCATACTTGAGAGGCTGCATTACCAATCGAGCCTCATATAGAAGGAAGCAATACAGAGAAGAGATATTAAGCATAGAGCGAGAGCTGTCACTCCTAGATCTGAAACTAGGCTCTGGTATAACATCCCTTGTAGATCAAGAGAGAAGGAAGGAGCTAAAAGTAAAGCTGGATACTACACTACAAAGTAGGGTGGCAAAGAGGTGGGAGGCCAGAAGCTCTCACACTTCGAGTATGGAGAGGCCGCAGGAAAAATTCTAGCCTGGAAATCCAAATCAGATCAGGCCAAAAAGTATATCAGGGAAGTGAGAGGGGATGGGGAACTCACGCCTAAGACCTCAATTACAGATATAGGAAAAGCCTTCCAGGACTTCTTTCAAAAAATTTACAAAGATGAGACTATAGTTGACCCAATGGTCAGGGATGCGTGGTTAGAGAAGGTCAGTCTTCCTACGCTTTCCTTGGAACAGGCTAACCGTCTGGACAAGGAAATAACAGAGACAGAAGTCAACAAAGTCATTAAAAAACTGAAGCGCGGGAAGGCCGCTGGGCCAGATGGCATCCCAGGTGAGCTCTACTGTGCTCTGAGCCTTGCCATCGCCCCAACTTTGACGAGCCTTTTCAATGACATCCTAATAAATGGGGCAGTACCACCCAAGTCGTGGGGCGAGGCAGACATTGCTCTGATCTTAAAACCTGATAAGGACCCGGCCGATTGTGGGTCCTATCGGCCGATTTCGCTCCTAAACAACGACTATAAGATCTTTGCCGCAATTTTGTCGGCACGGCTTGGGAGCGAGATCGGCTCGATTATCCACCAAGATCAAAAGGGATTCATACGGGGGTGCCAGTTAGCAGATCTAACTCACGACCTAGTAGGTGCGATTGATATTGCTTCAACCTTCGCCCTTCCCCTGGCCATTATGACCCTCGATGCTACTAAAGCATTCGATAGGGTCAATTAGCGCTATCTGGCTGCAGTAATGAGGAAGTTCCATCTCGGGGCCAATTTCTGTCATGCAATCAATCTTCTATACAGAGATCCCAGGGCTAGTCTCTTGGTCAATGGTACCGGCACTGAGCCCTTTCAAATTATGAGGGGCACTAGACAGGGCTGTCTGCTCTCTCCCCTCTTATTTAATATTTATGTTGAACCCTTCGTCCAGACTCTGAGAGATGATCGCAGTATCCCGTCTTTTAAATTCTGTGATTGGGAGAAGAAAGTTGGACTTTATGCCGACGATATCCTCATCTACACCACAGACCCTGCCCAGGCTTTCCCGTTGGTTGTAAGCAAGGCGGAGGATTTCGGGCGGGTCTCCGGGTACAAAATCAATGCGGGGAAAACTGAGCTTATGACCTGGAACATTGATAACTTACATCTTCCAGTGACTCCCTCAATTCGGTACCTGGGTGTTAGAATCACCCACGACATCGGTACGCTGGCTCAGACCAATCTAGACCGGGTCCTCCGTGAGTCTAAGGCACAGTTGAGAGCATGGTCTTTTCTCCCTCTGACTGTGTATGGGAAAACAAACTTAGTAAAAATGTCCATTCTCCCTAAATTTACGTTCATCTTTAATTCCATTCCACTGGCATTTGATTCTAAACAGCTTCATAAATGCCAGCAGGAAATTAACTCCTTTATTTAGAGCTACAAAACAGTAAGGTTGGCTTGGAAAAAATTAAGGAGGAAGAGGGAGAAGGGAGGGCTTGCATTGCCAGACCTAGAATACTACGCCTGGGCATTTCAACTGTCCCACTCCAGGATGCTGCTGAAGACCCCTGAAGACAATTCAAATGGGAAAATGTTTAGGGCCATGCTGACTGGGGCTAACCTTCCACTTGACGATTTTTGTTTAAGTTTGGACACCAGAGATTTTTTAAAAAGGTGAGACTAAAGATTCTACAATCATTGGCGAGGGAATGGGTTCAAATTAAAGCCAGAATTGGGTTGGCATACTTTTCCAACCTCGCCGCAATCTGGGTTTCCCCAGGGCTCCCCCCCTGTCTACAAGATAGTCTTGCAGTCCCCCTACTAGAGGCAGGGGTTTTAAGATGGGGAGAGTTGATGGCAGGAGGTTCTTTGGTAGAATGGGAGGCATTTTTTATCACTATCAGCATTTGTTTGATCACAATTAAGAGCACTTAAGTTATTAAGGCATCTATAGTGAATGCATTTGTGCACGGGTTCCTCTGTGTATGTATCTCTTTTAATTGAAACTTGATGATGCTTTTTTCTATGTCTATGATGATGACATGTATAAACGTTTTTTGCATAATGGCGCTCATCAGATTGAGGAAGGCGGCTGTGACAGCCGAAACGCGTCTCTCTGTGTTGCAATATTCATAATACTTGTAAAGTCGCATTTTTTAACAACTATGGTACTTATGTATGCATTTATTAATATGCAACATTTATGTACTAACTTGACTATCTTAGGATAAAATTTGACAATTTTATTCTATTTTATCATATACCGTTTAAAAAATCAATGGAGATGTATGATTTTAAATTCACTATTACAGTGTACTGTGTGGGCTTCAGCATTTACGCAGGCAAATAATACAATCAAGAACTCCCCGAAAAATAGATTTATTTAGGATAATATAAAAGACAATGTTTTTACTATTTTAAGCATTACATGTCTAAGCATAAGAAGTGCTGCTAGTATATTTTCTATGTTTATGGTATCACATGGTAGAGGTGAAAGCATCACTAAAAAACGGCATAAAAATAGTAAGTGGACTGCGTTTCCGCCAGTGATCAAGGATACTCTGTTATCTGAAACGCGTCTGACGAGGCTAAAATAAATGAAGACCTGCCAAACCACGCAAACTGGTGTCCGTTTCCATTCCTCTGAAGCATCGTAGGCTTGTGTGCAAGAGACGCTTTGTGGAAAATACTTTTTGGATATATATATATATATATATATATATATATATATATATATATATATATATATATATATATATATATATATTCACTGAAAAAAACATAGGTTTCAGACATGTTATAGTTAGGAATTAGCATTTAAAAAACCTTTGAAATTCACTGAAAAAAAACATAGGTTTCAGGGGTGTTATAGTTAGCTGGATGTTTCACTCATACAAAACCATTGAAATGTATCGATATAGTTAGTTGTACGAACTGTAACTCTCGCGCCCGCAATCCACTGATGATGATGTCACATATTACATCATTCATGACATGGTCAGTGACATCACTGATGACATCTCAAATGACATCACTGATGACATCATCCAGTGAATGTGGTTTGGTTCGTTATTTAAATATGTATTATATATATACAATCTGTATTGAAGAATGAGTAGATATATAAATATCTGGATACAGGATTTAGTAGCAGTGTAATTGAATATTTACTTGAGTAATTTATAGTGTCTCACTAAATATATTGGGTAGTGACTAAATGTGTGAATATCTGTATCACTTTGTCAGTTGTGGTGTAAACTGCTGCACCAGTTGGTTACTAGCTACGTGAAAGTCTATATTTGTTATTGACTAGTTAACTGACTATTTATATGGGAGAGTGAATGTGTGTGTGGTTCGGTGGGAGATCTGTGGCTGGAGTATTTAATTCAGTATCTATATGACATTAAGACTACGTGTTATAATAGTTGTTTAAATGAATGAATATCTTTATGGGTGTGGTAATGAGCAAATATATTCCTCAAATGTACATGTCCAACAAAGTAGAAAAATAAAAGGCAGTGTATGTGACACTTTTTGCATATAAATAAGTGTACATAAAACTCATTGGTTGCATGAGTGAATGTATAGATAATTGTATACTTGTAATAATGATTTCATAACACACTAAGTATGAGTTACTATTTACATGAATAAATGAAGTGCTATTTGCATAAGTGTGTAGCTGAGTACATATGAATAGGATACATTGTTTGCAAAAGTGAGTAGGATAACTGCATGACTAAATAGGATGTGTTCTGGTGTGTAATGTCAATATAAGTGTATAAGTATATTTGTTAGTGTTCCATTGATCATTCACAACATGCATGACTGAATCTATAGGTAAGTAATTAGATGTGTGTGTAGATCTAGGAATCACTGAGTAGGTTTTTAGATACTTGTATTACTGTGTCAATGGGTTCAAATATAGTACTCTGTATTTTACAGTGAGTGATGAAAGATTATAGTAGTGTATGATGAGGTGTATTTGATTGTCACGTGGATGATGTCATCAGTGATGTCATTTGAGATGGCATCAGTGATGTCACTGACCATGTCATGAATGATGTAATATGTGACATCATCACCAGTGGATTGCGGGCGCGAGAGTTACAGTTAGTACAACTAACTATGACAAAGAATTTCAATGGTTTTGTATGAGTGAAACGTCCAGCTAACTATAACACCCCTGAAACCTATGGTTTTTTCAGTGAATTTCTATGGTTTTTTAAATCAAAATCCTTAACTATAACAAGCCTCAAACCTATGGTTTTTTCAGTGAATTTCAAAGGTTTTTTAAATGCTAATTCCTAACTATAACATGTCTGAAACCTATGGTTTTTTCAATGAATTTCTAAGGTTTTTTTTTAAATGATAAGTTTTAAATATATTTCTTGTTCTATTTTTTTTATATTCTTTAAGTACACTTTTTTAATCTACTTATTTTTAGATAATTTAACAAAATTACACATATTTTTTTTAAATATTTAAAAAAATATATATATTAATTTTTTTAATTATTTTATATTCTTTTAAATATAATTATAATTTTCTTTTTTTGATTGACAGTCGCAAACCCAAAGCGCACCCTTCTCGTTCACTGTGTGGAACATATCCGCCATTTTAGGATTTAAGTGTAGGGTCCGCGTAGAGTGTGCGACGAGTACGTCTTATCGAACGTGAATGCTATGCGACTGGTACACGACTCATGGCGCATACGCGAGATGTACGTATTACTTGACATGGCGGTAACGTTTGACGTCATATGCGAGGGACACGATAGGTGCGGGACTCCCCTGGAATTTTTTAATGTTTAAAAACCTATATATTTATTATACATATTAAGACAAGATATTATCTGAGCTAATTATAAAAATTATATTCTTTCACTTTCAATAAAGTTACATTTCTTTTAAATGCAATTTCGCGAAGTCGCTCTCGGTGCGAGTTAGGTGCCACCTGCGTGTGCGTACCAATGCGCAGACACCATGTGACCAGAAAAAAAGAGATTTGATTGGTTCATTACACTTCCTATTGTAAGTATTGAAATACCCCACCCATTTCAATCACTCTTGTTAGACCTTTCTGAGGAGAAGACATCTACTAGCAAGATCTGCTCTTTCTCAATTTTGCACACCTGTTTCTCAGCAAAGTTGGAGAAATAGCTACTAATGGAGCATCTTCTAATTCAGAATACTCGGGAAATGAAGAATTTGTGCCTGAACCTCCCCCTTCAGAGAACTATACATCAATTGTCTGGAACTTTTTTACTTTTCCTCCGATGCAGAAGAAGGTTAACAGGGTTCACAACTTAAATTCAGCTTTCCATCTACACTACGGACAGCATTCAATCTAGCCTTGATTTATATAAGGCAGAGACAATTTTGGTAAATGATGCGACAAAAATATTCCTCAATGACTGTACTGAGTACTGCCTTCAAATGTACACTACGATCAACAGAGTTCACCACTTGATACCAGTTCATAAGTCTTGTATGCAACAGTCAATGTATAGAGTACATTACAGCTAATGCAGTGCAACCTAAGATCTACATTACGAACAGCAGGGTTCACAACTTGAATTCAGCTTTTCATCTACAGTAAGGACAGCATTCAAGTTATCCTTGATATATGTAACGCAGAGACAATTTTGTTGAAGGATGCCACAAAAACATTCCTCAATGATTGTACTGAGTACTGTTTTCAAATGTACACTATGATCAACAGAGTTTACGACTTGATATCAGTGGCGCATTAGCACTACAGACAACATTGAATTTAGTCTTGATTTCTTTAAGGCAGAGACAATTGTACTGTGTCCTCAGATTCTGTTAACTGTGACAAAATAGCATTCATCGATGTTTGTGTCGACTACTGCCTTCGATCTACACTGCGGACAACAGGGTTCACAACTTGAAGTCAACTTTGCATGTATACTACGGACAGTAGGGAATTCAACCTTGATTTATTTAATGCAGAGACAATTGTACTGTATGTGTTCTGATTTTGTTAAAACAAGTGACAAAAATCATTTGTCGATATTTCTGCCTTTGATCTACAGTACGGACAGCAGGGTTCACATTTTGAATTCAGCTTTCAATCTATACTACGAACAGCATGAAATTTAACCTTGTGTTTTTTTTAAGGTAGAGTTAATTGTACTTTATGTCCTCAGATTTTGTTAAAAGATACGACATAAAGAATTTCTTGATGTCAGTGATAACTACTACCTTTGATCTACATTGTGAGGGCTCACCATTCAGGTAGAAAGACGATTGTACGTGACGCATTCCAGTAGACAAGAGATATTATACCACTGCGACCCCCCCCGAGACTCGAATCATCGCAGGGTTCGCACACGCTGAGTTCTTTCATTACCACTAACTCACTGCACCACAAGTCATTTCTCCGTAGCCTTATTTATTTATTTTTTTATCTTTTTATTTCAGGGATAACAGTTCCCCTCTAATGACAGTTTTATAGGCTTCCCACAGGGAACATTTCGAGTCAACCGTGCCAACATTTTTGTGAAAATAACTATCGGAAATCCGCACAATCTCCTTTTTAACTGCGGGGTCCTGCAAGCGCCAATCGCTAATAGGTGCAACTCTAGCCACTTTGTGCCCGCCAAGGTCCAAACCGACCCAGACCGGCGAATGATCTGAGACCCCCCCGCCAAATGACGGACCTCACGGATCCAAGCTGCCTGAGCCGCCGGCACCAGTACATAGTCTATCCTGGAGAGGGACTTGTGCGCTGCTGAAATGTGTGTATATTGGAGCTCCCCGGGGTTTTTAAGCCTCCACCCATCAATCAGACCAGTAGTCTCAACAAAGTCAGACAACCATCTCCGGGACGGCAACAGAGCCCGGGCTGGGTGCCTATCAACTTCACCATTCATAACTGCATTGAAATCACCACCAACCATCAACAGTCCTACAGACAATGTCAAGAAGATCCTGCAGAGATCCCGGAAAGTGCCGGTCTGAAGAGCCGGTGGGACATAAACAGACAAAAAGGTAACAGTCCTCCCTTCCCAAAGCCCCGATACCCCAGCATACCTACCCCTGTTATCGGTCCAGGTGGCCTGAACGGCTAGTGGAAACAAGTTCTTGATCAAGATCCCAACCCCTCTAGACCCAGCAGTAAAACCTGAATGAACGATCAGTTTATTATATCCCCCTTTGTGAAGTGCCATACAACGCTTTCCCATGAGATGAGTCTCCTGCAGTAACACCACATTTGGGGAGTGCCTACGGATCAACTGGCTGACCATACCTCTCTTGATCTTGTCCCCAAGCCCATTTACATTCCAGCTCAGTGCGGGGATCCCAATCACCCTTTTAACGGAGGACATTATAATGACGTGACATTACAAAATCGACTGACAGCACCCAGTGTATAATAAAACAACATACAATAAAACAATAATAGACCCAAACAGCCCCCTCTAACCCCCCTCCCTGCACCCCTGCCTACAGCTTCGCTCATCCCCAACTAGCAGTGTGCCTGTCACCCCCAGCTAATCTACAAAAATCTAAAAGTAGAAAACAGAGGAGGGCCAATTAGCCCGCCCCCCCACCCCACCCATCTCTATGTGGATAATCCCGCATCATAAAGCTTCTCAACAACAATGCAGACTCAGACCTGCGGGAAACCATATCACTAGCCCCCACCAAACCGTCCCTGGAGCAACTGACTACAGCCCCCTGCCAACATCACATTAAGCCAAGTCATTGTTCGTCTGTTTCCCCCAGGTCACGGGGCTACTGGTCCGGCCGCTGAACACTGTCCAACCAGTCCCCGGCAACATCGGGATTATCAAAGAACCAGGCTTTTCTGTCAAGTTCCACTCGAAGGCGGGCGGGGAACATCATAGCGTACCTCATACCTTTGTCTCTCAGTTTCTTTTTGATCGACAAGAACCTCTGCCTCCGCTTCTGCACCGCCTGAGTAAAGTCCGGAAAAAACAAGAGTGTCGCATTCTCAAATTCCAGAGGGTCAGCAGCACGAGCCGCCTGCAGGATAGCGTCCCGGTCACGAAAGTTAAGGACTCGAGCAATGATCGGTCTAGGATTGGCACCAACACGTGGCCTGCCACCTGGGACCCTATGGGCGCGCTCCACCGTGAACAACTTACTGAGGCCCTTAGGCTTGAGGTGATTCAGGATGAGATTCTCGACAAACAAGTCCGTTGCCTGCCCCTCCGACTTCTCCGGAACTCCCAGGATGCGGACATTATTGCGCCGAGGCCGCCCTTCATATTCATCCAGCCGGCGATCAGTGGACTCCCTATAGGACCTAAGATCACGCACCTCCTGCTGCAGCTGGATGACATCATCAATCAGGCTCGTTGTCTTCACTTCCAGCGATTTAACCTTCTCATTAGCTTTCGAAAGGTCTTCCCTGATCAGCCCCATTTCTATCGAGACGGTGTCCAGCTTAGTGTCCAGAGTCTCCATTTTCTGGCCCAGAGACGTCCAAACCCCCGTGATGGCCGCCATAAGGTCCTTTAATGTCAGTTCCTCCCCAGCGGGGTTGTCGTCCGAGCAACCTCCCGGGCCCTTCTTTGATTCAAGTGGAGACCCCTTAGGGAGGGTATATCTGTCCAACTTGTTACACTGCACCTGCCTCCCTCCCCTGGTGGTCTTAGGCTGCTGTTTCTCCGACTCTGTCCTCGTCGCCATTCTGCCTCCTCCCGGTATGCCCGCCGCCGCGCTCCGAGGTGAGGAATAGGTAGCACTCTGTGGCAGGTGAAACCCAGCCGGGAATCCAGCACCCCTTCGCCCCCACACAGGCGGATATTATCCGGGGATCCTGACCCGGTCGCTCAGGAGCTGCGACGCTTAGGCCCAATATCGTCTTAGTTCAGAACATAGTGTCTTGCGCCTCCAGTCCAGCAATTGGACGCCAGTCCGGGGCCAAAACCAATTTCCCCGCCGGCCGGCGGCCAGAAGGAAACAGGCCCACCAGGGGGCACAGGCCGCCCGGGAAAAGAAGCTGCGCGCCCTCGGGGTTTCACCTCGTGTTCCAGGGCCCAGCACGATACTCCGGGGCCCCCAGGGGACGAGGCTCACCACATCAGTAGATGCCGCACTCCGTGTGTCTCGCTGCACACCCGCAACGACTGGTCGTCCCCAGCCCCGCCAAATCGATAAAAAAGCGGGTCACCGAAATATGGGCTTTGGTGTGGGCCTCTCCGTGGGCTCCTCAAACCGGGTCACTACCAGGCGCCGTGCCCCAGTAAAGCAGTTCAAATGCGGGCCAGCAACCACCTGCAAGCCGGTCCCCGGGGCTGAAAACAAGGGATCCGGGAATATTCCGGAGAAATTCAGGCACCCCCCGAGGTCCAGGGGGGGCAGGGCAGCCAGCAATATACCTGGGGCCAAAGCAGCCCGCGACCCCGGCAGCGTCCAGCTAGGCCGACTGGATCCAAACCGGCGGCCGATGTTGTTGAATTTGAGGCCGGGGACCGTCAGCACTCGAGGCCCCAGTTTCCAGCTGCCCCAGGCCGCAGACTTGGGAGCGATGCAGCGCGGTCGCCGGGGCTCCAAAAATGTCCCAAAACGTCTCCTCAGGCTCTGCTTCGGGTCCCCCACCCAAGGAACGGGTCGGGGGACAGGATAAATTCAGGATGGCGAGTCGGGTGAGTGAGGTCGGCCGGAGCCGATCTTCAAGCGGCCATCTTGGTCGCTGGCTCGGCTCCTCCCCTTATTATGGCAGAATTCAATAGGCCAAAAACATTGCTCCGAGTTCGGCCCCTCTGCACTACGCATTATCACAGGATAAGTACAAGCTCAGCGCCAAATAAACTACTACCGCAGTGCACTATAAATCATCGCAAAAAAGAGTGAACAGTTTTATGTCACAGTGAGACATACTGTCCCTTTTAAATTGAATTTATGCAACATTCAATCGAGAAAACACATTAGTCCAATTACTGTAACCCCCGACCACGCATCATCGCAGGATACGTACACGCTAAGCGCCAAAGATACTAGTAACTCAGTGCACCAAAAATCATTATCACGTTGCCTTACTAAGGCAGAATTTACAAGAGAAAAAAAACATTAGTATCAGTACGGCCTGCCCGGACCGCGCATCATCGCAGGCTCAATAGAACCTTATTGTTTCAGATACCACTAACTCAGTGCAAACCAAACTAACTATAACACCTATCAAATCCTACACAATATCTCTTTAGTATGCTTCCTTCAAAAAGAAATGCGTTACTTACCTGTAACTGCAGTTATCCAGTATTAGTGTCTTTCATAGATTCACATGCCTGAATCATTCCCCGTCGTCGAGACGGGAGCCTCCGGTATATAAAAAGTAATGTCCTAAAGACATACATAGAAAAGAATAGGCCCAAAGGTCTCACCTTAGTAGCCTATCCACGTCCTTTTGTAGGAAGGACCAAACAGAGCAGGCCCCAAGGGTCCCACCTTGGTGGCCTATCTGTGTCCTTTTGTAAAAAGGACCAAATAAAGTACAACAGCCAATCAGTTACCACCTCCTTCTAGAACCTTCCTGCCAGGAGCCCAAGTCTCTGAGATTTTCGTACGCACCAAGCTAGTTAGGCGTAAACTCATTAGAGAGAAAGGTGAGCCCAGCCAGGGGAGGCGGGAGGGTGCATGTGAATCTATGAAAGACACTAATACTGGATAACTGCAGTTACAGGTAAGTAACGCATTTCTTATCCAGTATTTGGGTGTCTTTCATAGATTCACATGCCTGAATCAGAGTAGCGAGCAATACATTATGCACATTCTGTATGAAGATCAGGTATGAGTATGTAGATAATACATATCACATGACTACAAATCACAAAATGCAATGGCATATAAATACAGTAAGAGAATGTGCATACCCGTAAAGGATGGAGGGATGTAGTAGGGCTCACCTCACTGGAATAGATGGCGAAGCACTGCTCGGCCCACTGCTGCATCCTTCATCAGCTCAGTATCCAGGCAGTAGTGCCTGGTGAAGGTGTGCGGGGACTTCCATGTCGCCGCTCTGCAGATGTCCAATATCGGCACTCCAGCGAACAGCGCCGCAGACGTGGACATGGCTCTAGTCGAATGAGCTTTGACTCGTGAGTCTAAAGGCCGTCCGGCCTTGTCGTGACAAAAGGTGATCGCAGAAGAGATCCATCTTGAGATGCTCTGCTTTGTCAGGGGCATGCCCAGTCTTGGTCTACTAAAGGCAATGAAGAGCTGGGATGACTTTCGAAAGTGTCGTGTCTTATCGATGTAGAATTTAAGACATCTCTTTAGATCTAGAGAATGTAGAGTTCTTTCAGCTGCCGTGGTAGGATTCGGAAAGAACGATCTAAGCACCACTGGTTCATTAAGATGGAAGTCCGAAGGGACTTTTGGAATGAAGCGAGGGTTAGTCCTCAGAATGACTCTGTCCTCTCTGAATTGAAGAAAAGGATCCTGGATGGATAGAGCCTGCAATTCACTGACCCTCCTGGCAGAGGTTAGTGCCAGGAGGAGGGCCGTTTTCCAAGAGAGGAACTTGATCTCAGCCTTATGGATGGGTTCGAAGGGATGCTTCATTAGTTGATGAAGAACCACATTGAGGTGCCACGATGGAGGAATAGGCCGTGGTCGTGGAAAGGACCTGAATAGACCTTTTAGGAATTGTTTGATGAGCCTGTCCGCCCACAAAGATGGGCCTGTAGCCTTTCTTGTGAACCTTGAAATCGCCGCTAGATGCACTTTGATGGATGTATGCGCAAGGCCTGACTGCGCAAGGTGTAACAGGTATGGTAGCAGCTGCTGTGGAGTGGCATGGAAGGGGTGCAAGCCTTGATCCACACACCAGGAACAGAATCGCTTCCATTTTAGTGAGTGGGTTTTGTTAGTGCTGACCGCTCTAGCGTTCGCAAGGACATCTCTGCAATCCTGCGGGTTGTTCAGATGGCTGAATTTGCGGTATTCAGGAGCCAGGCTGATAACTTCAGAGAGCTCAGGTTCAGGTGGAGAACCTGCCCTTGAGACATCATGATCAGGGCCGGAAACTGCTGCAGGCGAAGAGGGGGTCGGGCAGAGAGGCGAGGAAGCTCCGTGAACCAGTGCTGCCTCGGCCAGGACGGAGCAATGAGGATCAGAGTGCAGGGTTCCGATTTCATCTTCCTGAGAACCCTGGGTATCAGTGGGAATGGCGGAAAGGCGTACGCAAAGACGTTGCGCCATGCGATGGAAAATGCATTCCCGAGGGTTCCTGAGTGGTGATGCCTGCTTGCGAAGCTTGAGCATTTGGCGTTCTCTCTGGTGGCAAAGAGGTCTATGTTCGGGGTGCCCCACTCCTGGAAGATATGGTCCAGCACCTCCCTGTCCAGTTCCCATTCGTGGGAAGGAGACTTCTCCCTGCTCAGTGCGTCCGCCAAGACATTGTCCTTGCCCGGGACGTACTCCGCTTTTAACACTATGCCATGTGTCAGAAGCCAGTACCAGATTCTTTGCGATTCTCGAGATAACGAGATGGAACGCGTCCCCCCCCTGTTTGTTCAGGTAGTGCATCGTCGTGGTGTTGTCCGTCCTGACGAGCACTGGGGAGTGACGAATGCGTGGAAGAAACGCCTGTAGAGCCAGGAAAACCACCCGTAACTCCAACAGATTGATATGGAGCCTGGTTTCCTGTGTTGTCCATTTGCCGTTGATCTGGAGGTCCTGGAGGACAGCTCCCCAGCCTTCCAGGGACGCATCCGTAGTTATTACGTGTGGCTCTGCTGGGAGCAGGAACGGCAGACCCTTTGAGAGATGGTGGAGAGATGTCCACCATTGCAAATGATTGATAATGGGTCGAGTGACTCGTATGCGGTCCTCGAAAGAACCTGTGGCTTGAGTCCATTGCTTTGTCAGTGCCTCCTGGAGTGGACGCATTTTTAGGCGGCAGTGTGGAATGAGCAGTATGCATGAGGACATCATGCCTAGGAGAGACTTGAACGTGCGGACCGGAAGAGTCTTCCGCGAAGCCACTGCCTTGGCCAAGGAGATGAGCTTGATTTTTCTCTCCTGAGAGGGGAAAGCCTTGACACGGTCCGTGTCCAGAGTCGCTCCAAGGAATGTGATGACCTTGGTGGGTTCCAGAGTTGACTTGGCAGTGTTGAGGGTCAGTCCTAGGCGGTGGAAAATATCCAGACAGGCGCTGGAGGACGAGGCTGCGGCGGCTGCCGTCGGTGCCTTCACCAGCCAGTCGTCCAGGTATGGAAACACCTGGTGGCCTTGTTGACGAAGAAATGCTGCTACTGGTGATAGGCATTTGGTAGAGATCCTCGGGGCCGATTTGAGGCCAAATGGAAGGACCCGAAATTGGTAGTGCTGTCCTGCCACCGCAAACCTGAGGAACTTCCTGTGCCCTTTGAGAATAGGGATATGATAGTAGGCGTCCTGGAGGTCTAAGGACGTCATGTAGTCCCCTTTTTCCAGCAGACCAAGGATTTCTTGCAGAGTCACCATACGAAACGATTGTTTCTTTAGGAACACGTTGAGTGCCCTGAGATCCAGGATTGGGCGCCATTTCTTTCCTTTTTGGTGGATTAGGAAGAACTGAGAGTAGAAACCATGATTCTTGTGGGCCCGTGGAACTCTCTCTATCGCTCCCTTCTGCAGCATGGTAGCTATTTCCTGAAGAAGCAATCGTAGGTGCCTGTGTGATCGCTGGCACGGTGGCGTAGTTGGGGGGATAGAGGTAAATTCTAGGGAATGTCCAAATCGAATGAGTTGGAGTACCCACCGATCCGTTGTTATAGTTTGCCAATTGCGATGGAAGTATTTCAGTTTCCCTCCAAGTTTTAAAGAATGTAGTGGTGGAGGGGCTAGCGAGGGAGACAAGTCATTGTCTGTTGCCAGCAGGTCGTTTTTGGCCTCTTCCTCGGTAATTGGACTTGCCGTAGGAAGATTGTCGGCCTTGTTGAGGTTGTCGCTGCTGAAACTGCGACTTGGACTGAGAATATGTGTACGAAGACCTATTCTGATAGGAACCTTTGTATGCAGGCTGACCTCTTCCCCGGTTGCCACGAAAGGACTGGGTCCGGAATTGTAAAGTACCCAGAGCCTTGGCAGTATCCGTGTCCTTTTTTATGGTTGTAAGGGCTGCGTCAATCTGTTCCCCAAACAGATGCTGGCCATTGTAAGGCATATCTAAAATCCTGGTTTGCACCTCCTGGCGGAAAGTGGTGGCCTTGAGCCAGCCCTGTCGCCTCAGGACTGCAGCTCCTGCCAGTTGCCGGAAACCAGTCATGGCGGCATCAATGGCACAATCGATGAGCTCTGAGGCAGAGGTTTGTCCTTCCATTAGAAGTGAATGTGCCTCCTCTCTGACATCCTCCGGCAGATTTGAAAGATATGGTGCAATGTCCGCCCAGAGTTGGCGATTGTAACGGCCCAGGAGGGCTATCGAATTAGCCACTTTGACCGTCATGGCTGAAGTGGTAGTAAAGCGTTTGCCAACGGCATCCAGTTTCCTGCCCTCCTTATCAGGTGGCGTCGATAGAGGCGAGGATGGATTCCGAGAGTTCTTCTGCGCCGCTTGAGTCACCACGGAATCTGGTTTGGGGTGACCTGTCAGGCATGCCGGTGCCATGGAGGTGGCCTTGTATTTCTTATCAAGCCTGGGCACCACCACCTGTATAGAGGCAGGCGCTTGCATGATTTGTTTGCCCTGCTTCCAAATGTATTCAATTATGGGGATTGATCTTGAAGACTTCCTAGTGGGCTCCTTGAAGTCATAAAGGAAGCATTCCGTTTCCTGAGTTTCCATGGACAAATGGAACCTCTTGGCCGCCCGCTCAATGATGTTGTGGAATCCACCGATGTCTGCAGGTGGAGACTCCGAGGTCTGCGGATCCGGAGAGGCTGGAGAATGTGCCACATAATCTTGATCTGCATCCGGGTCCGACTGGTCGTCATCGACTTCACCTTCCTCCTGTTCCCTCTCCTCATCGTCAGATGAGGAAGCGTCCTGAATCGGAACCTGTGTCTTCTCAATGACCAGGGGAGTTGGTCTGTGGCGAGATGAAGGAGCTGACGTCTGTGCAGCTGGAGGTGCCGACGCAGAATGTTTCTCCGGGAACCTTTCCTTATAATCCTGTATGAGGAATTGTAGGTCCGAGACAATGGATGCGGGGAGACACACCATAGGAGTAACCTGTGTCTGGGGCAGGGGCTGGTCCTGTTGTTGTGGAAGGACTTCCTCCTCTTCAGGCTCCTCGTCTGTGGTTTGACCTTTCAGGACTAAGTCCGATGGACTAGTAGCCTGCGTAAAGGAGTCCTCGTCCGACTCCTGACCTTGTAGTAGACAGGCCGGAGGAAGTTGTTGTATCCTACCGGGCGAGATCCGTTGCGGCGTAATAGGCCGTTTAGTAATTTTCACAGTGACATGGCTCACTTGTGGTGGAAAGGCATCCATGGCGTGGGAGAGGAGTGCAGATTCCTTCCAGGGTCCTGTCGACGTCGAAAGCGACGGTGCCGTGGTAGATATGGTCGTCGACGGTAATTTAGTCGTCGTCGACGGTGGTTGCGACGACGATGTCTTCTTCTACGTCATTTTCGTCGACGGTAAAGTCCCCACCGTCGACGGTGTACTCGTCGTCGACGGCTTTCCCACCGTCGACGGTATGATCCTCATCGACGAGGTAGACTTCGTCGACGGCGTTGTTCTCGTCGACGGTGTCGTCATCGTCGACGCCTTCGACGAGGGTCTCGTCGTCGACGACGAGATCTTTGTCGGCGATGGAGTGACCGGGATGGTCGACGGCGTAGGTCTACTCGCCGACGATGAAGGCGTAGTCCTCGTCGACGAGGAGGAAGCCGATGAGGCCGTCGTCGTCGACGTCGAGACGGTTTTCTGTGCTGAATGCACCATCGACGCCGTCGTCGTCGTCGCCGGGACCAGTGGCTGCTTCCCGGGGACAGGCAGGTCCTTACCAGACACAGATGGCTTGCCCTCTGAGGACTTTTTCGAAGTCTTCATAGGAGGGGTGTCTGTGGGGCTAGGGGAAGAAACCCTTGGCCTCTTCAAGGAAAATTGCGACACTCCAGACACACTCTCACCTTCGGATACCAAGTCATCAGTCTTGGTCTTGAGCCTGTTGAGCCACAACAGAAGTCGACCTTCTCGGTCCTTGAGGGTCTTGTTGGAGAAGGTCCGACATATTTTGCAGTCCTTTGCCTGGTGGTGAGGGTAGAGGCAATATAACCATTTATCTTGTTTATCCACAATGTGAAGCCTTTTCTTGCTGCAGGAGGAACAAGCCCGGAAAAGACCTTTCTTCTGACTATCAGACATAACTTTAGAGAATAATTAAAGTTGTTTTTGAAGAAAAAGAGAAATTCCTGAGGAGAACTCAGGTGGAGACTCCCTAGCACAACGTGCGGTAGAAAATCTGAGAGACTTGGGCTCCTGGCAGGAAGGTTCTAGAAGGAGGTGGTAGCTGATTGGCTGTTGTACTTTATTTGGTCCTTTTTACAAAAGGACACAGATAGGCCACCAAGGTGGGACCCTTGGGGCCTGCTCTGTTTGGTCCTTCCTACAAAAGGACGTGGATAGGCTACTAAGGTGAGACCTTTGGGCCTATTCTTTTCTATGTATGTCTTTAGGACATTACTTTTTATATACCGGAGGCTCCCGTCTCGACGACGGGGAATGATTCAGGCATGTGAATCTATGAAAGACACCCAAATACTGATTAACCTCTTTTATATCACTTTTAGATTTAGTTGAATAAATCGAGTAATGTAGGACAACTCTGAGGCAGATTCTGATACTGAGACAGCATTAAAGGGAGAAGAAAATGGAGTTGTATTTGGAAGGGATTATTCAGTCGACTTAGTTCCACCTGATGATTTGCCTTCCAGTGATTCTCAGGAACATGGTCATGGCAGTCATGATGTCGCTTTGCACCTAAAATATGTTCAGCAGGGAGACAGTTGCATGGAAGCCCAGCCTAGAGAGCAGGCATGTACTGGGGGCAAGCACAGACACAGTGCTCTGTCAGCAGCCCATTAATTTAGTCCAGCAGCAAATTGCCCATTCACTGAACAAACTGGATGTAAAGACAATACTGCAAAAGTTTTGCCTATTGACTACGCCCATCTATTTCTGGATGTTGATGACCTTGAGGAAATTGTGCACAAAACAAATGTGTGTGCCAAACAGTTGCTGAGGGAGCATGGAGGTATGTTTGAGAACACCAGTGGATTTCCTCTTCAAATGGGGAGTTGAAAAAATTCTGGGTCTGACACTCAATACGGGACTAGTACATAAACAAAGGATACAGTCCTACTGGTCTACTCACACGGTCTAGGCACACCCTGCTTCGAACCGTTCATGAGCAAATATAGGATTTTTTCTCATATTGCAGCATATGCTGCACTTTAGTGGTAATTCTGCAGCATTGCCCAAGGACCATCCAGACCATGACCGGTTCTTCAAATCTGGCCTGTCAGGGAACATTTGTCTGCAAGTTCTCAGAAATGTAGACTCCTGTAAAGAATGATGAGCTTGTTTTTATCAGAGATGTGTGGGAAGATGGATGGTTGGAAAATTGTGGATCCCTGCACATTCCAGAGCTTTCCCTCATGGGAATGTGAGGAAAATGTGTGTTTTAGCCAAAGTTGAGGTTTTGCAAAGGCTTATAGGTAAAAAAGCCTTGTGATAGCCACACAAGTCACCTCACCATAGACACTGCTGGTTGTCTATTTTCAGAAATGCCTAGGTTTGGTAGGTGTCCCTAGGTGGTGGATGAGCCCAGGCCCAAAATCCTCAGCTACCCACATTGCAAAGAGTCAGTCTTTAGTGGACAGTGGGACACATTTTTTATTAAAAGAATTAATAAACCAACACTGTGTTGTAAGCATTATTAATAGAGTGTGAGGAATTCCTCATTGTTAGGGGTTTCCATAAAGTCCTGTAACTTTATTTGGGTACTTTCCATTCAACTACCAACCTGAAGTAGACATATATTTCTTAAAATGTATAACTTAACTTTGTCTAATTTAAGACTAAGCTATTTATTTTTTAATACTGTGTGAATGATGAAGGTTTCTGGCATTTCCCTTAATAGTGTAGTGTTGTTTATAGAGCTTGAAACAGGGCTTTACATTATCCTTATATTTACTGTAAAGACTGCAGACAAAGAAAAAAAAAGTCTGGCGATAGTCTAAGAAGTCCATACGTTGTTTGTGGCTTACACCACCCCCACCCCACCATGCTTACCTGCAGGGGCAACGACTGACTGGAGGCAGCCCGAAAACTGAATGGCCGCAGCTCACTTTTGCTAGTATAAGTGACTGTCTGTGAGTGTCAGACAGAGCAGCCTAATCATTCTCACTGACTGCTAGTCAAATTTGCTTTATATTTAGCGTGCTGTCATATCAGATGCTTGCCGCCCTGCTGTGTTGCACAACAGAAAAGTTCTACAGTCACACACAATGACTGCGTAGTTGAGCCACGAGAGGAGTTGGCCTAACGGCTAGGGCGCTCGACCTCGGATCTGGGTTCGAGTCTCGGTAACGACGCCAAAAACCTCCTGTGATTCTGGGCAAATCACTAAATCTCCCCGTGCCTAAAATGAATGTGTGTCCGTCCTTTTGTAACGTAACTGGTGCTATGTAAATACCTGATTCGGTTCGGGTCTAGTTCGCACTATATAAAACTGCAAAAAAAAAACAAAAAACGAGCCTTGAGATATATGTTTGAAATAAAACAGTGCTTGCTGCCGGCTGTTGTGCCTCAGATTGCCCAATCAATGCCCTGCTGTGCTGGTGCCGCCACAGCTGTCAATCAGCGAGTAGTAACATATTATTAGAGTTTCTTGTTGCTCAAATGGGTGCATTTTCTGCTATTTATATGGTTCCCTCGTCTTCACTGCTTGAATTTGCTCGGGAGAAAGTGTCACTCATAGCAGTTGAAATGTCACTCATAATTACACTGAAATGATGAAAATGTCACACATAGAAATCTGAAACCTTGGCAGTTACGATTCCGGGTACAACAAAAGCTTGGTTTCTCTCAAGGCTTCTACCCACTAAACTTGTAAAATGCTGTGATAAACTAAAAATGCATGGTGGAGCCTTGTCTGCCAACTGCCTTTCTAGATAGGAGTGTAAATACTATTTAATTACATCTTCAATTACACATGGTAATATCGGTGATGAATTACATGGTTTGTGGAGGATGATTTACCATTTCAAAGATATCATAAAAACAAACTAACAAGACCATCATAATTTGCATCTGGAAGGGATGGGATGCACCTATCTGCAAAATTCACTCACTTTGATTCCACCTTGAAGCAATAATGAAAAACAGCACGGTCTAATTTTTTATTAGTCCTTTGACAAACCTCTGAAAGCTGTGGAGACAAGAGAGCCAAACTATCTTCAGAATTGCATTAAACAAACTCGGAAGTTAAAACCCTGTACCAATTTTGTTGAGTTTCAAACTTTCTCACTCCAGAAATTCAAACTCGCGCATCTCACCTCCAATAGTAACTTAAAGATCTTCTTCTTCAATGACTTAGTTTGCAAATGACTGTTTCCTTTTGTGTTAATGGACTTCTAAGTAATACTTTCAACACCCCTTCCCGGCTTCTCTTCCTATCCCCACCTCCTCCGCCATTATATCCTTCAATCCCTTGCTTACATGGCAAACCTTGTTAATACAGTGTCTGTGTTTTATATTTCTGCAAGATCTTTTAGTTTTTTTCTCGTTTTTGTACTAAGCTTGCTAATTACAGAGAAGTGAATGTGTTTTAAAACAACGCTAACTGAATAAATAGGTGCTTATAAAAGTGCTAGATAAAATGTATAATCCAAATCTTTCTAGATTTTATTCCAAGCAAAAGCAATGTATCTTTTTGTTAAAAAACACAGAGCTGTTGGGCAAACAACATAGATAAACCTAATGCAGGTCTTCTAAAATGTCAGTAGTCAATCGCATCTTCCACAACTAAGGGCAGTCATTAAAACAGACTCTTCTACTTGAATTTATACTAGCAAATCTGCCAAGTAAGTTCACCCTCCATAGCTTTCTAAATAATAAGTTGTCTCAGACATCGGACCTACAGAGCCTTAAGTAAAGACATTGTACTTACTTTAGAAACATCTTTTTAAAAGCCGGAAATCCTCTACCTGTAGGTTTCCTCCTACGAATGGAGTTAATTTTGACGTATTCGGATTAGTCACTAGGCAGACAATTCAAATGACTAAGTATGGCATGATGTCTCTTTGTACACCTTTTTACATGTTTTTGTATAAGTAGGAAATATTTTCAGGGTAGAAGGTTAAACACACACTGATTAATGAGGGTGTCCCTTCCCTTTTCGAACCTGGATTCATCAGGAGTCATTTTCAGAGTGATTCTGGGTGAGAAAAAGCATAGAAAACTTAGAACTTTGTAAGTGTTCTTAGGAGTTTGAATGGCAATAAGGACCTCTAAACAGAAAACACTTCCGTCCCAACAACCCCTCAAAAAGTGCATTTTAAAAGTGCAAATCAAAATGTGTGCCCAATTCTGGAGTGAATTGGCCCAACTATCATTTTATTTTCCTTTTGAATCTGCAGCTAAACTAACTGGCATCTACAAATGTTCAAGGTCAAAAATTGTCAACTAATTATTTGCGGCAACCTTGAATTACATTCTAAATTGCCATTGTTAATTTATATGTGTGCTGTTGGTCTAAAAAGAGCAAATATGTAATTACACCAACATTCACTGAAGAACATGTCTAATTGCCTTTCTCTTAGAGGGTTATGGATGGAACCTAATTGCACTTAATCAAGTTTGATTCATACAGTGGAACAAGATGCTTCATTATGCTTGCCACTGGAGGTCACATTCACTATATTGATTCTAATTCTCTGCTGAAGCTTTGGAGATTTACAGTTTCAAGTATAATGGAACGTATGGGATGACGTTCATTAAAAAGATAATATATGAATATAAAGGACAGCATATGACCTCAAACCATGTCCACATCGGTTACTGTCAGTATATAAATGTAATCTAAAGAGATGTGACACTTATCTTTTCAAAATGTGCTGGTAAATTTGATCATTAAAAAAGCGAAAGTGACAGCGAGAATAGTAAAATCTTTGCTTACGCCTCTCCCGACAGTACAAACGTATTTCCCTACAGCCTCGCTCTGCTTTTTTACATTATTTCATTGAAAATATTTCAAACAAGAGTATTCTGTTTATCAGCAGTACATTTTAGGTAGAAATATCAAGCTAACGGGGACACATAAAATGATGTATGAATTGATTCAATGGTTGACTGGATGTGAGGAAAAGGACAAGCATTAAACAAATTAACGCGATTGCACCACCTCTGCATCACACACACTAAAAAACAGGAGCTCTTCTCCTGGGCTCAGGAGACGCAAGTAGGGTTTGAATGTTGTCACTCAAAAGGAATTTGATAACGTGATACCCACGAGCATACATCCAGGTAGCTCTTCTGTACACTCGGGGAAAGTCGGTATGTCTTTCTGTGGATGTGTACTTCTTTTCAGCAGCCTATCAGTGCTCTCATGCTGCTTCCCTTACACATAATTCAGGTAAAGAAAATGCAGAGTTTAATTCTACCAAGTCTCAATGGTCAATAAGGGACTTGTTATTCCATTACTGTGGACATGACACTTCAGCTAATTTTGTGCAATACAAGTCGAGGCAGAAACATTAGCATCAAAAGCTATCCATGAATCATCTGAAGAAGAAATGAGCAAAATAACCTCTTGATCAGACATTTCTCATTAGAAATTGATCGTTGGTGAAGGTGCAAGGGCACAAACGTTTGGCGACTGTATAATGAGAGTGGAACGAAGAGACGATAGTTTCTTTGTCATGTGTGATGCAAATGGCAGCGTATTATTTTATCTATTAGTACTGGTTTGTAGAGAGAGATCGCCATGAAATCGTTAGTCCACAACAGGATTTCTTAGACTGTCAAACGCCAGTACCGTGACTTAAAAGTTTCAGAGTTCATAATATCCAGAAAGTAATGCCATTTTCGCCCACAAACTGCAATCATATTGTTTCAAATTTAGAACTCGAATGCGATGTGTGGTAAAAGGTGAGTAGGAACCAAGAGCGGCCGACCTTGAAGCTGGGCAACCAGATTCGAGTCTTGGCGGGATCCTCAAGCATCATGTGATTCTGGGCAAATCACGTGCCTGAAAAATTAATGTGCCCGTCTGTAATGCAACTGGTACTATAGGGTAAATTGTGCGTATGGAGAATTAATTACTACAAAATGATTGGAAAAGCTGCATGACCAATTTTTTTCTGAACAGCCTTATATTTGTCCCCAGTGGGCTCTACACTCTGCATGCCAACTCGATGTATTTTACCTTTTATCAAGAGACACTTGACAACAATGCCTAGCCATGCTTAACGGAGACAAATCCAATGTGTTCAATACAATAGCTGAGAAAGGCCTCTGCTGGATCCTTGCATTTCCTCTTGCATGTGTGTGTGATCAGAGCAGTGTCTTTGATGTCTGTTGTTCATTTGGAATAACAGGTATGTGTTGTGCAAGACGGTGGTTTTCCTGCATGCTGGTGTCAACCACAGTGATGTACTGTAGTGCCTGTCCATTGCTAATGCTCCCTCTTCGACCAGTGTTGTCTGCTAGGCTGGTGTACAACATTCCAAAGCAAGAATAATGGGACCCCCTCTGCAATAATTCAAGGTCAGGGAAAAGAGGGGAAAAGAATGCATACAACAATATATATATTTCTCTCATAGACCATCATACCTTTACATCCGACATTGTTCCTGTGTTTTTTAATTCACTTCTAAAGTACACCAGTGACAAAAAGGATAATCTCATAGTTTTTTTTTTAGGTTTCGTTTTCGCTGTGCCTCACTGGGCGGCCGACACAGCAGTCATCTATTACTCAGGAGAAGGCACTGTGTTGCTAACAGTTTTGGATCGAAGGATCTGCATAAAATATACCGAAATTAGGAAAAGAGACGTTGCCTTAAGAAATACGATTAAATAAGCTGATACTTGACATGCCGGCCCTTATGTTCATTTTGAGATGAACTCCTGTTAGTTAATAGAGACCTCAATTAACCATCACTTTTGGTGCGCTGACAGGATATCTTTGGATATGGGTGGACTCTCCTGTTGCTCAGCAATACTGAATTTAGCGGAATGAATTCTAATCCTATGGCATGATGTCCCCTGGGAAATGAAAGTCTTATATCTGGAAAGGTCCTGAGGAAGGTGGTCCTAACATCTCTAACCCACCGAAACGCGCGTCGACCTAGTGCTGAGTCTCATGCTTTTCATTGAGATTCTGTTGTTGGCAGAGACTCTCTCTTGTCACAGACAAACTCTACTGTGTACAGATATTGTATGAGTGTAGTTGGTGTGAGATTGGATGAAGTGGTATGATTGAAGTATGATTGTTTTCGTCTAATTTAATCCAGGGGTGTTTTGCTACATATGCTTATTTTGTAATTTGATTTTATATTTGATTCGCTATGATCATAGTTTAAAAAGAGATGTACCTGTGATTGTATAAATTAAGGATTATTTATGTTGATGTTTTTACTAAACAGTTGAAGAAATAATATGATAAAAAGAGAAAAAATATTATTGATAAAAAGAAATGAAATGTTTTGATAAAATTTAAAAAAAAACTATGAGAAGATCCTTTTTGTCACCGGTGTACTTTAGAAGTGAATTAAAAAACACAGGAACAATGTTGGATGTAAAGGTATGATGGTCTATGAGGGAAATATATATATATTGGTGTTCAACTTTCACCTCCTTTTCTGTAAAATAATGTTCCCTTTTCCCCACTTGTACTCGACCATACCAGATTCTTGTCCTGTTAAGCCTGTTATGTGGCAACAAGAGAACAGTGTCCTAGAGCAGAGTGTCTAAAAGAGTCTGGTTCAAATCCACAAATACCCTTCAGTGGTTATCTATGTCTGGAAACGACTAGGAATGTAAAAGAAAAAGAGTTAAGCCACACTTCTACCTAAATGATTCTAATTTGAAAAGGCTGTCCTTTTTTTTACTGTACGATCGCTGACAATGCCCCCAAAGAATAATAACTGATAATCTTCTGGGCTGGCGGCGTTATCTTGCCAAACTCTGATACTACTTATAACATGGGCACAGAGAAGATGTTCGTAAGATAGAAGATTTCATGGGTCCGTATTATATATAGGGCACACAGGTTCATGTTCGCTCCACGACGCACCTTTAAACAGGTGCACTAGGTGCAAACATGAACAGGGCACTGGATTATAATAAATGCGTTGCCCTCAGGGTAGCCATAAATTCGGGACTGGCTAAGGGCAGCGATTTCAGCAAACTATGGAGCAGTTGCTTTAATCAGCCGCTCCGTGTTTCACTGTGCACCTTAAGAATGGGGAGAGAGAGCCCCTTGCAGGCGGGTGCAGTGAGCGGCTGCACCAGCTTGTAGACGGATGTCTGAGGGATCCATGCGGCCACTTTTGTCCCATCCACAGGGCTGTCCTCAGGGGGATCACCAACAGTGTGCACCTTCTTGCTGCGCACTGTCAGTGCGCCTCCTGACTGCTTCTTTGCCTTTGTACCCACGTCCTTGATATAACATGTGGTAACAATAGGTCTTGTTGGGATAGGTGCTATATAATTATCTTTTTAAAGAGTTTTAAAAGTTCTCTTTTTACTTTTCATTACTGTATATCAATAAATGATTACAGCACAGAGGTCTGAATTCCTTTGTATATTGTTTTTCCACATGAATCAAAATACAAAAGGGCTGCCTCACAAAATGACGAGTGAAGTGCTTGTGCAGTTCAATCATATGACTTAAACAATAAAAACAATCTATTGACAAAAAACCATTTAATCAGTACAGTGCCAATTTTTCTTAAACGGTATCTCTGACTGTCCAGCTATTTGAGTTAATTTTTTATGCTTTATGCCGGGCTTTAGATCAAATACAGGGCACAACATGATATATGGTCAACAATTCGACTCCTCTTAGTTGTGTTTCTTAAAAACATCTAAATGTGTCTTCATCAGGACTAGAAATATGCAGCCTGGAGTCACAAGAATTATGTTGGATAGGTCCTGGTTGTATCCTGGATATGGATGCACATTCAAGGTGTGGAAATTCTTAGAGCGGATAGCTTCTTCCGACCGGGATTGGATCATGTGTAAGCGTTGTAGTCTGTGGGCCTAATAGGTATCCACATGGAAAGTGATTCAGCTTGTCCTTGATTGTAGCAAAACTGGAAATTCTTCCTATTTATTCAAACGGACGATCAAATCATCTCCTCACTTCTTGCGCAACTGAACAACACATTTGTGGTTTCTAGATGCTCCCAGCTTTTTGTCCTATAATGAAAAGCATTACAACTTACATCATCCTGAGCTGTGTACTGCTGGACATAGACTACCATACTCCTCCTAAGCATAATAATTAACTAGGTAGATTTTGAAATGAGTCTAATTACATCTTTTAAACTTGTGTAGGATATTTGTTCCTGGTTGGATCGAGATCATTATAGGTTAAGGCATGGTTGCACAGTATTTCCTTGAATGTTTGCTGCAGTGCATCTGAACCTATGTGGGTTGTCCATTTTTACACCCACAGCCCCAAAGTCCCAGGGCAAAGGGGCAAAGGTTATATCTAGCTGTAAGAGTTATATCTCATTGCTTGGTTAATCTGTGCCATTGACTGAGGTTTGTAGTTAGAACTATAGTAAAATCGCAGGAACTAGATGTTGAGACATAGGGTGTCATATAGAGCATGGCAGAGCTCCTGATCCACAAAGTGTGCATCCCCTCACCCACTGGACGGTAGGGGGACTGCTAGGTTTCTCGTGGCGGAGTCTCAGTTGGTTCTACAGTTGGAAACCGCTGTCACAACCCTATCTGTCGCTGTAACAAAGAGTCAATGCAACAGAATGCCCCCTTACATAGGACAAACTTTATGACACCAAATATTCATACCCTGGACAACATGTGAGGCATCACCATCCCGGACCAAAATATTAGTCTATGAAATCCTCTTGCACATCAGAGCCACTCACATTTGTTTTTCAGCAGCAATAGCTGCTTTGGGGGGTTGATTCTGAGAAACAAAATGAGGGCCCAGCAGGCTGCCACAACATGCTGAACACTCGAACACTATGTTTCTGGTGAAAGTGTGCTCACAGTTTCAGTGAAAGCACTTTAATCGGAAATTCTCAGCCACATCAGGAGGTGGTCTTTTGTGGAGTGTTCACAAGGGAGCCTCAGCTACCTCCTGCCCCCTGAATAATTACCACCCTAATACACTTCGGTGTTATTTTTTTAAAGCAAATAGCACGTACATGCCATTGATACATTTGTGTTAGTTTCCTGAAACCAGAAGGTATTAGAACCTGTTTTAGTGTGAGCAATAAACTGCCCAATTATACCCACCTATGTTGTTCTCCATAGAAGGAATACAGCATTGACTGGACATTCAGTTTATTCATGTCATTAGGAGCTATTTAGTATGTCATGCTGTGCCTGAGTTGCTAATCCCTACCACCTTTTGGAATAAGCTCTAATTGCTGGACTAGAGTCAAATGCCCAAATGGACTAACTTGGTTAACTAAGTGAACTGCAACAGTTTTGCTATCCATGAAATACCAGTGGTACAAGACAGTAACCACTTAGGACACATCCCAGTGAGGACTGGATGCTCTAAATCCAAAGAAAAGGCAGCCTTTTTATAGGGATGGGGGCCTAAAATGTCAGAAGAATATTCAGATTAAATGCTGTAAAATCTCTTCTATCTTTTAACTCTTCATATTTATGTGAGATTGGGTTCTCGGCACTGGCGATATTAAATGGTACAGTTCTAAAGTAAAAATGGAGCACAACCTGAGAGTGGCAGCAGCAAGAACCCATCTATCCACAGATTGAATCTCTCTGGCGAAAAACAGGCATACTTGTCACATTCGTTCACAAAGTTATCAACCAAATATTTTAAGGCAAATTATGTTATGTTTATGGAAAACAAAGGCCCACTGTACATTTGTGGGCAATTTCTTCTTGGAGACTTTTTATGTGAAAGGTGTAATAAGCCTCTGAAATCTACTTACAGCTGCCCACAAACCTTTGGTTTACTAAACAGTGGTACTGTGTTTAACACTGTGAAAATTATTTGCAAAATACCATGTTGGAATTGAGGGCAGCGAGGGTTGGAAGGTTCTTCTTGGAGGTGAATCGGATGGCAAGGAAACCCCTACACTCTGCAGAGTATGGTGAGCTATAGGGGGGTGGAGGGGTAATCATCACCCCCTGGGACCCTTGCCACATGCAAACTGGTCTTGGGGAGACCTGTCTATACTCCCTACAAACAGTGCCCACCTTAGGACCAGCAAAATGAGGGTCCAAATGTAACTGGTGTTTGACCTCACAGCGAGAGCATTATAGTACATAATTAGTATTCAGCACTGGATTTGGGAGCAGGAGAGGCCTCATTTGCATAGAGATGCCTTATGCAATAAGGCCCTGCCAGAGCACTGTTAATAACTGGTGAAAGGACAACTAATGCATACTATGTGACATCTGCCACCCAGCAGCCACCAAACCATTTGCTGTATAATACTGACCTTAACCATACCTAAAAGTGAACAAGTGTATATGAGGATAGCAGAAGAGCCTCCATTACATCACGCTTAGCTTTGTAGAAAGCACAACAGCAAGAAGAAACACCGTTTTAAGAATCTAATTGATTGGTGCAAATATGCCTTCATAGCTATCCACCGTGGAGGCTGTCCCAGACTAAAACTGATCTGTTACTTATTGCAAGTGTGGCATGTTGATAAAAGCTTTTTCTATATGTAGTTGTGTTGCAACCAAAATTGTTTAGATTAACTCTTGAATTTCCAGGAGTAAGACAAGTTTTGGAAATAGGTTCATGAGTAAGTATCACTTACTCAAGGAAAACCCATAGGTAAACACCAAAGTCAGGAGTGCATCAAAACTACTCAATGAAAATGCTTTGTGTGTCAGGCCTCACAATTGAGGAGAAATTAACACCTAAGGCAAGGGTAAGGTAAAACTACCCACCCAAAAAGCATTGTCAGTCAGGTACCGTAAAACTAACTGGATGGGCTGAAGACATTTATTCAGAAGATTGTTTTACAAAAAACATCACGAAGGCAACCTATGCTTAAGACAAAGTAGAAGAGAGACTTAAGGAAGCATGACTAAAGCCTTTAGTTAAACAAAACAACAAAGTACTCGGCAAATCCAGTTCGCTAAAGACATGTAGCCGTTCTCTCACTCACCAAAGAAAAAGTAAACTTTATACGCAGAATCCTTTACATTTGGGTAAAGAGACCATATATATTGACCTACAGTCAAGCTCTGTCTATTACATGGAATACTGCTCATAGGCTGAATGAACAAAATAGCAGATGAAGGAGATTGTTTTATATTGATATTGTTGGATTAATCTGAGGCTTTTGCAACCTAAAACAACGGAATCCTGTTATATGAGCTGGATACTGTGGACAGGGTACTGGGGCTGCCTCTATGTCGGTCAGGTCCTTTGTGGAAGATATTTCCATTTGCATCAAGGTGGGAGACACTTTTAGCCACAATCACTATGACAGAACAACCACCCAAATAGTCAACAAAGTCTAAAATCGTATTAATACACAGAGATCACTGGCAGTGATAAGGACATCTACTGGCGCTCACTCAGAAGATAAGCCACCCCTACGATTACAGGATGGTTTTCACTGTGCAATAAAGAGCTGGTAAAAATCGCTCAAGAATAAAATGGACTCCATTGCTATTGAAGTCAATCTGCTTCGGACGGATTTATGAAAATTAGTTGACCAAGTGCACCAAACGGAGGAAAGAATGTGACAGGTGACTGTGAATATTGGCAAACTACACAAAAACAGTCAAACTGCTCTCGAAACTGACATGTAATCTGAGGTGAGACTGGAAGATGCTGAGGGATGATCAAGATAGAGTCACCTAATATTTGTTTATTCACCTTAGAAGATGAAGAGGCTCTTGAATGAACCTTTATTAGGTAAATGGATGTTGGGCATGCTAAACATTATGTGAATCTAAACAGTTTTGTCCAAAAGTATGACCATAGGGTTCCAATGCCACAGCCCAGAACAATTATTATCTTCTGTTGTGATCGAAACACCATTTTAAAGTGTACAAGATAGGTGGAGCACTAGAATTATGATATTTTCAGATTATAACCAACATGTGCAAAAACTGCTGTAGAACTGCTTTGAAGCTGTGAAACATACCCCAGGTGAACAAAACATGAACTAAGTGTTAACCTATCCAATCAAAATGAAAGTGACCAAGGAAAGCTGCTCTTATTTCGTTTATAATCTGAATAGAGTTTAGGAATTGGCCGTAGAGATACAAGAGACTATGGCGCACCCCTGACTTGTTAAATATGTTTCATGATTTCTTGTGATCAGAAGCATCTACTGCAGACCTATAGCAAGATGGTGTGAATGAAATCACACGAAACAATGGTTCAGCGTGAAGATACCCTGTGAGTTATCAATCAGTCAAAACCGCAGCAAGAACAACAGAAAGATTAAGCTAAAACTGAAAATATACATAGACAGCGTAATAGAAACTGTCTGGGAAGCACAAATGTCACAACAAAGTGGGAAAGACTATTCTAGACCGCATGGTCACAGCACTAAGTAATTAAAATAGAGGGTCTTTATTCACCTTCTATTATGAGAAAGAGATATGCCCATGTTGCCTTGGCTGCACTTAGTCCATTAGAGGGTTTTAGTAATCTGGGCATGGTCCCTGGGCCAGGACTACACAACATGCGTCTGTTCATGCTCCATGCAGATTGAGGCTTAGGAGAATAGCAATCGTTCAATTCAATTAGGATTGTTTTTGAAGTTCATAAAATTAAAATTAATCATGCTGCTGGAGGGAGTGGTGTGCTTAGGGACGCAAGTTTACGAAATACCCATTAACATTTCAGGTAGGCAGTGTGCGCGCGCACACACACACTGAGAAAGGGAATCTGTTCTTTGCAGCTATCATTGCTAAGGGTTCTGGTTGAAAAAAGAATAAGGGGCAAGTCCAGAGACCTACACCTAGAATGCAAATAGGAAAGCAAAAACTGCAATGCCAGGTTTCTAGAAAGAGCTTAACTACAGAGGGGCGTTTCTCTACAATTCAGTGTGGATACTGATTTCTAAGATGGGAAATACAGTGAATCTACTGATATGGAATGCCAGAGAACTTAACTCAAATTAAACATGATACACAAAACTTTTATGGTATAGAAATACAATAGCATTGACATTTGTCCAGGTGAGCAATTTTCTATCACCTGAGTGTCCGCTGAGTGTCTCAAACTGGCTAGAAATTGGAGGATATAGTTGTTCTCATCCTTCTATTCACGATATACAAGGGTTTTGGATATATGACAGGCATCTCGTGTGTCATTTCGGGTCGCCACAGCACAGCAAACTGGTGACAGAATAAATGTTTGTGTTCAAAGACATTTGGATTGTCAAGAGCTGTGCCTCCTGAATGATGTGTTTATACACCTAATATGGATGTGAGTGTTTCTTCTCATTTGGTTTTGAGACACAATCCGATATTTCATGAGAAACAACAGGGAGATAAAGAGTGGTCTTCCCATGACAAAATAAACATTTGAGTGAAAATCTATATGGTCATGCTGCCTAGTCATTTGTTTTGTGAGACATTTTAATGCATCATTTTTCTTGACAACGCTATCATTAAAGATGGCGCAGGTCAGCAGAGGACACAGTGAATATATCAGTATGTAATAGCCCAGACAGAACAAAGCTAGCACTTCAGTTGCTTATGTAGCTCAAGTTTCCCTTCATTCCCTTAGTTTTCAGAGGGAATGCATGCAAGCCAAAATGGTAGCTACTGTGTTGTTAAGCCAACTCAGCTCCCAAGCAATCAGTCCTGGCCATGTCCGACTGTATTAATACATTTCTAATTTTAAACTGCATTGGGGTGCGGTCACTCAAGCTAAAGGTGCGCCGTATCCTGTGTGCTACATACCGAAATCAGCTGCACTGGTAGATTTTGCCAGCCTCCGTGAGATACCCTTGCAGCATTAACATGTTCACTTCTCAAATTCCATATTAAACTATATTAATATACTACCCAAATAACTGAATAACATATCCACTAATCAAATTATTCATATTTTTTTACTATACTAATTTTCAACAGTAATCCTTTATGGGTTCCGGAGTGGCGTGCTACTCGCCAGAAAAGAAATTCAACACCCATCAGGGGTATCAAGTGCTATATGAATGCAAATCTTTCTTCCCCTTTTATCCCTCCGCTATCTTTCTCACTCCAAGTAACTGACTAATATCCACCACTGAAATGACTTCATATTTCACCATATTAATTCACCACTAATCCTTTGTAGGCTTCCTGAATGGCGTGCGTCAACAAGCGCTATATAAATACAAACCTTTGCCCTCCTCTATCCTTCTGCTATCATTGCAAATCCAAATAACTGACTAACCTATCCACCACTTAAAATGTACTTGCATGTTTCACTATACTAATTCAACACTAATCCTCTATGGGTCATGGAGTAGCGTGCTACTCGCCGAAAATACAATACAGTGTCTGCACAGATGTTAAACTGCCACTGTTTCTTATGACCGGAGCAGGGCTTTGCAGGTGTTGCTGAGCCTGAAGAAGGGAGCAGCAAAGTAACGTCCCCACTTGCACTATTCAGATTCCATGATGGTATAACAGTTCGCTCGGTAGCAGAAAGCGCCCCTGTGGAAGTGAAAACATGCTGGAGCATGGCCAGCCAGAAGGGGAACTGCGTTGAAGGAGGAACAGCAATTCTGCAGTGGAACCTGCTGGTGCTGGGAAATTACCCTTGGCGGCAGACTCAAGGGCCAAATGGAAATTTACAGCGGTAGGTCTATCTTGCACCTGCATCTCTTGATAACACCCAGTTCCACTCACTCAATGTTAGTTGACAGAATCCAGATTACCGGGGACTCATGATTTTCAATAATTTAAGGGCGACAGAGTACAGCCTTGCAACCCCAACAGCATTTTCAGAGACAGCAAAGAGCAAAATAGTGCCCGATCCACCGGAAAAAAAAACTGATGGCTGTGAAGAGGGCCACAGCATCTGCAGAATACTATCAATCAACAAATTAATTTATTTTCTCTCATACTGTGATCATATAAACATTCAATAAAAATGTCAATGTGCAATACCCCTTACAGCAAATACATGTACTACTATTGTCTCCCTGTGCTTTACTCTGGCACACAGATGCTAGGGGCAGACAATGCCACTGGGAAGACACATCAATTCTTACCAGGAGGGAGAGGCTGTACAAATAGGGGGATCACATTGAAGCCAAAATGTGGAATGTAGGCTGGAGGAATTGCCAACTAAGGTGATGGGGACAGAGGCTTCGGCAAAGGCATCAGACAAAAACAAACAGATACTGAAAGTTTTAAGCCTAGAAGCTCCCTCTCTAACGTTTTGCATTATACGTTGACCTTTGTTATTAATGTCGAGGGCCACTTAGGAAATTTGGGCAAAGCAAGGCATATCTCTAATGCTAGTCTTGAACAATTATGAGTAAACAACAGATATTATCCCCTCAAATGAGGCCTTCCTTTGAGGCGAGCAGGGCGTAAGTAATAATACACAAGCTCTCATTGAGAAAAATGCAATTTTGTGCCCACAAAGGGTTACCTTGAAAGGGGTCGTGCAGTCGAGGAATAGTGCTAACTATGTAGGAGTAGTCATGTGAGCACTTCTGCCGAGATGAACTTTAAACTGGGTAAAGTGTCCCAATAGGATCACAGCCTATTGTTTTTCCCGGATATCTGCCAGCCACCATAACCAGGAGAAAGGGCTTGCAGAAAATCAAAGATTTCACTGATATCAGAGCCTAGGCCAGCTGTCAGTGCCTGGCTGACTGGGAGATAAAGTCTCTCTCTTTTGGGCATGTGGAAACATCTCCTGCCTATGCGAACTCCCTTAGAACTAGCAGTGAGTCCTGAGACTAAATATATATTGATGTCTTGATCTTTCCTCACTTTGCTGTACTGCTCTGCTAACTCCCGCTGCTACCAGCTCATTTGATAGTTTAGTAATTTAGTAATTTAATTTAATTAGCGCAGTTAATTAAAACCATTGCTATAAAATATCAGCATTAGCACAATTATCATGTTAAAAAGCGGAACTGGAAAAACAAACTATCAGGATTTAAGATCCTATACATATAATAAAAACAGTCTTGTAGTTATCAGTGATCACATTACTGGGCTAGGCCTGAAATAAAATTGGTTAGGACAGAAGATACTAAACCAGGGGACAAAAAAAGTCTGTAATGAGTTTTTGGCGGCAAGGAACTGGAAGCGAGGGGGCCAAAGGGGGTGAAAAAAGATTGTCCAAGATTCTCACAAACCTTCCGATCCTTGCGAGCGCTTGAATATCTGAGGAAGTAAAACACAGGGCCGATGCCTCCCTGCATGACCTAATGCCCCATTTTAAATATAAGGGTTTTAAGAGAAATCTTCTAGGGGCATCCATGATTCAGTATGGTAATTGCACAGTCTGCAGGCCCCCCCCATTTGATGGAGCCCATCTGTTAAAGGCCGTAGAGCGCAGACCTAGAAGGTGCATGAACATTATGTTCTTCCGAGCCACTGCATTTAGATTTTCCAGGAGATAAGTTTGCGGTACCCCAGGATGCTATGAGCTATTCAGGGGGAGCAAGACAGTGGATGTTTTTAAAGCCTTGAGGTCCATCCGATGGGAGATTAATTTCACCTGCTTATTGATGACTTTCTTCCAGACTGGATATGGGATAGTTGAAGTTAATAATGAGTTGTCAATCTCTAGCGTTTTTATGGCCTTTGTAATCTGTCGATTCCATGGATTTCCAGGACTGGCAAAAGTTTATTTTAGTCGGGATTTTAAGGTATTATCTGCAGCTTTTAATGACCTTATAAAGTATTTCAGAGTGTCTGCCTCGCAATAGATGGATTGTCTTTGTAGGCCCAGCTCCAGGTGTAGTCTTGCCCTCTGAATGAAGTTCGGAAGATGAAAGATTTTTTTATAGGTGGAAACTTGGGCGAGGTCAAGACTAACAGAGCATGCACCAGGGAAGGCTTGATGCCCATAGTTTAAGGCAGGGAGTAGAGTAGCTTTAATCACCTTCAGAATGGGTTCTCCGGAAGGGCTGCTCAGGGACTGGTTCAGTCGGGTCAGGGAGTATGTTATTGCGCCGGCTCTCTTTTTCAAGGCGGCTAAATGAGCTGATGGTCTGGCGGACTCGCTAAACCAGACTCCCAAATAATTATATTTTTAAGTTGTATTGATCTTTGCAGGCCCAATGTGCCACCTTAGGCTTTTCTTGTTCTTACAGCCGCCGAATATCAAAACCTTGGTCTTTTCCTGGTTGATTTTTAAGGCGTTGGCGGTGTTATATGTGTGGAGCTCATTTGATAGTTATGATCGCTCCCATTTCTGGGGATAATTGTATGATGTTGGCGTTTTGTTTAAGTGATTTCACAAATCTGCCTATATTCGTCTTTCGAGGAGTTATACACATATATTTTATGGTCATTTTATCATCAAAAAGCTTTATTCGGTCAGGAGGCCATAAAAGACAAATACAGTTTATGTTAATGTTCCTGATAATACACGACTGATCATATTGTTTCTAATGTAGAACCCCATTATCTTTGTGTTCATGTCCTCTCAGCCCCATGAGGACATTTTGTTCCAGTCCATGGTGCAAGCTTCTTTTTCGACTTAAACTAATATAATACATTTGTTTAAAAAACACAAGTATTTTCTATATGTTCGGTCCCTATATGCATATATTGTTCTGCTCACTCTCTAAACTTAACAGGAAGATGTTCTTTCCTCCTCTCTTTTTAATTTCTACACATTTGATGAGGGGGGTTGTAGCTGCACAGGTACAAACGCCTTCTTAATAATTGTTGCTGTCCAGCAACCTGCCACTAAAGGCAATCCGTTTTCATTTCAAGTGCTTTAAAAATAATGAAATGATCCAATTTCAAATTGCACAATTCCAACTGGTAAATTGGCCTGCAACAAACCGATGTAAGAGTGGGAAATAATATAAAATCCCATCAGAGCTGCGAGTAGATTGTGAGAAAACTCAGAATTTGTCATCAAATAATGAAAAGAGGAGAAGCAAACGCTTCTAGAATGCCAGCCCGAGGGGTGAAAGGAGAAGAGGAGACAAGTAAACGTGTTTTGCAGCCTCTTCTAGCACCACCAATCAATCAGTAGTAACAAAAGTGACAATTTCTATTATTACATCATCAATCTTATCCATGCCCAGCGTCCAAAGTAGGGTCAGAATCGAATTGTTTTCCTCCAGCAAGTTAGCATTTATGTTTATTCTATACCGACAACTGGCCATGGTCGACGAAAGGATGCACTTAGTCTTGAGGTGTAATACTGCATATGCACAGATGTTGGGGACAAAAAAATCGCATCCAACCTCCTCAATTGTTCCATCCTGTTAATATCCATCAGTTGATTGGCTGGTGGAAGTTTTCAAAGTTAGTAATTTGGACATTACAACAATTATGGCTGAATGGTAATTCTGCTACTTTGTGTATCCAGTGTCCAGACCAAAAACCAAAACTGTAGTACTTCTGCTAGTGGGAAGATAAACTACACAGCATTAATGTTCTGTACATCCTGGTTAGAAAAATTCATTTTGAGGTTCTGAATTTCACAGGTGAGCTAATATCCCGAAACCTATCAGTAAATCAGAAAACAGAATACTTCTTGCAGGTCTCAGTGATCTACAGATTGTTACATTTGGCAGAATTCTTGAAAGCCTCCAGATGTCTGTGTGTCTATATACTCTATGAGTGTCAGTTGTTTTATGGAAACTACAACGCACTTATAACGTTTTGAAGGTACGTCGTTGTTTTTTTCTGGAGGCTTTACAAATGAGCGTGTGGGGAATTTAGGCCTGTTAGCAGGAATAATGACATACAATTTTAAATAAAAATAATAATATTCTTGGCAACCAAGTAAGCAAACAAAGTTTGAATACTACGGGAGTCCAGATTTTGATTTATTTTACTGAACTAAATGAAAATAAACGCCAAGGTAGTACAATGTGCAAGGTTCTAATGTCACACATAGGTCTATGTGATGGAAAGGATTCCTGCACAACTACGAATGCTTAACAACCTCAAAAATAAACAGTGCATTGAACTGCCTTTGCTTTTTAAAAGTATTAAAAGCTGGAGAATTTCAGTATTAACGGCTGGAGAATTTCAATGTTCGGAAGTTAATGCAAATGTTGTAAAATTATCTGTTGTGATATAACAAGGATGTCCCACCGATTACTTTCAAAACTACACTTTTACTAGGGGGCCTTTGGGTCTAGAGAAACAGCTTACGAGATAGATTGAAATCATGTAACTATGTGTGCAGACTGATATAATTTGAAGAGGATGATCCAAAAAAAAGAAGTCCTGATGAGGCGAACACATTAGGATAAGTCAAGAGGAGGGAAAGATCATTAATGGAACCTTACAATAAATATTCTGAACTACACAATCACCTGATCCCACTGAGGACCTTGCTAATAGCTCAGTACAGGGAGAGGAGACCACCCCAGGTATCCAATTAGAATGACACCAAGATGAAAGAAGATGCGAAGCTCCCACACACCTTACTGAAGAGTGCCAAATAACACTGCAGGTCCCAGCAGCTGTGGAGAGTTATGCACTGAGTACCCTTGTACTACAACCCGACGGACGAGTCGTGGCTTCAAGCAAGTGCTGGTGGGCCGCTGGACACAAGTCTGTACACAAGGTTTCAGAACTACACGTTATAAGTTAAGACACTGAAATACCATTAGAAAACAGTGTGAAGGATTGTAAGCCATTTTCACCAACATCATATTCCCTAGCTATTAACACTCCACATATCACTGGCTCATACCAGGAACATCAGACACACCTATCACTGGTTCACTCGGAGACGTCTGAAAAAGCCCCAACAAGTGTGGTGTCTGGGGGAGGAAATGGGAGAGGACACACACCTTGTGGAACATAGTATTCACCCACCTAATACATTGTCTAGAGTGTGTTGCCAAAATGGATAAAGAAAGAAACGATGCACTAAAATGTGGCAAAGTTTGCCATTAGACTACAACTCCTAGGAGTCTATGGTATAGAGTGCCTTGACGTCGGCTGCTACTTAGATAAGCTTGTGAAACCCTCATACAAAAAAGGCTTTAACACCCTAAAACAATATACAGCCTTGAAGGGGTAAAGTATCAGCTATATATGCCAGGCATATTGAAATGAGAAGTCAGTAAACCCCATGGTCCTCCAAGTCAGAGGAAACCAGGCACACCCTCCACGTATCTCTCTGTGATGGGAGGGAAATGTACACTAACAAAGGTTCCTTGAAAGAGGAGCCTTATGGGAGTCATTCAGCACAACATCTTAAAGAGAGAGCTAGTGAGGCATAGACTACAACATTGATACTGAAAGGAAAGCGTCACAATATCTGACAGCAATGGATGATCCAAAGCAAGTGAGTCTTCATAAGGTGCTATGCTGATGAACTGTATATGGGAACCACACACTTGCATCTCAATAAAGTCTGGCTGAATATCAAGCTGTCAAGGCAATCAATGCTCAGGGCATGCTTTAATAACATGGAAAACGATGGTGCTGATAATACACCATCGTCTTCATAGAATGCATGATTTCCGATTCTATCTCAAATTCTCAAAACCTGCCTGCACCGTGTATTACATTAATAGTCATCATAAGGGTCCTTGGGGAATCAGTACTATTTAGGACTTCAACAGAAATGTTGTATTTGCTTTTTTTTTACCCATGTGTGTCTCAAAATACAACACTCAAGTGACATCCACATGTCTGCATTAAGTAGATTGATCTCAAGACATCCAACAATGTGCGTATACGAGAAGCATTTCTATATCTATGTGAGTCTCACCTATCATCTAGTTTCATCACAACATGGACTTTTGGCATATAACGTTGTGCTCTCATTCTGAAAAAAGATATGTGCAAATATACTTGCTTACTGATGATGGAGCATGCAGATTGACCCACCTGAAGTCTTTGAAACAGAGGTCCATTCAGATTTCAGTTCAGGTTCTCTCGTTTCAAGAAACCTTAAACCCCCTAAATAATGTGGTATTTTAGGATTTATATAATATTAGACAATGACCAGGATAACCTCTAACGAGGGCTTCTACACAAAAATCGAGTAGCAAATACCTATGTATCTGGGACAGGCAGACTCACTCTCAAGTACAGTGAACTTGCTTTAATGTGCATGCATATGAGATTAATATTAAAGCATACCTCAAAAGAGACAGAGGTTACAGGAAGCATGGTTAAAGGCTGCAGTATTTTTAAAGCGCTATGTTGTTAGGCTGTCAGAAAAACACCCATCAATCTCCAGGGCTTCCATTAAACAAATTATAAAAGCTATCAGTTATTTTCCAACAGACTTGCCTGGGGAGAATATTATTAGTGTGCACTGCATTAACAATGGCATACCATAGCCCTATATAAAAACAGACATTCGACTACTCAATTATTTAAATTAATCATTTCTTTAGAGGGCACTTCTCTAAAAACTAAAGGTTGTTTTATTAACGTAGATGGCATATTCTTAATTTATTCAAGGGTTAGAGAGGCTTGGCATTAACCAAATTATTATCAGCATTGACAAGAAATGCATTCCTACCAATTTACAATGGAAAACACTAAATATGTATGACATTTTATAAATTACATATTGCATATACATAATGCTACATGTGCGCAAACACACAGGGAGTGTCATATATTAACAAGATATTTCAGAAAAGCCAGTTTCTGTTAAATAAAGTGGATTTTAAGGCTTTTGAACAAGCGCTTCAAGATTAAATTACCGATCAACAAAATCTTTCTTGCGCCTCTTTAAACATTTTTATTAAGACAATTCAGATTCTTTAGCTTGTAAAAAACAGAAACTACAATGCTAGACAAAGGAAATGCATTTGCCAAGCGGTACCACAACATGGCAACGGCTGTATTTAAAGGATACATATCAATAATTTACTTTAAAACAATGCAGATTTGTTACATATAGAGACTGTGATTGACAGCAATGTGTGGATTCCCACCGTCCATAATAACATTAAACAAAGGAAGAGATTAACAGGCTGGACATCACTTCTGTTTCCCTCTACAAATCGCAAAAGCATACTGCTAAGGAGCTTTGTCCACTTACCTGGTGCACTTTCAGAATCTACTATGTTTGTAAACTCCTACTCTCAGTGACTTTTACCCAATATTGTCTCGTAACAGCCCCTCATATCCCTACCAATCAGTCTTGCCCCTGTCTTACTGCCAATCGTTCATTCTACCTATCGCCCTTGGAACACTCCTAGTCCACTTGGCTCTCCCATCCAACCAAACCAAGTAAAGTCACGTTTTTCTTCCTGGACCAGTTCTCTGAACCGTTATCGAGACCTTCCTTATACTCTCTGGTGCATTACACCAGGTCAACAACCAGTTATGTCACTATTTTAGCTTCTGGGCCAATGTGACAAACCCATACCAAGACCATGTTCTCCTATTCTGCTGCATTGTTAGTCAGCTAAAACAATGTCTAGAACACTCACTGGTTAAAAAAACCATGGCCAACTAATACAAAGGAAACTGCTTTATTATTTCCATCACTACCTCATTATATACAGTTAACAAGTTTCAAACTGCTTCCAACATCGCATTGGTTGGCAAACTACCAAGAGAGATCACTCAAACATTTCAAATTCTGAGATTTAGCTCAAATACATTTCCAGCACAATCTTACAATCACATAAGAGGAACCAGAAATCCACCTCCTGCAGCAAAAACGACCAGAGGACTCCTCAAAAGACATACTTATTGACATTTCGAGAAGTAAAATGCGGCAAACAATCTGAAAAGACAAAGTCACAATGCCATCCTGTCTACCATGTCTACTGGAGGAAACAACAGAGCAATCACCAGAGATTGTAGATTAAGAGTGATCTGCAACAAGTCCAAATGGCTGCCTACTATCTCTGCAGCTAGAACAATCATCAATCTCACTCAACCACAAATAACCAGATGTCTCACCCTGTACCCAGCGATACAGCAGCCATCTATCTTGCGTGCTAAAAAAAACCCAGATCACTACGTTAAAAAGAAATTACATCTGCGACCTGCTAGCTGAGCTCAACATGGAACATCTTTTTGTCAATGCTTCTCCCACACTCCATAAGGCTAACCCTCTTCAGAACTCGACCAAACCAGAAGAATGGGAGAAGGCTAGTGATGGCTCACAAATATATTCAGGAATCTCCACTGATAATGGCCATACAGCACTGGAATGTATATCTTTACTTGTCTGATCCTTGGTTAACAAAATACTCTGCCTCTTCTTTCCTAATCTATCAACCTCCACCACACACCTCTGTGTTTGCAGATGCCTTCTGGACTCAATAGTGGACATCGCTGTGCACCCTCTGGATCTCTGTCTCGTAGGGCATCTCAGCATCTGGTTAAACAAACCGGTGCAATGAGAGACCTCCAGCCTAATCAGTTAACCTGAAGCATTTTGTTACCATTAATTGGGCTTTGGTTACAGCCACTTAGCGGATCACACCCTATGTACTATTTTCAATCAAAGGGGCTTAACCTCTTTCATGGGAAACAAGCCCACTGCATGGATCAAATATTATATCATTCATTTCAATCTCAACCTTTCTAGAGCAACTCTAGGAACAACTTAACATCAACAGACATCACCACAGCTATTTCTACTAGACCCTGAAGGAATCTTGACAAACTCCTTCCATGCAAACTTAAGGAATCACCTTCTTTTGTGCCTTGCAATGGACATAAAATAAATCTATACATGGTTAACAGGGGATTTTGGAAATGTGTGTCCCCCTAAAATAATACATCTCTTCACTAGCATATGCGGAAGGCAAGACTATTTAATATGGGCTCAATAACAGAAACTGGCTGCCTATAAAGACATTGGAGGAAAACGTGCAATGTGAACGCTAAAAAAGCGGCTTCAAAGGCAGGTGAAAATGTATAAAACCTACAAAACTTCTATCAAGAAATTACTACTATTAATGAATATCGGATGCTACATGTCGAACCTAAGAACTCTTCGAAGTAGCTGCTAAATACTGTTACTCAGTCTGCAACTCAAAAACCGTAACAAAACATTATCAGGACCTCTGTGAGTCCTTTGCAAAACACTAAATTAAAAAAACTAATAGCTTGAATCTCATTTCCTCTTGAAGAAGCAAAAGATAGGATTTTAATGCCAACAATGTATTATACCTATAATCATTAGCAGCATAATAACATAGCAATCATGAATTCCACTATATCAAAAGAAACATGCCAACTGACCTGCAAATATCCTATATGAGGCTGGTTCTAAGAAAACAGAGACTGGTTTTAAGAAAATATAGGCTGGACCAGGCTGACCCAGGAAACTAGAGACCGAAAACGAAGAACCCTTTAGAACGTAAACTCATTCCATCGTTCTTCCAGATCTCAAGCTTCAATGAACAAAACAAACTTCTATCAAACAGATGGGATACCGACCTGGAAAAGCACAAATCTGTTTTTGGTAGGAGGTCATGGATTCCAATGGAGTTGGTGCTCTACTCCGATTCGAGGGGTCATCAATATCCATTACTATAGATCACCATCCTCCGACTGAAAAACTATACGAAACAGGGAAGCAGTATACAGTCCAAAATTGGAAAAATCCTATTGTGAAGATGAATCACAAATGCTTCATCCTTCATCTGGAATGTGGTTGTCTCACACGGCTCAACAATCACCCCAATACTTTTCAATGTGTGTTTTTGCTCATCTTCCTGACCTGAGGAACTCTTTTAAGTTTACCTGCTACAACTATGTCGGAAAACATGCAGATCATCCTGAAATTCAAAAAGAACCATACAGGTCAGGTCTTCAAAACTAAGTGAAAGCGTACTGTTAGTGGAACTGAGGATGCAAGAAATCTACTTTTTAAGCGCAGTCACCCTGCATTCTTCACCTTTTGCTGAACTCTATATGTTTGCTGGTTCTAGAACTCTGTGCACTTTAACCCTGCTAACCTCTAATAAAATGCCTGTGCACCCCTTAAAACATGGTTGAATTGGCATATTCCTAGACCTTGGGTCCAGGCCAGCACTCTCCCCTGCAGCCTTGCCTCACCACTGCAGCCATGCGTGCCCCCGTAATGCAGGGTTCACGCCAGCAGCCCTCCCAGCCTACAGGTGATTTCTTGATTTGTGTCATACTATTGTATTGTGGTGACATCCTGTAACTGTTTTAATACTTCTTGGTAATTGTTTTCACTCCGCCGGACTTTCAGACTCTTATTTACTGCCCAGTTTTTGTCCAGCCTGTTTGCCGCCGCCGCTGCTGCTCCTGTGGCCCCTCCAACCCCAACACAGTCCCCGCCTCCCTACCACTGCTCCCGCCCCCCTCCCCTACTTAATGGCGATCGCTGCGGGGAGCGCGTGTGAAACCTAGACCTGGGTCCAGGCCAGCACTCTCTCCTGCAGTCTCGCCTCACCACCACAGCCTCGAGTTCCCCCGCAGTGCAGGATTAGCGCCAGCAGCCCTCCCAGCCTCCGGGTGACTTCTTGATTTGTGTCATGCTATTGTATTGTGGTGATATCCTGTAATTGTTCTAATACTTTTTGGTAATTGTTTTCACTCCGCCGGACTCTCAGTCTTATTTACTGCCCAGCTTTTGGCCAGCCCATTTTCCGCCGCTGCTGCCCCTGCGGCCCCTCCCACCCCGACACAGTCCCCGCTCCCGCCTCCCTACCACTGGTCCCGCCCCCTCCGATACTTAATGGCGACCGCTGCGTAGCAGGCGCGTTACTGGGTTGCCGAAGGCGTGCCCCGTGACCCGACCGTGACCAGCACCAGGAACCTCGGCTCTTCCGGACCCCACCGCTACGACTCCACCACCCTTCATGCGCTCAACCCCGGCAGACGCACCACCTGCATAAGATCCTCGCCGAACACCATCCACAGTCCCTTCGCGTGCCTACCCTGCCGCAGATCCCTCACCATCAATCCCACTACCGCCGAAGGACCGCCCGATGCACGCACCACCAAAACCCTAACATGCATCCTCCTCAATGTGTGCTCCCTTCACTGACACGCCGTAGAGATCTGGGACCTGATCAACACCCTCTTGCGCGACGTAGCCTTCTTCAGGGAAACCCGGACCAACGCCACCTCCAGCCCAGACATCGCCACTGCCATCCCCGACGGCTACAAGATCCAGAAGAAAGATCGCCACCACCACCCATTGCCCACAAAACCGCCCTCCTACTCTCCAGCACGAGTGACCCCCACTCCAACACAGAACACCTCAACTTCCAGATCCAGACCAGCCCCAGAACTACGCTACACGAGACCCTCATCTACAGACCACCCGGACCGCAAACCCAGTCCGCAACCACCATCGCCGAGCTCGCCGCACCCCACACAATCACCTCCAAGGACTACATTCTACTCAGGAACCTGAACTTCCACCTCGACAACTGCAACTACCCCAACTCTATCACTCTCCTCGCCAACCTCGGGCTGAAGCAGCTGGTCAACACGCCCACTCACGGAGCTGGACACACCCTTGACCCTATCTCCGCGGGAGGAACAAACAACAGCTTTAGCCACACCACTCAGCCCCTCTAGACAGACCACCACTGCGTCCACTTCACCTTCAACGCCGCCTCCGCACCCAAGGTCGCACCGCAACCACCAAGAAGGCACTAGAGCAAAGTCACAGAGGAACTCCTCAGCACCACCCTCCTCCTAGACCCCCCAGAGCCACGACAGACACCAATTCCACAGCCACAGAATTCCATCACCGGATCACCCGCTGCGCCGACAAGCTCACACCCCTCCGCCACCCCACCAAGCAATGCCCCCTAAAGGCCGCCTGGTCCACCACTGAAGCGCAAGAAGTCAGACGCTCCTGCAGACGCCTAGAGATAACCTGGCGAAACCAGAAAACCACAGAAGCTCAGAACAACTACAGTAGCGCCCTGAAAGAATACCACCAGCGCATAAGAGACACCAAACGAACCTTCATAAGAGACAAAGTCCAGACCAACGCAACAAACTTCAAGGAGCTATTCAACATCATACAACAGTTCACAAAAACCCAGAGCAAAGCCACAGACATCACCCCTTCCCAGGAACTCTGCTACAAGCTCAGCGCTTACTTCCATCTGACGATCAAGGCCCTCTACTACAACTTCAACGAACCGACAACGAACAACACCCCCGACGCCGCCAACATGCCAACCATCACGACCTGGGAGCCCGCCACTGTCGAACACATCACTGCCACCATGAAGAAAACCCAGTCAGGAGCCCGTACGGACCCCGGCCCACCTCACATATTCCACATGTCTGCCTCCACCATCGCACCCGAACTAGGACTGACACTTAATGCCTCCTTCATGTCCGGCATCTTCCCAGACGACTGGAAGCGGGTGGAGGTTAAATCCCTCCTCAAGAAGCCCACAGCCGGAAAACTACCGGCCCATCTCTTTCCTCCCTTTCGAGGCCAAAGTCACAGAGAGACTTGTGAATGCCCAGCTGGCCACCTTCATCGAAGAGAACTCCATCCTAGACGCCTCCCAGTCCGAATTCCACAGCAACCACAGCACCGAGACCACCCTCCTCGCCGCCACGGATGACATCTGCATGCTAATCGACCACGGACACACCACGGCCCACATCCTTCTAGACCTCTCCGCAGCATTCAACACCATTTCTCATCACACCCTCGCAGCCAGACTTCACGACGCAGGGATACAAGGAGCCGTCCTCGACTGGATCAAATCCGTTCTCTCTGGCAGAACCCAGAGGATCAGACTACCTCCCTTCCTCTCCGAACCCACTGACAACTGCGGAGTACCCTAAGGTTCATCACTCAGCCCCATGCTCTTCAACATCTACATGGCCCCCCTCTCCGCCATCGTTAGAAAGCAGGGACTCAGCATTGTATCCCCTGCCGATGACACCCAGCTCATCCTCTCACGCACGAAGAATCCCGAAGACACCAGACTCTGCTTCCAGGAAGGAATGAAGAATGTGGCAGCCTGGATGAAGGACAGCTGCTTGCAGCTCAACTCGGAGAAGACCGAGGTCCTCATCCTCGGACCCCACAACTTCGACTGGGACGACACCTGGTGGCCCTCCGCCCTCAGGAAGCCACCCACCCCTATAGACCAAGCACGTAACCTCAGCATCATCCTCGACTCCTCCCTCTCCATGAACAGCCAGATCAACGCCGTCGCCTCCAGCAACTTCGACTGCCTGCGCATCCTCCGCGAGACCTTCAAATGAATCTCCCCCGATTGCAGAAAGACCGTCACCCACGCGCTCATAACCAGCCGACTGGACTACGGCAACGCCCTATATGCCGGTATCAACAGACCTCTACTACACAGACTCCAAACCATCCAGAACGCCGCTGCCACACTCGTCCTCGGGACAGCACACCACGAACACATGACCCAACACATATGAGAGCTCCACTGGCTCCCTGTCGAGAAGAGGGTCACCTTCAAAATCCTTACCCACGACTACAAATTCCTCAACATCGGACCCAAATATCTCAACAAGAGAGTATCCTTCCACATACCCAAGAGGAACCTCCGCTCCGCCGACCTCCCCCTGGTCGAGATCCCTCGCATCCGCAGAAACAGAACAGGTGGAAGAGCTTTCTCCTACATCGCAGTCAAGACCTGCAACAAGCTCCCCGTGAACATCAGATGCTCCCCGACCCTGCACACGTTCAGCAAGGACCTCAAGACCTGGCTTTTCGACTCATCCACAGCTGCACCCCCCCAGCGCCTCAAGACCCTCACGGGTGAGTAGCACGCTCTATCGATATGTCCCCAGTACGTTGTACAAGGTGCACCCAAGCCCTGGAAATTAAATGCCACTTCTGAACTGCAGCACCTATTTTTCCATCCACTACGGTGGTAATGCAAACATGGCTTCAGGACTATCCCGTGTGCCTGAATATAGAAGTGTAAAAACTGCAATTCAATCTGCCAAAATGAACCCCATTTGACACATAAAAACCTTCTGTTTAAATACTAATTATTAGTGATAACCCTATGTAGACTTGTCGTCCACATCCTGAAATTCATGCTTGAGCATCAAGTCCTGCTTTACAGGTCTGCTGGATATACATTTAACATTGGGGGCTCACTTGCAAGGATGGGAACAGGATGACAAGAAAATTCTTGTGTACCAACTGTCTGGTTCCTGATGAGCCCTGTTTTGTTCTTCCAGGTGTCTGGGCTTATTAGGGGTACAGTGGGTACTTCAAACTGGTGTTGGATGTAGGAAGACGCTAAGATTACTAGAGTACACTCCCCATGCACCCCCCAGCCCTCAGAGTCAATGTTCAGTGTAGCCGAAGACTTTAGCCATCTTAAAAATGCCCAAAGTGGGAAGAGTTGGACCAGGAACATTTACTCCATTGGTTAGGCCATGCCCAAGAGTCATCACCACCCACTAGCTAGTGCCACGCATTTATGTGTCATCTACAGGCACTCACTTCAGAATAATTTCAGGACCTGAGGAAAAACAGAGAGGATTGGACCTGCTGTCTGTGACTTGAGAGGAGTTGTGAATGACTGATCAGCCCCATCTTGTACCCAGGAAAAATAAGTAGACTCCATGGGTCAGAAGGCTGACCTCCTGTTAAAGCTACAGGGATACAACAAGCTAAAATAGCCTTTCCTACAACTGCTCAGCTGACCAGTAGCAACTGGACTGAACAGGACCCTGCTGTTGGCCTCTGCCTGACGCTCAGTGGGTCTTGAAGTACCTCACTTGAGGTCCTGGGGACTTTAAAGGAATACTTCTGTAGTGGATTGAGACTTAAAGAACTAAGGGCCTAATTTGGATATTGGTGGATGGGTTACTCCGTTAGAAAGTTGACAGGTATCCCGTCCGCCAGACTATAAATTCCATTATATCCTATCACCGTTGTGGTGGAGTAACCCGTCAGACGAGATCTAAATCAGGCCCTAAGTCAGAAGGAAAAACCTTTAACCAGAATGAACCTGGTTAGTGTATCAAACCTGCGCTCTATTGGGAAAAGCCTCAATTTGCACCTAGATCCCAATCAACCGCGACCATTGATTATTATTGTGACTTCTTTGCTCTATTCCAATCTAAAATATAAAAAATTCATATCTCCGAACCCCTTATTTGGGAATTTCGTCATTGTCATGCCATTTTGTTTATTACATTTTACTATGTTTTTGTATTTCAGGTTAGGATTTTTATTGCTTTACATTTTGACTTTATTACTGTTTTGGTACTGCTAAATACTTTATACCTTGCCCTAAATTAAGCCTGCTTAACCTGTGTCATAGCTACCAGATGAAAAACCTTGGCATGATCATGGATTCCACCTTCCCCAAACCCAAGTCAACAAAGTGAGGAAAGACTCATTCCATGCTATGAGAATACTTTGATGTGTTTTCCCTTTCCCAGGGCTTTCCCATAAGATAAACGCATCCCTAGCACAAGTGATGGAACTTTTAGATTGCACCAATTGCAGCTACATAGAACTTTCCAAGCAACTATTCAGCAAGCTACAATAGATCATGAACAATGAATGGGACAACATTATCCATGGGATCATGGTTCTACGCTAACTACCAGCTGCAAGGAGTATTTCCTTCAAAAGCTTCTTCAATATGCACTGGGTGGAACAAAGGATAGGACAAGCTTTGTACAATCTAAAGTCACCTTGTACAGCAAAAACAAAACTCAGATTTCCTTGCCTAATGACCCACATTTTTTATAAATCCTACATAGATGAAAACTCCATCAAATTACTAACATGCAACTGTGAAATAAACTCCCAGAGAAAACATGGAGAAAAAAAAACACCTAGTAATCTTAAAGTTTTTTATAAGTAGCATATGAAGCTATTATCTGACCATTCATTTGCTTGCAACTATCTCCTTGTGTGAGATGCTTGTTCATGCCACTGCACCAACCCTGAAGAAGGCACTCCACGAGTATTTCACAACATTCAAATTCGATCTATAATAGATGACACTGCAGGGAACACCTTAAAATATAATTCAATATAAAACATTAAATGTCCATACAGACAGATTAAAACGTATCAAAAAATGATATAAATTAACTGGAATGGAGGAAAAGGTTTTTTTGATATTAGCCAAAAAAACTAAATTCAGGATTAAGCTACATAAATTCAAAAGCAACTTGATTCTGTAAATCACATGATAAATTTCAATTCAATTTTTGTGGGTTTTTCAGCTATTTACAAATGACAATATCCTTAAGAAGGCTGCTTCCTTGACCATCTAGGACCACTGATAATCCAGAGTCATTCTGTTTTTTCTGTAACTGCAAAATATCAAAGATGTCAAAAGGGTCAGTTTTTCTAGGGCATCACAATTTGGATTCTGATGTCTTTAACATCTGATTGGCAGGGTCTTCCATCTGAGGAGAACAGCTCATGGGGAAAGAAAGATATTTCTAGAATCCTGTGAGCTAGACTGACACATTAACTGACTGTCCACCCGTCAATTAAATTGATGGAATCTCCATTTCTGCTAATTATGCAAAAATATTAAACTCTTTCCTGGCAAATAAGAGAAACATCCAAGAGCACTTGGAATTCAGCAGGACTGTAAACAGATGACACTTTACCACAAAACAACATCAGGCCCTACCCCCTGAACAACATAGACCCAGTCACCAACACAAAGATAGCAGGCAGGCAAATTTAACGCTCACTCCTCGTCTCTCCATTCAGCACTTAAGAGCAGCTACACAATCTCCACAACACAATAAGAGCAACAATTTTGGTTTTCATGAAAGGCACAAAAACACTTCCTAGATAGGCCAACCAAAAAGACGTTGCTCTTCCAACCATAGGAGTCAATTGTCCCTCTCCTATTCAACATTTATCTAACCCATTAACTGGACATCATCGAATCATTCAACCTTACATGTTACGACTATGCAGATGATACACAAATCGGGTCTAACCTTGGATGGCCTAGAAAACTTCCACAAGTCAAGACTTGTCAGCTGCTTCTGTGATTTAGATGCATAGATGATTGTTATCCACTTATTGCTCAATACCGCAAAGTCTGCAATCGTGACCTGTGGATAATGGCAAATACACCAGTCAATAGACATATGGTCCATCAGAAAGTGATACACAGACAGCCATGTTAAGAGAAGTCCCTGATTCCACACGGTACTCAGGTCTCAAGAAGCACGTACTACATAATGAAAACTTGGTATCGTCACTTGTGCGATCTCCAAGCTCTACTATGGCAATAGAATATACCTTGTGCCCCATTGTTGCATCAATCCCAAAATTTAATGAATGCAGCAGCAAGACATCTCCTCTGCATTACCCCAGAGATAACATGAACACAAAAACATGTCAATGAAGGAGCACATCAACAACTCAGCCAAAGGAGCGCTCTGCACTCTAAGACATCTCAGGAAAATCAAAAACTATTTATTCCCACAGACGATCTGAAGACGGTAGTGCAATCATTTGTCCTCTCGAAACTGGACTACGAAAATGCCATCCTAACAGGAACTCCTAAATAACACCTTGCCCCATTTAGAGCAGTTGTCAACACAGCTGCCAGGCTCCCCACAGGAATTAAATGATGTTATCACACCTCCCCTGCCATCAACAGTCTTAACTGGCTTCCCATCAAAGAAAGATGCATCTTCAAGACAGCTTGCATCACCCACAAAGCCCTTCATACAAAACATAAAAACAAATACCTAGAAACCAAACTATTAAGATCAGGGAGAGTCCGGACACTGAGAAGCTCCAACTCTCTTCTTCTCATTCCGCCTAATCTGAAGAAGAAATCTTCCTAGGTGCTCTCCTTCTCAGGAAATGCTCCTAAGATCTGGAACTCACTCCCTAAGGATCTCCGCTGCAACCCCTCTTTTCCTTCCTTAAAACGGAAGTTCAAATCTCTACTGCTCAACAACTAATTCAACACACACTCAAACTGCTTTATGCTGCCATCATTGACTGGATCCATCTAGACAGTCGCATGACAGTCTTCGATCTGTCTCCAACTGACTTCCTCAAGTTTCCCTGTTATGTACCTTTGTGACTCTTTGTCCATTTAATGCTGTATTGTTTTTAACTTTTCATTGATATGAATCCCCTCTTATACCTCTTGGAAGCTTACACTCACAACCAGTAAAGCTCTCTGATACCTGTGAATCTAGCTAGCATTGTAGTAAACTCAAAGATAGATGAATAAATAATTGAAGTGAGTCCTGGAAACATTTCTCAACTTACCTGTGACTAAATGATCAGTTTTGCATGGTCCACAGCACCTCCCAAGAAAAGGGACCACTATACTTACAAATTAAATTTCAGGCTAGCACCACAGATCATTTTTTGTTTAAATCGGTTTTATTGTTTTTCAGATAGGATTAGCATATACATTACTGATACAGCTTTATCGATGACAGTATGAATTGTTGATGGCATAATAAATCATATGAGTGCATATTGTGCAAACCTTTTCGCAACATCATTGAATTTGATAATACAGTGATGATCTGTATACAGCAATGGTCGTTGGTGAACGTTTGCAGATGCTATGTTTGCAGCTCAGTTTCATACCAGAGCTAAACAGTTCTACAACAATTCAACAGCCTACAAAATATACTTTGATCCAGTCAATGACTGGGTTCAAACTGGAATGGTATGGGGAGTAAAAAAACATGGATTTAGGCCCAGATCTCTGTACTGGGGTGAATGTATGACATTGTTCTCCATTCTGTCCATCAATTGCTCTCTTTTCACATCTTAAGGAGGCACTGAGCAGTCCTACTCACTCGCCACTTCACCCCCGCTGTGTTACAGTCATTACAGCATGGGGTAGATGATATGTCAGTGTTTAAGTCCAAAGCACACAAACTTAAGATTGGGTCAGAGGCAATATTTAAAGAACAGCCTGGATACCTTGCACTAATACACTATACTCACAAACCTAAAGTATCCATGGGTCTACAACAATGATCCGGATCCTGTAAACTCTGAACGAAAAACAACACTAAGATAAACGCCGCAAAAGAAGGAAAAATATTCAATACATTTTCGGATTCCCATCACTCACCAAACCTGGTGACATGCTTCATCATCTGGGTCTCCTCTTTTCAGTCATTCTGGTGACCCTAAGGGCTACAACCCTATCACAGTGATGGGGAGCCAGAGGATGTTATAGTATCGTTGTTTACACTCCTACCAGATAAGAGTAGTTGAGTGTATGGGAACCAAGTGCAGTGCGTGGGTGAAAAGTGAAGTTAAGTCCACCATTAGCGCATCCCAAAGCATAAGGGTGTTTTCTAGGGCCCAGATTATCTTCTCCGTGGAAGGCTGTGCTCTCTGCCTGCACCCAATTGGTAAAAGAGTGCAACCAGGAAGTAGCATACAGGGGATTTCTCTCTGCGAGTAATTAGGCGATTGGCCAAGATCAACCCTAAATCAATAAATCAGGATGTAACCTTATATTCCGTGCGTCTGCTGTACCTCGCTAATATGCATATGAGAATTCTTTCTCTGCAATGTAGCAACCTGTCCATTACAGCCTGCCAATGATGTGTGAGTCGAGGGCAGGTCTACAGCATATACAGTAGGTTGACATTTGCTAGCACCACAGATCATCATATATATATATATATATATATATATATATATATATATATATATATATATATATATATACATAACTGCATAAGCACATGAGCTGACTTTTACCCTTATTTTTAATTTCTCACAGCATTGCAATCACCCTTTGAATTTAATGCATTATTTTTGGAATTCATTTTCATTTTTCCTTCCCTTGTTTTGCATAGTACAAGTCACGTTGTCACTATATGTATTCTTCTAGAGCAAAAAAGATAACTGGCTGTAGTGTATTAAATAGATTTAAAAAAGAGTTGTTGGCGGCCAGTGTGGGCGAGTTATCTCTTTCATAAACCCCATGTGTAAAGCTAATGGTTTCTCACCTGTTTAGGAAGCCGGAAGATACAGTTCTTGTAAAAAATATCTTTGGCCTGACTCCATGTTCCATCAATAATTATAATGGAGGATGGGGAAGGGGTTGGGAGCGAGGCTACTTCTTCCAAGTTATCGGCTTCAGATCCAGGATACAGGATTAATGTTCCAGGCCTTCTGCACACAGCCGCTAATTCGGGGTTCCTAAAAAACAAAGGCGACATAGAAAACCCGATTTGATGCCATCATTGGTCTGATAATGAAAGTCCATACAATTTACCCTCGAGAACACATTAAAGGGCATGTGTTTGCTGTTAACTGCTAGTGGAAAGGTACTTGTATACGATTTATCTGCAAACATAAATAGCATGTTCTCATCTAAAGAGAACAGTTATTACTCTTGAATATGCACTGTAACTAATGCTTGAATATTTCATGGTTGTCACATGCTGGAAATAATGCACATACTTTATTATACATTTCTCAAAACATCTTTTCTTATGTCTTGAAAGAATGGGCACATGGTTGCACATTGAAGCTGTATCCCTACACATCTTTGCTCTGCACTCACGAGTAGACCAACAGGCCAAATAACCTTTCTCATTTCTATTTCCCCTTACTTGGAGTAAAATCAAGCTATTAGGCATCTTTGAGGGTATTCACTCTGTGAAGAGGTGCTAGGGAAATCTATTAAGCAGTTAATTTCTGGGCTAAGTTTCAGATACCTTCTTACTATACACCCCACAGACTACCGACAGTCATTTCAGTTAAACTGACATTTTACACCAGTCTCCAGGGTGGCTGATCGACCAATACTTAATCTGTGTCTCTATAAGTAATGGTTGATTGGTTAGCCCTAGGAGTTCCAGTTATGCGCAGATGCCACAGGACTCAAGCCGCACCCTACTGATGAGGCCGAATAGACCGAAACCCTTCTGGGGTTGGTTCTGTTCCTGTTAAGAGGGGTCGTGATTCAGAGGGGCCCTGACCTGGCAGTTCGAGCTGGACTGTTCCCACTGGAGCAGGACGAACGCTCATTAGCAAATAGCTGGTTCCTGTCGGAAGTGAAAGGGTAGGCATAAAAAGATGTAGCCCAGATTAATTTAAGCAATCCACCTATCACTTTTCTGTTTCTACAGTGCAACAACCTGATTGTGACAGGTATGCCCAAACATGGGTCTCATGCTCATATGTTCTGTGTAGTCCTCGAGAGAGTGGATTGAGACTAAGGACTCCTCTTCATCGACCTTGTGGAGTGTGTGGAGGTCCCTGCCCATTGTGGACCCTGTTGTTGCTGATAGTTTCCCTGGAATAGCGTGACTGCAGAGGCGAGTGGTGCGGAGACCGGGACTGCGAGGACCAGCATTCTGAGAAACACCTACAGCTGGTTCCTCTTCCCGGCAGAGCCGCGCCCCCTCCTAGTGCCACGCCCCCTGCTCATTGCTTCATTACCTCTCGCGGCCCCCGCTTCGCGGGAGCCGCTCGAGAGTGGATTGAGACTAAGGACTCCTCTTCATCGACCTTGTGGAGTGTGTGGAGGTCCCTGCCCATTGTGGACCCTGTTGTTGCTGATAGTTTCCCTGGAATAGCGTGACTGCAGAGGTGAGTGGTGCGGAGACCGGGACTGCGAGGACCAGCATTCTGAGAAACACCTACAGCTGGTTCCTCTTCCCGGCAGAGCCGCGCTCCCTCCTAGTGCCACACCCCTTTAAACTTGTAAGCACGATCCCTTAACGCGCATCGCGGGACGCGCGCGGGACGTAGCCCGGGGCGAAGCCTGGGCAAAGGGTGGGCCGTCTACGGCCGTCAAAGGACGTTAAAGGACGGGACGGGCTACCCCCCTAACGTTTGATTCCCGGTAAGAGACTATCTTCCCTATCACCATCTGCTGGAAATCCGTTATAGAGCAACGAACGATAAGACACTGTGTATTCGTCGCTGTTAACTGTGTATGCAGATTGAAACCGTTATTCCTGTGTAACCATGTCCTCGGACACTGGCAAATCAAAGAACATAACTGTTAATACATCAAAGGGGGCAGTAACTGGTACTATAGACCAATTCTTTAAACGGGTGACTATTGTCCTAGAAAAGGAAATTGCAGATACCGAAAAACGTTTATCCATTGACCTCTTAACCGGCAAACGCTCCTCTCTAGGATTGATTGGGAAAGCATGTTCACCTGATGTAATAGCCTTAGATTCCCTGAGTTGCAACGTTCCCTCCACTAGTATTACTTTTATGACTCCCCCAGGGACTGTAGGGGATGTGGGGATAAATAGGATCAACTTCAACGATCTTACGTCCCCCTCTAACCTCCTAGTTAGCCCCAACTCATCAAGACTATCCAGCTCACCCAAACTACCCGTTCCTTCCCCGGTAATCTTAGAACAAGTCGAAAACCAGCCAAAGAAAAGAAAGAGACGACCCTCTCCCTCGTCCCCAAGTACAACCACCCCCCTGGTTACAACACCCCAACCCATGCGGTCGCCCAAGTCTATTGCCCCACATACATCGAACAACAAAACCGGGTCACTTCCTGATCTAAACTTGGAGAACGAACTTCTGTCAAAAATAGAGGTTATAGTGAAGTCACTTCTACTCCCTCTTTTGGAGAGAACGAGACTAATAAGCACACATTTAGACAAGTTGGGTAAACAAATAGAAGGGAACACCTTGGCCTTAACGAAATTGTCAATATCACAGCACAAAAGTCCCATCCCAAACTCTACTGTCCCTAATGCCCCACAAATAGAACAACCATCTACCAGTGGAGTACCCCCAAAATCTGTCACTATGCAGTGGAAAAAAGCATTAGTAAAATCCTCAAAAGAAATAACCAATAAAGGAAAACCCAATCCATCCGTAAATACCCCAGTAAAAAATGGAACTACTGAAATTGATAGGGGAAATAATGCCACAGAGAAGAACCAAGTAGAAACAAATCTCCACTTAGCGAAGACTAATCCACCTATGATAAATAAACCAGTTAGGGAAAAGGGAGAACAGTTAATTCAGCGCCCTTAAAGATGCACACCTAGGATAGTGGATTTACCCCCTGATTCTGCCCCATATACCATCATCATGACCGGGGTTCCGGAGCTAGCAGAGGGGGTCAGAGAGAACTACCACGCCCTAAAAAATAAAACCATCTACTGGCTGAGGCAAAATAGACCCCTTCCAGCACATGTAAATGGGGAAATCTTAACAGTAAGGCGTGCTGTGTGGGTGGGATCAAGACCAAAAGATAAGAGGGGGGATGTGATAATTATAAATTTCAAGGACCATAGAGCGGTAAGGTGCATTGGTGACTGGTATGAGGCCATAGGGGGAGATAGTATTTCTACACATTATGTCAGCTACTTTTACCCACGAGAACTGATAACTAACTTAAAGCATAATCAATCGAAAAGATATCGCTCAGACTGGAGAGAAGTAGGATATCAACCCTTTCAGAAACATCTTTTTAACCAACCTCCTCAACCACTATATTCCCAGTCACAGTGGGGGAATCAGGATAACAACTACCAATCATTTCCAGAATTTAATATACCCACATTCAACCCTTTCTCAACACTGTTTGGCCTGGAAGAAGTAGACTGACTTGATAGAGAACTACCCTCCCTACTAAAATACACTCCGGCACAATCCATCAGCCTACAGGGTGACACCATTCTTATAGGTCCGGTAGAAAGACACAAACCAGAAGGGGAAATTAAGTTGGCCCGACCAAATGTGATATCCGTGAAAGGGGGGGAAAATCCTATCCTGGGGAATGCAACTAGCAGTATACCCGATCCAACATATGAAGAACGAAACTTGGTGTTAGGGACACCGGCTTCAATTAAGGAGAGTAGTACAAACGAAAGATTAGACCTTGGCAGGAAAGCAGTAAAAACACAAATCATGTTCTGGAATATAGCGGGCCTCCGTGCAAAAATTATGGATGGCAGCGTTCTGGAGTTTGCTAAAGATTATCAAGTGTTAGCCCTCCAGGAGACCTGGCTTACCACAGAAATGCATCTGACGGGATATAAAACGTACTTTTCACCAGGTATTGCAGGCACCCATGGTAGGGCAAAGGGTGGGCTGATAACTTATATAGCGAACACTATACCAGGGTTAGAAATTACCGCACTCAGTCTAGAACCCAATTACCAGATACTGAGACTGGTCTTCCAGACAAAGCGGGTCTTTCTTTTCGTAAATATGTACGACAACTTAGAGGAAAGTGAGAGAGTGAAAACACTTGGGGCTCTCCACAAGAAACTCCTCACTTGGACAAAACAAACACGAGGTTTAGAACCCCCAAGCATTGTTTGGGGTGGTGACTTTAATCACCACCCCTGTGAAAGGAAAAATAGTAACATCTGCGGTATGGGGTACGAAACAGATGAGCAAACAATCCACATTAGCCACTCAGTGGTGGGAGACTTCTTAAATGAAACTCTATCTAGTCTAGACCTAGTAATATTAAATGAAACAAATCCCCTCTGTGGGAAATTGCACCCTAGCTATCTCGGAAGGGGTAGCGAATCAACAATCGATTATATTTTGATCACAGCGACCCTTGTAAATAAGACTGAGAATTTTAGAGTGATAATAAATACATTAAGTGATCATGCTGCTTTAGCCTTTGATCTAACTATAGAGCAGGGCGATCTATCAGCACAAATCATAATGACCACCCTTGCCCAGAATAACATATACCTAAAAAAAACAAATGGTTATACTCTTAGCTGGGGGAAGATAGACCCTGATGAGCTAACAAATAAGGTAGTAACAGCGGCGTATCCGGCAATAATGAAGTGTCTAGACACTGACGCAAGAGATGAGGAAGTCATATCCCATTTTAAGATGATTCTAGAAAAGGTAAATGCATGCCTGACAATGAAGCTTAAAGGGAACATGGCAGTGAAAAAAGGATGGTTTAACCACGACTGCTCAGTGGCCCATAAAACTCTAAAAAGAGCGCTAACAAAAACTATCAGAGACCAAGAGGAGGTTAGGACCCTGAGAAAAGCATATAGGTTGGCATGTAAAGTGAGAAAAGAGGAATTAAAGAAAGCCTTATGGAATCAACTCCATGAGAGCTCACTAAATAGAAATAGCGATTTATTTTGGAAGGTGGTGAAAGCACCCTTTCTGATGGATACAAAGGACCACCCAAAAGTAGAAGTCGCGATTGAGGGACCAATCTGGGTAAATCACTTTTCGAAAATCTTTGGTAAACCTCCAGAAGTAGTGTTAATAGAAGGAAATAATAGGGAAAAACAAGGTAAACCATTTCCAATTCCATTGGAAGTAGAACTATATGAGGTAATAAAAGCAGTTAAAGCAAGTAAAGGTGGAAAAGCCCCTGGCCCGGATGGGGTACCAGTTGACTTTTTTAAATTCAAATTAGATCTGTGGGCCCCAATTATAAAAAGGGTGTTTGATGCTACCATGAAGTGTGGACTGCTCACATCTTGGACCCAATCAATTTTGGTACCAATATTCAAGAAGGGAAATAGAGAGGAGGTGTCCTGCTATCGCCCGATCTCACTCCTGGACTCGCTGGGGAAAGTACTGGGCAGAGTGGTTCTCCAGCGCTTACAGGAGTGGGCGGACGATACCGGGACCCTCTCGGACATCCAGTGTGGTTTCCGAGAGGGCTTCGGGACAACGGAACAAGCCCTGAACCTGGTCCTGATGATGGGAAAGTATGTGTCGGCTAAGCGGGAAAAGCTGTATATGGTATATGTCGACCTATCCGCAGCGTTTGACTGCGTCTGCCACGCAAAACTATGGTCAGTTCTGACTGATTTGGGAATGGATTTGGTTCTTGTAACTTTTCTCAGAGAACTATACTCCAACGCCTCCTCCAGGGTATGTTTTGGAGCACGGGGAGAACTGTCAGAGCCCTTTGCAGTAGAGCGCGGCGTCAGGCAGGGATGTGTCATGGCCCCCTTTCTCTTCTCCCTCTATACTAATGGCCTTGAGGTTGAGATGCTGAAGGGGGGCTTGGATCTGCCCCGTGTGAAAAACCGCCTGGTGCCCGCGCTCCTATACGCAGATGATGCGGTGATCTTAGCACGCACCCCACGAGAGCTACAAAAAGCCCTGAATAGGTATGCAAAATTTATGAGTAACCTAGATCTCCACATAAACATAAAAAAACGTATGTTATGGTGGCAGGCCAAACAAAGAAACATGGAAGGAGTATATTTCTTAACAACAATAAATTAGAATTAACTACCCAATACCCTTATCTGGGGATTATGATGGATGAGAAGCTTAACTGGAAAGCGGCCATAGAAGCCCGCAAACATCAACTTCGGCGATCCATTGCGACCCTTATAAAATTTGCCCAGAAATTAGGGAAAAGGCCACCAGTTGAACTACTCCATATTTATAGAGCAAAATGCCATTCCATTGCGCTATATGGGGCTGGCTTGTGGGGACATAAAAACACAAAAGCCCTGCAGGTAGCGGAGAATACCTTCATGAGATTTTTATTAGCAGTCCCAAAACGAGTATCTACTATTGCCTGTCATGCAGAGCTGGGAATGCCTCATATTGAGGATTTGGCAAAGATTGAACCTATTCTTCTCTGGCGCCGTATTTGGACATCAACAAAGAATACTTTCACCAAAGAGATTGTAGCAGACTGTATGACATTGGACCACGTGGAAAAAATAGAATGGCTAAGATACGTAAAAAATCTTCTTACTGATTTAGGGATGGCCGAGTATTACTCCAACCCGGCAACAATTGCTGAAATCCCGAAGAAAGACCTAAAAATAAGGGCATTGAGCCACATAGAAGAGTTACGTACCAGCCTAGAGAGCAAGAAACCATCAGTACAACACTCCTTGGCGGTAATGACCACATTAGAAATGGAACCCTATTTAACTTATGTCGAATCGCACTTCGAGCGCTTTTTACTAGCAAGATTCAGGCTGAACATTTTCCACAGGGTTGTAGCCTTTCCTAATAGAAACAGCTGGGAAGAAAGCTTACCGGTATGCCCGTGTGACGAAACATCTGAACAGTCAACGATTCATACCGTACTGTTCTGCAAGTACTATTCTGCACATCGTAAGCTATGGTTAATTCCCCTGTTGAGAATCCTAGGCCTTAGAAAATGTCGTCCTGCCATGCTGTGGCTCCAATTCTTAAGTTCTGAATTAATATGTAAAACTGTGAGTACTTTTTTAAAATGTATTTTTAAACATAGAGTAAATCTTTAATATAATAGCGTTTGATAATTTGGACCAATGAATAAGGGTACCAATTTTAAATGAATTTATATTAAATCTGTACTAGTCTTTGTTAAAGTGAATTTTAAATGAAGTAATCAATTGTGCAAATGCTTTTATGGTTCTACATGTAAATTGAAACCGAATAAAGATTTACTACTACTAGTCCTTGAGATGGCTACCCCACACTTCTTTGAGCTGTTATTTGGGGTATGTGATGAGAATCAGGAGCTAAGTATCTGCGGCTGTTACTTATCACAGAATCTACGAAGTCCATTTTGGCTTGTCATTTCTTTTACTTCATAAACTTTATTTATTTCTAAAACTGTAGCTACATCACAATAATATATAATCATATAAAATATATTTATATTTTATTGTGATGTATCTGCTGTTTTGTAATGAACCTTATTACTGTATAAGGCCTGATAGGGTGTTGCATGGCAATAGGGACCACCAAATATAAACTTTAGACAAAGAGCTAAACTTCAGCTCAACTGCCTGTGATCCGCTGGAGAAAACAGAAATATGAAATGTTATGGCACGAGTCGGGGGTAGTGAGAAAGATTTCACTGAATCTCATCTGATACTCAGACATGGAGACCTCAAGCTCTCATTTAAGTTTAGGAGTGTTCCGGAATGGCGTATACTGAGAAAGGGATCCTAGAGATTAGCTTGACAGACACTTCTCAGTTGTGAGTGGATATTCTGGAAACCATTTATTTATTTATTTAATGTACTTATTTAATGCATTCTTATAAAGCGCAGACTTTACCCGAAGGTGTCAGAGCACTGTACAATAGAACCAGTTACGTTACATGAGAGAACTGTTACAGGAATGGAATAAATAAAATAGCATGCCATAGAATCAAAGCGACACGGGCATAAGGCACACAATCTCAGGCACAGCAAGCACAGACTGTACAAGCAAAAATATGAATATAAATGACAAATTTCTCAATGACTAAAGAACTTCCTGGTGAAAAATAGCAGGCCATAGAATCAAAACAATGCAGGCCAACGGAACACAAAATCAAACACAACAAGTACAGGATGTACAAACAAAAATATACATATATGTGACACATTTACAATGACTAAAGAACTTCCTGGTGGGGTCTGAGAAGGGGGGAATTAGTTCTGAAAGTGTCTTTGGAATAAAAGAGATTTGAGGTCCGCTTTGAAAATCTGGATGGAGGTAATGGCACGGAGCAAAGGAGGAAGCGAGTTACAGATTCTCACCACATTACCTGAGAACAATTGTGCCATCAATTTTTCCCTTTTGAAGGAGGGGGGATCAAGAAGGAACTTTTCCGCATTCCAAAATGGTCTTGAGCCTCCAGACAATTTAAGTTTATTCGCCAGATATCGAGCGGAGGAAGAGTGCAAAGCTCTATGGGTGATGTACGCCGTTTTGTAGATAGCTCTAGCGTCGATGGGAAGCCATCTGAGAGAAGACAGGATAGGAGTGATGTGGTCACTTTGTTTGGACCCTGAGATGAAGCGAGCTGCTGAATGGAGGACGGATTTGAGGGGAGAGAGGTGAGATTTGGGGAGGCCAGTCAGAAAAGAATTACAATAGTCCAATCTCGAGAGAACTAGCGATTGGACCAAGGTTTTTAGGTCATTCTCCGGGAAGAACCGACGAATCCCCCATAAAAGGCGCAGCTGATAACGTGCGCTCTTGGCAATGGAATTGATGTGTGAGATTAGGTTGAGCCTTTTGTCAAGTATGACACCTAAGGATTTAGCGCAGTCCACAATGATGGGTTTACTGTTGAGTAGATTCAACTGATCCAACCAGGATTGAACAGGAGGCGGGGAGAGAGAGCTAGATAAGAGGGGGAATTCCGTTTTGGAGGGATTGAGAATGAGTTGGTGCACTAACATTCAGTTGTGAATAGCGTTGAGAGTAGAGCTGAGTAGTGAGAGATCATGAGGGGAAGACACCTTGAGGTATATTTGGGTGTCATCCGCATAGAGATGGTAGAGGATTCCAATTTGCTTAGGAGGTTCCCTAATGGTTCCAGATAAAGATTAAAAAGAGTGGGAGCAAGGATAGAACCTTGAGGGACGCCTTGACCAACCACCAGTGGAGACGAGAGACTGTTCGCAATCTTAATCATTTGGGATCTGTCCGAGAGGAAAGAGGCAAACCATTTGAGTACTGTGCCTTCCACGCCTATTCTCTGATGAAGAATGTTCAGGAGGGTGTTGTGATTAACAGTGTCAAAAGCTGCAGATAGGTCAAGGAGAATCAGAAGGCACGATTCCCCCAAATCGAGAATATGCAGGGCATCAACGATGACTTGCAGCAGGGCTGTTTCAGTGCTGCAATTTTGAATAAAGCCCGACTGGAACATGTCGAGGAGATTATTGTCCATAATGTGTTGGGACAGTTGTTGTGCAACACATTTTTCTGTGATCTTTGAAAGAAAAGGGAGATGGGGCGGAAGTTGTTGAGGTCATTTGCATCTGCAGTGTTTTTTTTTCAGAAGGGGGGTAACCTGTCCTCCTGTTTTGAGGACAACTGGGAGGAATCCTTGACTGAGGAAGAGATTGACTAGCCTGGTCCAGTAGGAAAGAGTGTCAGTATAGAAATCAATGGCGATGCCACTGGGTATGGGGTCAGAAGAATGGTTGGAGGGTTTGATTGGTTTGATTTTGCGGATGCATTTGAGGAGATCAACATCCGAGATGGCGTCAAAGTTCTGCCAGGTGACTAAGGCATTTCTCTCCTCGATGGGGGTGGGGTGGGTGACCTGTTCCACCAGAGATATTACCTTTTGATCGAAGAATATAGCAAACTCAGTTGCTTTCTTTGAAGCATCCTCAGGCTTGACGGTTTGGGGAGAACAATCTGGGTTTTTGATGAGGTCGAAACTTTTTTGGGTTTCTGTTTTTAGCTGAATCGAGGAGGGATCTGAAATGAGATGTTTTTTCCTGGAAGATGTGCTGGTGGTATTTGGATCTTGCTGTGCGTAAAAGAGAGAGGTTGGGGGTGGATGGAGAATGTCTCCAGTGCTTCTCCAAGATTCTGAGGTTTTTCCTTTCGTCATAGAGAGCTTTGTTGAACCAAGGAGCTGATGGGGTGGGTCTTTTCCTTTTGCTTTGGAGAGGAGCAACCTTGTCGATTTCGACTGCAAGGATTGAGAGGCAAAGGGGTGTGAGATCGTTAACATTCGTATTGGGGTCTAGACTAGGAAGTGAACGCATAGCAGAATCACATAGAATCTCAAGATAAATGTTTTTTGTGTTGCGGGACCACGTGGAGGCTCTTTTAGGTTGGCCAAGAGTTAAAATGTGAGAGAGGTGAAAAAAGAAGGGAATGAGGAAATGGTCAGACCAGTCAACACGGATGGGTGAAGCAGTAGTAATCTGGTCTGATTTGGATATCACAAGGTCCAGAATTGAGCCCTTGGCGTGTGTAATTTCCGAGCAGTGTTGGGCAAGATCGTTAGCTGAGAGAAAGGTTGCAAGCTTGTTGGCAGCCGAGTCTTCCACGGAGCCCCAGTGGAGATTGAAATCACCTAGGAAGATCTGCTTGTCGCTTTGTGAATATTGGTCACTAATGAAGTCGATGAATTTGTCAATGAAGGAAGAGCAATTACCAGGCGGGTGGTAGATGATATGGAACCTGAAGGATGAGCCTTGCTGAACTTGGAGTTCTAGGGAAAGGCATTCAAAGGTACCAAAGAGGGTGGTGGGAAAGGTTTTGATTTGGAAGGCGTTTCTGTAGATAATCGCAACACCTACCCCGATCTTGCCTGTTCTGTCGTTTCTGAGGATAGAGTAGTCAGTAGGTAACAAAAGATCAAAAGAAGTGTGAGAGGAGTCATTAAACCAGGTCTCAGTGAGAAAGAGCATGTCGAGATAGTGGTGAGTGATAGTGTCAGAGATTTCCAGTTTGTGTTTGGTTGCAGATCTACAGTTATGGAGCATACAGTGTAGCTCTGACGCAACTGTTTTGGTGATGTGAGTGTCTGGACTGATGAGGGGGATAGGGAGTAGATTATTGAATGAGGGTCCCCCTTGAGGGGGAGGCTGGTAAGTTCTGAAGGAAGAGATGGTCTGAATGGCAAATTGAGTAGCGTTGTTAGGAGAGGCGAATGGAGAGGAATTGACATTGATGGTCTTGTAGGTAGCCAATAAGTTGGTGGTGTCTGTGGGGGGACAGATTGTGGTTGATTCTATTGGGGTGCGGGAGCAAGGAACTCCTCGGGAGGTTATTAGGAGGGGGGATATCTTAGCACATAAGAGTGAAATGGACGCTTCAAGCTGGGAAATGGAAGAGTTGAGAGAATCAAATGTAGTTTCTAGAGAGAGGTGTGCTGAGCAAGGAGTGAAGGGTGGCTCAATGGTTAAGGGAGAGAGTGGCCTAGGCGAAGGAGGACAGGAGGAGGTGGGGGACCGGGGAGAGTTTTGGGGTGCGAGCGTCGAAGGTGGGGGATTAAGTGAAGTAGGCGAAGGAGGACAGTGGGATGTGGGGGTCTTGGGAGAGAGATGTAATGCAAGGGTCTGAGGGGGGAAAGAAGGTGGTAGAAAGGAGTGAATGGAGTTACTGTGATATAGAGATCATACATAGGAGGAGAAAGTTGAGAAGTAGAAATGGATGGCTGGAGGAGGAGGGGGGAAGGAGTGGGGTTATGGGAAGGCCATGGATACGGTGAGATGAGAGGAGAAGGGGCTGAACAGGTAGAAGAGGTAGGGAGGTCAAAGGGAGGCCATAGGAGTGGGGAAAAGAGAGAGGGTGCAGGCCAGGTGCCATGGGTAATGAAAGGTGAATGTAGGGGTAAAGGCACCAGGCAGAGTGGGGGGGGCGAGCAAAATGAAAGTTGTGGGAGGAGTGAGGGACTGTGCAGTCAGAGGGAGGGAAGAGGGAGGAATTACCAAGAGGGGAAACAGGGTGTGAAGCATAGGGGGGAATGTAAGATGTGGAGAGATAGGAGGTGTGAGATCAGTGGGAGGGAAGATAATGGGATTACCAAAAGGGGAGGCAGGGATGTGAGGCATGGGAGGGAGGAGAGAAGGTTGAAGGGAGATGGGAGAAGTAAGAACAGAATTAAGGGTACGTGGAAAGGGGAAGAGCGGAAAGGGGTGAGGAGAAGAGGGGAGCGAGGGGGGAGGGTAAGGCGAGTTGCTTGGTAGTTCAGATTGTAAGAAAGGTGGATTAAATAGGGGGGAAATGGGAAGGAATAATGGAGTAAGGGGGTTGGAGAAGGTAGTGGAATAATGAGGAGATGCAGGATGTAGAGGTGAAGTGGGGTGTAAAGCAGATGAGGTAAGGGGGAGGTCCCGTTGGGAAGGTGGCAGAATGGGAGGGGAGGGAATGAGAGAAGGGGGGGATAAAGGGTCGACCTGGGACTTTCGGGAGAGCGGTCTGAAGGAATGTGTGGGGGTCAAGGTGGGAGAAAGTGGACGAGCTAGAAGAAGAGGAAGAATCTAGAGAGATAGTAGTCGCAGGGGTGGGACGAAGGGAGTGGAAGATGTGGTCAAAGAGAGAGAGACAGGAGTCAGAAGCTTGGATCATGACAGTGCCCTTGTTATAAAGAGAAATGGTGAGGTAGCCATTAAAGCGAGTGGAGGGAACATTTGTAACCGCTTCCCATGCGGAAAAGAAGAGGAGGAGGAGATGTTGAAGGAATTGGAGAAGCTGGAGGACCAGAAAGGGATGTCATTAGTGAAGAAGATGAAGTTATTTTTAATCTTTCCTAGGCGCTCATTATGGAATTGGTCAACAAAGAGGGAATCTGGAAATTGTTCAATGATGTTATGCTTGAACCGTTTAGCTTGTGCTTTGGACATATAAGGGGTATAAATTACTTTGAAGCAATAGATTCCAGACTTAATTCGACTGGAAGCCATGATAAGGAGATGAGGTGAAGATGTGGTGTAGTGGACAGAAAAAGGGGGCCACTAGGATAGTGAAGGCGCAAAGAGGTGAAATAAGAGGGGTGCGCAAATTCCAGAAATCGATGAGAGTGAAACCAATAGGAGTGAGGTCAAATCAGGACCAAAGGTAGATACCCGACAAAGCTAGAAACAGGTAGAAAGGTACAGGGGAGAAGCAGCAATGAATCATGTGTGCATACCTCTTTTGTTTCTAATAGAGGAAGAGGAAGCACCAAAAGAGGGGGTTGCCCAATCCAAGATGGCCATCAAAGATTTGAAAGCATTCTTCTTTCTGTTCTAAGCACTGCCTGGTGGCAAAGGCCGCCATCTGAGGGTCAGGCATCCAGGTTTTGGGCATGGGGGGCCTGGAAAGGGGGAAATTAGATGGATGGTTGGGGTGTGGAAGCACCACAGAGGGCACATCAGAAAGTAAGCGAGTAAACCACAGTAATTCAGTTTAAAACCCCCAATCACCCCCTCTGTGAACACATTGTCTGAAGGGACAATAGAGCGCTGAATCTTCCCAAAGTACGCAGCCGACCCTTCAAAATAGAATGGAAAGCAGCGCAGATCATTCCCATCCGGAAAAATATTAAGGCTCCTATAGATGATGTATCCAATTATCGCCTCAATTCTCAGCTGAAAGCATTCTTCTTTCTGTTCTAAGCACTGCCTGGTGGCAAAGGCCGCCATCTGAGGGTCAGGCATCCAGGTTTTGGGCATGGGGGGCCTGGAAAGGGGGAAATTAGATGGATGGTTGGGGTGTGGAAGCACCACAGAGGGCACATCAGAAAGTAAGCGAGTAAACCACAGTAATTCAGTTTAAAACCCCCAATCACCCCCTTTGTGAACACATTGTCTGAAGGGACAATAGAGCGCTGAATCTTCCCAAAGTACGCAGCCGACCCTTCAAAATAGAATGGAAAGCAGCGCAGATCATTCCCATCCGGAAAAATATTAAGGCTCCTATAGATGATGTATCCAATTATCGCCTCAATTCTCAGCTCCCTCTTCAGAGCAAGCTTTTCGAAAAGCATAATAACAAACATCAATCCAAATTTGTAGAAGCCTCAAATTGTCTCGATGTCTCTCAATCGGGCTTCCGGGCCAGACACAGCACTGCATCTGCCCTGGTAGGTACTGTGTTCACCCTCCAGCGGCAGTGCTCCCCTACCAGCTCCGATCGGCCCCACCAGCCGCAGGCACCAGCGCCGCCCAGATGGCGCAGTCAGAAGGCGCTTGGTCCCTGTAAAGGCCGCGCCGTGTCCTTGGCCTACGGCGATTCAAGATGGCAGCTCATGGAGGGGAAGGGGCAACAATTCTCCTTCACTGCGCCGGAGGCCCCCCAGGTGTCCCAAGCCACAGTCCCGGGAGCACGCCTCAACCCCAACCCCCACATCAAGGTGCCTCAAACACCAATGGAAGGGGAGGGGGAGGCACGGTACACCAGCAGCATTATCTCGGGCCGAATCGGATGTGGGCCCTGCACTCACCCACTCTAGGCCTCACATGCGGCCCCTGCACTCACCCACTCTAGGCCTCACATGCGGCCCCAGCCAACAGTATCTGTAATTCAGGGGGAGTATTCTTACATCAGTGCACCAGGCCCTGCGCACCTGGAACCTTCTGAGTTAAAATCGGCTCCTCTGTTGATGCCCGATCTAGGCAAGGCCGCCATCTTGGGGTCAGGCATGCTGTGCGTGCATCACTGAAGGGCACAAACATCACTAGCGCACAAAATCAGGGTACAGCCTGGTGTTGCTCTCGCGCCTCACTTGTGTGGTGCTCTGTCGGTCCCACGGTCTCACAGTGAGACTCCCCCTTGCGTCTTCCAATGGCGCGGGAAGCAACGGGATGATAAGCGGGATGCCTTCCTCCGCGTCTGATCCCTCACCGCCGGTATCTACATCTTCAACCCCAGGGGTTCTCCCGGCTGCAGGCGATCCTTTCCGCTCCCCCGCTCAGCCCGGTACTCAAAGGCGCCGGTCCATGTTCCGGTAGCCCTATGCAGTCGCAGTGTAGGCACGCCCAGCAGCTACTTCAGGGACCCAGGGCACAGCCTCGATCGCCACTGCAATGGCACTGTTGTTGGTCGCTTCCCGCCCTTCAAGGCTGGAAGCATCCTGGCTCATTCTGCCACTGGATTCAAGATAGCCTGGCTGATGAGGGTTATGAACCCGAAACCGGTCCCAGGATGCTTTTTTCCGGTCCAGGGAAGACATGGCTTGGCAGTTCGGGCTGGACTGTCCCATGAGGCACAGGATCAGACTGATTTGCATATGGCCATGTCTGAACTGGGGTGGTGGAGTGAGCTAAAGAATGATGATGGATTAAACCAAGATCAGTTGACTGGGGGTGAGTGTTTGATTTGCTCAAACGCTCCGTACATCATCCCCTTTGGTATCGCTTTAGGGCAAAAAAAAGAGGCATACTCTTTGAATCGTGTGATTGAGGTGGCTATGGTTGCCAGATGTTTTCCTTCTCCTTAGATGATGGATAAAACCCAGATCAGTTGACTGGGGGTGAGTGTTTGATTTGCTCAAACGCTCCATCCATCATCCCATTTGATATTGCTTTGTTTGCCCTAAGTTGGCAGGGTATGCCCAGACGTGGGTCCCTCGCTCACTTTGCCACTGGATTCAAGATAGCCTGGCTGATGAGGGTTATGAACCCGAAACCGGTCCCAGGATGCTTGTTTCCGGTCCAGGGAAGACATGGCTTGGCAGTTCAGGCCGGACTGTTACCATGAGGCACAGGGTCAGACTGATTTGCATATGGCCATGTCTGAACTGGGGTGGTGGAGTGAGCTAAAGAATGATGATGGATTAAACCCAGATCATTTGACTGGGGGTGAGTGTTTGATTTGCTCAAACGCTCCGTACATCATCCCCTTTGGTATCGCTTTAGGCAAAAAAAAGAGGCATACTCTTTGAATCGTGTGATTGCCAGATGTTTTCCTTCTCCTTAGACAAAGCTGTAACAATTTTGAGACTTTACTTATATGACCACCAGCGGAGTGTTCTTCAGCTGGTGGTTTTGTTTTGGTGCGGAATTTAGTAGACAGGGCTTCACATCCTTGGCTGCTATAGCAGATGACACCTCCATGGTAAACATCATAAAATCGTTCAAGGTCAGCAGATATGTGTCTTCAATTGTTTTTCATCCTCATGGAGGACACGACTATGCAATCTAAGAGGTCCCATTTAATGTACAATCTGCAAAGTGGACAGCCAGAAATTTCTGCCTTTTGATGTTTGTGGTGTAGGAGTATCCTGCCTAAACTGAAATGATAAGACTTCAAGGAGGAATGACTCATTGTTAGGTCTCGCCTAGGCAGCGCTTACGCTGCCTCTTTGAGGCATGCTGTATTCAGGTTTCCTGCCCATCTTTTAAATTGGCTTCTGTAACTGTCCTTTCTAAATGGTTGCTTTTGATTCGTTAATAGGCTTAGTAGCCCCACCTCAGTACGGCCTTTTCTCTTTTTGTAACCTTCCATTAGGACTGGCCCTCTTGCATGTGATGTTACTCAGTATGTTTTATTTACAGTCTGTGAGCATTATTTTACTAATGACTTTCTCCTAGCTGCTGTTGCAGGAACAACAAGCTCTCCCGCTTCACCCTACACACGTAGTAATGCACGTCTTCATCTTTGACAATGGCGGCTGCGCCTTTTTTTTCTCTGGCACGGCTCGCCAAACTCAATTATTTCACTATTAGTAAGCAGCGCAGCACCGGCTGCGTGTTGTGCTGCTTACGAAAAGCTTACAATATTGAAAAAATAGAGTTTGGCGAGCCGTGTCTTTCTTTTCTTTGGCACGGCTCGCCAATCTCTATTTTTTCAATATTGTACATTTTTCAGAAGCCGCGCAGCAAGCCGCAGCACTGCTTACTAAAAACATGTAATATTAAAAAAAATAGAGCAATCAGTCTCACATTACTAAAAGGTTGAGCTATTGACATTGCAAATAATATTGCAACGCCAATACCTCAAACTTTCAGTAATGCGAGACCTATTACATTGCAAATGCTTGTTCTCCGTTGCTGCCCAGAAAAATGCTACTACAGGTTGTGATGAGCAGATTTGTAGATATATAGGTTGGCGAGTCCAATTCAATCTGTCCTTTGGAATTCATTCTTCAAGGTCATCAAGCCTTTTTAGCTCTTGTGTTATACATTATATGTATAACATTCTTACTAATAGAGATTTTAAGTCAACACTCAGCATCAATTGATGTGTTGTTGCACTAGTCACATTTTTTTTCTGCTGGTAAAAGCATACGGTATGGGGAAATGGTTCAGACAACTTCAGCCATTGAATAACTTTACTGTGAGTGATGTCATTCTACTGTCACACACACAAAGCAGGCCCCTTAAGTGTCAGGGACTACTATAACAATGTGTCCTTTTGTTTTTTAGATTTTCAAACAATAAAGGGTTGAAGACACCATGAGAAAGCAAAACAAGCACTGGCAAAGCCAAAAGGCTCATAGCCATCGAATGACCTATTGGCATTGTTGATGCTTGTTAAAAATGACTAAAAGTATTGTTGAAATGTAGTTATGTTGGCGTGGATAAACTTGTCTTTGTTTGCCATTACATACATGTTATTCTATGAAGCACAGCTACAGCTTATGAAAATAGTAGTTGGCAAGAGTGATGTCCTTATGCATGGCTTCATCTTGCTCACCTTGCCCTCAATTCCCTTAGATCAGTGAGTGGAGAGAAAAAGGCATTGTTGTCGCTAACTGCATAATTACGGAACATCATATTTGGCTAGGCATCAGTGAGTACGTTACATCTAGGAACTCTGCGTTCGTGACAGTGGAAGCTGTCTGGGGTGCACCCTGGAAACTTATTCCAGGGTGCACTCCAGTTAAAATCATATGACAGCAAAGGGGAACAGTCAGATGGCACTTTGTACATTCGGACTTAGTATAAGTATAGCTCTCACCCCATGCATCTCAGGTCAGGAAATACAACAGTGCACTTTTCAAACTTGATTTGTATTTTGCTTGGATGAGTATAGGTGAAATCCCTTTGTCCCTACTCATTAGATTGTAGAAAGGGTAATTTCACCAACATGTGGAGTAAGAAATCCATCTGCATAATTTGATACCAATGGAAACAGTTCGGACCTATGCCGTTTTACTAGAGGTTAGGAGAATTAGTAGAGAAGATATGATCTCAGGCACGTTTAGTGACAGAGCATAGCGGTTGCTAGAAAACATGGGCAATGCCTGGCATTCAGTGACGCTTAGTATTTACAAAGATCACTGTATTCTCTCAGCTCCACTTCGTCCTAGATGACTGCCACTATTTCTCAGTTTCTCTTTCTTTCTGGACCACATAGTATTTTTATTTCTGGGTTCACCACAACCCACATGTGTAGTTTAAGGGTGTGTGCTGGCTTCCCACTAATCCTCAGTCATTGGCACTCACAGACTACACATTGGAAAAAGTAAAGCTCAAACAGAAAAGTACAGCAAACTTGATCATACTGGGTGCTTCTATTTTGGCCCACCATGAACTCTGCCTACAGCGATTATGTTCACTGTAGTGAACCTTTAGCATAGATCTGGAAGTGTTGTATTCTCACTTTCACTGCACAAACTTGTCAAGTGCACTGTGCGATTCTATACACTGAACGTTTCTCAGCCATCCTTTTGTGCTTCTCGACCATGAGAATGATATCAGAAGTCAAATGCATGCGGGTGGAGGATGGGTATCTGCAACATTGAGATAAGAGAACCTTGCATCAGTGTTGCGAGGTGATAGTTGTCACTCTCTCTGATCAATATTCTAAGGTGTCCCTAACACAGGTTCCAGGCATGAGCTGTCCTCCCATGACTTGTTTTTCCAGTTTTTGCTATAGCATCGCAGCAGGTTTATAGAATGGTCATGTTCCTTTGTAGTCAAGCTCCACCACCAGCTAACTTATTACAATTATAATGAACTTAATAATTTGCATTTTCCTGTCTTACGGTGACCAATCTACAAACCACTCCAAATATAAGCAGACAAATATCATTTGTTTTCAACAATAGACACATGCTAAAACATCACAAAATCCAATACCATGCTATTATCGTTCTACAGACATCAACATTCACAGCTCTATTAAAAGACCATTACAAACTACACTTGATGAAACTGATCAATTTGTGTATACATGGTGTCATCAAATTATAGGTACAAACCAATCTGCCACAAAGAGGGTAGGTACATAATGCTTGCATCCCTACACATGTAAATGCGCTTAACACAAAAACCTCTATTTTAATCTCATCTTTGCTGCATTCTGTTGTTAGTTTGTCCTAAAGTTCATTTGGCACTGCATGGTAAATATGTGACTCTACCCACAACACACCTGACCTTTGTACTTCACTGTTGTGCTTGAACAACATGATTTATACAACAGGGGGAACGATTTACATATGGGGGTGGGGGTCGTTCAATCAATAATCCGTCAGGTCTGAATCCACATCTTCTTGGTGGATTTGTGCTGTTACTGTAGGTCTGACTACATATTCCTTAGATATTAGTTATCTATGCTCTCGATCTAAACATTCCTTCTTATCCTGAACTTCCTTATCCTTCAATTCCTTATACTTTTGATACTCTGTCTTCCTTTCTTGTTTTCTTTGTACCTTCTCCGACTTGAGCTGCCGCTCCTTTACTTCTTTCCTCACATACACAAACTGTCAAGCATAGCTGGCCTAGCTTTCTTTAAAAACAATCGTTTCTCTAAATACTCGAGTTTGTGAGGGTCCATTGTCCCCTCAAATGGCTATTGTAATTGAGGATCCCCTTTTGTGTATTTGCTCCACAATGCATTATACATGATGGAACAAATACCATATTTGATGTACATCTCAAAATTCGGCGTACCTTCTGGTGGCGCCGGCTGACTTGGTTCCAAAATGCTCTGCTTATCGCAGCAGCAGCAACAAAACTTCCAAAGTGTGCTAACTACAAGCATGTCATATAAGATATAAAAAACTTATAAACAGAGAGAAATGAAAAAATATTCTCACGTTACCTGTGAAAAAAAATGTTCATCAATACCAAATAGCAAGTTCCAAAGAAGGTTCAAAACAAATTCCAAACAGATTTCAAACAAAATTCCAAACAAATTCCAGACAAATTCCAAATAACCAAAAGAACTGGTTCAATACAAATCTATCTTATTCGTAGTCTTCAACTCCCAACTGTCGATCCTCCCTGATTCAAAAGAATGACAATCCAGAGCCCCAGTCAAGGCTAGCAGCCACCAGGAAGATCAGAGTCAGAGAGCTGAAAAATCACCTTGGACACAAGAACTAGTCTCTTCAGGTGGTGCGCTCCTCAGCGAAGTTCGTCTTACCGACACGTCCTCCTCCCCCAGTCCGACTGCAAGCCTTTGATGGGGCCCCACGTTGGGCGCCAATTTGTGGAAATAGATTATTAATAATCCACTGGGGCATGATCACCCTTTAGTCCACGGGCTCTTAACAAGTAAGGAGGAATCAACACTGGAATGAAGTACAAACCAAGGATCGTTTATTTAGCATTCATGAATGGGGGACCATCCTACAAGCACCATAGCGATACTCTAGGAGAAGCACACTGAACTATGGGTTACATGGGTTTTTATAGCAAAAGATCACAAACAAGGGATGCCCAGAGGTAAATAGAGCTTTGGGAAAAACACATAAATGAGGTAACGGCAAGAATCGACAGCCTCTGTGTCTTGTGCAATTGCTACGTCCTAAGGCTGAACAAAAAGATATGCTATCTGAGTTAACTTTACTTGAGGATTAACCATTGTCTGAAAAACCTCGAGCAGTCGCCAGCTTTGCTTTCGCGCTGATTCTGCATGTATACACAGCCTACAACACCCCAATGTAGATTCTTTACTCATGTTTATACAGATGCGGTGTCAAGGTTAGAGCCGGGATGGGAGCAGGGCAGGGGTGAAAAATGGATGAGCATAGCTTAATCAAAAAACAAGAGAATCAGATTTTACTTAACAAGGGGATCAATGTGTTCTTATGTACACAATGCCACAGATTTTGCCAGATGGCAGACGTAAATTGTCTTGGTCGAGGCACGTTAAAGACTTCGGGGAGGAAGGACGAAAGCTGTCAACTGTCGCCGCTCCATCTCCACGCAATAAGGCGGAGTATTGACAGGTTTGGGTGCAGGACACTCCCCTGCTGCTGTGACAGAAGATCCTCAGGAAGGGGCAGCCTGATAGGAGGACCGATGGCCATGCTCAACATCTCGGGATACCAAACTCTATGTACCAAATCTGGCGCCACAAGGATGACTTGGGCCTGGTTGTTACTGATCTTCTTGAGAACCCTGGGCAGGAGGGGTATGGGCGGAAAGGCGTACAGGAGGCCTGTGATCTACTCACACCTGGGTGGTGCCTACATATTCAACATGAACGTAACTTCCGGCGCGGATGACGTCAACCATGCCACGCTGAGCGGAACTGCACCACCTGCCGGCACACAAGGGTACTGCTCGTGACAAATTTCTGGATCCAGTCTGACGCCTGGGGATAATTTTAAGGAATCTGTGACTAGAAGCCTCTTTTAGCTACATATTTTCCTGAGGGAAAGTTCCAGAATCTGAAGGGACCCAAAAATGTCCTACCACCCACTGTTCTCACATTTCTCCCGATACAAAATAGTAAGCTACTTGTGTGTGGGTGCATAGTGTCGCAACAGGAAAGCCCCCCCCCCAAACAATGTGGGGACATCCAACACTTCCTGTCCAAAAAAGCTGTTATTTGGCAATGGTGATAGCTGTGGTATTTGGGCCCAGGGTTCGCCGGCAACCTGGGAAGCCTACCGAACCCAGACATTTCTGAAAAATAGACATTCAAGGGGAGTCGAAGGTGGTGTACCTTATGTGGATCCCACACATTTTTCTATCCCACAGTGCCCTGCAAGCTTCAAACTGTATCTTAAGTCACATATTTTGCTTGCACTTCCATGTTGCAAATGACCAGAATCGGGGATCCACAAAATTCCTACCACCCAACGTTTCCCCACTTGTGCCAGTAAAACCCTAGATTGTGGGAGTTTCCGTCACAAAAATTAAAGGAAAAGTCGTGATTTTAGGCAAGTTTGAAGTGCAGGAGAAGGATACACTGCAGGTGCTAACAGTCATGAAAGGCAGAGCTTAAGGGGAAAAGGGTTGTGGTTGGAGTTACAAAATAAGCAACAATAAGGGGTTTGGCTATGGGCAATTCACACATGTAGTAGGACAAAATCATCTGCTTTACATTGATATTGTTGTATTTCCATAGACGTGTTAACCTTGTATTTGATACCATTTTTTTTTACCCCTTATTTTCTTTAATCAGTCTTTAATTTATAATTTGTTACATATGTGCTATTTCTGTAGCGGGTACTTAGCCAAAAGGCAACGGTGTACTTTACAGTGTCAAATAAATACATATGGTTAATGAGTTATAGGAGGGGTAGGTAGTTTGTGGACCGATTATGAATTGTGATGCATTGTTCTTCAAATAGGTCTGTCGTTAACTCTTTGCTAAATTGGAACAGCATTGGGGCAGTCTTGATGGGGATGCTGTTGTACAGCAGGTGCACAGTTGGAAAAATGGCCTTCGACATTGTTTTCCTTGCTTCACTTAGTATGCAGCCAGGTAGTGTACGGAGTTTGTCTAAAAGATCAGCAGGGGTGCTGGGGTGGTGGAGGATAAATAACTTTAAAATCTGCAGGATTATCAAATCAATAAGATTCATAGTGCAGTAAATATTCTAAACTTTCTATTTCGTTTGCTTTCCTCAGCCAAATAAAAAGGATGTAGATGTAATGAAATAGGTTGATTTATACTGTAGGCAATCAACTTTAAGCTAAAAGCAAGAAATTGTGGGGAGTGGAAACCATTCTAGCATATAATATTGTTTTCTGAAAGCAATCAATTTTTGAATGCTTACATGGTAAATAGGGCTTGCTTTGGGAAAAGCTAGATTTGAGTAACACATAGCCCGGAGACGTCTGGGTCTCAGACAGGATAGCACAGTAAAGCAATTCCATATCTCTTCGCACAGTTCTGAAGCGATGCACACTGTACTGAATCATACTGGCTGCAAATTCGCAGTCACTGAAGTCTGAAGGCAACTGTTCAATACAAGAGCCATGTATTTGTATTTTATATTTGACAGCTATTGTACGGTTTTAATAGCTCTGCTATTCAGAAGGCACGCCTTTGATTTGAATTGTAAAGGTGGAAATGACTTTAATTTTCTGCCTAGACCTGCCGAGTCATTTAACATACTCTGCTCAGTGTTTAAGCTCTGGATAATAATAGGTCCCATAATATCAGGTCTAAATTGCTTTTCATAACGCAACTTTTTCTCCTAAAACGCAGTGAAATATAAAACTGCTGTAAGGTTTTGTTGGTTCTAAATAGGGTACTGTGTGAAGCTGATCACATTTCCAACTAGAACGCGCTAATATATCTGATCAGCTAATAATATTGAATTATTTAGGGTGTTAGGATGAAAGTGAGCTGAGTTATACGATCTATCCATTTTAACACATCGAAACCATTTAATTTTATAAAAAAGTTAGAAATGTTCCACCACAGAATAACTCTAACTTCGAGAGATCTGTCTACCTTCAGGAGGATATCAGAATTATTCATTGGAAGGTGTCACAATTGCAGTTTGGCACGAGTAGTCCTGAAATTGTTTTTTTAATTCAAAGTTCCTCCCACTGGAAGCTATTTTTCCATGCATAAGTGCAGCCAGTGTATACTAATGCATGTGCAAATACTTCATTGTAGAGAAGTATTTAAAAGTTTGAGACTCCACCGGGAAAACCTCTTCCCCTTCAGCTTCTCTGATTTTGGGGTGTTTCCTTCTTATTCCCTCCACAGATGTGGATTTACTCTCCCTTTTGCAGGAGCAAATCTCCTAAAGTATCTAGGATGGGAATGGTACCTGCCAAAAGTTTGTGATTACCCACAAAGTAGTGTAATTTTACAGGTGAGTATACCGCTTTTTGAATATGAATTCACATTTTGTGGAAACAAAATGTAAACTTACCCCAAAAACAAGCCCTTTGCGAATTTAAGTGCATAAACTACTTTGTGAGTTGAGTCACGATCATTGAAATTCCTCGGGCTTTAGTATCGTAAAGCACATTCAAATTAGAAACATTAAAAACCACTAGCAAAGTACAATTTCTCTGAAGAAAAAGTTAAAGGGAAGTTAAGCTTGACCAGGTGTTACAACACAGAACCTCAAAGCTAATGACATTCACAAACGAAAGTACATCCTTAACATTTGCTCACAGTGAAACCCCTCTCAGCCCCCTGTACCCATTTAATCCTAATGTACACCACCAGCATATATTTTACAGCTAACGGTTTCGCACATACGGTACCAAGTTACATAATGTGCAATACCATATGTCGCACTAATTTGTGGTGTTAAATAGGTTTGTCCTTGTACATGTGGATATCCTGTTTTTTTTATACAAGGCGAAATATGTGATATCACTTCGACACACACAATATCATGTTACATAATGCTTAATACACAAATTTGAGCTGTGAAATGAATCTATCCTTATACATGTGGATGTCCACAGGCGTCCTACACAAATAACAACAAAAATGTACAAGCAGAGATTACATTTGCTGATTAACCATACTTTCTCAATTTTTTGAAATTCACAAACATTCCCGGTAGTATGCCTGGAAAGGTGTTCCAGGAGGAGGTTTCCAGCATACTACTGGGAACGTCATGTTAAAATTCCTGAAGCCTCTATTAGAGCTGTGCGTAACTCTACATTGTGTAGATTCCGAAGAGGAAATACTCCAGCCATCGACTGAAGTAAATCTCTGATGATTGGGCTGGCTAAGAGTACCAGACGTATGACCATTTTTAGTGGCTGCAAATGGAGTATTGGGCCGTTTGCAATTGCTAAGACAGCTTCTGGCATGAACTATTTTGCGAGTCTGTAACCTATTACCGACTCGCAAAATAAGGTTTGCAAGTCACTATTAGGAAGGGGCTTGCCAAGGGCGTCCGTTCCTAATAGCGAGTCGCAAGGGAATGTACAATTGTTTTGCGACCGGAATGCGGTCTCAACACAATCGCAGTTTACCGCCTACTTCATGTAGGTGGTAAGCCCCATGCAAACAGGAAGACGTCCTCATGGAACCCTTTAACCTTTGTGACAGGAACCAAAAATGTTTTTTAAGAGCAGGCAGCAGGGCGATTTCTCCCTTTAGGCAAGACTTGGCGGTCGCCTGGGGCGGCAAAAGGGAGAGACTTTTTTTATTTGAAGGCAGCAGCACCTGTGTGTGAGTGCAAGCGCACCTGCTTGTACATGCTGTGCAGCGCACCCTAGCATAGTGGTGTGTGGAGCGGGACGGCGGCACCAGTGTGTGGGTCCCCAGGGCCGTCAATCTTGTAGCGCGGGAAAGCGCTACCATTGACGGTTCTGGGCATCATTTTTGGCCAGTCCCCGAGCGTGCTTTATGCAGCAGCCAGTTACGGTGACTACTCGCACGTCGCACCACCCTCTCTCTCGGCGCGAGGGGGGACGGACTGTATGTGTTGGCTGCTCTGGTGCCTAGGAAATAAAATAACTGTGTCAGGTAATTGGTTTATAATTCACAAATTTCATTTGTTTTTAAGCAGTGCAAACAGATGGCTAATAGCACAGCACACATAAAACATATATGGTGCCAAGAGGCTTATTTTCCCCAACACCTCAATCTGAAATTCGTTTTTTGTGTTTTCACCCCAAAATACAGGTTCCGGTCTTATTATGGTCTGGAAATAGTGAAAAAAAGACGAACAGCCATAATTTATTTTCTAACCTGCATTAAAAACAAGTTCACATTGTGCTCTGCATATTGAGCTTTAGCTTTTGGGGTTGTTTGTCACGATTTATGCGCGAGACATGTCAATGGCGGCCAGATAAGAAGCGTGTGATGCTTGACCTGCATGAATAAAATCATACAGCAATACTCTCTAATCCACCTGGTTCTAGTCAGTTTGGCAGCTCTATATGATTTACCACTCAAATGTACCCAGCCAACTTAGAACCGCGCTGTGATGTTCTATGGCTACGTTTGTGCTCTATACGCCCACTTACAAAACATATATCGCTAATTAAATTATGCCTCTGGCTTAGATAATAGGTCAATGTTACTCTACACAAAAAGCACTCCTTTTTAACTTGGAAATATTAAAGGCTGAGTAGACTGTGCAAATATTTCAATTTGCGACCAGCTAACACTGTAGATATCTGCATAAGCGGTTAACCTACTCAGCTGTTTTGCCATGTGCTCTTAGATTGTTGGTGTTATTTAAACTTAGGGCCACTTGAAATTAAGCCGCATGGGGAACCAAATTATGTGGAGAATTGGCTAAATTATGCATTAAAAAAAAGGCAAATCATGCAGCATAACGAGGCACATTTTGTGATTGTATTGCGCCATTATTTTTTTCAGTTTTACTCATATTACCACTGTCTGGGCAAACATTTCACCTCATTAGTACCTGTTCAACAACCAAATGCAGCAAAAGGCAACTGAAATATAGTCAACTTTTGTGAAGGGCCTTCCACTGAGCGGGAACACATAGAGCCACAGTTTTAGTAACTTTTGATCCATATGAGCTAGAAACACATTTTTTGTTGTTAAAATATGTGGATAATAATTGGTGAGCTAACTCTAGAGGTTAAAATGATATCTAATGCATTAATTCCTCTAGCTTTGATGACAGGGGGAGAGAGTGATGGTAGTAAAAGGGAGGGGCAGCATTTTTCAATTCTCGCCTATGGCGGCAAAACACCTAGAAACGGCCCTGGCAGGCAGTGGTCGCACGGACAACTGCCTACTCTTAAAAAATAAAACAGTAACGTTTAATTTTTCTTTTTGAAACACATCCCGTTTTCCTTTAAGGAAAAGGGACTGCATTTTCACACAAAACAAGTTGCTTTATTTAAAAGCAGGCAAAGACATGGTGGGCTGCTGTCCCCAGCAGGCTACCATCCCTGTGTTATTGCCCATTTCAAATAGGTTGCAAATTGCAACCTGCCTCATGAATATTGAAGAGGAAGGTCATTTGGGACCCCATTGAGAATTACTGTGTCTGAGACACATTAGTACATAAAAATCGTAATTTGCAAGTTTCAAAACGTAAGGATTGTACAGCTGGCCCAGAGATTTGGAATTACACAAATGTACATGTTTGTTGATGTTTCTAAACTTCCAGGACAAAGCACACCTCAATATGTCTATCCGTTGAGTGGGATTTACAACAGCAGATTTCTCGATATTCTTGGCTGAGAAATCGATGGTAGTAAGAGTATTTACACCCACCAGGAATCCCTCTGTGAATTCCTGAAAGACGTAAAAGACATATTTTAAAATACATATATGAAGAGGTTCCGATAAGTTTTAATAATACGTGTTACTTTCCATGATGGGAAAGGAATGTGACTATCACTGTATCTACTGAGAGTTATCTGGTGAAAAATATTGTTCAATGAGCAAAACTACAAAAATAATATGCATATTCTGCCTATGTCTAGGATTCTCCACTAATGTACAGTCTGATGGATCATGCATGCATGTACGGAGCACCGTGGATGTGATTACAAATCTAACATTTGCTAATGCTTCCATGGAATATTATTTGACATACTGTGAACGTCTAAAGAAAGATATGTTACGGTACCAAAACCTAATATCTAAATCTAACATGAGTATGAGTCTTAGGTGAAGCAAGCCCACTATTACTACTGCTCTTTACCTTTGTAAACTTTAACTTTCATTTGCTTTCAGTCCTTTATACACCCAACCAAATCCTTTATTCTCCACTGCACTAACAGGACAATCACATTTAAACTGGCTTTGTATAGCTCCAGTAGCGCTGGTGATCAGCCTCTAATTCCGCTGATAAGACCAAATGATGAGGTCAGCACCTGTTAAAATCCGATATGACTCCCAATAGCTGGAATTCAGATAATCACTAGACTCAATCAAATCTGATCAAATCTGTTCTCAAAAATACTGAGTCTCAATGAGTGCTTTGTGACAGCAGGTTTTTACCCTTGATAATGGGTCAATAACTTCAAGACTCAGACACATTCATGTCTTAAGTATCGTTTCGTTTCATTTCGTTTCATAATCTTTTATTCGATTGCCACTTATTTTTGCAACCATAAAAAGTACAGAGCAATTAAAATTTATACATTTGGTAAAAAGACGTTTTCCAGAGCAAATCAATCATATTATATACAGGATAAGAAAAAAAGAAAGAAAGAAAACACATTGACTTTATGAGTGCTAGCTAAAAATATTGATTACTCATGGTTACGTCGATATTTAATACAGGCTTTTAGAAAGTTAGCTATGAACTTCGCAATAAAACTTGACTCCAGGTTTTGTTCTGAAGAAAAAAAAAACTTGACTCCAGAGATTGCAGGGATAGGTATGCAGGGCGACATGATCTGAGGCCCATTAATCTGAGAAGGGGCAAAATCCAAACCTTTCTGGGAAAAGAATAACATTTACAGAAAAATAAAATGTGCATTGTTGATTGAGATGAAAGGTCATCACAAGGACAGGGAATGGTTGTGGGAGACCATCTTGAACATTTGGAAAAGTGACAAGCCTGAAAAAGAAATTAAAACGAAACCTCGTAAGGAGGTACTTTTCATAATTGTTCAAATAAAAAGTCAGGTATGGTTGTATGCCCAGGTGGGTCTGAACGGCAATGATTTGAGAGTTTGTAGGTTTTGCCAGTTCTACCGAGCATCGAAGAGCTCTTAGATGGCTCAGACACAGCTTTTTGAGTTCTTTCCTCGAGATGTCACCCATGCTGGGGGGGTCCAGGAAAAAGTTACTGCGGTCCATGTCCCGGCTAAAATTCCTTATGTATACTAGCCAGGGTATTTTTTCCCAGTTGTCGAGGGCGGTGCAATCCAAGATTAGTGAGCGCGTTAGGTGGCACTCCTCTTTGGACCATATACGGTGCCACAGAAGCAAAGGTTGGCAACGAATGGTGTCCGTAATAAAATCCATACCTAATTCTGCTAGCGAGGCATAAGTTGGGGCACTGGTTGGTAAGGCTAGCAAATATTTGACAAACCCATTTTCAACTAATTGTAGTGGGTTTATTGGACCGTAGCCCCAGACCCCTGCACCATACGTTGCCACACTGTGGCATTTAGCGTAGTAAATTTTGAGTAGTTCTGGGGGGGCTGGTTTCCCCAGTTTCCTTGAAAAAGAAACTAGGGATGATGTAGTTCTCTGGAAAATCAATTTTTTGCTTGCCACAGTCTGCCGCCAGCTCAAAGAATCGTCCACCAGGATACCCAGGTAGGGCTAGATACCGGTTCGTTCCAGCTTAGTCTTGTTAACAAAAATGGATTTGGGGCTCTTTATTTTTGGTCCTAGGTGCATTACAAATGTCTTTTTAATATTGACCTTAAGGCCCAAAGAATCCATATAGGAACAGTACTTGTTAAGCTGTACTTGAAGTTGGGTCAGCGTCCTAGCGAAGATGACAGAATCGTCCGCATATAATAGTGTTGGTATGGGACGGTGATTAATTTGTGGGAGGTCCTGGCTCCCTTCTAGCAAGGCTGCCTCCAAGCCGTTGGTGTACAAGTTAAACAGGAAGGGAGCCAGTACACAACCCTGCCTAACCCCCTGTCTGATTTGAAAATGGGAGGAGAGTTCTCCGTTGATCCCGTATCTTACACTCGCCGTTGCGTTCGAATATAGTTCTCGCAGGAATGCAATAAGAGCGGGATCAACGCCCATTTCCTCAAGCAAGGCCCAGAGTTTAGAGTGTTGTACACAGTCGAACGCTGCACTAAGGTCAACGTATACGACGAATAGATGGCCCTTCTTGGCGCTCACGTACTTTCCGATCAAAAGAGCAAGATTCAGGGCCTGCTCCACAGTCCCAAGACCCGCCTGGAACCCAAATTGAAGGTCGGTCATGATTTTCTTGGATGTTGCCCACTCTTGAAGAGGTGCCAGTAGTAGTCGTCCTGCTACCTTGCCAAGGGAATCCAAGAGGGAGATGGGTCTATAACAAACCGGGTCGTTCCGGTTGCCCTTTTTGAAGATGGGGAGGAGAATAGATGAAGACCATGATTCAATAAGACCTGATGATGTTACCGCGGCCAGGACCTGGGTGAGAAGTGGAGACCAGAGCTCGATGTTGTGAGTAAAAATGTCCACCGGCACCCCGTCTGGGCCGGGGGCCTTACCTGATTTTGATGCCTTTAAGGCTCTGACCACCTCACCATGCTCAAAACAGATGTTTAGTGGGAAGATCTTTGGAACCAGTGTGGGGTCTTGGGTAGAGACCCCCTCTGTAAGGGTTGTTTGAGAACCGCCAAAGATTCTCGAGAAGTGGGCAACCCATTCTTCTGCTGTCACTGCGACATCAAGATGTTGAACTGACGACGAGTCTGACAGGAAGGGAGTTTTTACAACTCGCCAGAAGTGACCGCTATCCCTTGATCGACAGCTCTCATGAAGTTGTAGCCACAAGTTCGCCTTGATTTCTTTGCTGCGTTTTACCCTTTCATCCTTGTAGAGTTTTCTTAACTTGGCTATCTCGGAGAGGTTCCTCGGGGTTATCCGGAGAGCTGCCTTGAGGTTTGAAAGTGCTTTCCGACACCCAGGGTTAAACCAGCCCTCGGCCGATGGTTTACGTTGGTTTGTGCGAGTTAGTTCCTCTTTTATTGTTCTCAGAATCCTGCTGAAGCTGTCCAGCACTGTTTGGGGCGATGACCTGGGGTTTAGACAATCTTTTACAGAGAGGTTAGCTTTTTTAAGAACTTTCTCTGTTACTACGTCAGGATCTATTTTGGCCCACTTTACTGAGAACCCGTTCACTTTGTCTTTAGTATCAACCGTTGTAGTGATCTAATACCTGGAATGAGACCTGTCAAGGACGTGTGTCTGCATCCAATCTAACAAGCACTTATAGTCCTTAGACTCGAGTTAGACTGGGAGCAGAGAAAGTTTTTGTGTTTTTTAATTTAAAATACGTAATGACAATTTTAATAATTTGAGATATGCCAGTATTACAGGCTTGGATACACTATTTATTAATTACCAGCTAGTACTGAGCAACTTTTTTAAGTTACTATAGTCGGCTACATAGATGACCATAATTTTGTTAGCTGCATCTAGATATCAATTATAATATGTGTTGGAAAGTTGATGGTTGTTCATTACTTCCTGGATCTGTCTTTTGTAGATTTTTAATTTAATATTCACAACCTGCAAGAGAAGTTTCTTCCTTTGGTTTCTATCAGCCCATATATAGATCACCCTGAAAGTAGGTTACTGCTACCATTTTCAATTTTTGAATAAAAGTTTTACTTATAATTAGAATATCTAATAAGGCAATATCCACTTTTCAATATGCCATGTTATGCTAAGATTCTCTAAAGTGCAAACTCCTTATCAAGTCCTGATGTACCCACATACTTACTGTTTTAAAAAAAACTACAAGTAAGCCTTATAAGTATAAACGTGTCCTCCTTTTAGTTTAATGCATGGGTGACGATTCAGCAATAAACAACTATTCCGATTATTAGGATTCAGGTAAAGGGATCTTGGTCTTTCCTGTCACATCCTCCATTTCTCCATATTGCACTATTTTTATGAACTTGACGTTATTGGACGCAATCAATTGCCATTAATATTTTGATCCATTGTGATATTTGTTTTGTTCTACATATTGCAATCTATGCACTATCATCAAAAGCTAGCACTTGTTGAATTTGCATGCAATCAGTTGCCATGGCTATACTTATTCCTTTTTTTTAAAGTAATATTGCTTTATCTTACAGACAGTAACATAGCCTCTGCAATTAGAATGTCAATAGGATGCAAAAATTGTAACAAAATTATAAGAATTAGTTCTTATTTGGTTTTTAAACTGTGTTTTAATTAAACCTTAGGTGTATGGGTGGCTACTCCTGACGAAGACACTTTTTGAGACGAAACGTGTGTCGAAGATTTTACCTGTGCCACTTATGATTACTAGATTTGTTTTTATTAGATGAAATATTAATGTCATTAGAAATGTGTTCTTATTAGAATGCTAATGTATTTTGTTTTCTTGATTAAAGATAGTTATATATTTTATTTCTTTGAACTCATTCATTTTTTTGTGTTACAATTATACATTTGTGAACTTTAAGTTGCTTGGGAACAATACCTTCCACTGTATACCTTAAAAACCACACACTTTGGTTTTCAAACGTTATATGAGGTTGTTCACATACATAGAAACCTTACACTCTGTAAGACGCAAGCCGCTTACTATGCCAAAGAGATCAGACCAAGCCAGAATCCCTCTAAAACTATTTTTAAGATTCTGAAAGATCTCAGTGCCAAAAAAGCTGTCGTTTCGACGGCTGCCTCCAACTTACATTGTAAAAACTGGCCTCCTTTTTCATAGACAAAGTACGGGCGATTTATGGTTCCTTTCCAGCTACACCCTGTCCTATCCCCTCGAGAACCGAACCAATTAACAAACTCATGACAATTCCTGATTTGAACCAGGACGAATTCCTCAGACTTTGCGGGAAAATTAAATCTGGCTACTCTGCGGATCCTCTAAAGCCTACCCAATTTAGAGAAGCATCCACGCTTGTACTCAATCCTCCTCGCCAGATTATTAATTCTTCTTTTAAATCTGCTATTTTACCTACAAGGTGGAAACAGGCCTGGGTTTCCCCCATTATCAAAAAACCTACGCTAGATCCTACTAAGCCAGAGAACTTTAGACCTATTTCATTGCTCCCCTGGCCAGCCAAGGTGGCTGAGTCACACATCAATAATACTCCGACTAATTTTCTCTGCTCCAATAACATTCTGGATACCTCTCAGCATGGCTTCCGTGCGAGCCATAGCACCGAAACAGCACTCTTGAGCGTGACGGAACACCTTCGAACCATCATGGATTCCGGGCAGAGGGCAGCGCTGATCCTATTGGATCTTAGTGCTGCCTTCGATACAGTCTCACACGAGGTGCTGTTGTATCGACTGGAGGCGGCTGGGGTCGGTGGCCTGGCACTGGATTGGTTTAGGGCTTTCCTAACCGGGACATCTTTCCGAGTCTCCACCTGCCCGTTCCTTTCTAAGGAACGACTAATTGAGCAAGGAGTCCCCCAGGGGTCGGCACTCAGTCCTACGCTATTCAACCTTTACGTCCAGCCACTGGCTGAGGTCGCCAAACTATGGGAGCTATCAATAGTCTCATACGCGGACGACACTCAGTTAGTGGTGGCGCTGAGTGACGACTCTGGGCTGAGCTCATCCAATTTTAAACAAACTGGATGACCTCAAACTACCTTCATCTCAATGCCAACAAGACTGAGGTCTTGCTAGTAGGAAAAGATATCTCTGCCTGGGAAGAAAAATGGTGGCCTGAGATTCTAGGTAACCTTCCCGAGCCAAAAGATGAAGTAAAAAACCTAGGAGTCTGGGTAGATTCTTCCCTGAATTTTATTAATCATACCAAGAAGGTTGCCGCCACGTGCGTTGGGATCCTTCGGAACCTTAAACCTATTTTGAAATTTTTTGACCGTTCCACCCGCCAGCTTATGGTGCAATCAACCATCCTCTCTCGCCTGGACTATGCGAGCTCTTTGCTTCTAGGGGTTAATCAGGCAGAGGTAGGAAGATTGCAACGGGTGCAAAATGCGGCAGCTAGAGCCCTGATAGGGTTCCCCCGCTTCCATTCTGTTGCGGGCCCCTTGAGGAAACTTCATTGACTGCCCGTGGACAAGAGGATTCAATTTGAGGCCCTCTGCCTAACATTTAAAATCCTGAAATTCGCATCTCCACCTATGCTCTGTCCTCTCCTGACCCCATATGTCCCTCGGCGAACTTTGCGATCGGAAGGCCAGCACTATGTAGTGGTCCCTCGGATAAAGCGTTCGCGGATGGGCGGCCGCTCCTTCCGCTATCTGGCGGCGAAATTATGGAACGCCTTACCGTTCCAGTTATGCGGCTTAAATGATCTTTTGATGTTCAGAAAGGCCTTTAAGACCCATCTTTTCCTTTAGACTGTTCTGTTATGTTAGAGCCACCACACTGTGCCAGAGGTAGCCCTTTTTCTTACTTTTTAAAGCGCTGGGACGCCCCTTAGCTGGGGCAGCTGTGCGCTATATAAAAACATGTAACATAACATAACACTTAAGGGGCTAACACTCTGATAATCTCACTGACAAAGGTGCAAGAATGTACTTATAAGACAGCTCTACTCACTCAGGACACTGAATATTTTGGGAAATTAAGAGTCATGATAATGTGGCCTAATGAACCTGCTATGAAATATACTATGTAGTGAAGAATATCAATCTTCCTACAAAAGTCTTTACATCTAACCAGGGCTGGACTGGCCATAGTGGGTACCGGGCATTTCCCCAGAGGGCAGGAGGGGTGGGGTCTGGTTTTATGGCTATGGGGGCCGCTCTTGCAACAGTGCTAGATATATCGAACCCCTGTAAGAAAATCGGGAGTGGTGCTTCGTGGCTACCCCTACAAACCCATATCCCTGCCAGGGCCGGCCAAGCAGCAACCAGCCAGGGACTGGTTGCTGTTCAGAGTCTGGCCCTGCTTGTAACTTTGTTTTTAGTTGATGTGCTGGCACTCAAAAATAAATACTCTGATGAATGAAGCCAAACACATTTTTTTTAATACAGCACAGCTCTTTTTTTTTAGATTCCATCCGCATATTAGACTATTGGGGATATGCAAGTCAGGGAAATGAGTGATGAGGTGGCACACCAGCGAGATTTTAGACTCATTAAAGGCAAGTGATATGGGCTGGCAGTGTAGGAGAGACTTGCATCCACAAAAGTCCTTCCAACACTACCCACGGTCTCTGATGTTTTTTGTGAAGGAAACACCAACAATTAGAAGCCTGAGATGTACTCTAAAATTGCTTCAAGGCTCCAACTTGGTATTACTGTGAGGTGTCTCCTGTTAATTGTTCATGTCTCTCAATGGTATTTTTCCAATAAATGTATTGTAGTGTTTTACACAACTTTTATAATTGTAGATGTGCATGTCTACCTTTAATTTTGTGGCTACAAACATTATATCGGTGTTCTACATCCACAGAGCACTATATTTTTGAGACAGTATCGTTGTTGAGGGTGTACACTGATTGTTTCCCCCTTGTTACCTTTCTATTTTTTCCAATAGTTGCTTGTTGTAGTCTTTTCTTCTATTTTTGTTGTATGCAATCAGAATTTAAAACGTTCTGTTCTGAAAATTCAGCTCATGTTTTAGGGTTTGAAGTAAACATAGAAGGTAGAGTGGCTTTTATCCACAGTGACATCAAAGGAATTATGCTCATCGTTGATGACATTATACGTCATCCTTAAATACTTTGGAGCAGGAGTGGGACTCCTACAGCCGGGAGGGTAGAGAGGCCTTTTCATATATGGAAGGTAAGTGGATACATACTCCCTACTAGATAACCAATAATCGGTGTGGTATCCTCCTCTTAAAGATGGCAGTATGGTACGAATGGAAAATAAGTTACACCTCTGCTCCACCACAGAGTGGTGGGAAAAAGAAAAACCTTTTTTATACAACCCTCACCCACTCTTCATCATCGGGTTCACCCGCGCTACTAAAAGTCAGGGTGGGCTCAACCATATTCCAGGGAGCTCTTTGAAGAGTTGTTTGTATTTTTGCGGGTTATATAGTATTAGACAAAATTCCTCATCTACCTCAAGGTATCCCTTTATTAGTTGGGGGGATGGGAAGAATAAAACTGTAAATGCACAGGCAAACACATACAGGATGTTGTGGTACTATGACCCTAGTGTTACAATGCCAACACTACTTTTTAGGTCTCGCCTACGCAGCGCATGCGCAGAAAAAGACCTGTAGCAATCGCTTCGGTTTTTGTCCCAAAAACGTGCACGCGTTGCATTGCCTTCAATGACAAGGCGTGCACGTTTGGCGATTCCCTTGTGGGAGCAAGCTTGACACCATATGTTTGTAATTAACTTGCAAACACAAGGTGCTCCTGGCTCGCTCCTGCAAGGGAAACGTTTTGTGTGCTCATGTGTAATGGACGAACTGTGAAATCTCTAGTGCTCACCCCACCTTCAGCCACAAGGTGCCAACCTTTGCATACAATTGTATTGTTTGGGCCTTCGTGGTAACTGATTTTGTTACTTTTAGGTGTAACATTCAAGTGGTCTTCTTATCAGGACTACGGGTGGCAAAACAGATCGCTTCACTTGCTTGGCTGCTCTTCATGCTAGGGCAATATATATTTTTCGAGTGCCTGCACGTGTTAGGTAGCAAGAATTCATCAGTTTACCGGTGTTGCTGCACAAGGTCACAAGTGTAAGAGACCAATGTCAGTACATGTAGACAATACTGCAGTGCATGTAACACTACAGTCTGACCTTGCTGCACAAGATCACAAGTGTAAGAGACTAGTGTCGGTACAAGTAGACAATATGGCAATTCATATATGAGCACAGCACCGGCCTTGCTGCACAAGCCAGCAGTGCATATAAGAGCACAGCATCACAGTTGGCACACCTGTGTAATGACTAGCACAGGACTGGCATATCTCCATAAGACTGCAATATATGTAATACTATAGTTCTGGCATAAGTGCACAAGGCTGCAATGTACGTAATCAATCAATCAATCAATCAATCATTATCATTTGTAAAGCGCGCTACATACCCGTGAGGGTCTCAAGGCGCTGGGGGGATGGGGGGGGGGGGGGGGAGGGGGGCAGCTACTGATCGAAAAGCCAGGTCTTGAGTAGTCTTCTGAAGGCCAGCAGGTCCTGGGTCTGACGTAGGATGGTAGGGAGAGTGTTCCAGGTCTTGGCGGCGAGGTAGGAGAAGGATCTGCTGCCGGCGGTGGTTTTCCGGAAGCGTGGAACTGTGGCGAGGGCGAGGTTGGCAGAGCGGAGGCTAACGGTGGGGGTGTGGAAGCTGAGTCGGTTGTTGAGGTATGATTGTCCGGCGTTGTGTAGGGCTTTGTGTGCGTAGATGAGGATTTTGAAGGTGATCCGGTTGTTGACGGTGAGCCAATGCAGGCCTCTCAGGTGGGGAGTGATGTGGCTGCGTCGGGGGACGTCGAGGATCAGTCGTGCCGAGGCGTTCTGAATGCGTTGCAGCCGTCTCAGGAGCTTGGTTGTTGTTCCTGCGTAGAGGGTGTTCCCGTAGTCCAGTCTGCTAGTGACCAGGGCCTGGGTGACGGTTTTTCTTGTGTTGGGGGGGTCCATTTGAAGATTCTGCGGAGCATTCGTAGGGTGTTGAAGCAGGAAGCGGAGACGACGTTGACCTGCTAGGACATGGAGAGGGCGGAGTCGATGATGACCCCCAGGTTGTGTGCGTGGTCGGTGGGTTCTGGGGCCGTTCCTAGCGAAGTTGGCCACCAGGAGTCGTCCCAGGCTGAGGGGGTGGGGCCAAGGATGAGGACCTCCGTCTTGTTTGAATTCAGCTTCAGCCTGCTGTCCTTCATCCATTCGGCGACAGCCTTCATTCCTCTGTGGAGGTTGGCTTTGGCGTGTGGGGGTCTTCGGTGAGGGATATGATCAACTGGGTGTCGTCGGTGTAGGAGATGATTTTGAGGCTATGTTGTCGTGCGACGTGGGCGAGTGGTGCCATGTAGATATTGAACAGCTTTGGGCTGATCCCTGTGGAACGCCACAGATGATCTCGGTGGTCTTGGAGCGGAAGGGTGGGAGGCGGACACTCTGGGTTCTGCCGGAGAGGAAGGACGTGGCCTTCTCTTGGATTCCGGCGTCATGGAGGCGTGCTGTTAGGGTGCAGTTGCAGACCGTGTCGAAGGCTGCTGATAGGTCCAGAAGGATGAGGGCGGTTGTTTCTCCTTTGTCCATAAGGATCCTGATATCGTCGGTGGCGGCGATGAGGGCGGTCTCGGCGCTGTCGTTGCTGCGGAAGCCGGACTGGGATGGGTCCAGGATGTTGTTGTCTTCGAGGTAGCGGGTCAGCTGTCTGTTGACGATCTTCTCCGTGACTTTCGCCGGGAAGGGGAGCAGGGAGATGGGCCGGAAGTTCTTGTGGTCGTTGGGGTCTGCCTTGGGTTTCTTCAGTAGGGCGTTGATCTCGGCGTGCTTCCAGCTCTTTGGGAAGGTTGCTGTCTTGAAGGAGATGTTGATTGTTTTCCGGAGATGGGGTGCGATGGCTGTGCTGGCTTTGTTGAAAATGTGGTGAGGGCATGGGTCAGATGGAGATCCGGAGTGGATGGAGTTCATGGTCTTGATGGAGTTTTCATCGCTGACGTTGAGCCAGGCGATCAGGCGACTGGTGCGGGTGGTGGTCGCGGGGGTGGTGGTCTCAGCGGTGGATGTGGGGGTGGCGGTGTTGAAGCTGTTGTGGATGTCGGTGATCTTGCGGTGAAAAAAGGTGGCCAGTGAGTTGCATAGGTCTTGTGATGGTGGAATCTCGTTGGTGTTGGAGCTGGGGTTGGAGAGTTCTTTCACGATGTTGAAGAGCTCTTTGCTGTTGTGTGCGTTGCTGTTTAGGCGGTCTTTGAAAGCGGTCCTCTTGGCAGTCCTGATGAGTTGGTGGTGTCTGCGGGTGGCGTTCTTGTGGGCTGTGTAGCTGTCTGGTGTTCGGTCGCGGAGCCAGCTCTTCTCCAGCTTCCGACAGGTGCGCTTGGAGGTCCGGAGGTCTTCGGTGAACCATGCAGCTTTCTTGTTGGTGTGATTGGTGGCGGAGGTCTTGAGAGGGGAGAGGGTGTCGGCGCAGTCGTTGATCCACTGTTTGAGGTTGATGGCGGCGGTGTCGGGGTTGGTGGGGTCAGCGGGTGGTCCCAGGGCGAGGGCGGTGGTCAATTGGTCCTCGGTGACCTTGCCCGAGCAGCGGCGTGGCATCTGTTGGGTGCGGTGGTGGCTTTCCTTAAGGTGAAGTGGACGCATCTGTGGTCTGTCCAGTAGGGTTCGGTGGTGTGGTTGAAGGAGACGTGGGGACTTGCGGAGAAGATGGGGTCCAGTGTGTGTCCAGCGGCGTGGGTGGGTGTCGTCATGAGCTGTTTGAGTCCGAGGTTGGCGAGGTTGTCGATCAGGGCGGTGGAGTTGGCGTCGTTGTTGTTCTCGAGGTGGAAGTTCAAGTGCCCGAGGAGGATGTCGTCCGTAGAGGCAAGGGCATGGGTGCTGATGAGGTCGGCGATGGAGTCACTGAACTGTGGTCGGGGTCCGGGTGGTCTGTAGACGAGTGTTCCTCTGAGGGTGGTGTTGGGGTCGGTGTGCATCTGGAAGTGCATGTGCTCGGCGGTGGTGAGGGAGTCGTTGGTGTTGGTCGAGAATCTGAGGGTGTCCTTGTGGATGATGGTGATTCCCCCTCCCACTCCGTTGGTGCGGTCCTTGCGGGTGATCTTGTAGCCTTCTGGGATGGCTATGGCGATGTCTGGTGCCGAGGTGGCGTTCAGCCAGGTCTCCGTCAGGAAGGCGACGTCGGGGTGGTTGAGTCTAGGAGGTCCCAGAGTTCGATGGCGTGCTTGCGAGCGGAGCGGGTGTTGAGGAGGATGCAGCGGAGGTGGTTGAGTTCTCTGGTTGATGGTTTGGCGGGCCGGATGCTGGTGAAGCTGCAGTTCCGGCAGGTGATGGGGTCCTTGGGTGCGCTTCACGGTGGCCCGGTAGCAGGAGTGATCTCGTCCGGGGTTGAGTGCGTGGACGGTGCTGGAGTCATAGTGCGGTCTGGTGTTGTGGCGGCTTCAGGGTCCAGGGGTTCTGGCGCTGGGCGCAGTCCAGGCGCGGACGGGCGCAGACGGGCTTGCCTTTGGCAGCGCCGCGATAAGAAGGGGAGGTGGGAGGCAGTGAGGTTCTGTAAATTACGAATTCGTTCGTGCTCAGCCTCCATTTTGTACGTTGCCGCCATTTTGTGTTGCCCTCACTCAGGCAGCGCGGCGAACGCGATGTTTTTGTCGTTTCTGCATTCACGTGTCAGGTGGCTTCTTTGCTTATGTTTACTAACGAGTGTCAGGGCCTGGCCGAGTACACTAATTCCGGTCTGAGCTGATTAATCCCCGTCCGGACTACTTGTTGGCTCACACCATTCTTTCCTCCAGGTTATCTTATCTGCTGTCCTTCGCTACATGTCTCATATATTCTCCTGTTTCACGATTGTCCTTCTACGACATGCAGCTGTGTTTTCTCTACTTGTAAATCGAATTGTGTGGATTCACTCGTAATTTACTCAAGGGGTCGATTAACAAACATACCGGGAAACTTGAGTTGCCTTAAGACTTAACGTATTGTCTATAACGTTTGCCTATGTCGCATGCTCTTGTGTAATTGTATTTTGCATTGTATTGTACCGTATATAAACCTGTGCGCCACGGAGTTAAGTGGCAGTCTCTTTTGAACCTCGTTATACTGACGACTTCTAAGACCACTGTACTAGCTGCAGCTAATAAATACCATCTTCTACACCAGACGAAGAGTCCGTGTCTCTGTATTTGACAAGGCAGGTGAATCCCGGGGATTTCAGGCGTACCCTGCGCCGCCGGGCCTTAAGGCTACGGTTCTCCAACTGGCGCCAAACGTGGTGCGACTTCAGAGGTAGCGGTTAAGCCCGAGGGTCGTGAGGAGCCCCGCAAGAAAATTCTGGAGGATGCGCACCACGTGATCGACCCCTGTATGTCGTAAGTGGACAGAATGTCTTTGACAGCGCAGCTACTCCTTTCCGATGGCTACTGAAGACTGCTGCCCTGACTGTCGCCCTGCCTTGGACCCTTCTGATGATGTTTGGTAAAGCGAGACGATAGACGGAACTTCGCTGGTGTAGGACGATCCTTAGTTAAGTATTTGGTGGGTCGCTCCCACAATCCTTTGTTTTGTTTTGTTTTTGGGTTTTATTCAGGTATTGCAATACCCGAAGCCAAGGGGTAAGTACGTTTGTACTGTTTCAGTGCTTTATAACCCATGTTGTTTGTAAACAGTCTAGAGAAGTAGCGATGCCTGGACTGAGTAAATTCAAAAGAATTTGTTGTTTAGGTCGTACAAGGGATTCCCAGTTGGAAGATTCATGTCCGATTCCTCCAGTTGGAACTCCCACTTATGAGCTCTATTCTAAGCATGGTACTGGCCCCATTACCTTTAACGAGACATGGGTCCGATACACGAAAAATAGTGGAGTTTTGAGTTGGCCCCAAAATGATAGTTTTGATTCCGCCATACTAGATAATTTGGAAACGATTCTGTTTAGAAGAAAAGTCCGGCTGGCGAAGCTTGCCTCTTTTCGCCTTTGGCGTAAGGAAGCCAAACAGAAAGAAATTAAGCAAGCGAAAAAGCATAAGAAAGCACAAACTATGTCAATTATAGAGGCTGCTCAACAGTTTAAAAATAATGAAGTAGATGGTACAAATGAGATATTAGAGAGACAACATCGCATGGCGATAGATAGATGCTATCCGGTGTTGCCTACTTCCTCTTCAGATAAAAGTAAGGAAATAGAAGAAGATTCCCTAATGTCTTGTTTATTGAATTCACCTCCGCCCTATGCCCAAAATCCTAACGCACCTTTGTTACCTCCTCCTATCGTTCAACCACTGGTTGCTCAAATGCCAATTATTCAGCAACCGGCTCAGTCCGTTAATACTTCCCTGCCTGTTTCTGTTCCGCCTTTACAGCCTACAATTCAGCCCCCACCTCTACCAATTCCCACTCTCGTTTCTCAGACGGCTACATTTCAGTCTCCGTCACCTTCTGCATCTGTATTGCCTTCCATTTTCTCGAGGGATTCCCCTACATCACACAGGAGACTGGCTGAGGCTGTCTCGCATTACTTTTCTCCTCTTCTCCGGTCTTTGAATCTGTCTCCAGCTTTCCCTAGATGACAATCTCGTTGTCAGCTTCCTCTTACAGACGAGAAGGTAGTTTTGGGTTCCCTCGCTTGTAAATGGATTGAGAGAGGACTAGACTATAGTACAGAAGATATTATGAGTTCTTTTCACCAATGGGTAGAGCCCACGCAGAGATATGTTTTTAATGTCATGTGTCAGACTCTTATTAAAGGTTGGGAAGATATGGGGTTAGATACAGTTCCTTCAGAGCTATTGCAATTACAAGCCGACTTCGATAAAGGTTTTATTGTAGGGCCACGAGTTGAAGACGCAGTAACTAAACTCATTGCATTTCGAACAATGTTCTTGCCCTTATCCTTTTCCGAGACTGATCCTGCCGAAAATAAAGGCATTAAGAATTATCCGATGCGTGAAGTTCCTCCCGTATGGAGGGACGCAGTAGTTGGTCCGCCGGCTGTCCCTGCTCATTTTTAGCGTATATGGGTCCACGAACCCTGGAAAAGATCTGAAGTATTGGCGCTTAAACAAACTCTTCCGGACCCTCGTAAGAATCTGGCTGGATATTATAAGGAGTTGTCTCAAACAGTTGACGCCTGTATTATGAATTTGGCCGATATCGATATGTTGTTTGGGAATGTTGTTCCACAAGCCTTGTGGGCACGGATACGTAGGGAAAATCATAATGCTGAACTAGGTAGTGATTGGGCTGCTATTAGAGCCGCTGATGCAGGTCAAGTGGGTGGGACGAAACCTGATGATCTCATTACGGCCCTACCAGGCAGAATAATAGAATTAATGAAGACTATGATGCCCGCGGTGCGAGTTAATTGGGATAAGCTGGCCGCATGCAAGCAAAAGAAAGACGAAAGCGTTTCGGATTTCTTCACCCGTTTTGAAGAGACGTTTATTGATCACAGTGGTCAGGATCTGAGTGTAGAGGGTGGCCAGCGGTTGTTTGTGGACAAGTTTGTATATAACTTGCTTCCTGAATTATCGAATAAACTAAAGAGTTCTGAAAGTGCATGGGCTGTCTCTTCCCCTGCTAAAATACTGGCTACTGCACAGTATTATGAGAATAGAGATAAGGAGGAGAAAGAGAAACAAGAGAAGAAAAATAAAGATTTGAAAACGAAGGTGCTTTTACAGCAAGCTTATCCTCCGCGATCTAGGCAGCCTCAGTTTTCTCAACCCCCACAGTTTCAGAAAGTGGTCCAGAAACCTGAGTACTTTGCACCACGTCTTCCATTGGGTCCTAATCAATGCGCGTATTGTAGAGAAGAGGGACATTTTAAGAATAATTGTCCGGTTCTATTACAGCGTAATAATGGCATGTCTGCTCCACGAGGTCGTGGTAATTCCCAGTCAGGATCTAGAGGCAGAGGTCGAGGTGTGTCCTCTCAGGAGCAGCGTTCTATTCCTCCATCTACTACAAACTATTTTGATCAACAGAGAGTTCAGTCCACACAGTATTATAATGATGATTATTGTGAAGAAAGGGCTGACAATTTTCAGATCGCATAGGACAGCCATGGACGAAGTGAGGGAGTTGTGTCGATTCCAGTAGATCAAAATGCACCATATGTCACGATCAATACTATGGGTGTGTCAGAACCGTTTCTTTTGGATACTGGTGCAATGAGAAGTTCTATTATGCATACTAAACTCCCTGGGGAACCTTTGTCTGGCTTAATAAATACTTCTTGAGGATTTTCTGGCGCCCCAGTTTGTAACCCGGTTTCTTGTCCTTTGCCCGTTTCGATTGGTCCCTATGACTTGAAGGCTCCGCTTATTCTGACAACTGGTTGCAGCGAGAACTTGCTGGGTCTGGACTTGTTGAAAAGATTACATGCAACATTGTATTGTTCCCCTTCGGGTGTGCACCTAACGTTGGGGAAGAAAATGACATCTTCCGTCTATTTGTCGCGGGACAAGTTTCCACCTGAGTTGCTTTCTCTTCCTGAAACTCTTTGGGCTACGGGCCCAAATGACGTGGGTTGTCTTGCGATCCCACCATATGGTGTCACAGTTAAGGAGAATGTGAGAATGCCACGCATTCCCCAGTATCGTATTTCTAGTGATGGAGAGAGAGCACTTTTGGCTATTGTCGATGATTTCATACAGAAAGGCGTAGTTGAGGAAACAAGAGGTAATGTTTGTAATAGTCCTGTTCTTCCGATCCTTAAGAGAACTGATCCTTCACAACCTCCTGTTTACAGATTTGTTATTGACCTTAGAGAGGTCAATAAAATTGTGGTGCCACAGTTTCCTGTTGTTCCAGACATTACAGCTTTGTTGACAATGATTCCTCCTTCGGCAGCTTGGTTTTCAGTTATAGACCTCAAGAATGCTTTCTTTAGTATTCCTATTGCTGAAGAAAGTAGGGATATCTTTGGTTTCTCTCTCGGTGGCCGAAGTTTTAGATTTAAGAGTGCTCCTCAAGGCTATTGTGAAAGTCCCTCTATCTATAGCAAGGCTCTTAAGTCACAACTCGATGCTCTTCCTTTGCCTCCTGGTGCTACACTCATTCAGTATGTGGATGATTTGTTGGTGGCTGCTGATACGGAAGATGTATGTAAGGAAGTGACTGTTGCGTTGTTGCACCATTTGTCTGCACTACAGCATAAGGTGTCTCCCTCTAAGTTGCAATATGCCCGCCACGAGGTTACCTATCTAGGTCATCTCTTGTCGAAGGAGGGAAGGCGATTGACCCCAGAACGTATACACGCTATTTCGCAGATGTCTGTACCCACCACGCAGAGAGAAGTGCGTGCCTTTTTGGGTATCACTTCCTACTGTAGCCAATGGATTCTCAATTGTTCACTTTTGGCTAAACCACTGTTGGACCTAACGCTGAAAGATACACCACATCCGCTCCCTTGGACGGATGAATGTCAGAAAAGCTTTGTTGACCTACGTGCTGCTTTGTGTTCTGCTCCGGTGTTGGGTACCTCAGATTACAGTAAGCCTTTTACACTGTACGTTCACGAGAGAGAGGGTTGCGCATTGTCAGTTTTGACGCAGAAATTTGGGGATAAGCAGAGACCATGGGCTTATTTCGCTGCTACATTAGACCCAGTAGCTAAAGCTTTGCCCAGTTGTCTTAGAGCCACAGCATCTGCAGCGATTTCTATCAGACAATCGGCTGGATTAGTATTGGATAACACACTCATTGTTATGGTTCACATGCAGTGGATACCTTGTTGAATAGAACCAGAACACAGCATCTTACGAGTGCTCGTTTGTCTGGATACGAGCTGACACACCTGGCGAGTCATGTGCACATCAAAATATGTAACACGTTAAATCCAGCCACACTGTTGCCATTACCAGATGAGAAAGATGTTCAGGAGAAACATGATTGTTTTCTTCGAACGGAAGAAGAAACGAAGGGTAGAATTGATTTGAAGGACACTCCGCTCAAGGACCCGGATGGGATCCTATGGGTAGACGGTTCTTGTTTCAACCTTCCAAATGGGGAGACTACTTCTGCCTATGCTGTTACCACCTTATGTACAATTGTTGAAACGGCACGTATCGGACATAATTCAGCCCAAGCAGCTGAATTGATAGCCTTGACTAGAGCGTGTGTGTTGTCAAAAGGAAAGAGAGTGAATGTGTACACAGATAGCCAGTATGATTTTGGCGTTGCACATAGCTTTGGTAGGTTATGGAGGGAGAGAGGATTCTTTACCTCTCACAGGACAAAGATCCAGCATGGTCAGTTAGTGACTGATCTTCTCGAGTCACTTACCTTACCTGCACAGATAGCAATCAAAGTGCAGCGCACATAGGAAAGTCACAGATGATGTGGGACGTGGAAATGCGTTTGCAGATGAGGTAGCAAAAACTACAGCTAGAAACACAGCTAGTCGAATGTATGTGGCAGGTCCTGCAAACTGGGTTAGGGAAATTGGAATGTGTGAAGATACGATTGAGAGTGTGAAAACGATTCAGGGAGAAGCAACTGAGAAGGAACTAAGAATGTGGAAAGAAAGTACGGGAATGTTAGACTCGACGGGTTGTTGGACGGAATTGTCGGAACATCAGCGACGGTTATTACCGGACGCTTATGTATTTCCGGTTGTAACTATGGCTCATGGTCCAGCACACATTAGTGCGAAAGGCATTTGTAAGCTCTTGGCTCCTGTATGGCAGAATGAAGGAATTCAGAAATGTGCAGAGAACGTGGTTAAGCATTGTATTGTTTGTCTAATGCATAACCCAGGAAAGGGTACCCCAACTCCGGCAGGTCATTTTTCTTCACCGTCGTATCCTTTTGAAGTGTTGCAGATTGATTACATTCATATGGATCGATGCAACAACCTTAAGTATGTTCTGGTGGTGGTATGTGCCTTTTCCCTTTGGATAGAGGCCTACCCCTTGAAAGATAACACTGCTCTGTCAACTGCTAAGGTGTTACTTAAAGAGTTCTTCCCCAGATTTGGTTTGCCGCAAATTGTCTGGAGTGACAATGGGAATGAATTTGTGGGTCAAATTATGCAGAAAGTATGTTCTGGTCTTGGGATCAGACAAAAATTCCATGCGGCAAACCATCCACAGTCAGCAGGTTTGGTTGAGTGTTATAATGGTACGCTCAAACTTAAACTAGCTAAGATTCAAGCCAGTACGGCCAGATGCCTTTTGTCAAACAGAACTACTGTACACTCTCGTATGGGACTTAGCCCATATGAAGTGGTGTTTGGACGCCCAGCTAATGTTTCAGGTGTCCCTCGCCCCAGGAGATATTCTGACATACCATATCCTTTGTTAATTGACTATTTGCATGATTTGACTACTAAATTAAGTATTATTCGCCAACAGGTACAAAGTGCTTTGCCAGAGGCCCCTACGGACCCAGGTCACACCATTTTGCCCGGTGACTGGGTCTGCATCAAAAATTTTCAACGGACAAAGAATCTGGAGCCTCGTTGGTCTAGACCTACGCAGGTTTTGCTCGTCACCCGCACGGCTGTGAAAGTGGTCGGCAAACGAAACTGGGTGCATGGCGTGCACTGCATAAAAGTGCCATTGCCATTATGCTTTGACCAGTGGATTCGCAGTGGTGGAAGAGAATCGGATACTGCAGCGGTTCCTTGTTTTGTGCCCTTCAGTGATGCTCAAATTTATGGAACTCAGTCTGAGAAAGCAGATGACGATATTCTTCAAGCCGCTGTGCCTGCGCACCTTCGAATAGACACTACAAATCCAAAAGCCCTATTTCAAGACCAGACCGTGCCGAGCAAAACACGCTATAACTTAAGGTCGAGAGTTGATCAGAAGAACTGAACACTTTGAACATTTTTTTCTTTCTTTCTCATACCACTTAAAGACACTTTTTTTTGGTTGCTTTGTCCTCTTTGTTTTTGTGTAGTATTAGAAGTGCCATCCGTCTCCGTCGCTGGGTCACAGTAGGAGACTCAGACTGTAACCTGATTTTTCTATTCTTTTAGTAAGCGGCTAGTGCCTCAGGATATACAGAAGTATATAGCTGAGTGATCGAGGAAGATTGCCGTGAGCGACAATTTTTTTAGACAAAGATGGATGGTACAATAACCTTAGGTAGGGAAAATAGGAAGCAAGAAATGAGATTGAAGTATTGTAAATCATTGCAAATGTCATCAAAGCATATGGGATGAGCCTAACCTCTTACGCTGATGACACACAATTGGTTCTGGCCATTAAAGGCGATGGACTCGAGGTGGCAGAGCGTTTCCAACGCGGAATGCTAGCAATCGGAGAGTGGATGGCATCTAACTGCCTTAAACTCAACTCCGAAAAGACGGAGGTGCTCATCTTTGGACCCCTTTTACCAGACTGGTCAGCAAACTGGTGGCCATCAGCCTTTGGAGCCCCTCCTAGTCCAGCCCTCAAGGTCAGGAACCTGGGAGTAACTTTTGATGCGGATCTCAACTTTGTGGCACATGCGAACAGAGTAGCGGCAACAGCCCATCACAAATTAAGACTGATCAGAAAAATCATCCCGTTTCTGCCAGATGCAGCTGCTAAAACATTGGTTAGCTCTTTAGTGTTATCGTCCCTTGACTATTGTAATGGCCTATTCTTAAATGCCCCGGTCAGGGTAACCAATAAGCTTCAGACAATACAGAATGCAGCAGTACGTCTGCTCTCTGGAACACCCAAGTTTTCGGCTATATCAGACACCATCAAGAAATATCATTGGTTGACGATCCGTAATCGGATCAAATTTAAATCACTTTGCATAGTATACAAGACACTTCATGACCAAGGACCACATTATTTTAAGGATCAGCTGATACCCTATAAACCTGCCAGACAGCTTCGATCTGCTACTCTTAACCAACTAGTGGTTCCACGTTCAAAAACAGTTTCATGGGGTGATCGCCGCTTTTTAGTCGCGGCACCCAAATTATGAAACACCCTGCCGCAGCACATCAGGACAAGCCCCTCACTTTTGCAGTTTCGCAAAAGATTGAAGACCTGGCTTTTTTAATCAGTAATATCGACAACTAACCTTCAGGAGCCTTTTTCATCTTGGGAAAATTAGGTGAATAATCTAGCGCCGAGACGCCTACGGGTATTCGTTCGCGCTTAATAAATTGCAAAAAATAAATTGCGTAGTAGATTTGGCGTGACTTTGTGTATTTTCATGTTTTTGTGTATTTTATTAGCTTGCATTGGTTGGATTGTCCATGTTCTATATCCGAGAAATGTTTCTAATTCCACAACTTCTTTGCCCTCTCGCCTTTTTGTCTTTTCACATAAAATGCATACTCTACCCCCTTATGAACAGATAAGGAGAGCTGAATATGTGAATAATACGTTTATCCAGTTGTTACACCAACACCAGTTGGCCATTAATATGACTGACTGTTGGGTGTGCGGTCTTATGCCACACAATACACAAAAGGGGATGCCGTATTTGGTTCTCCCTTTCTCATATGAAGGATCAGCTTGGACCTACCTCACTATGTTTTCGGCCGCATACCACAACAGACTTAGAAATCCTGTAAAGACTTCTGGGACTGGATTGGATTTCAGTCATAGCTCTTTAATCAAAGGTATAGTGGTGATGGCTAAGATTGTAGAAAAGGGAAAAATTCCGTTAGACGAGAAGAGAGCTTATGAAGGTTGGAATGTTACACATTATGTTTCTAGTCTTGGTGACAAAATTAAAAAGGGTGAGTCTTCTCCAGTATGGACTGTACCCCATCAAGGTAATTTTTGTCTCCAAGTCAACAGTAAGAAAAATGACAATAAACAGGGTTGTTTACACACTTACATTTTCTCGTCCCCTGATTTCCCTCCATTGGTTCCGTCACAAGGAACTTATTTTGTTTGTAAAGATAGAGCTTATACGTGGCTCCCTTCCAACTTTTCTGGAACCTGTTATATAGCTTTCCTTCTTCCCCTACATATACTGCTCCGTCAGATCACCACAGAACTAGATATAGCCGAGGTATCTTTGCCGCCAAGGACATGGCAGAACAAGAGGGAGGAGACTTCCTTAAAGGATTCCTCCCCTTTTGGGGCCCGATGGCCAACAGCAGAAACATCAGACAATTGGTTTGTGTGGTTGAGACCACTATTAATGTTACTGCAGGTGCGATAGGTAACATTACAGTCGAGCTTCAGGCTGATCGTCTTATGACGTTGCAAAATCGAATTGCGTTAGATGTGATCCTAGCAGACTGAGGAGGTGTCTGTAGATTGATCGGATCTAGCTGTTGCATTTATATTCCAGACGATGCTCCGGCAGTATATCAAGCCATTTCCAAATTACATACTATCTCCGAGTCGATCCATCAGGACGAAGGGGATTGGTCTTTCATGGGATGGTTTTGGAAAATATTGTCAACCTGGGGATGGAAGATACTAACGTTCCTGGGAGCAATTTTGGCCATCATATTCTCTTGTTGTCTGTGCGTTCAATGTGGTCCCGCAGTGTGTGGCCTACTGGCTACTCTATGCGTTCCACGTTCTGAATATCCAAGGACAGAGAATATTAGGATGATGGTACAGCACCAGCTTGAGGACTTTATGAACATCAATGCTGAGTCCGACTCAGATTAGCATGAGTTGGTTTGTCTTTGCCCGAGTAATGGCAAAAGGAGGGTCTGAGGTTCTGTAAATTACAAATTTGTTCGTGCTCAGCCTCCATTTTGTACGTTGCCGCCATTTTGTGTTGCCCTCACTCAGGCAGCGCGGCGAACGCGATGTTTTTGTCGTTTCTGCATTCACGTGTCAGGTGGCTTCTTTGCTTATGTTTACTAACGAGTGTCAGGGCCTGGCCGAGTACACTAATTCCTGTCTGAGCTGATTAATCTCCGTCCGGACTACTTGTTGGCTCACACCATTCTTTCCTCCAGGTTATCTTATCTGCTGTCCTTCGCTACATGTCTCATATATTCTCCTGTTTCACGATTGTCCTTCTACGACATGCAGCTGTGTTTTCTCTACTTGTAAATCGAATTGTGTGGATTCACTCGTAATTTACTCAAGGGGTCGAATAACAAACATACCGGGAAACTTGAGTTGCCTTAAGACTTAACGTATTGTCTATAACGTTTGCCTATGTCGCATGCTCTTGTGTAATTGTATTTTGCATTGTATTGTACCGTATATAAACCTGTGCGCCACGGAGTTAAGTGGCAGTCTCTTTTGAACCTCGTTATACTGACGACTTCTAAGACCACTGTACTAGCTGCAGCTAATAAATACCATCTCTACGCCAGACGAAGAGTCCGTGTCTCTGTATTTGACAAGGCAGGTGCATCCCGGGGATTTCAGGCGTACCCTGCGCCGCCGGGCCTTAAGGCTACGGTTCTCCAGCAGGAGCAGCTGGGAGGGAAGAGGGAGCCAATGGGGGCGGGGCCGCAGGGACGCAGCGGCGGGAACGGGCGGGAGGAGAAAAACAAGCCTAAGGCAAGGCAACAGGCGAACGGAAAAGCAGAAAAACATAGGCAATACGGTCACAAATGCAAGCGGTCACTGTGGCACAATACAGGTGGTCACAGAAGGATACTGGGGGTACAAAACAAGTGGCAACAACAAACAAAAACAAACCTAAGGCCCACTGGCCACCAGGGATGAGGCGCAGGTGGAAGCCTGCGGGTGGAGGCGGGCCTCGAACACCCACAGAACGAGTCAGCAGCGGGGGCACAGGAACACAGGCGCAGTCAGGTGGAGCTGCACGGCGTGGGGAGCGACCTGCCTGAAGACAGGGTCAAGGGTCGTAATAGTCCGGCGCTGTCCTAGCTGCACAAATTGCAGCATATGGAATAATGTAGCACTCGCATATTTGTGCCTACTTTTTCAATCTAAACAGGGTCACTGAGCTATGCAGCAGTGGAGGAGTCAATACTGTGACAATATTAACATAACTATGCGGCAAGAAAAGGCAAATTATGCGACATACTGCATCATAGTCTAAAGCGGTAATATTTCGTTTTTTTGTCATTTTAACAACTATTACTACTGTTTGGTAAAAAGGGCACTCCAATAATATGAGTTTATCACTTGAATACAGTAATTAGGAACTCAACGTTGAACAGTTAACCCTTGCAAGAGTCAGCTGTAGAATCATCTGGTGCACTTCTTGTTTAGTAACTTTTCATCCTTATGAACGAGACACAAAATGTGTTTATGGAGATTCAGGAAATTATGCAGCCGATGGTGGGCTGTGTGACGAACGCTGCAAATTTGTAATTATGCAGAGATGGCCATGGCCACAGTATCACATAGCTCCAGTGACAATGGAAATAAAATTAAAACATATAGTAAAATAAAACAATGCTTTCCAAGGGTTATGAAGCTCTGTAAACTGTCCCTAATTTTTTATTAAAGTGAACAAGGTTAGATGTGTCACGAAAGAACAGAATACGGAAGACTTTGCCCAACATAATACCAAGAACCAGCGCCTGGCCCTCCCAGAATCTAACAAGCATTGGCATAGCCAAAAGGTCTCGCCTTTGGGACCTTATAAGTATTTTGCCAGACCTATTGGCTTTGCCAGACTCTTTTTTTTACCCTATGGTCACAGGTTTGAAATCTGATGGGCTGATCAGCTTTTCATCCCTCCGAGGTCGATAAAACAAATATCATTAACATCTGTTATCTATCAAGCACACTAAAGGTCTCCTCATCAATGGATGTGAGTGCTATAAATACGCCTGTTAAATGTAAAGATAGAGATAAGACCAAAGAAAAAGAGTTGTTCTCATGCTTAAGAAATCTTGGAATATATTCTTAAAACCATTGAATAATCAAAGAAGATGGGGAGAAGGAGGTAAAACATAGAAACAGTACAAAGAAATATTTTCTGCAGTTTTATTTTTCGTAGAGAAGGGGTTGAGTGCGCCTTATCTGAAGACACCAAAACACACGAATCCGACGGAACTAAACATTCCATCTATTAGTGCAGGGAGCTCATATCAGTCAATGCTATTTTATCAATGCGAACTCTTGATCATCTCTTCTTCAACGAAACCCGTGCCCCCATGTCAACACAAAAGTATTCATGTCCAAACACCCTCATCCCTTACCCTTGTAGTATCCACAGCTACTCCACTATGTTTCTGCAGGCTGCTCTAAGGCCGAGGAAGCCGGCTCCATGCTAATGGAAATAAGACCCGTATACCATAATATGAATTCTTCATACATCCAAAAATTAACCAATTTGTCCATCGAAGCAGCCATATTTAGGTGTTACAGCATGCTCTCTGTAGAAGTATATTTACTGATCACCTTGTCATTAGGAGGACAACTCCACTCCAAGCTGAAGAGGAGGACCCATAATGTGGGGAAGGGCAATTAACAGGGTTTAATGCCAGACAGCACGTGAGCAATGAGGCTGTCAAATCAATTGCTGTCTCAACTCTCTCCAAATACATGTATAAACAGGGCTATACGAACATAATACATCATGGAATCGCAGCAAAAAATAGTTTTGAGCGTGCCAGCATTCCTAAAGTCTGAGCCAATCACAGCATTCAATTTGGCGTGCTGACAGGCGTTACTAGCTAAATCAATGATCCACATTTCATCAACCTGTTAATAAAGAAAGACAAAGTCAATTGAGCGTGCTGATTATCCTTAGAGGAACTTGCTTCTAATTAGAATTTATATACCCAACACCCTGAACAGTTCACCATTAAAACATTAACAGACCGTAAAAACCAAGCAGTTCCAACAGCCACATATAGATAACGTATTTCTGTCAACAGCTCCACAGCTTTCATCCTATGGACAACACCATATTTAAACAAGCATTGGCATAGCCAATAGGTCTCGCCTTTGGGACCTTATAAGTGTTTACCCATGCAACAGTTGATGTTGTTGCACTAAGGATATTGTGCTGCATAGCTAAATACTTATAAGGTCCCAAAGGCGAGACCTATTGGCTATGCCAATGCTTGTTAAAATTCCTCTGAACATGTCTGTAATCTCTGTCAAAGAGCTTTCTCTGTTACCACTCCTACAAACCCTAACTAAATTCTAAATGAATAAAGCACTTGTTAATGAAGTTTGCTACAATAAGTGTTCAACAGCATGAAAGAATTAACACTAAACTTGTCAACTTACCTGTCTTCATTAAAACGTCGACCAATGAAGACCTTACACTTGTCTTGAGGGAGGCAGGCAGCTAGAAGAGGAACGGTTCGCAACACTCTGCTTTCCTTCCATTACAAATGAAAAAAATAATGGTTCAGGCCCCCAAAAAATACATCTAATTTATAAAATCCGTAAAACAGCAAACATGTGCACACAACACGGAAAATTGCAACATTTACAAATAATAATTTAATCAATAATGTGGAAATGGAAAATACAAATTTCTAAATAAATGCCTTACGTGGTGGTAAACCAAAAATTAGCAACAAAGCATTTCTACTACGTCATAAACTGAATTATAACAAGACTTCATTTATCATAATGTTAAAAAAAAGACAAACAGGGCTTTTACAAAAGGGAGTTGAAGAAACCTACAATTCATTTTGACGATCCCAACAACTGCTTGGAAAATGCTCCTGGGAGTTGAAGAAACCTACAATTCATTTTGACGATCCCAACAACTGCTTGGAAAATGCTCCTAGAATTTGTAAAGGTTGAAATGAATTAAGTAAAAGGAAGCATCTAAACGAAAATGGAGAAAAAACAAACAATGGCAAATACAATTGGCTCGACTTCAGAAGGTGACTTGTTGGCTTTGACAATTATATTAGTTTGCATTAGCACTGTTATGCCATGTTTAACAGCCAAGTTGGAACAGTAAAAGCCAAACTTTCGGCTGGCAAGATGCGTCACAACCAAAGAATACTCATGAGTCGCACAAGCTCATGTATTTCATCACGATGCACCAGTGGACAGCTTGGATTTACACTCTCTGTCATAGCCAATGCCTATGCCTGAACGAAAACGAAAAAGAAAAAAGTGTGTCGGAGAATAACAAAGTTAAGCGAGCAGCTCAGTAAACAGTAGCTTCGGGGTCAAACAAAAAGGGAAATAAAATATTTTACAAAATGGGGAGTAGGACAGGAACGGCAGGCAAGCCCCGGATGACTTGTGTGGTGGAATTAAGAATGACAAGAAAGTGTGGGGAAGTCCTCATACAAAAAAGGATAAACATTGTACAATGAATGAACAGAAATGCGTAGTAACTACTTTTATTAAGTAGTTCACGTATGCAAAATGCCGAAAGGCGATGCCTAAAGACAGCAGAACCACAATAGTTAATGGCTGAACGGAACTGTCCAAAAGCCCCTTTAATAAAGTATAAGTGTTTGTGTATGTTGTGTTATGTGGTGTGTGTCGTGTATTGTGCGGTCTCGTCACATAGCTGGTCGGTCATCTGAAGTTGAGATTCCCTGAAACACTAAATGAAAGATGCGTAAATGAAAGTTCATAACTCTTGTTATGTAAAAATAGATGCAGAGAACCAGAATTTAACTTCAAATATATAAATATATTTTCCACATATTTTTTATCAAGAGCATACTTTTATTCACAAGAGAAAAAGCATACGAGTACTGGTATAACTAGTCACTATGGAGCCACCTATAATCCACAGACTTTTTACAATACATTTATTATGTTCTAGTTCTTCTAAGAGCTGTAATTTTGATTTCTTGCTGTTGATAACATTTTGCTTAGGATTAAAGAAAATCCTTTCTAAATCTTGCATCAATGTTTGATCAAATATTTCCCAACACTTTCTTACGGGCAGGTGCATCTGATATACTCTTTCAACGTGGGATTTTAATTAATCGTTAACATGAACTTTGGGCTGTTCATTCTGTATGAAAAATTCATTCCATTTTACAGCAGACCTTTGCTACAAATTTAGTTGAGTCACTTGTTGGTGTAAAGTAAGACCTGGGTGTGAAGGGTCCTAATGAAGCTCATAATTATGCCAGCTTTTCAAGAAAATTATGTTTTTAACCCCCTTTGCTGCTAGGCCTCTCCCCCCGTGCTAAGCCTTTTTAACGCTATTTGGGGTAGTTTGCACTAAGGCCCCTGTAGCTTTTTGTCCACATGAGGTATCTACGCCAAATTGGCGTGCTTTTCGTCCAATATCTTGAGGATTCTAAAGGTACCCAGGGTTTGTGGATTCCCCTGGAGGGACCCAGAAATTGGCCAAAATACAGCTAATGTTAGTTTTTTTCAGAAAAATGGGAATACATTGCTACAGAAGAAAGTGTATTTTTTCCCCTGCAAAAGTATCAATAAAGGGTTTGTGGTGCCAAATTCACCATCTTCCCAGCTTTCTGAAACAGAAGGACTTTTGACAGAAAACCAAACTTTTCTACACAGTTTTGCCATTTTACTATTTTTTGTGCGTTCAACCTCCTTCCAGTTGGTGGTATAAAGGGTGTGAAAGCAATAATGGATCCCGGAAGACTATACATTTCTGAAAAATTTACATAATTCTGATTTCAGCAAGGGGTCAATGTGTAGATCCTTCAGAGTTTTTCTATAGAAACCAACAATTGAAATAAAAAAAATTTAAATTGAGTTGAAAAAAACAGCTATTTGTGCCAACGTTTTCATCTGTAACTTCTTCTACGTATAGGAGATTTTTGAAAGCGATATACTGTTACGTCCATTGGACCCTTCTGGTTGCGGGGATATATATCTAGAACCAGTGGGTTCACCAAGAACCCAAGGTACCAATTTTATCGGGAGACTTGGGGGAATGCTGGGTGGGTGGAAGTTTGGGTCTCCCAACAGATTCCAGAACATTCCATCACAGAAATGTGAGGAAAATGTGTTTTCGTTTTTTTTTTTAGAAATCACCACATCCTGCATGCCCCTGGATGACTAGTTTTCAAAAAATGTATAGGTTGCTAGGTTTCCTTAATTGCCGGCATATGGGTTGCTCGTTTGTTATACGTTATGGGGTGCCCACTGTGGTGGCAATGTTTTCAAAGGTGATTACTGGTCAGCACACAAGTTGATTTTGTACATATACTGCGCAAGCTGCAAGCGAGGTCTTTGCTGTTACATGTCCAGAGAAAGGCCGGTCCTCCTGTTGCATTCTATTGAGGATGGACAATATGTTTGCGGTCTGTTACATCAACACTTTGCAAAAAGGTTTAACGTATGTACCAACTACTAATACAACAAGATTGGAATTAGAAGTTAGCTTTTTTAAACTAACCAGAAAAATCAAACTAAGACTTTTTTTGAAAATAAAATCCAACTAAAAGAACAAGCAAAAGAAGATCAATTAAGAGGATTGACAACACGAAGCAGCTACATGCCACCAATAGGGCATAAAACTATAGACCTATTTGAAAATTTAGTAAAATCGGATTTGTCTAAACTGAATTACACCAAGAATCCCAGAAAATCCAATTTAACACAAAAAGAAAGGGGAATCCTCAAATCGATAGCGGAAAATCCTAACATAATCTGCCAAAAAGCAGATAAAGGAGGAGCTACAGTTATTATGAACGCTACACACTATGAACAAGCAGTAGAAACTCATCTAGCAGACACTACCACTTACATGAAATTGGAAACTAATCCGAGGGATGAATTCTGTAAACATCTAACCTTTATTATAGATCAAGCTTACAGTAATGGAACTATTGATGATCGTACAAAAAAACTTTTGTTGCCACAACATCCAAAAAGTCCAACCATATATATGGTACCTAAAATTCATAAGGATCTGAAAAATCCACTGTTTAGACCTATAGTGTCCAATGTAGAAAGTATGCACCAACCGGTGGGACAATTCATAGACAAGTATCTACAACCCAGTGTAACACAGATAAAAACATTTGTTAAGGATACAACGGACCTGCTAAATAAATTACAAAAAGTGCATACAACCAATGAAGAGCGATTGATATTATGCACTATGGATGTGAGGGCTCTTTATACCTCTATACCACACAATAAAAGAATAGAAGCAGTTGAAAACGCACTCTTGCAATCGGATTTAAATATTGATATGCAGGTGTTTATAATGCAACTACTGGAATTCACGTTACACTACAGCTACTTTAAATGGAAGGAACAGTACTTTCAACAACCTACTTGTACAAGCATGGGATATTCGGCAGCTCTGGCCTATGCAAATCTGTTTATGTCACAGTTTGAAAAGGAACATATACTAACTCAAGAACCATGGAAAAAACATGTTAAAATGCTTTCACGTTTCATTGACGATCTTTTCCTAATATGGGATGGTCCCACATTAACATTAACCCAAGCCATAAATGAACTAAACCTAAGAGACGAACGCATCCAATTTACATGGGAAATACAGAAGACAACGATAAACTTGTTGGATATAGAAATCACAAAAACATCGCAAGGATTTGTAACAGATCTTTTTTTCGACAGAAACAATGTATTGCATTACAAAAGTTTTCACCAGGAAAGTTTAAAAAATCATTTACCTTTTTCTCAAATGATCAGAGTAAAACGTATAGTGTCGACACCTACACGAGCAGCTGTACACATCGTTGAAATGGAAAATAGATTCAAGGAAAGGGGGTACCCAATGAAAACACTGGCAGTATCCAAACAAAGATGTGAACAAAAGACAAGAGAACAACTACTCATTCAAAGTAAAAAAACATCAAAAACCAGAATGGTAATAGTATCTAAATACTCTACTAAAAGCAAAGCATTTAAAAATATCATAGTGAGACATTGGCAAATACTAACACAAGAAACAGATTTCAACAATGGTTTTGTGGAAAAGCCCATATTTGCTTATCAAAGAGCGAAAAACCTAGGAGAAATACTTAAAATCAACAAGACACAGGACACGAAAGAATATGATGGAACAAAGCCATGTTATAATTGTAATAATTGTAACAACATAATTAGAGGAATAACCATAACACACCCCAGGAAAGGAAACATTATCAAATTGAAGGTATCGGCTACATGTGGTACGAAAAATGTAATTTATCTATTGAAGTGCCCGTGTGGCTATGGATATGTTGGAAAGACAGCAAGAAAAATAAAAACAAGAATAAATGAACACAAATCAAACATAAGGAATAAAACAATAAAATCGAACGTTTGCAGCCACTTTATGGAAAAATCGCATACTGTGAGTCAATTGCATTTTGTAATTTTGGAGGAGGTCCGGGACATTGATGGAATAGACATGAATTTACAGTTATTGAAAAGGGAGAATTTTGGGATTTATTTCCTTGAGGCCCTCAAACCACACGGAATGAATGACAGGGTAGAATTTAATTGTTATCTTTAATAATCATGGACATTCTTGTTTCCCTATTAGGAGGTATAATCAATTGAAGCTAAAAACATTTTACCATACATATAACCTTTTTCAGTTTATTAAGTGTTACACACATATCGTGATCATATAATTAAATACACGTATGAGACATAGAAGAACATATCCACATTTTTAGGGCGAGGCCTCCGCCCACGTAAGTGGGAGGAGTTTCGAGATCCTAATGTTAAAGAAGAGAAAAAAAAAGTATCTCCTAGGGCTTTGGCGAGACAAATTCCACACATTCTTTAGTGTGTTCTGTCATCTGGCCAGTGATTCGTCTTCGTTGTGTTGTCGTTTTAATAGGCTTGAAGTGATAGGGTAAATGTAGTTTTGTTCCGCCATCTTGGGCATTTTTCGTTCGTGCTCGCGCAAAGAAGTACATTAATTATAATTAGGAGCTGTCAGGGTGCCTCCGTAAGTGAATCCAGATGGCCGGGCGCGTTCACCATTCAGCAGCGCTCAGCGCGCAGCTGCTGCATGCCAGGCCGGGAATCCGGAGTACATTCAAGCCTTTAGTAAGCTTTCCATCCAATATACAACTGCAGTGCGCCGTATTAGATGGTAAGACTCGGTTACTACTCAAGACAACTGAGCTTTATTTGAAGTAGCCACTGGACTTTAACTGTGAAACTTCTACCATTGGCTACAGGGGCTTCGTTTCCCACAGGGTAAGATAAAATATCCTGGCTATTAATTTTTGAGTGTGGACCGTTCGGTGTTGCGTCTTTTAATACACCCTTTAAACTCCCATGCTGTCTCCCTGCCTCCATGACGCCCCCTCTAGCATCTTTTGGTAGAGCCCAGTCAGCTCTCGTGCGCCGTGCCTAGACGCAGAGCTCCCATGTGCCAGTCACTCAGATCAGCAGGTTCCTCATATTAGGATGATTAATGACTGTTAATGCTGCGATTTCTTCCTGGCAGGGGAGGGGCACGGGCGGTGGGCAGGCAAAAGCCCCCATCTTTGGGGTTTGGTAAGGAGGAGGTTCCCCGCCCCCTCCTGGAGCCGCTCAGACTCAGCAGCAGCTTACTCCAGGAGTGTCCCTTTCATGTCGCTGCTGCTGGAGCCTGCAAACAGCCATCCACCAGAGCCCCCTCCCTCCGCCTGCGCTCCCTCCCTCCAGCTACAGAGACGCATACCGCAAGGCACAGCAATACTGTGTTCAGAAATGCACACTCTCAGGGGCTAGGTTCTCACCCTCTGACGAGAGTGATTGTAGCGGGGTGGGGGCATTATTATTTTGGGGCAGTGCTATAATTGGTAAAAAAGAGACAGAGAGGCCAAATTCACTCAGTAGCTATCCCTTATACACCTAAACACTTGTATTATCAGACTTTGTTACGTGTTCCACAACCTACGTTTGTTAATTTAATTAATTTTATTCTCTCTAAACCATTCACGTCCATGGTATACTATCTCAGGGGGATTTGCGGGGCAAGGAACAAGGCAAGACAACTCAGCAAGTTAAGCGCTTGTTGGTGACATTTAATGTGACATATACATAAAAAAGAATCTAATGTGACCTGTAGGTGACAACGTGGTAGAGACCTACTCAGCCGTTCAACGCTGTTTTTTAAAGTTCTTAAAAGGTACCACTGCAGTATGACGCGCTATGTACAAAAATAGCCATTGTGATTGTACATGTGCAATGAAAGCGAGGGCTCACAAAGGAACCCAGTAACCATATCAAGACTACATTTCTAGGGCCTCAGAATTGAGTGTTATTTTTCGTACCCAATAATTAACGAGATCTTGTGGTATACTATTTATCGAATGAAATACATAATGCCATTTGCGAGTTTCCCTATTGAAATGGGGAATAACACTCAGCTCGTGTCCCACATTTCAGCAAATTCCACATCCTACCCCCTACGAAGCATTTTTCACCCAGTAAATTTCAGCAGGTTTAAACCGATTGTCTGATTTTTCTGACACACTCATAATTCTGACACCCATTGCAAACCATCATTTATGTGGGTTTCAGAAGTTTCTGAGACATTTATATGTGCGGGCTTTGTGCCCATTACCATGCCTTACATGGTATGGGGACAAAAAGATGCCGGTAGGGGGGGCCCCGCTGGGATATACGGAACTTCCACCCGCCTTTCACAATTCCAATCCCAAACACAAGTGCACAAGTTCTTGCTGCTGAATTTTGAAAAGGCACGTGAAGTGGGAATCAGAGTGCAGAATCAGAGTGTAGTTTGAGAGTGCAGAATGCAGTTTGAGAGTTGAGACTGCAGTTTGAGAGTGCAGTTTGAGAGTTGAGAGTGCAGATTGAGAGTGCAGAGTGCAGTTTGAGAGTGCAGTATGAGAGTGCAGTATGAGAGTTGAGAGTGCAGATTGAGAGTGCAGTTTGAGAGTGCAGATTGAGAGTGCATTTTGAGAGTGCAGAATCAGAGTGCAGATTGCAGTTTGAGAGTGCAGTTTGAGAGTGCAGAGTGCAGTTTGAGAGTGGAGAGTGCAGATTGAGAGTGCAGATTGAGAGTGCATTTTTAGAGTGCAGTTTGAGAGTGCAGAGTGGCAGTGAGTGCAGACTGAGTGCAGAGTGACAGCGAGTGCAGACTGAGTGCAGAGTGACAGTGAGTGCAGACTGAGTGCAGAGTGACAGTGAGTGCAGAGTGACAGTGAGTGCAGAGTGACAGTGAGTGCAGAGTGACAGTGAGTGCAGAGTGAGTGCAGAGTGAGTGCAGAGTGAGTGCAGAGTGGCAGTGAGTGCAGAGTGGCAGTGAGTGCAGAGTGACAGTGAGTGCAGAGTGGCAGTGAGTGCAGAGTGGCAGTGAGTGCAGAGTGGCAGTGAGTGCAGAGTGGCAGTGAGTGCAGAGTGGCAGTGAGTGCAGAGTGACAGTGAGTGCAGAGTGACAGTGAGTGCAGAGTGACAGTGAGTGCAGAGTGACTGTAGAGTGAGTGCAGAGTGAGTGCAGAGTGACAGTGAGTGCAGAGTGAGTGCAGAGTGACAGTGAGTGCAGAGTGACTGTAGAGTGCAGAGTGACTGTAGAGTGCAGAGTGACTGTAGAGTGCAGAGTGACTGTAGAGTGCAGAGTGACTGTAGAGTGCAGAGTGACTGTAGAGTGCAGAGTGACAGTGAGTGCAGAGTGGCAGTGAGTGCAGAGTGACAGTGAGTGCAGAGTGACAGTGAGTGCAGAGTGACAGTGAGTGCAGAGTGACAGTGAGTGCAGAGTGACAGTGAGTGCAGAGTGACAGTGAGTGCAGAGTGACAGTGAGTGCAGAGTGACTGTAGAGTGAGTGCAGAGTGAGTGCAGAGTGGCAGTGAGTGCAGAGTGGCAGTGAGTGCAGAGTGGCAGTGAGTGCAGAGTGACAATGAGTGCAGAGTGACAGTGAGTGCAGAGTGACAGTGAGTGCAGAGTGACAGTGAGTGCAGAGTGACAGTGAGTGCAGACTGACAGTGAGTGCAGAGTGACAGTGAGTGCAGAGTGACTGTAGAGTGAGTGCAGAGTGAGTGCAGAGTGACAGTGAGTGCAGAGTGAGTGCAGAGTGACAGTGAGTGCAGAGTGACAGTAGAGTGCAGAGTGACTGTAGAGTGCAGAGTGACTGTAGAGTGCAGAGTGACTGTAGAGTGCAGAGTGACTGTAGAGTGCAGAGTGACTGTAGAGTGCAGAGTGACAGTGAGTGCAGAGTGACAGTGAGTGCAGAGTGACAGTGAGTGCAGAGTGACAGTGAGTGCAGAGTGGCAGTGAGTGCAGAGTGACAGTGAGTGCAGAGTGACAGTGAGTGCAGAGTGACAGCAGAGTGACAGTGAGTGCAGAGTGACAGTGAGTGCAGAGTGACAGCCGAGTGACAGTGAGTGCAGAGTGACAGTGAGTGCAGAGTGACAGAAGAGTGACAGTGAGTGCAGAGTGACAGTGAGTGCAGAGTGACAGCAGAGTGACAGTGAGTGCAGAGTGACAGTGAGGGCATAGTGACAGTGAGGGCATAGTGACAGTGAGTGCAGAGTGACAGTGAGTGCAGAGTGACAGTGAGTGCAGAGTGACAGCAGAGTGACATTGAGTGCAGAGTGACAGTGAGTGCAGAGTGACAGCAGAGTGACAGTGAGTGCAGAGTGAGAGTGAGTGCAGAGTGACAGTGAGTGCAGAGTGACAGTGAGTGCAGAGTGACAGTGAGTGCAGAGTGACAGTGAGTGCAGAGTGACAGTGAGTGCAGAGTGACTGCAGAGACAGTGTGTCAGGGTGCACATTGTGTGAGTGTGCAGAATGAGTGTGCAGGGTAAACAGTGTGTGACTATGCAGGGTGACATTGGGAGTGTGCGGGTGAGCAGTGTGTGAATGTGAAGGGGCAGTGTGTGAGTGTGCAGAAAACACCACACACACATACACCACACACACATAACGCACACACAAACCACACACCTCAGTCTCTCAACACCACACACTTGTCACCTCTCAACACAACACACTCACCACCACACTCACTCCCCAGGCTCACCCCCACAGACTCACCACCACACACTCACCAGCACACAGAAAACAACACACACAACAACACACCCCCAGCCGTCAATGAATGCTTTCACCATGCACAAACACCATCAACCATCATCCATCTGTGCACGCTTTTACCAAGCACACACCCACCAGCCGTCAGTGCACCCTTCCACCAGGCACACACACCTCCAGCCGGCAGTGCACTTTTCCACCAAGCAATCGCAGTATGGTACACTTTACTTTTAAACATATTCATATAAAGCACAGCATGCCACCATTGGTAAAATTACAATTCAACCAACATACTTCCACTACACACCACATGCACACACTCCATAACACATGGCAAAAAGACATTGGCATTTACAATGCCATTAGCTCAAACTCAAATAAATCCGAGCCCGATTGCATTTCTAATGCTTGTTACTTTTACTTTTATCTATTTTTATTCTTATTTTTATTTTTATCTCACGTTTATTTAACTAAATGCACCTTCAGTCGCCAACACTAACAGCAGAGTTTAAGCACCACTAAGATGGCGCCTAATACTTGAGTCCATTTCAGTGTCAATTGTGTGCGTAGGCACGTTTTGACCATCATAACGTTAACCCGACACGCTTGTATTCAAGTACGAGCCGGGAAGAAATACAAGATACTTTATCGAGATACAAACAGAAGGGAACACGCTGCCACACACAGTTGAAGTAAGACAGGGAGAATTTTTTTCCAAAATAAGGTCCCTGGGAGCATTGTAGCTATTAATTTTGTGATCACGCCAATTGTACTAGGATCTATAATAGAGGAGTATAACTACATACGATAAGCTAGCTATGAACCAGCAAGCGGTGATGAGATTAATGCATTGATTTAGATGTATTTAATACATAGAATGTCATATATACTGATTGGCTTGTGTATAAATGAATGTATATATAAGTGAATGCATTTTTTTGTGTTGTAGAAATAATTTCCCTGATGAAGGCTTTGTTATAAGCCGAAATGCATTGGAATAATTGAAAATAAGGGGATATGCATTATGAAAAGTGAAGAAAAAATGAAAAAGTAAATAAAGAAAAAGCAAAGAAAGAAAACGTAAACATTTACATAATCAAAAACAATGAACAGTATGGTGTAATATATGGCTGAATGGAATAAACCCTGATATAAAGGGACAAAGGCTAGTGACGGGGGGACGGTACCCCAATTGTAGGGGTACGCAATTTACGAGTTTTGATAGTGTATGACGGAATACACACTCCGGAGCACGCCACAGCTTTCAAACCGAAAAAGCACACAAGCTGTGCCAGTGGAACAAATCATATATAGGAGACATAAATATGCCTTTCCCCATTATCCCTGATCATGAGCCCTGCAGTCCAAATTAGGATACAGTTGGCGGAGACAATCTTTGTGATACCACTGTGGAGACTTCAAGTATTGTTTCCCGTTCTTCTGAACTATCTTGGGATTTTCCAATTCTTCTCCTCCAGGATCGGAAGATTCTGTTGAATTGTCGGGGACAACCTCACCAGCCAGTCATGGAAGGCTGTCTCCGTCTCAACATGTGGAGGATTTAAGGGGGTATTAATTGGTTCCAAGCATTTCGAGGCAAGCTTAAATTCTCATCCAAAGGGCAAAGGAATAGCTGATGTGTGGGGTGGGTTCTGGACCCAGCAGGGGATTGGTCTTATCCACAGTATGAATTTTCTTATGAACAAGTTGGCTTTTATCTGTGGTTTTATCTGCTATTTCAGTGTGGCATTTACCCCTTTGTGGGTAATTACCCATGGAAGGGGAATTTTCCACTGGGAAGAGCTCTTGCGGAGGAACATCCAATGGTTTACAAATTCAAGGGGATTAGTCTTCCCAGTCATGCAGCACCCAAATATTCCCTGTTATAGGAAGCAAACTTAGTTTTATACCTATTCTCCTCTTGGCCTACAAATAAGTTCCTCTCTAGAAAGGATATTTCAGCAAAGCTAGTAATTCTTCTATGTTTAGTCCATTGCGTACATGTCTCAGATGTAAGGACCTTGAATCGACTGGTAGAATGTTCATCGCAGGGAATGAACTTTGCAATCACAAAGAGGACTCAATCAAAAACCAGTTCAGTAACAAATCCCTCTTTTCTAAATTCTTCTAAACTCTATGATGTGAACTGTCTTAAGGCACAGAAGAACATGATGACAGAGGTACCGCCTGCCCGGTGTACAACAACTCTTGATTTTTATCAGGAAACCATTTGGAGTGCTCTTGTTTCCAATCAACCAATCAGGGGTTGTAAAGCATGGCAACTCATCGCGGGGGGGTGTAGGGGGGGGATCTACCTAAATTTGGTCAGTGACAGGGATTGTCTGAGGTGGAGAGGCAGGGTGTTCCAGGTCTGACCGGCGAGGTAGGAAACGGATCTTCCTCTGGTTGTAGTCTTGTGAATTCGAGGGACAGTGGCCAGGGCCAGCTGGGTGGAGCCGGGGTGTTGGTGGGTACATGGAATGAGAGGTGGTGGTTCATGTATGCTGGTCCTGCGTTGTGGAGGACTTTGCAGGCATGTGTGAGGAGTTTGAAAGTAATTATTTTGTTGACTGGGAGCCAGTGGAGTACTCTGAGGTGTTTTGTGATATGGCTGCGGCGGGGATGTCAAGGACAAATCTGGCTGTGGCATTTTGATCGTTCTATAGTTTCCTGAAGAGTATCAGGGGGACGCCAGCGTAGAGTGTGTTCCCGAAATTGAGTCTGCTGTTGATGAATGAGTGGGTGACCATTGTTCTGGAGATGAGAAGACTGTGTTAATCTGACAGTTACTAGTCAGAGAGGATTCCAGTATGATGACTAGGTTCTGTGCGGTGTCCGTGGGGGTGGGTGGGGTTTCCAATGCGGAGCGCCACCAGGAGTCGTCCCATGCTGAGGGAGTGGGTCCCAGGATGAGGACTTTGGTCTTGTCAGATATGAGTTTAAGGAAATTGTTTTTATCCAGGTGATAACAGCCTTTATACTGCTGTGGAAGTTGTTTCTGGCGGTTGTGGGTTCATTGGTGAGGGAGAAGATCCGTTGGGTGTCGTCGGTGTAGGATACGATGCTGAGTCCGTAGTTCCTAATATGTCGATGCCTCCTCATGGTTGTTTGGCGTGATCCTTGCGGGTGATCTTGTAGCCATCAGGAATGGCAGTGGAGATGTCCAGGCCAGAGTTGGGGTTTGTCCAGAATTCCGTATTTCCGTGAGGAAGGCGATGTCGGGAGAGACAGAGTTGAGGAGGTCCAAGATTTCAGTTGCGTGTTTGTGGAGGGAGCGCATGTTGAGGAGGATGCAGCTGAGCCGGTCAGGTCCGTTGCTGGTCAGTTGGGAGGCGGGAGGAGCTGGAGTGCGGAGGTGGGACCGGGTGCAGCTGTAGTTTCGATAGGTGAAGGGTCCATGGGAGACCTTCGGAGATCTGAGGTGGCAGGCGGCGTGGCATCCAGAGTTCAGGGTGAGCAGGGTGCTGGCATTGTATCGGTGGAGGGTGCAGGCCAGGCGCAGACATACTGGCCTTTGGCGCTGTCGCTATTAAGTAGTGTGCGGGAGGATTATACAGCTGGGAGGCAGGAAACACTGGGAGCAAGATAGTGGGACTAGAAGGGGCGAGCCACGGGTGGTCGCAGGGGCAAAGTGCAGCAAAAGGGCACAAGACGAAAAAGAGGAAAAAGTGCCAAAAGGGTGAAACGGACAGAAAGAAAAGGCAGAAAACACCAGAAAATAGCAGAAAAAGAAAGAGAAAGGGCAGTCCGCCAGCAGAGCAGAGATGCTTTACCACTAGACCACCAGGGATGTGGGAGAAAAGCAGTAAAAAGCAGAAAAAAATCAAAGAGAAAGGCAGAATAAAGCAAAGATAAAGAGAGACAGAGGGCAATCCAGCAGTAACGCTCTACCACCAGACCACCAGGGATGTGGGAGAAGAGCAGTAAAAGACAGGAAAAAGCAGAGAGAAAGGAAGAAAAAAGCCTGGAAAAAAAAGACAGAGGGCAATCTAGCAGCAGAGTAGAGACACTCTACCACTAGACTATCAGAGATGAGGCTCAGGCGGGTGCCGGTGGGTAAAGAAGGGCCTTGAACCATTAACCCGAGGGTCAGAAGATCAGCAGCAGGGAGTTCAGGGCAGCAGCTATCAGGCAAAGCTGTGGAAGGAAGGGAGCAGTCCACTAAATGGTCAGTGTAATGCACTACTTTAAGGTAGTGAGGATCTTCAGACGCTGTGAACTTCTTTATGCCAAACAAAATGATTGAATGTGATTTTCACTTTCCAACAGTTCCTAAGTGGGTACGCTAGGTTATGTTGGAAGCAGGTACATATACATTCAGCTTCGGGACCTCTATGCTAGAGGCATAATGGAATCTAAAGCTTTTTTTCTCAAAGTTAGGTTGGATGACATCATGGCCGTGGTTGATTAGTCAGATGAATCTGTCCTAAAACTATTTTATTTTAAGCTGTTTATGGAGGTAGCTACTCCAGTAGTGAGTAGACTCAGAAGCTTAATATTTTTCACCTCTACGGTACTGACATACGATGTAAAATTTCCTAACCATCGTGACAGAAAGTTTAAATTCTATTAGGGATTTGGGCAAGAATTATCCCACCTGGCTTCATAACAACCTTCCCTCACAGACGGATCTGTAAGTTCTACTTATTTATCTTGATAAATTGCGAAAGGATGGTGTAATTTTTACTGATATGTTTGTGTTTGTTTACATACATTTCTGTTGTGGTTCAGAAAGCTGTATTCTACACAGCATCTGCTCTGGAATAAGTGCATTCATTTTTGCTCTGTGCCATTTAGATGCAAGAAAAAAGGATCTCATGGAGGAAACTGCACTGATTATGGGCACTGGTGGCCCCAGAATGGTGGAAGATTTTAGGGGATTATACCCTTGGACTTCTGTCTGTATTTCTCAGTACTGCTTGTTTGGTAAATATAAAACTTTAATATGGTAAGTGGATTTTTTGAAGCTGAACTTGGAAATCAAAAGAGTTTATGCATTATCCTTGCCTCCGAGCCCTTAATTGAATTCAGACTTTCCGTCATGATGGCTAGGAAATTTTACATTCTCGTCTAGCATTCTTTAGAATGCATGCACGGAAAATAAACTGCAATCTATTGAAAACTATTGATAAAAATAATTTGGGAACCCTTTAGAAATCAGGGGTTCTGGTGACTTGAGGCCCCCCTCTCATCCTATCTTACTTCCAAGCAACACAACTCAGGGTCCTTGTGATAAGGGGAAAAAAAGAATCGATGAAACAATGGTGCTTTGTGGATCGTTTAATAGTGGGTACATCCCTTTGGCATGTTCCATGGTTGCGGAATTCGCAGAGAAGCTGGGGTTGTACTCCTTGTTTGCCACTAGAATTAGGTTAGCAAAATCGGTTAAGGTTGCTTTAAGGCAGGAATCTCCCTCTTTCACCTCACCATTTACTCCCATCTCATACAACTCAGACTTTGTGCCACCCTTAAATTCCTCACAATTCAAGATATGGCAAAAGGGGTAGAGTCTAATGGTTGGCTTCCGCTTTTCAAACTAGCAAATAATACCAGTTGGAGCGCTCAAGGGACTGTTCGGCCACCCACAGTCTGAATAGTTCACATACACCGAGCTTTGGCACTGGATCCTTCATGTGTTCATGAGGGAGAGGGCATCTGGACCACTCACAGGTTTAGAAAAAAAGCTAAAAGACGGTCCACATGCCAAAGACCTGATCTCAGTCCTCAATTGTTTTCTAATAGACTACCCTCAGGAGGATACAATGCTAGGTCAAAAAAGGTGGGGAAAAGAATTAGGTTATGAGATGATGCAGAAATAGGGGGAAAACTTTACCACAGAGCCCGTTCTTTTGCTTCAGATGTCTGACAGCACGAGACACACTATAAAATCTTGACTTACTGATACAGATCTTCAGAAAATGCTCTGAACTAGAGCACATTAAAAACAATGGGCACCTAATCTCCCAATAGGCTATTCAGGAGCTTGAAGGTCACAGGGGCTTATTCGAACAGCCAGGTCTTGAGGTCCAGGCGGTATTCCAGAAGTGAGATGATGGTCTCGAGATGCGTGGGTAGGCTGCTCCAGGTCTTGCTGCGATGTAGGAGAAGTAGTGTCCTCCACTTCCGCTTCTGTAGATGCAGGGAGTATGGGCAAGTGAAAGGGAGGCAGAGCATAGGCTTCTCGAGGGTTGGTGGCTGTTCAGGCCGTGGTTAATGTAGGAAGGTCCATGGTTGTGTAGAGCCTTGTGTGTGTGGGTCAGCAGCTTGAATTGGCATCTCTTCTGTACGGTGAGCCAATTCCGTTGCCTGAGGCGGGGTGTAATGTGGGTTCGTCAGGGAAGACAGAGGATGAGCCTGGCTGCGGCGTTCTGTGTGGTATGAAGTGTCTGCGGAAGGTATGCTGCGATTCCTACGTGGAGGGCATTGCCATAGTCCACTTGGCTGGTGATGAGGGCTTTGTCACAGTACGTCTCGTGTGCAAGGGTAGCCACTTGAAGACACTACGTAGCATACGCAGAGTGAGGAAGCAGGCGGAGGAGATGGCATTGATCTGTGCTTTCATGGTGAGCTTGTTGTCAATGGTGATTCTGAGGTTTCTTTCGCGGTTGGGGTTCTAAGTCTGGGTTTTTCCGGTGAGGAAGAAGGTGATCCATCTGAGCACGTCCCTTTGGATGCCGCTGTGGTGTTGACTAGGGTTGGTGAGTTTCTGGCCGATTCTTCGGTTTCCGAGGTTGCAGTTGTGGCCCGGGCATAGTTCTGTGGGAGCTCCCAAGTGAATGGATTCCATGGTGGTGGTGTCCTGGGTGGAGAGAATGCTCCAGTCAGTGTGTGGTCCATGCCGGTTACGGTGGTGGCGTATCTGTCAAGGAAGTCTGTAGGTGCTGGTTGGGGTTCAAAGTTTCTGTATATGGTTGTGATCTTGCTGTGCAAGAAGTGAGCAGGGTTGTGGCACAGCTCCTGTGAGGGTGTGATGTTGCTTTCGCTGGCAGCTGGGTTGGAGAATTCCTTAATGATGTTGAAAAGTTCCATGGTGTTGTCAGCACCGGTTTCAATGCATACGGCAATGGCTGTCTTCATTCTTGCCCTCAGCAGGCAGTAGTAGACGTTGAAGGAGGTCTTAAAGGCTGCCCTGTGGAGGTGTCCTTGCTAGTGCGCAATCTCCTCTGCAACTGTTTGCTGTCTAGTTTCGCTATTCTGAGTTCTTAGGTGTACCAACTAGCCTTTTAGAGGATTTTATCTGGATGTTGCTTGTGATAGGGACGATGCTGTCTGCATAATTGGTGATCCAGGTGTTGACATTTTTCACTCCCTGTTCAAGGTTGGTGTCGATAGCAGGGTTGGAGGTGTTGAGGCCATTTGCCCAGCGGGTCTCTGAGATTTCATTCTACCTCCGAAGTGGGTGTTGGTCATCTGGGGGGGGTGGGGGGGGGGGGGTTGAGGGGGGAAAAGAGATGCAGGGGCTGGAGATGCTAAAGTGAACGATGGAGTGATCGGTCCTTGTGAGTGCTGTGACATGGTTGTATTTGACGCAGTTGCCGGAGGTGAAAATTGGAGAAAGTGAGGGGCAACGGGCATGCTACTAAACCTTCTATGGTACTGCGCAAAACTGGGTAGATATTGGAAAAAAGCTCTTTACTAAGCTAGACAGGGTGTTTGAAACTAGGATCCAGAGAGATCCTGTGGTCATACTGTAAAGTTGGCCCTATGCCTCACAAAGATCTTCAAAATCACTCTGAGGCAAATAACTAGCTATGGCCATGGTTGCAGCAATTCAATGTGTGCTTATACTATGTGGGAAAAATACTCAATGTATGCTCTCTTCGTGGACAGCTCAGATCTGGGTAAAGTTGCCAATGGAAAAAATAGCCTTAGCAGTAGAATACAAACGGTTATTGTTTCAAGTGAGTTGGGAACCATTTTTTCAACTTCTTTCTCATGATTTCAGGGAACTCACATCCCTTTGATAACTGAAGGAAATCAAACTCAACCCCGGGGACTTATCAAAACTCCTTCCAAGGCAGAGATCTTTAAATCTCCTGAACCTATGCCTTTCTACCCAGGTCTCTTTCCATGGGGCCCTGAAAAAGGAACAACGAAGCTATCCCCCAAGACTAACACCAAGTAAAGGGTGACGCTGGGATTTGGTGGGGGATAAGGGAAGTTGATTGTTTTCCTCTGTGTTGATTGTAAGGACATTCAGCCTTTCATTTGATCCTCACTAACCAGATGGTTGTAGGCATGCTCATGTATATTGACTACATAAATAAACGCACAAATCAAACTATAGTTGAATTTGGTGGTTCTTCTTTTACCTATATTTGAAAACTACTATCCTAGCACACATTAAATATTTAGTAATTAAAGGACTTATCAGAACAAAAAGTGCATTTTATTCATTTATTCGGACTGGGTAGAAAAGGTTGCATCCAAGAGTACGGAAACTCAAAACGGTCTACTGTCTGTGGGGCATTTTCAAAATACTGTTTGGGCCTGTGGTTTAGAATCAGAAAATTGCTCACACTCTAATGATCACTAAAATATCAGTTGGAAGCAGGCAGCGTGGATTACTTCGGTCTTCATGATGTGGACACGGTTCTGTCATACAGAACACACACTCTGACTCCAACAGGGATTTACTGATTGTACTACACTCTACCTACAGCAGATCTTGAAGGGATTTGACGACTAAACAATTGTAGAGCATACTGTAGAGTTTGGGCTCACATAAACGCTTTCCAAGCCCTCAAGTGTGAAATGCACTACTTATAGCCCTGCAATGATGCTTGAGCTGTAGAGACGGTCTTTATTAAACAGCTGAGCAATATGAATACATAAACAATTCAAAAATATAAGTACTTTGTGGGGACTTCTGTCCGACTGTATGTCAGTTAATGTAAGGCACTGATGTTTCTCTTCTTATTGTTTCCCCTTAGCGTGTAACTGAATTTGCAATCTCCTTCTGTACTGCATTTACAATGGTGCGCAAACTTTGACAAGAGAGGCACAGAAACTGTTCAGCTGCTATTTAAAACTTCACCCCAACGACTTCAGTATCCGATCCGTAAAATATCTGCACTTTGGCATGCAAATCATTGTGTTTAACCCTTAGTATGTTTCTTTTACAAGTCACACTTGAAGAGCAAACAGGACACTAAGACAGGTTTAACTTTCTTTTTAAATACCAACTTAAATAAGTGCAAAGGGCAAAGTATACTTGTACTTTTTAGCGTAAGCACATTTTCATCACCAATGAAATGCAGTACAAACAGTGGTAACAGTGGACATGATGGATGAAGTGTAGAAGAGGGCCCCTTTTTGCATAGTTACCCCTCACGTTTTGCCTGACATCTTATGCAACCTGACTTGATGTGCCCTGGATCCCTGCCAGTCAGGTTTTCAGGGCCTGTGTTCTTTCCCAAAACTGTACCTTTGTACCCACAATTGACACATCTCTGGCCACAGGTAAGCCCCTTGTAAAAAGGTACCATGGGTACCAAGGACACTGTGACCAGGGAAGGCCTCTAAGGGCTGCAGCCCCTATTGTGCCACCCTTAGAGGCCCTGTACCTTAACACGCACACACTGCCATTGCAGGCTGAGTGTCTTTGTGCAGAGAAAAGTGAAGAATCGATGTGCCATGCCTGCAACCCACTGCCTGAGGCCTAGGTAAGCCACCCGTCTAGCAGGGTGCACTAGCCCTCAGGTGAGGGTACAGTGGCATGAGCCCTGTACCCCGGCCTACAGTGGGTATGTCCATTCTTAGACATTGTAAGTGTAGTTAAGCCATGAAGAGTATATAGTCTGGGAGTTGGTCATTACAAACTCCACAGCCCCATATTGGCTTAACTAAAACCTGGGAAGTTTGGTAGCAAACTTTTCAGCACATTAAACCCACACTGATGCCAATGTGGTATTTAATGTAAAATGCACTCAGAGGCATCTCAGAGATGCCCCTGAAAAACAGCCAGCCCTGGTGTGGCTCCTGAACGGCTGCCTGCCATTTGCCACCACAAGACAGGTTTCTAGACCCCTTGGTAGGGAGCCTCCGCTCTCTGGGTCCAGAAACAAGGCCCATCCTGGGCAGAGGTGTCATGCATCCTCCCCCAGGATGGGCTGGGTCCACAAAGGGAAAGCTTCAAAGGCTGGCCGCCTTTGTAAGCTGTCCCTGCCTTTTGCTGCCCCCAGCGACTGGCTTCCACCGGTTTGGCCCCCCACTTTGGGCGGGAGAATCAGCCGGAAAACCAAGCAAGGAAGAGAGGTGTGCCCACCTTTGCCAACCCCACCCCTCAGGAGGCTAGGTGAAACACACATTTCAGTCCTCTCCATCTTGAAAATGAGGGTACCCAGCCAATTAGGGAGAGGCTCATGCACCCCTCCCACTGGAGGGTGGCATAATGGGGGTGTACCCACCTCAAGGAAGGGGCCCATTGGTCCCGGCCTGCACACCCCTTTTAACGCCCTTAAATTTTGTATTATGGGGCAATCCTGAACCTTGCCTCCTCAGATTCAAGGAAGAAAGAAGAAGGACAGAAGAGCTGTGCTGACCTAGGAAGAAGAGGACACCTACTGCTTTGGCTACAGCTCTACCGGCCTGTACCGACATCAGCCTGCCTACAGTGAGAATCCCAGAGACTCAAGCAGCCAGCAGCCCCCAGAGCACAGAGGACCTACCCTGTGACCATCTTTAAGACTATGTCTCCCGTGAGCATAGAATTTATCAAACCAAGACTCACTTGCAGAATCTGGATCGAGGCAGTTCAGCGATTTTGCACCACTCTGCACCGACGCCCATGGCCCGAGTTTGAGTGGCCCAACCGCAAGCCAACGCCTGCAGCCTCAACCTGAAGTGTCCCCCCCGACCGTGACCGGAGTCGGTAAGAAGAACCCAACAGCAAAAGACACACCTGCACCTAACCAACGGTGTAAGGCCTCCCCAAGAATCCAACTTACCTCTCCAGCCAGTGGTCACCTTCAGGAATCCTCCCTGCCTGAGCCAGCAGCAACTTTCCTCAACCGAAGGTCTCTATTGGAATCCAGAGGGTCCCCAATGTCTTATTGGCACCATGCACCCAGCGCCACTGTGTCGCTCATGGTGCAGCTCCTGCGTTGACTGTTGGTCCCTGGTGTGCTGACCTTAACCCCAGGGGCTTTGCTCCCACAGCCAAGTGGCATGAGCGTAAGCAGTCTCGGACTGAAGGCCCTCTTAGCCCCATTGGCTAACATTGGGCCCCTGAACTGTGAACCCAGCCACCCCAGTGCCGCGGGTGGTGCAACTTGAGTGCCTACCTAGACCATGGGAAACGTTGGTCCTAACCCCCAACAATCGCACTCGTAAGACATTACCTTACCTGTGAAACCGATAACCATTTTTCTCCCAAAGGAACCAATGTTACGAGTCTTTCTTTCAAAAATGTTGTGTTGTGTTGTAGCTAAAGTGCAAACCCTATAAAGTCTTACTTGTCTTGTATTGTGAGATCCCCGGTGTGGCATCTAGGCATACCACCCCAAGTAGTCGATGCAATACAAAACTAATCTAAAGGTATTCCAAAAGTAATTCCTGTGTAATTTTTTTAAGACAAATTTTATTATGTCCCAAATTATTGACAATGACATGTAGTTTATACTTTATCGTACTCATAGTCATGCATTACATTGCAACATGAACAAACAAAGAAATTACGTCACTACGTAATAGATCTTTTACCCAATAGGCCCACATAGCAACCTTGATACAGAAGCGTCCACTAGATCCAAGTAGAGGCCTGATAGTCTTCCCATCTTTTCTAGACCTTGGGGTGTTTTTGCAGACATCCCCTGGCTTTGAATATTGGTATTTCCAGTCCCATACAGAGGTCCAACCCATTTTTCCATGCTGAGAGAGAAGGTGGGGTCAATGCCTTACACAACCTTGCTATATCCATCTTTGCCAAAGCCAACCCCAGCAATAACAAGTGCCGCTTGTATATATTACCCCCCTATGCCCTCCATGATATGTGAAATCACTAATCTTGGGGAGGAGGGGAGCTTCCACTCTAACACCTCTGCAAGACAGGCCAGAACCCTCCGCCAGAATCTCGTGAGAGCAGTACAATGCCATATTATATGTATTAGGGATCCCTCCTCCCGACCACGCCGCAGGCATGTCAGGGAAGACACTAGACCCGCCCTCCACAGCCTGAGTCTGGTATAATAAACCCGGTGAAAGTATTTATATTGGATTAGACGTAACCGCATTGCATTGCTGCTTCCCGAGGGGAGGCCAGTGCATCCACCCACTCGTCCCCGTCCATGGGGCCGAGGTCAGCCACCTAAGCTTCTCTGAGTTTATCCAACGTATTAGGGCTGTTAGTCAACAGGGACTGATAAATCTTCAAAATTTGATGGTCTTGCAAATCGCCCATAAACACTTTGGCTTCAATAGGACTGAACTCTGGGAGAACCTCTAGCCCCAAGATACTAGGGTAAATGGCGTGTCGAAATTGAAGATATTTATAAAATTTAGTTTTCGGCATCTGATGTTCGTGTTGTAGATCTTGTCCCAACTAGGTAATCCGGGCAATGGCACAAGTTGTGGCAATCGGCCATTATGCCACAACGGAGTTTCCCCAGTCAGCTTGTTCCACCACCCCATCATGCAGAGAGATTGTTTCTACACCTGGAATACTACCCGAGTGGCCGGCAGTAAAGAGTTGCGAATGGGCGCCGAATACAATATGGTGTGAACGGTAGACTCTCCCATACACCTCCGTTCCAGTGCATACGCGGGGTCCTTCCTATCCCCATACCACCATTCGTTCAGCACCAATAGATGCAACACCATATCATATGATTTGACATCCGACATAGCCAGCCTTCCGCGATACGTCAATTCAAAACAAGTCCGCAGCGCCACTCTGGATGCCCCTCCCGCCAACAGAAACTGGCCCAGCTCCGCATTAACCTACCGAAACCATGCAGGGGGTATCAGGTATGGGTGATAATGCAATTGGTAGAGAAAGCGCGGAAACAACACCATTTTAGAAATAGCCGATATACCATAAATGGAGAGGGGCATGTGTGACAAACCTTTCAGCTCCTCACACACCTGTGTCCATACCTGGACAACATTTCCTTCCCATGTCACCCCCCTGCAGATCCGACAGGAAAGTTCCCAAGTATTTCACCCCTTCCATCGTCACCTGAACCGTCGAGGCCCAAGGCCCCGATTTTGCGGCTCCCCACAGCACCCACAAAGTGGATTTACGCTGATTCATAAATAGGCCGGAGGTTTCCCAAAAAATGTGCATAATGCGGAGCAGCCTCGGTCCCGTCCTGTTAATGTCTGTTAAAAAGAATAGGACATCATCCACATACAAGGCAATGCGGTCTGAAATCCCATGAGCCCACACAAAGCCCACAATATCTGCGCGTCCATCCGCTTCATTGCTAATGCAAAAAGATAGGGTGACAGGGGACACCCCTGACGGGTCCCCCTACCAATTGGGAATGTGAAGGAGAGCCCTCGACACGCACGGACGCCATGAGGTCACTATATAGTAATTTCAAGTATGACAAAAATCACGGACCCAGATTAAAATGGTCTAGGAGTGCAAACAAGTACAACCAGCTAAGGGAATCAAACTCCCTATCCATGTCTGCCAGCAAACGGGTGTCTCTTACTCCTGTTCCCTTAATGGTGGCTATGGCAATGTTGGCTTGTCTGATGTTGTGGGGCTTAGCCCTCTGGGGCATAAAACCAGCCTGATCCGCATGGATCAAAGCGGTTAAATGGGGCTGAAGGCGATTAGCTAATGCCTTGGCCAGAATTTTGGCCTCAACATTCAACAAGGAAATGGGGCGATATGAAGCATATTGGATGGGGGGTGGCCCGTTTTCTGGAATACAACCACTTCCGCGTGTCTCTGTTCTCGTGGAAGATGGCCTTGGTCTCTCGCTTCTTCCACAGCTCGAAGGAAGTGGGGCCCCAGTTTAGAGAAATATTTCTTTAAAAATTCACATGGGAATCCATTTGGACCCAGCGCCTTTCTGGAATTCAAATCACATAGCGCCGTGCCAATCTCTTCCTCAGTGAGAGGGAGGTCAAGATCCGCCAGTGCCTCATCCAAAAGGGCGCCCCGGCGGCAAGTGAGCTATAACACGGTGTATCATGTTTTCCTTTAGGGGTGTATAACTCTGCAAAGTAGCCTGCAAAACTCTCTGCTATGAGGGAGGGGTCACTAAGAGTCCTCCCATCCAAGCCCGGTATGCTGGGAAGAACCTGTGGATGCAAGGCCCCTTAACACAGTTTATGGAGTAATTTACTAGGCTTGTCTCCCCATTGGTAGATTCTGCTATGGGATGCCAGCTATGCAAGACGGGCCTCTTCAAGCAGGGAGTCAGCATGGGACTGTCTCACCAGCACTTACTGTCTGCGCACCAGTGTTCCACTTCAGTTCCAGTATGTGAGCCTCTAATGGTAAAAGTGATTCCCGTTGAGTTTGACTTGCTGCCACACAAATGAAATGTCAGCTCCCCGTATTGTCGGCTTCATGGCCTCCCACAGGATTACAGCCTCTGCTACCGTCCCCACATTTATATCCAGATATTGCTCAATTGCCTGCTCTATGTGCTCCCGATAACTAATGTGTAATTTAAACTGATTTTTTAACCAATACAAACCTGTTTTTTTTTTGTAAAAACATTTTTTATTGGCAGTCCAATTCGAAATCAATGCAATACAAAGGAGAAAACAATGTGGCAATAGCCGGCAATTCAGGATCACAATGCAGTTCCGACAATTCGCCTTTTATATAGAACAATCCCTTAAACCATTCCCTCCCTGTGTCCCCCCCCCTAGTCAGTGTGCCATTGACTTCTCTCTCAGACAGCAGTGAGCTAACAAAGTCACCTCCCTGATAGGAACAGTGGTAAAAGGTAAGTAGTGCATATCAATGGGAGATCCGATCTCATAGATCCTCTACCGTTACTTGTTATTAGTGTGTGTCTTGCTGAATGTGGGGCACCCCTCCAATCTATATCCCTACAGTGTCGCCACTCCCTCGTCCTCGCTCAATTCGCTCTCAGGCAGCTGGAGCGCCGTCACCAGGGCCTCCCACGCCCTAGCCGCCTCCAAAGCCTTGTCATTATCGAGGCGCCTGGCCTGTTGCAGCCGCAACGTGCTCTCCGCCTTCGCCCACCGCACCAAAGCTGTCCTCCAACGCAAGTAGCTGGGTCCCTGGCTAGATTTCCAGTGCATGGTGATCTCCCGTTTGGCTAGTATCAGGCCCAAATCGTAAAACTTACTGGTAACACGAGTACGGGGGGTGTGGGGGAACCATAACAATAAGCAAGCGCCCATATCCGCGTCAATCTGCCGGTCCGTGACAGCATTCAAGCAGGTCATCACCGCCTCCCAGTAACCAGCTAGTTCACCACAGGACCAAAACATGTGCGCGAAGTCCGCTTCCGCCGTCCTACATCTAGGGCAGAGCGAAGACGCACTGTTGAAATATTGCGAGATCTTGACTGGCGTTAGGTATGCTCGGTGTAGGGTGAAAAACTGGATCAACTGGAACCTGGCGTTCCTAGTGCCCTTCCACGCCCGCCGCAATAGCTGCGGCCATGTCGACTCAGGGATCGGTCGCCCGATATCCCCTTCCCACTTGGCTCTCAGCCCATCCAGGGGCTGCAGGGTTTCAGTCGACAGCCTCCGATAAAGGCAGGTGACGGCCTTGTGAGTGCCAGCCGCCATGACCACATACTGACAGCACCCTGATGTCGGTGGCTCAGCGAGCCCACTCTTCCATTGTCTCCGAATACTGGCCACCAGCGAGGCGTGCAACAGAAAGTCACCCCTCGGGAGGTCGTAAGCGTCCCGCAGCTCTTGAAACGTGAGCAGCGACCCCTCTTTGTAAAGGTCACTGAGCATTTGCAAGCCAAGCTCCTCCCACGTCGCCAGCGCATACCAGTCACCGCCGTGCGGCAAGGCCGTGCACATCCCTAGCGGGATCTCAGGGGCATATGGGCGAGTGGTACCGGAGCGCCTATGGCAACGAAGCGAACAGCTACGAATCGTGCGTTCCTCCAGTGTGAGCTGGGTGAGGTCCAATTTCCGACCTAGGATTATAAAAGAGATGACATGTCTCGGAAATAATCTGCCCACTGCTCCCTCTGGACCCCGGAATTCTAAAGCCACTGCCTGGGTAAGCCACTGCAGCTGTGCCGCCAAGTAGTACCACTCGAAGTCCGGGACCGCAAGTCCCCCGTCTGCCCTGGGGCGCATCAACGTAGCCAGCGCCACTCGCCGTCTGCCCGACCCCGAGATGAACCCTGAGATTAGGGAACGGAGTCTGGTAAAAACCGACGCAGGGATCCAGATCGGCAGAGTGCGAAACAGATATAATAATCGGGGAAGTGCAACCATTTTCAGCAACGCCACTCGTCCCGCGACTGAAAGCGGCAGCATCTGCCAGAACCCCATGCAGCCTTGCAAACTCCGAATCGCTCTGTTAATGTTACCCTCCAGGAGAGCCACCGGCGAATGGTAGATGTGCGTACCTAGATAAGGGAGGCAATGGTATTCCCAACGCAGTTCGCCCTCCGGTTGGGAGTCATCTATCCTCGGCGTCAGCTGGAAGAGGCAAGATTTCCCCCAGTTGACTCTCAGTCCTGAAAGGTGGCCAAAATCAGAGAGCAAGCGTTTGGCCCCACGCAGGGAGTCGTCAGTGTCCGCTAAAAACAGCAAACAGTCGTCTGCATAGAGAGAGATGTAATGGGTGTCGTCTCTCAGTGGAAGGCCTGCATACGCTCGACCCACACGGGCGTGAGCTGCCAGGGGCTCAATAGCGAGCGCAAATAACAGGGGGGACAAGGAGCATCCCTGTCGAGTCCCCCGACCTACCTTGTATGGGGCAGAGATGGCAGCCCCCGTCCTGACTCAGGCAGTGGCCGCGGCATAAAGCAAGGCAGTCCATTTCACAAAACATTCGCCCAGTCCAAAGGCCTCCAGTACCCGGAGCAGGTACGGCCATTCAACGCTGTCAAATGCTTTCTCGATGTCAATCGAAAGGACAACGGCACCCGGGTGGCCAGCGGCATCGCCCCCCATAACCCGAAGCAGCCGACGCACACAAGTGGCGGTGGTGCGCTGGGGAATAAAGCCCGCCTGGTCGCAATGTACCAAGGCGCGCATGTGGACCAGAAGTCGTGTCGCGAGAACTTTGCTCAGGATCTTATAATCCGTTGTGAGCATGGAGAGTGGACGGTAGGCCGAACGGCAGCCAGCATCTCCGTCACGCTTCAGTATCACTAAAGCCTCACGAGTAGTCGCAGGCAAGACCCCGGTGTCCCAGGCCTCCCGGTAAACCGCCTGCAATCGTGGAATCAGCACATCTGCGTAGGCCGCGTAAAATTCAATCGGGAGCCCATCCGTACCTGGGGTCTTGCGGCGAGCCATGTGTTTGATGGCCACTCGGATCTCCCCTTCAGTGATATCCCCGCCCAGGCGGTCCGCATGTTCCGGGTCGAGCCGGGGCAGCTGCGCCGTTAACAGGAATTCCTCCAGCGCCACCGGTGCACATGGCATCCTGCTCCTATAAAGGTGCGCATAGTATGTGAAGAATTGATCGTTGATCTCCGATTGAGTATAAACCATGTGTCCCTCCGGGGCGGCCAGAGCTAAAATCGGAGTACCACGGGTCCCAGGACTGGCCAACCAGGCCAGCAGCGAGCCCACCTTGTCACGCTCAGCATGAGCTCGAACAAGAAACTCCTTATAGTCAAAGCAGCGCAGTTTCTCCATTGCTGTCGCCACTTCCTCCCGCGCGGCCGAAACCGCTCCGTGAGCCTCAGGAGTCACGTGGCCGCATCGTTCCTCCTCGCGCAAGCGATCCTCGCTTCGCACAACATCCTGCAGGAGGGTCTTACGGACTCCCGCGGTAGCCGAAATACAGACGCCCCGAATGACCGCCTTAAAGGCGTCCCACTCTAGTGCCCTACTTGAAGCTGTGCCCACGTTAGCATCGAAATAGCCTTCCACCCCAGTGCGCACATCAGCCTTAAATGCCGCGTCCTCCAACGCCAACGGGTTTAACCGCCACGTCGGAATAGCTTGACGTCGCCGCATCCATTGGACCACTACCAAGCAAGGGTTATGGTTGGATATCGTTTTAGCCAGGTATTCGCTGTGGCGGACTAAGCACTGAACATCCGGTGGGCAGAGAATGCTGTCAAGGCGAACATGCAGAGCGTGTGGGGGGGAGTAAAAGGAAAAATCCCTCTCTGTAGGGTGCTGAGTTCGCCATGCATCAACCAGGTCCCAGCTACTTTGCCATTCTCCCCTACTCTTCGCTAGTCTGTGAGCTGCCGCCTGCGCCAGTGGTGGGTGAGACCTATCTAATTCCACATCCAATACAGAGTTAAAATCCCCCCCTAGCAGGACCGTATTGGCTAGGACTGTCGCCAACATCCCGGACAATCGCGCAAAAAATGCAGGCTGTTCCACATTTGGGGCATAGACGCTGCAAAGCGTCACGTCCCTCCCATCTAGGTGGCCCTGTACTGCTACAAACCTCCCCTCAGGGTCCATCACTGTCACCAAGGGTTGGAAGGGAACCCCCGCCCGCACCCAAATCAAAACTCCCCTCGCAAAGGCCGAGTATATTGTGTAAAACATTTGTCCCCGCCACCTGCGCTGCAGAGCCCGCCCCTCTGTGTGATCAATATGGGTTTCCTGCAGGAAGGCTACCTGAATATCCCTACGAACAAGATAGGCATGCACCTTGTGACGTTTCAGCATGGAATTCAGTCCCCTCACATTCCAGGTCACACACTTCAGCTCAGCCCATTCACAATAGCAAGTACAGTTCCGAATAAAGAAACAATCTGAGGCACACTGACTACACCCCAAAACCAGAACTCTGAGACCACCCAACAGTCCCGCATCCCACCCATCCCCAGAATAGGCCCCAAACAGTAGAAACCCATCCAAAAGTCAAAACCCCAAGAAGAACAGTCTCTGGTAACTACCAGAGTCCCACAATAGGTGTGAGATAGGGAGGGTGGGTCGTCGCTATTTCCAACGGACCGCAAGCCACCCATACCTCCCGACAGGCCCTCCCCAGCGTGCCCTGGGTGTCTAACATCCCCATCCCGTCTATGGCAGGAGCCCCTAAATGCGCCAGGCAGCCGCCCAGCAACAGTACCCTGCCCGCCCGGGTTACATGTCTCCACCCCAAACACAAATCAGGAACACAGCAGCCTATACAATACCACTTCAGGGGGGACATTAGGATCATTCGTCCAACAAATCATCTGCAGTTCCTGGCGTGACATGGGGCGGTAGTCAGAAAGAAATTGGGGCGGCCCAGGGCCACCAGCACCCGACTCCTCCGAAGCCGCCTCCTCAGAACCCCCACGGGAGCCCGATTCCACTGCAGACGTCAATCCCACTGTCTTGGAAATGGTAGAGACCGCCGGGAGGGCTTCCCTACGTTCCAGCTCAGTCTGTGAGACAGAGGGCGTCCGAGCGTTCGGCGGTCGTCTCCTGGGTCTCCTGTTCCGCCTAGGTCTCGGTGCTGCCCTCCGCGGCTCCCCAGAGGTCAGGTGAGCATCCGCGCCGGTCCTGTACAATTCCAGCCAATCCCACACTTCGTCGGGAGAGTTGTAGAAGGAGGATTTACCGTCCACCATGATCCGCATGCGGGCTGGGAACAGAAGAGAGTAGCGGATACCCTCCTCCCGAAGAGCCCTCTTGACTGCCAGAAAGGTTGAACGCTGCCTCTGAACCTCAAGGGAATAGTCCGGGTAGATGGAAACCTGGGCATTATCTACCTTATAGGGGCCCAGTGCTCGCGCCTTTTGCAGGATAAGATCACGGTCCCTGTAGTGCAGCAAGCGCGCCACCACTGGCCGAGGAGGCCGACCCTCAGCTGGGGGCCGAGCCGGCACCCGGTGGGCGCGCTCCAGAGTGTAGAACAGCGTCAGACCCTCCGGGACCACTACGTCACGCAGCCAGGACTCCAGATAGCCCAACATGTCTGCCCCTTCAATCTTTTCCGGCAGGCCCACCACGCGTACATTATTGCGGCGGTTGCGTCCCTCCGCGCCCTCCGCCCTCTGTTCCAGCAGGTGCACCCGGCGTTGCAGCTCCCCCAGCGAAGCCTCTGTCGCCTTGGCCGTAGGTTCCAGAGCGTCCATCCGAATCTCAGCCTGCTTGACCCGGTCCGCCAGTTTGCCGTGGTCCGCACGCAGGAGCCCCAGACTCGTGGATACCTGACCGATGTCATGGTGCAAGGCCTCTCTGGTGTCGGCGATGGCCTTTAAAATCTGCTCCAGTTGGCCCTGTGGCAGGCCCGTCGCCGATCCATTGTCCATTGCGGAGTCCTGACTGCTCGCCGCTCCCCCCACAGCCTAAGGAGGGGGTTTTAGGCGCTTCCCCATGAGGGCAGCTGGGCTCAGTTCACCCCGACAGCAGGTGCAGGGCGTCCTCCCAAGCAAATCTGCCGAGGGTGCCCGTCGCGTCAGCAGGCCAGCACACAAGCCCGCAAGTTCAAGGTACACTCCTCGTGTCACGCACTTTTCGGCGCCGAGGGCCTCCAAGTCCAGCGGCCCACCACCAGCGCCCGGCCGACGTGCCCCGCAGCCCAGGGCAGAAGCCGCGAGGAGACCCCAAGGGCGAGCCGCTCCTCCGGTCCCAGGAGTAATGCGCCCGGCAGGCGACAGTCAGTGCGTCCTCTGCAGTATGGTGGCGTCAGTGGTGGGTAGCCCCGGTCCCAGCCACGGAGGGGTCAAGGATAGGCACTCCAGGCGAGAGCTGCCCCCGGGGTGTGGGCCCCACCATAAACGTAGGCCCCAGGCCGGGCCCCCAGCTCCCCTCGCCAGCAGCAGTTGGTGAGGCACCAGAGGATCGGGCCGCCCCAGGGGCCCGCAGCGCCAGCCCCTCAGACCCCCCGCCGCTGACAGGGCACTCCGGCTCCACGGGGCAAGTGTACAGTGCCTACAAAGCACTCGCTGCAAGGCAGTGCGGGATCGGACCCTCCCCGGTCCCGGGTCCCGCGTCCAGCACCCAACAGGCCCCCGGAGCCACAGGATAAGTTCCGCCCCTTCACCTGTTGGCGCTACCAGTCAGGCCCCTCCGGTGCACCGCTTCGGGGCCGCCCAAGCTCCGCCGCCGCTGATCGCCCACGAAACCGGGGCTCCGACCTCCTTGTTGGCTAGTGGCCGGCCCGCCCCCACCGCAGGTCGGCCTCCTGTGCAATCGACGTCGGTGATGCGGACGATCACACAGGCCGCAAAAAATGGCCGGCGCTGCCCGCGAGACCTTGGGCGCAGCGCAGCTCCACACCGCTACAGGGCCGACCCCTCCGCCACCGATCCGGCCACACTGTCCGCGGGAGGGGATGCGGCGAACTCCAGGGCATCAGGCTCACCAGGATAAAGGAAATCAGGATTAACGGGGAGAGCCGTCTCGGAGCTCAGAGCTCACCCGTCCATTTTCTTCGGCGGCCAAGCCACGCCCCAACCAATACAAACCTGTAACGATTGCAAACCAATTCCCAACTGCACTTCTTGAAATGTTCTATGAGTGAAAGTATATTTGACCTACCTGTACCAAGTTCTGCTTGGTTCTAGAAAATAAAACAAAAGTATACCTTTTTAAAACTTACCTAATTGTTCTGGATTCAGTCTCTGAGTGTGTGCCATCCGTCTTGAGTGAGTGAATACAATAAATGCTTGACACACCCTCTGGATAAGCCTAACTGCTCGCTCACACTCCACAAAGAGAGCTGTTAGTACTTACCTAAATAGCCTCAGCGATACCTCTGCTGGATTCCCTGGACTCTGAACACTATGTCTTACTTTGGTAAAGTATATACAGAGCCGGTCTCTCAGTTAGTTCCATTTTCTTCCCTGTTGTCTCTCGATGATGATTTTCTACTCTTTGTTAAGTATTCATCTTCCACATGACCCTTATGAGCCTATTTATTCTCCTCCTGGGTCTGGCATTTTTCACTTTTTCCTCTGTAGCCCCAACTTTATATTTCTTCTCTCTCCAGGGTGGCTTTCTCCTAACTCCAGTGTGTCCTTTTACTGCTCCTCTGTCAGGATGCTCCTAGTTATCCAGGAACTCTTTAAATAACTCTTTTTTTCTCTCCAACCCCCTCAAAAGCCAGCCTCTCCTTCTTTTAATCTTTCTCTTTGCCTCTTAGCACTTTCTCTTCCTTGTTCTTCTCTTCAGTATCTCACTTCTCTGATGTCTTTCCTTCCTCCTTTTTCCATCTCTCTCAATGTTTCCTCTTTCTGGTTCTTCTATTTGTACTCCTTTCTTCATCCCCTCATTGAGTGCGCTTTAGTTTTTTTCTCTCTTCTCTAGGGTCTCTCGGATGCTTTCGGATGCTTTCCTCCCTCCATGCGCCAGTATGTTGCTAGACGATAGACGTCCTATTGGGGTTATTATCTATACGTTATCACATAAGTCGTTGTTCATGCATCGTGGTTAAGGATGGTTTCCCACGTTATCTATCTTCCAATGTTTACTTGTCGCGCATTTATCACTAAAGGTTTGCGCTGCAACCACTTTGGATGCCATGCTGAACTGCATAGTATATTCGTGCGTGATCAGTTTCGTAGGCTCCAAAGTGTAGCGGGAAACATTAGTATTGTTCATTTCTTGATAACTAAAAGGAGCTACGTTAGTTTATTGAAATCAAATTAATTGTCTACCAACAATCAAGTTTTTTTTTTCTGGTTCCTTTTCATCGACAATAATAGATTATAACAAAAGTCCATTTTATAGACCTAGTGCTATAGAGTTCCATTTCATTTGCTTTTTAAAACAGGCAGTGGCCATGTCAACCGGTTTCGCTCTTCTGTAGTGAAAAAGGGTACCCTACCATAACACACAGATCAGCGTAGGAGGGGGCGTAGAAGCAGAACTCAGATGATAATCGTCCACTCCTCTGCTACGAGGAGACTAGAATACAACTGGGAGTATGGACACACCTCCTTAGCAGGCGCAATCTTCCTAGGGGAAAATAGAGTGTGAGGGAAAAGAGAGAGACAGAACACTGAAAGCATTGGTTGCATCTCAAGGTCTATTGACGGTATGTCAAAATGCAACATGTGAAATTGCTTATAAGATTACAAACCATACATAAATAAGGCCACCCTAAACTTTCTTGTTGCTGCAGTGAGACAAGCTCTTGATGTCTGTAGGGGTGTAGTTCTTAGAGGCAGGCTGTAGATAGGCGAAGCAGACTGTAGAGAGGTGAGAAACACTCTAGAGCGGGGAGGAACTGTAGTTGGTAAAGGGTGATGCCCTTAACCAGAGAGACGGAGCTAGACTAGTCTAGAGCTAAGACGTACTGTAGGCAGGGGCGTAACACAGGCCCCCGCAGCCCACGTGGTGCGGGGGGGGGCCCGAAGCTCCAGGGGGCCACCTCGGCACTGCACTATGTCCGGAGAGCTCCTAATTGAGCTCGGAGGGGGGCCCTCTACATACCTTGCAAGGAGGCCCCCTCAATTTTCGTTCCGCCAGTGACTGTAGGTCAGAGGGGAGCGTTTATCAGTAAAGGGGGAGATAGGCTATAGCGGGGAAATTAATATAGTACAAACCAATGCACAACTACTTCACTAAAACAAGGCAGACAGGTATAGACCAAAGACACAAAGTGGTACATATACATCAGTTATGAGCGACAAGGTTAGATTCCCCCTTTCCCTGTTCTCTGTGTCACTTTATATTTCAGAACTGTGGTACCATCATTGACTACTACTGGTGTTTGCCCAGCTGTCTCCTTTGGCTTCAATCACTGTTTTATATAACTTGAGGCAGTCTAGAGTAAATTTGCCAAATAATAGCAATTTCACACCAATCTAGGTGCCTGTTGTCCGCTGCCTTGTTTCGCCTTTATATATATGATTTTCAGACATAATAGATTTGAAGATGTTGCATTCATCAAGACCGGTCTAGTTCCTGTATTCTTATAAGCAAACTTATATTTTTCAGGTACGACCACAAAGGCACTTCTGGGTCCTTTTACAGTAATGAAAATAATCTGTTAAAATCATAAATAGAACACAATGGTATTCGAAAAACATTATCAGAAAATTCATGAAAGCAATTACAACTTTCTTTAGTCTCAGCATTATAATTTCCAAAAACCTTAGCAGGAAGCAGTATATTCAAGCAATTATGCCGAAGGTAGAAGCAGCTAGAAAGGCAATAGCACGTTTGTCAGAAAGGGAGACAACACCATCTTGCTGCATGTGGGAAAAGTGCTTACTGCAACTATGCATCACGGCATGCATTACAGAAGTATGGGGTCTTGACCCAGTACAACCAATATAGGAGGTAGTAGTCAGCAAATGAGGCTGCTGCGAAGCTTTCTAAAGAGAATTATCTGATCTCTTCTCTCAATAAATGCTGAAGTGAAAACTAAAGAGCACAGCATGCTATGTAGTAAAATGCCCCATTACCAAGTTGGAAACTTGGTAACTAAGGAGTGGCCAAAACACATGTGCCTGGAGAAACCTTCCAGGAGTTTTAACATTATAAAACTTGATCTGCATAAATTGCAGGGGCAAAATAAGGAGTCAAGCCCAAAGTAGCGCTGAGTTGGTATAAATTGGTATTTTAACACTAACTCAACAAGCTACAGTTAGCAAGCATGCAAGATACCTGTATTTTTAGTTCAATACCTCTATGCTCAGCTGCCAAGCCAAGGAACGAGCCTTACCCAGTAGCAGGAGCTGGCCGCAGGGTACATAAATGACCGTATTTGGGCATTGTATGCCACCCCTCTCCCCTGAAGTTTATTGCCCCTTACAGAGGTGTGGCCCACAGTTTGGTGACCTCTCACCTACAGCGATAGAAAGCCAAGCCCTCAAGCGATGTGTCCCTTTCCTTCAAAATCATTTCCACTAAGCGAACGAATAGTTTAATACATATTAAAACTGTTCCAATGGTGTACAGTGTCCCCCAGGAATCTGCCCCCCCCCAATTATTTTCAACATTTATCTAGAACAGGTTGGAGCTGTGATTGATATTGTAGCAATTGAGTAGTTCGTGTTTTCTAGTACTGACAGGCCCAGAGAGTGTTAAGTGGCCTCAGTTAATTAATAGGCTGAGATTGACAAGGCAATTTTGATCCACATATCTGTTTTCCAGTAGTATAGGAAATTATGCACACCAAAGTGCCACTATCATATAACAATGGAATGTATCGCAACTATTCAAATAATTATCTGCACAGAAAGGCTGTTACCTGGAAAGATAGATTCCTGAAGTGAACTGTGCGAATTATATCCAAGCCTTGCACAAAAGAAGAACATGCCTTTGAATGGATCTAATAATATAATTCACACGAAGTCGTTCTTTACTTTGTTAGTAGTCTAGGTTCCTTTAATGCATCTTTTATTAGAGAATACATTTCTCACTAAGCATTCAAAAGTAAGAGCTCTCTTTATTCAAAAGGATATGCTAAATAATTAGTCTGAAGCAGCAGCAGCACAACAACCACAGCAATTTCTGGACCACTTAGTCAAAAATTATACCAGACCTACTTAGAACCGAAGACCTTCTGCATGACCTTTTTTATTCTGATCAGAAAGTAGAGCTTGGATGTTTTCAAAGGCGTATAAAACAGGATTATTCAATCTTGAGAAACAAAACTTTTATGACACCTGAGGAATAGAAATAAACCCTGCAAATCTGGCTGCGAGGAGAATTTTAGGTTTATGAATGTTATGTGACCACTTGTAGGCTACATGGTTATTGCAGGCAGCACTTACAGCCCTGTGGCAGTATTTAAACATGGGAATATAATACATAGAGTAATTTGAATAATAGGACAAAATCCATAGAACAAGCAGAAAATAATTGACAAGTAATTTTGTATATTATTTGGTCTCGAGCTACTCTTAGGAATATTTACTTCAAACCTCAAAGGACATGACAAATGCCACATGTTTGAGCGCTTAAGCCCCAGGCCTTCTATTGCAAGAGTGCACCTACCACATAAATCAGAAGACAATATTGGAACTTGAGGGTATGGGCCCAGTATATGGTTAAAAACAAAAACAAAAGTGCTGAAATGCTTAGAAGACCTTTTAGGCTGACAGAACTGTGGCTAGGATCCGGATGTTTGAAGGTTGTAGACTTCCGAACAACCTGTTGCGTTCGCTGTCTCCACCTTCAAGAAGAGCTGGGGCAGGGCTACCTGTACTCTACTCTGCAAGGTATTCAGCAGGGTGCCTGGCTGGAGCACTGGATAGCCTAAGGAGCGGGGGTGGGTATTTTTATATTGTTTATTAGCGTGTAAGGAATGTCACTTGTTGCATTTCCCTATATCCCCATAGCACTTGAGGGAATAGGGGAAGTTATCCAGTGTTTTGACCCCTCTCTCTCTCTTGTTTACGCTCAAACCCCATTTTTCTATGGGGAGATTTGTGACTGAAGGTCAGGTTTTCACACACCGCCTGCAAAGTAATCTCCTCGGAAAAGAGGAGTGAAGGATTAGCATTTAAATTCTGCCACTAAATCCCCTTCTAGTTTGAGGGATCATGACAGATTGTGAGGTTCAACTGGCATGAGCTTCAATGTTAATTCTCTGCAGGCCATCGCTAAGAAACAGAACAATCTCAAGGTGACTTTTCTGCAGGATGAAATATCAGAGTAAGGAACATAGGAATCACGATTATGGCAGATAACTGCATCCCTGCACTGGATAATTATGAGTTTTTGTCGCTGAAATGTGGAAAACGTGTTTCCAGAATTACCAGGTACTTATTTGCATGCCAATTTCCTATTCCTGGGACAAATGAACCCCCATTTACCACCTGCTCTATACAAGGAGGTAAATGGGAGTAGATTGGCATGTGTGGGCAGGAAGTATCTTGAGGTGAAGATGTCAGAGATCACAACATGCTGTGGGCTGGTAGAAGGAAGCATTCCATCTTTCCCTCCAAGCCACAGGAGGGACCAATCAGGTCTTATGCCTGCAGCCCCTGCGTGATCCACAATGGATTTCACCAACCAGATTTTTCCGCCTGTAAAATCAGATCCAGTTTGTAGGAACCTGTTCAACATCTACATGGCCCCGCTGGCACACGTCGCCCGAAAGCATGACCTCAACATAATTTCCTACGCCAACGACACCCAGCTGATCCTCTCCCTCAACAAGGACCCCACCACTGCCAAAGCCAACATCCACGAAGGAATGAGGGCGGTCGCCGACTGGATGCGGGCCAGCCGCCTGAAGCTGAACTCGGACAAGACGGAGGTCCTCATCCTCGGCTCCAACTCTTCAGCCTGGGACGACTCCTGGTGGCCGACAGCACTAGGGACAGCTCCGACACCCACAAACCACGCACGCAACCTGGGAATCATCCTCGACTCAACACTCACAATGACCAAGCAAGTCAACGCCGTCTCCTCCTCCTGCTTCAACACCCTCCGCATGCTCCTCAAAATCTACAAATGGATCCCAACGGACACAAGACGCCTCAGCACGACTGATCCACGACATACCACGCCACAGCCACATCAGACCCCACCTGAGAAACCTACACTGGCTCCCCGTCAACAAGAGGATATCCTTCAAGCTCCTCATCCACGCACACAAGGCACTCCACAAGACCGGCATTGCCTACCTCAACAGTCGACTCTCCTTCTACATCCCCAACCGCCAGCTACGATCCGCCGACCTCACACTTTCCGCGTATCCGAAGAACTACCACGGGGGGGGATCCTTCGCCCACCTCGATGCCAAAACATGGAACACCCTACCGCTGAGCCTACGACAGACCCAAGGCCTACTGACCTTCAGGAGAACACTAAAGACCTGGCTCATCGATCAGAAGCAGCCCCCCCCCCACCGCGCCTTGAGACCCTTGCGGGTATGTAGTGCACTTTACAAATGTTTGATTGATTGACTCTGTATATACTATAGCAAGGTAAGGTATAGTGTGCACAGGGGCCAATGGATACCCAAAGGCTTACATAGGTAAAAGTAGATAATACCTTACTCTCTATGTGTGGTAGTGTGGGCGAGCAGTAAGGCTTTATCAGAGGGTAGTGTTAATCATTTATTGTACACACTCAGGAAAGACATTATATCACACATTCAACTCAATTAAACTCAGACCAATTGTTTGTATCAAAAATATTTATTTGTTGTATTTTATTTATAGAACCAAGCAGGACTTGGTACAGGTAAATATGAATGTACTTTTCAAGAGAGATTGTTAAAAAGCAAGCTGGATGAATAAGGACTTTTCTTACAGTTTTGTAAAAATGTGCAACTACAGCTGTAATTAATTTTGGATTACTTTTGATTATTTTTTGGATTAGTTTTCCTACTCAGTGTGATATGCCTAGATATCACACTGGGGGTGACGAATGCAAAAACAACAGTTGATGGACAGAATGCAGAACAATGTCATACATTCACCCCAGTACAGAGATCTGGGCCTAAATCCATTATTTTTTTGCTCACTACGCCATTTCGAACCCAGCCATATGCAAATCAGTCTTAACCCTGTGTCCCACGGGAACAGTCCAGCCCAAACTGCCAAGCCAGGTCCTCCTTGGACTGGAAACAAGCATCCTAGGACCGGTTTCAGGCCTTCAGCAGACATTTCCTGGATAAAAGGTAAGTAAAACAGTTTTTCTCAAAACACAGTTCTTAGGTTTCCATACAAAATTACCGCAACACATAAAAGTTTTTCAGAGAAAAACAGGCAATGCAATCCTATGGGGAAAAATAGGTTTAGTGTTTTGCAGGTAAGTAAACGGTCTTGATGGAGGATTGAGTTTCAGGGGGTTTGAACAAGGGTTCCCCAGGGTCAAGGATTCACTCAAAAAGCACCCTCAGCTGCACTAGGGCGGCCGGGTGTAGAGTACTGAGGCCCAATGTTATCCTATAGGGCCATCAGTTGGTGGCTGTTGATAAGCAGGCTACAAGGTTGAGGGAGCAAAGCTCCTAGAGGTAAGCTCAGGGCAAAGGGGGATCCAAGCTGGCACACCAGGTGCACCAAAATAATTTACAACAAGGGGTGGTGATGGACAGAGTCTCTGAATTAAGCAGAGTACTCTCACCCAGTCAAGAGATCAGGGCTAGATCCAACACCGTTTTTTAGCTCATTGCACCATCCCAGTTTCAGAACCTGGCTGTATGCAAATTAGTCTGTCCCTGGCCCAGTGCATCATGGGAACAGGGCAGACCAGACTACAAAAGCCAATTCTTACACTGGGAAGGAAACAAGCTTCCAGGGACCGGTTTCTGCCATTTCAGGCGTCTTCGGCCCGGCTTGCTTTAATCCTGATGGTGCAATGAGCAAGGGACTCACATCTGAGTATACCCTTCCACGCTTAGGGTGGACAAAATAATTTACAACAAGGGGTGGTGATGGACAGAGTCTCTGAATTAAGCAGAGTACTCTCACCCAGTCAAGAGATCAGGGCTAGATCCAACACCGTTTTTTAGCTCATTGCACCATCCCAGTTTCAGAACCTGGCTGTATGCAAATTAGTCTGTCCCTGGCCCAGTGCATCATGGGAACAGGGCAGACCAGACTACAAAAGCCAATTCTTACACTGGGAAGGAAACAAGCTTCCGGGGACCGGTTTCTGCCATTTCAGGCGTCTTCGGCCCGGCTTGCTTTAATCCTGATGGTGCAATGAGCAAGGGACTCACATCTGAGTATACCCTTCCACGCTTAGGGTGGACAAAATAATTTACAACAAGGGGTGGTGATGGACAGAGTCTCTGAATTAAGCAGAGTACTCTCACCCAGTCAAGAGATCAGGGCTAGATCCAACACCGTTTTTTAGCTCATTGCACCATCCCAGTTTCAGAACCTGGCTGTATGCAAATTAGTCTGTCCCTGGCCCAGTGCATCATGGGAACAGGGCAGACCAGACTACAAAAGCCAATTCTTACACTGGGAAGGAAACAAGCTTCCGGGGACCGGTTTCTGCCATTTCAGGCGTCTTCGGCCCGGCTTGCTTTAATCCTGATGGTGCAATGAGCAAGGGACTCACATCTGAGTATACCCTTCCACGCTTAGGGTGGACAAAATAATTTACAACAAGGGGTGGTGATGGACAGAGTCTCTGAATTAAGCAGAGTACTCTCACCCAGTCAAGAGATCAGGGCTAGATCCAACACCGTTTTTTAGCTCATTGCACCATCCCAGTTTCAGAACCTGGCTGTATGCAAATTAGTCTGTCCCTGGCCCAGTGCATCATGGGAACAGGGCAGACCAGACTACAAAAGCCAATTCTTACACTGGGAAGGAAACAAGCTTCCGGGGACCGGTTTCTGCCATTTCAGGCGTCTTCGGCCCGGCTTGCTTTAATCCTGATGGTGCAATGAGCAAGGGACTCACATTTGAGTATACCCTTCCACGCTTAGGGTGGACAAAATAATTTACAACAAGGGGTGGTGATGGACAGAGTCTCTGAATTTAGCAGAGTACTCCCACCCAGTCAAGAGATCAGGGCTAGATCCAACACCGTTTTTTAGCTCATTGCACCATCCCAGTTTCAGAACCTGGCTGTATGCAAATTAGTCTGTCCCTGGCCCAGTGCATCATGGGAACAGGGCAGACCAGACTACAAAAGCCAATTCTTACACTGGGAAGGAAACAAGCTTCCGGGGACCGGTTTCTGCCATTTCAGGCGTCTTCGGCCCGGCTTGCTTTAATCCTGATGGTGCAATGAGCAAGGGACTCAAATCTGAGAATACCCTTCCACGCTTAGGGTGGACAAAATAATTTACAACAAGGGGTGGTGATGGACAGAGTCTCTGAATTAAGCAGAGTACTCTCACCCAGTCAAGAGATCAGGGCTAGATCCAACACCGTTTTTTAGCTCATTGCACCATCCCAGTTTCAGAACCTGGCTGTATGCAAATTAGTCTGTCCCTGGCCCAGTGCATCATGGGAACAGGGCAGACCAGACTACAAAAGCCAATTCTTACACTGGGAAGGAAACAAGCTTCCGGGGACCGGTTTCTGCCTTTTCAGGCGTCTTCGGCCCGGCTTGCTTTAATCCTGATGGTGCAATGAGCAAGGGACTCACATCTGAGTATACCCTTCCACGCTTAGGGTGGACAAAATAATTTACAACAGCGGCACAGGGGCGGCCGGGTGCAGGGTGCTGGATCGATGGCGGGAGCCCTGTTGGTTTCAGTGGGGAAGCTCCAGTCAGAACAAACACTGCAGTCTCAGGCACGAAGGTCTTCTGGAGGCAACCACTGGTTGGATAGGTAAGTTGGGAAGTCGAGGGATGCTAGGACACCATCGGTTGGGCCACCCAAGGTCGTGGGGCATCACCGGGGAGACCTCCTTGTGGTGTTGGGCCACTCGAACTCGGGCCGTGGGCATCAGGTGTAGAGTGGGGCAGATTTGCTGATTTGGTTGGTGCTCACAGGAGACAACGTTTTTTTCGGGAAGGCAGGGCAGTTCCTCTCGGGTTCTGGAGGGCCTGCTGGCTGCAGGACATGCCAGGATTCTGCTCGAGAAGGTCAAGGTCGGGACAGGTCTGTAGAGCTAGGGCCAAGGCAGTTGATGTCCTCCTCTTCTTCATTCAGCACAGCTCTTCGGTCCTTCTTCTTCTTGCTTGTCCGAGGAGGTAAGGTTTGTGGATGCCCCTAAATACAAAATTTAGGGGCATTTCAGGTAGGTACAGGTTTGGACCAATGGGTTCCGTCTTTGGGGTGCGTAAACCCGCTAATATGGCAACCTCCAGTGGGAGGGGTACATAAGTCTCACTCTGTTTGGCTCGATCCCCACATCTTCAAGATGGCGGGGACTGAGAGTTGTGCTACGCCTCGCCTCCCCCACCTGAAGGGTGGGGTTGGCAGAGGTGGCCATATCTCCTCCCATCTTGGTTTGCCAGCTGATTCTCCTGCCCAAAGTGGGAGTCAGAATCGGTGGGGGCCAGTTGCTGGGAGTAGCAAATGGCTGGGTCAGCTCACAAAGATGCAAAGCCTTTGAAGCTTCCCCTTCATGGATCCTGCCCAGTCTGGGGAAGGAGGCTTGGCACCTCTGCCCAGGATGTGCTTCGCTTCAGGACCCCGACAGCGGGAGGTGGCTTTCGCCCAAGTGGTCCAGAAACATGTCTGGGGGTGGCAGCTGGCAAGCAGCCAGTCAGCAAGGACACTAGAGTCAGGTCCTTGTTCAGGGGGCATCTCTAAGATGCCCTCTGAGTGCATGTGGCATTAAATACCACACTGGCACCAGTATGGGTTTAATGTGCTGAGAAGTTTGATATCAAACTTCCCAGATTTCAGCAAAGCCATTATGGTGCTGTGGAGTTCGTAATGACAAACTCCCAGACCATATAGTCTTTATGGATTTACTGCACTTACAATGTCTAAGAATGGACTTAGACACTGTACAGGGCTCGTGTACCTGTACCCTCACCAGTAGTATAGTGCACCCAGCTAGAGGGGTGGCTTACCTATGCCATTGGCAGTGGATTGTAGGCATGGCACCCAGGGATGTGTGCCATGTCGACTCTTCACTTTGCTCTGCACCAAAACACGCAACCTGCAAGGGCAGTGTGGTGTGTTAAGGTACAGGGCCTCTAAGGGTGGCACAATATATGCTGAAGTCCTTAGAGACCTTCCCAGGTCACAGTGCCCTTGGTACCCATGGTACCTTTTACAAGGGACTTACATGTGGCCAAAGAGTTGACAATTGGGTTTGCAATAGTAAAGTTTTAGGGAAAGAACATAGGCCCTGGTACCTGGTTTCCAGGATCCAAGGACACACTTAGTCAAAGAGAATCACAATCAGGCAAAACTTGGAGGGCAATCATGCAAAAAGGGGCACTTTACTGCACAGTTTTCCTGCACCTGGTAAATCGTCTAAGAAAGAGAAACAGCGAGATACCACTGTGTCATCAGCTTCACCACAATCCATGTTGTAGTCATTTAAGTGCAGTATCAACTAATGGGAGGCATGTACCTTGAGAGGGGCCAGGTGTAAGGTCCACCACCAAATATTAGAACAAGTAACATCTTGCCTCAATATGTCTACACTAAAGGGAGTGTGCATGTAATACTGTTTCCCTTCTACATATTCTTTCTTAGTATTCAGGGCAGATGCAGGAGTTATCAGGTAGCAGGAGAAGGTCCATAATGTTTTGCTTAGTTTCTGTCAAGATACAAAGATCACAGTTGTGTGTGGTAGTCATGTCAGGTACCTGTAAACGATACTTAACATTTACATGCAGTTGTGGAGTAGACAAGGGATGCAGGAGCTTTTAATCATGTGAAAGGAAGTGGAGAGGGGGTCCAGGAGAGCTTCTTATTGGAGAAGCCTCTTCTAAACACTGGAAGAATAAGGCTTTGTGGGAAGCTGGGGTATAGAGTATGATATTAGAAAGAGATGCACCAATACACATGATGAGTTAATATGAGCGAGTTTCTGTGAGTGGGTGTTGGGGTGGGGTGGGTGGGTGAGGAAAAAAGACCCTGGAGGACTCACCTGGTGGACAGTTTAGATTTAGTTGGAGATAGCATAGTTGTAGAGTCAAGTTATTGTGGGTGGTAGGAGAGGATAGAAGTGATGAGATGCTATCATAGTACATATTACGAGTGGACAGATGTCAATCTATAAGGAGGGAGTAATATGTGTGTCACAAGAGGAGAAAAGAGTGAAGATGATGGGGAGAAAGAAAAGAGTTACGGGGCGCAGAAGGGAGAGCAGAGATGAGAGTCAAAGTCAATAATGGGAGAAGAAGTAAAGGCAGGAATTGAGGGAATGGTGCGTGCGAAATCAGGAGGGAAGATAAAGCTTTGCTCTTTGTGTCTAACACGTTTTTGAATTGGAAGTAAAACAATTTCAGATTGTCAGCTGAGGCTTTATCTTTCCTATATTGAAAATGGAGTGGGTCAGGGCAGCATTGGGAAGTGGGAAGGCAGAGAAAATACCTTATAGCAATAATGTATTTTAAAGTTAAGACGTACAAGTGGGGCTTTGGAAAACACATCTGATAGTATAGCTATATTTTGCAGCGAAAATAGATTTGTTAAATGTCATCTTAAACACAGCGCTTGAAGCCAGACCTAGTAACAGTGAGGAACGTCAGAATATAAGGGCCATGTGCCTACACTTTATTTTCATATGGTTTAAAAACGGATTCCTAAGGGCATGGGGCAGCAGTTAACACTACTGCCTGTAGATGTCAAAACTAAATAAACATTTGCAAAAAAAGTTCACTTCATGAATACTCAGATTGTAATGCATAAATAAAAAGAATGATCTTCATCAGTGGTGCAAATCTTTCACAGTACAAAAAAGAATGTTACTGCGTTTTATAATGGCGGGTATAGGAGGAAATATTTTACAGGGCTAGAAATCCAGATATAAGCCAAAAACTGAAAAGAGAGAATCAAACTTTGAAAATTACAGGCTGATTAAACCGACAATTATAGACAAGTAGACAGATGTGATGTATCTGAGCAAAAAAACACATGTTCAGAAATGTAAGCCTTTGTTATTTTTCTCTCCCTTTTTTACATATGAAGTGAAAATTAGCTCAGATAAACTTAGTGTGTTATTCAATTGTAGTAAGATAAATATCAAATTATTACAGAACTTTATGTAGTTAACAGATATTCAATTCAAATAGATGCTAATGAAGACAGCTTGAAAGAATGGCAGCACAAATAAATGTTTCCTATTCAAAATCTCATAAATATAACTAGGGTACTACAAGCCGTGAAGTCATCGGAGTGTTATTTAGACCACTGCAAGAATTTGTCAACAAATCTGACAAATTATCAACATATTGAGAGCAGAAGGAGAAGTATCCACGTTTATTAATAAGATAATTGCTAATATTTTGCCTAAAACTTCAGTGGAACGTCAGTAAAGATCAATATCGGTCGTATATCAAGTACTTGATAAATGTGTTTAAAGCACTTGAAACCTCATTACAAAAAACGTACTGGTTGCTTAGGGTCCGTCTTTAAGTTAGCACACTGTGAATAGTTTATTGCTTAAGGTGTTTTCTGTAGGGTCACACGGTCACCCTATGACCACTTAAGAGCTTTTTCTAACATAGTTTCGTGCATACATTAACAAACACTGTAAATGCAATTGGTCTTTCATTTGTTTGAGTTAAACCTATTGGCATTGTAAATGGCAATGTTTTTTACGTATGTGTTATGGAGTGTATGTATGTGGTGTGTAGTGGAATTTTGTAGGTTGGATTAGATTAGCTACTTTTGAAACTGAGTGATGTGGAATTGTGTGGTGTGGAGTGGATCTGAGTAGTGGAATTATGTGGCATGGTGTGCTGTGGTATTTATTATGTGGATAGTAATTATGTGGTTTTGAGTGTACTGGAATTATGTGAAGTGGGATTGAGTGAGAATGAGTTATGGAGTGTAAATTATGTGGAATGGTATTTTGTGTTGGGGAGTGGTATGTAGAGGGGGACGGTTTTTTGGTCCAGCTGGTGGCGTTAGTCAGAAAAAAAATTCCGAGAAGTTCACGACTCAGCACAGCAGTCACTAACTCTCTGCATGCGTCTCTAAACGCTCCGTGCGGGGGAACAAAATCAAAACTCTATCAATCTCTGAGTCTGAATTCTCTGTAATCTGCATAAATAATGGCATGCATTGGAGCACTGTGCACAATTTAATAGGGTGGGTCACGCGCAGATGTCTCCACCCCCGCGTCTGCACCGTCTCTTCAGTTCACCCACTTTAGGGTGGGGCGGCTGGTGGTGATCATGTGCATTAGGGCTCGCACAATAAAAAGAGCGCGTGACCGGTGAGGCCAGGTCGAGGAGCATTCCAGAAGTAAGCCAGAGACTAAGACGACGACACCTGGTGAGAGGGGCACCCCATAATTTAATTATTTCTAGCCCCTGCCTGTCCCACTCCCTGCTGCCGACTGCCGCCCGCCCACCCGCCGGTGAGTCACACTTTTTATCCCCGGCCCGGTTCTGCGCAGGTAGCCCAGCGCACTAGGCCTGGTGTTGGTGAGCAGGGGCCAGGGCGGACAACCCGGCAGAGGCTGAGCCAGCTGCTTGAGCGAGGTGGTGATGCTGCCTGCCTGGCTTGAGTTCAAGTTGAGTTGCGCTCCGTCTCGGCTCGGGCCGTGGTGCCTGCGGGCCTGGCCGGCCCTGACTCCCCGAGCTGAGACACACACTGGGGAGACGAGTCACGACGAGCACAGATTAAGAAGCCACTCCGAGTCCTACTCTTCCTATCCCCCCTTTTGCAGGCAGCCCTTTGGTTCCTCCTGCCACGGGCCCCAGCAGTGCAGCACTGACCTCAAACATGAGCTCAGGTCAGATTCTCTAAAAATGGGTTTTCTTTTCGTCAGGGTCAGGTGTTGTCTGTTGTTCGCGTGTCTGTCCGACTCAGTCCGAGCAGGGCCAGCTGTTGTAATGTTCCGAGCCAGCAGGCATGATATGACATGAGGGCTTCAAGCACCAGTCCCATGACTGAACAATAAGAATAAGCCACAATATCAGTGCTGCAGACGCCGGCCCCGGAGACCAAAGGGTGCGTTTTTATTACCAAAACGAATTGAAGACGCTCAGGCCGAGTCAGAAACCACAACCTGCCCTGACAAAAATGTTCCAACTTCAAACCGGCCCGCACTGCTGGAGGCTGAGACGGGAACGGAGTCGATGGGGATTGCTTAAGTCGTGGCAACCCCCCCTGTTCGGAAAGCAGCCCCCAGGGCCTAGGCTAACCTACGGCCTACCGGGGCAGAATGGGCACTCCGGCCCGAATTAGAGACTTCGTTTAAGATGAGATAAGGTCAGGACCCCAGATATGCTTTATATTATGGTCGCCGTCTTGTCAGGGGTAGTAAGTGCTATATAAAGAAATACAAATACATTGCTATGTGATATTATGCGCTGCTGAGTTTGCCTTCCATGGGATGGGATGGGTGGAGTGGTGTGGCTCACTGGTTAGAGGCGGCAGACTCGAGAGCAGAGAACGGGCTGGGACCAGGGTTCGATTCCCGACATGGCAGGGTCTTGGAACAGGATCAGCGGACTCGATAATTCTCGCCTCGGTGCCTACTCTAACCAGGGACCACACTCGGTAACTCTGGGCATTAAGCTTGCCTCATCTCCACAACGGCCCCTCACAAACGTCAGGGATGCCTGGTTTCACCTTGGAGACTCCCAGGAGGAACTATCTCACAGGGAAAGCCAGGACGGGTTCCCCAGCGGTCTATAGCGCTACGAGGCCTGCGGTGTGGGTAGCAGTGCGCTTTACAAGACACACTTTCATTTCATTTCAATAGCAGCGGTCGTTCCTCATCCATTCGGACGATGAGACCTCGACTTAATTATGTTTATTCACAAGTTCTTGCAAGAGTGTCTCTTCCTGAGATGAGAATCCTCCTTAGGGTCATCCCTGCCAGAAGGAACCACGTCATCAGGACGAGTTAGGAACAGTCCTATTTTAAATCGTATAAGCGCTAAACCTGCTGGGACTTGTAGGTCCATACTTAAAATTAAACTGCAAGTCCCACTCCCAGCATGTTCAGTGCGGTTGGCTTAAAAACAGGACTGTGTGATAGTCACCTATGTGACATGGGGCTGACTGACAGTTGTCCTCCCTTCCAAGTGGGTGAGTGCATCAAGGAAGATTTGTCACAGTGATTTCAGTGCTTTACTTGGCAATGATCAGAGCGGCTGCCTCCAGCACAGGTCAATAGAAATCACCAGCATTGGGAGCGAGGCAGGGACGTCTCTGATGCCTGACCGGTGACCCTATAGCTCTGGGCTGAACATCTGTTGGAGAGACACAAACACTAGTATGAGCCTTTGCACTTTCTTCCGTGGCCCAGCACACATTTCCACACGGAGCTGGGCTGGCATGTTTTCTCTAAAGCTCCTGCTGTAGCTCAGGGTATAGAGTACTTGTCATGGGTCAGCTGGAAAACACAGGTCTTAGCCAAGGCCCACTTTCTACATTATTTGTGTGAGAGGCGGGGACAGGAAAGGCGAGCTACTTGTTCCCCTGCCGAGGTGCTTGGATCCACACTTTGTCAGGAAGCCTAGACTTGGGTAAGGCCGGGCTCCATTTATGTAACTGAGCTGTCGGCCTTCTCATGGACTGCCCAGACCACCACCGCACAGTGCCTCGGCTGAGACTGGATGGAACATAAAGCACCCCCCACACTGACACCGGACTACTAGGCACTCAAATAGCCCTGGACACGAAGCAGAGCCTCAGCTCGCAGATTTCAGCTTGACTCCACCGGAGTCCTTCAATGAAATGGCCCTCAAGCCTTCATCCATGCTGAGTTTCAGGGTACCACAGGCCAACCCCAGCTTACCTAACTGGAGTGCAGTGTCTGCTGGAGAAATAATATGTATACTTATTCAACTTAGATAGAACCTGAACGGTACATGACCTCAATATTTGGTTTGTTACTACTGAAATCTAACTATAATACCATGTACATAGAACACAAATAAAATATTGCCCAGAGCCCTCTGAGTTTCAGTATGCTCCTAGTGTTCTTGTTGTGTGCAGAGGTGGAAGCCACGTCTGGCGAGGGAGTGGTGTGAGTGAGGAAGAGGCTGTGCAGCAAACAGATCCATCTGCTAGAAATATGTAGTAATACTGTGCAGCAGTGAACCCCAATAGTAAGCACTGTGCAGAATAGATTGCATGTGCGAGTATTTTGGTGCAACCATTGAATTAATATTCAGTCACTGCCGCAGGGTATGCATGCCCACCAGCTTGTACTGTGCAACAGTTAGCCTTATCAGATAGCAGTCTTGCTAGTACTGGCAGTCACCACTCCACAATCAGTAAGTGTTATGTAGGCTGCAGCCCAAACAATCAGGTCTGTAATGATGTAAATCCCATCCGTATGTACTGAGCAGTAACCACCCCTATTGCATGGCATTGTGAGTTTAGCCATATTGTAGATGATTGTGCAGTGAACCCAGTATTTTACTGAATCCATACCCATTAATCAGTATTGACGAGTGTGAAAGACAATACATACCTCAGTACAGTGCAGTAATCAGGGAGGCCATGGGCAGTGCCTGACTGGCTGTAGCAGGCACCAGGTGCTTCCCTAGTATACTGGAGCGGTGGGGGCCGGTTTTAGACCAGTCGGGGTCGTTTATGTTACTGGGGGCCGATTTTGCAGCAGCGCAGCAGCAGTGTTCGCGCCATCCCCACTCCCCAGGGGCCGGTTGGACGTAATTGCCAGGGCTGGTTTGCGATCCCAGTCCGGCCCTGTTTGCCACTGCATTTTCCCACCGTCCCAAACCCGTCATGGCCTTAAAGTGATGGCCCAGCGAGGGAATAACACTGCTTCTGGCTTGGCCAGCCACACAAGGCAGGGGCGAGGTTAGAAAGCCCTAAGGGCCAGAACAACACCTGAACCCCCAGCCTCAGTTTGACAGCATGGCAGGGGAGTGCCCATGATACTGCCAACACTTCACAGTGGCCTGGTGGGAACCGGTGTAGACAGTAAGTTATGTCTCTGTGGGCTGGTTTATTGAGGCCCTAAAAAACCTTCCCACAGATGATGCTGAGACACTGCCACTACGCCGAATGCCTGACTGCCTGCCTTCCCAATCCGACCCAGCGCTACTCCCGTTCTTAGCTTGCATTCAAACAGGGCTACAGATCTTATGATGAAAAGTCCTGGTCTCGGTGAGCTTCTCGTGAGACTTAAGAGCTCTGAAATTGGCACTTCTGCTTTCTCTTGTGTCAGAGAACTTAAAGAGAAGGAAATCTCAGCGCACCTTTCATCAGTCTAACTCACTCATTTACTTCCCAGGAGGATCACGAACACTCATGGGGCCAGTGGCAGCAGAAACACAGGCCCATCCCCCATAAAATTCTGAAATGTAATCTCTGGTGTCTAGAAGGCTTTCTGCTCCCGGAAAGGAAGGGGGCTGATTAGGAGTGAAATCCTCTATCTATCACCGGGCGTTGGAGGGGGCACAAAAACGAATGAGGGCTAGTGTGGAGGAGGGAGAGGACAGGTCCTTGCCATTGGCGCTACTCGCCCTCAAAAAGTACTGAAAAGTAATCCTGGTATCTTGTGGCGTTTCTGCCCCCCATGTGAAGGGGGAAGACTGGGGTGAGCATCCTGACTCACGCCCAAGGGGGCAGAGAAACTAACAGGGACCATGGCAGGGGGAGCACAGGCCCATGTCCCATGGGGGGAGAGTTTGTTTCACTCATCCAGCCATAAAAAATAACAATCAAAACGACTCTGGTGTCTAGTGGGCTTTATGCCACAAAAAGGGGGCAGACTGGTCATCTTTGAGGAAAATACAAGATGGGGGACAAAGTGCAAGAAGCTTTTTGTACCTTTACATTAGAAATGAAAATGATTAAATGAGTTATGATAAATTGAACTATTTCAAACTGAGAACGGGCTGCATGTGGAGCAGCCTCAAGTGTTAGAGATGGAACTGATGGTAAAATGTGTGTGGCACAGGAGAATCCATAGTTAGGTTGTGTAATCTGCCGATGACACAATCTTTTGAAAGGAGTAAATCAGCCAGCAGAACGGTGGCAGGTGGATGGTACACTGTTGTTAGATGCAGAAAGACCTGTAGTATTGTTAGTGTGAGACAACCCCATATTAGCATCAGAAAAAGTTAATTTAGTGGCTAGTAGATTACCTTTTCACCGCTTTATAGGTTTATATCGGACTTGTCCCACAAGGCCCTGATGGAAAGTTTCCCATGATGATTCACCCAACCAAACTCTAAGGAATTAGTGGTGTTTGCAAGCTGAGCATGAGGCAGTTGGACAAGGCATACCACCAGGAGTTTGGTAGAGTGCCCCCACCATTTAAATGGCAGAAACAGGGATGGCTATACTGAGATGAGTTTCCATTGATCTTCTTGCAGTGGTCCACCAGATGCAGGACACATATGTGGGGCTTGGTGTGGGGTACCATTCTTCTGTAGGGTGTTTTGAATCCCTCAGCCTGTTGAGAAACATTTACGCCATTTTAATGAGCACATGCTAACAGCTGTAACCCTCTCAGAAGGAGGGAAGTGCCCTGTCCAAAATTGTCCCTGTGAACTGTATCCTTTTAAGGTAATCATAGTAGAATTCAGGCAATTTCTGAGGATTTCTGGGAATCCAATAATGTCCACGGTCCGAAGTCAGGGCTAGGGCATAGGTAACGCTCTATCTGAATGCCAGCGCAATACAATGCCGAACCACAAGTGCTGAGTTAGGGAAGAGATTTGTGAATTTCTGAAGTGAATGCAATTTAAAATTGTGTGTACACTATTAAGTAAAGCTTGGCACTCACTTCAACAAGTACGTGGGCGCTGGGAAAAGGGGCACTTATAGACCTGGGGAAAATTATAGTTGACTTTCCCGCTGGTACCCTTGTTTTGGGGGGAGATTTTAAAATGACAATAGATGAGCAAAGGGACCGACACCCACGACGCCCCCAGACACGACCTAATATACGCACGGACGAGTTCACAAAGGACATGGGCCTAGCTGATGTATGGCGTTCCCTACAACCAGACGGGACCCACTACACTCACTATTCCAATGCACATAAGAGCATGTCCTGCATAGACTATTTTTTGACCCAATCGGCAGTTATTGGACATTTTCTGAACCCTCATGCCCTGCCGAGAGGCATCTAAGAGCATTTCCCGGTATGGATCAAACATACGTACAACAACCAACGCCCACGGGGCGCCATAGTTCTTAGCCCGTGGTTGCTTAAAATCCCAGATACTAGAACAAATCTACATATGCAGACCGACAGTTACTTTAGAGAAAACGTCGGGTCAGTGGATTCAGCACAGACTATATGGGAGGCCTTCAAGGTAGTATTGAAATGACAGGCATTGGCCCTAAAAGTGGGTTATATTAAAAAATGACAACACCAAATCCTACAACTGGAGAGTGAACTCCAGCAGCTAGAGGCCGAAAGTGTTAGGTCACCCACTGACAGCCATAAACCGACTAATTATCAAGCAGTTGGAATATAAGACTTTAGCAGGGGAGCACATGAGGGCCAGGCTTCTACGTACACAACACAAGCTCTATGAAATGGGGGATAGGGCAGGGAAACTACTTGACTGGTTGGAGAAAAGGGAGCAAGGAGAGAGATTGGCACCTGGGCTGACCCTCCATGGAACACAGCATATTACAGACCCACAAGAAATAGCAAACGTATTCGCGGATCACCTGGAGAAGGTATATACCACCTCAACAACATACACAACAGAAGATTCTGGTCAATTACTAGCAGATATCCATTTGCCTACATTATCAGAGGGTGACAAGGATACATTAGACTCACTGATGACGAAGTCCGAAAGGCAATTAATAGTATTCAACCTGGAAAGGCAATGGGTCCAAAAGGGATCCCTATAGAATTTTTTAAAAGGGTAGCTTCCCAAACAGCGCCGCACTTGAGGACCATGTATGAGGAAAGTTATGGTAAAGGAGTCCTGCCGGAAGACCAACGGCTGGCCTCGATTGTAGTTATCCGATAGCCGGGATACCCGCTGAAAACCTCTGCTCTTACAGGCCGATTTTGTTAATCAATATCGAAGCGAAAATCCTTGGGAAACTACTCGCTTCCCGCCTGGTCTCCATAATCCCATCTTTGGTCCATCCCGACCAATCTGGCTTTATGCTGGGGAGGAATAAGGCCTTAAATATCCATCGCCTTCATAATGTCCTAGGGTGACAGAAATACATAGAGGAATATGCAGTGGTGCTGTCCTTAGATGCCTCAATGGCGTTCGATTCTATAGAATGGCCATATCTCTTTGATGTACTGAGCCGCCTGGGATTTGGCCCGAAATTCTTGGGTTGGGTTAAACTATTATACACGGACCTGCGGGGCCAAGTACGGGTTAATAACCATACGTCTAGAATATTCCATCTTAGGAGAGGCACCAGACAAGACTGCCCCTTTCCCCCCTAATTGCTTCCTTAATGTTGGAGCCACTGGCATCCTGGGTAAGAGGGGATGTATTGCTCAGAAGGCTGAAATGGGCGGAAGGGAATGACGACAGGATATCGCTCCATGCTGACGATATCTTGTTATATCTAGCGTCCCCCTACACACCGATACAAAGAATCTTAAATATCTTTACAAACGTCGGGAACTGCTCTGGCTACGCAATCAATTGGAGCAAGTCATACTCTTCGTCCTCCGAGGCCCAGTTCCCAAATCCCCATGGGCTGCAAAGTCGAGATAGCCTTAGACGGATTTCGCTACCTATGGGTCTTTATAACCTCAGATTCCCAGCTCTTCTATGACTGAAATTTGGTGGCACCCCTGGACAGGTTGCACAGCGATGTCAAACATTGGAGATCCCTGCCCCTTTCCTTACTAGGCCGAGCTGCCCTATTTAAAATGCTAGGTCTTTCACGCTTTTTATATATCCTTCAAAACTGTCTGACTAAAGTTCCCAAAGCCTATTTATGAAGTGTGGAAAGTGAAGTTAGGACACTACTGTGGAATAGAGGACCACCTCGCATAGTGCTGGGTAAACTGATTGGGGTGGTACGATGGAGGGATCGCCCTCCCAGATGTGATACTCTACAATGGGCCGCACAGCTAGTGGCAGTGAACCACTGGCTGTATAGCTCCCCGATGGACCCGGCTTACATGCTTGACAGATGCCAGATGGGCAGAGAAGGATGCATATGTGCTCTATATATGATAGTCCGGAAAGGTAGATATCTTGGCCCAATGGCACATATGGTGGAGATCTGGCACCAGACAACCAGACGCCTTCGATGGACGAATGTACTGACCCAGGCTACACCACTATGGTCTACCCAAAAACTGGGACTGTTATGTAACCAGCCTGGGATACTATCGGAATTTCCACAATAGGTCACCTAGTGAAAGGGGGCAAAATCCTTACGTTCAGGGATCTGAGGGAGAAATATGAACTAGCTCCGAGGGAGGCCTTTCGATATCTACAGATCCGCCATGCCCTCACTACAGTACTCCCAGATATGAGCAATTTACCGGAATCATCCCCTCTGGATGATCGGCTGCTTTCTGAACCAATTTTAAATAAGGCCTTATCGTTACCATATCGAAAACTGTATAATGACCTGTCATACCCGTTCCATGCGTTTCGAGAAAAATGGCAAGCAGATCTGGGGCCCATCGAAGATGAGGACTGCGAGACGGCATTGATGTCCCCGAGGGAGGCAGCTATAGCTCTCTGCTTCCGGATGATCCAACTTAAAAATTCTCAAAGAAAGTATTTCACAGGGGTCACGCTAGTGAAAATAGGATCGCGACCAAACACGTTGTGCCTGCGGGGCTGTCATAAAGACGCAACCTTTTATCACACTATCTGGGAATGTCCGCACATACGACCCATGTGGGAGAGAGCTATAAGGCACATACAAGACGCATTAGGGAAGACACTAACCCTTACACCACCACGTGGGCTCCTTAACATATGGGAGGCGACTGACCTTACAGAAGTAGAGCAACAACTGGCCACGTTAGGATATACCTTAGTGAAACAGGAAATAGCCAAAAAATGGGGCGTGGCGGAAAGACCATCACACAGGGTATGGGCAACCGAAGTAGACAGTGCATGATAGCTGAAAAAGAGTTTTTTTAAATCTAGAGGATGGCCCAAGAAATGGGATACAAAATGGGGCAAGTGGAATATGTATCGCGGTGAACTATGTGTTTCCCCAACTGTTGAAATGGAACTGCTACTGAATAGGGCGCAATCTCTTGAAATGAGTGACTAAATACCTGTACACTGTTTTGTATTACGAACGTGCTGTACCACTGGATGTAATGAATACTCATCAATGTATGTGATTTTCGTTGTTTAAAATCAATTAAAAAAAGAAAAAAAATGTGTGTACACCAGCTTCATTTAATTCATTGTCTTTTTTCTATATTTCATATTAAGTGTTTTATTGCATGTTGCTGATTGTATTAAATATATGGATGTATATTTATTATTCATGTGCATCAGTGCCCCACATAAGGGTAGTAAGTGCTATATAAATTTTGCAATACAATACGATTTGAGCTAGAGTGAATGGGTCCTATTCACAAAGGTAAGTCTACACATGTACTAGGTAAAAGTACTCTTACACTTTTGAGCAACTTTAGTAACTTGACCTATTCACAAAATCTAAGTGCAAAGTTATTCTAAAGTGTAGACTTGCGTGTTTCCACCTCCTGAAACAGGGGGTGGAGCCAAATTTAAGAGCAAAAGGTTACTACAGCCACAGAGGAGCAGTAGAGAGTACAGCTCCACGCATGGTCAGCCACTGATACTACAACATCCCTGCACAGAAAATAAGAGATGTAGGAACTTAAAATAAAACCGCAGAGGCTATAAAGTCAAATTAAAGTAAGTTATTTGAAATAGTTCAAATATAAATAATTTTAATTGATGACAAAAATAACTATTTTATTTCATCTTAACACATTTTTGTTACTGTTTTGGCCACATTCATTACATAAAATGTCAGTTTGAGGAAGAAATTTAGCCATGCGCTGCGATGTATAATAAATAATATTTGTGCAAACACTTAAAGCGTTTCAGCTTATGTCTGTAGCTAACCAGCACATGCTTAATTTGGGCACAACAGTGCATCCAGAGTGTATTCACTATAGGAGTTCCCAGATCTCTCTCCCATTCCCACCGAGCAGTCAAAGGGACGTAGGGTCTATATATCATGATTTCAGAGCTGGATATACTTGGTGAGGAGTGTGAGTTTTGTTGGGGTGTATGAACATTTGAGAAAGCAGCTCTTGCTGCAGAATATAGCTATTGGTAATAAGGAGCAGCCAGAGGGTCATCACTGCCTAGCCCCTATATTACTGAATAGCCATAAAAGTCCATAGGGGTACAGAACACCTGGGATTCTCGGGCCTACCGTAGCCAGGTAAATTTACAATACTATGTAATCAAAAAAAATTGGGCACATTATCTTAAAATGTAATGAACTCTCTATGTTTTACCATAACTAAATATATGTCCCGCTGGTAGAGATCTCCTATGGTAAAGTACAAGGAAAATTCTAAACGTTTATTAAACTTGACATAAATAGTACAAATATTTTCATGTTTAATATTAATGTAAATTAATGTTATATATTTATTTTAAATGTAAAACAACATTTTAAAAATGCTACAGCACTAGAAACCTAATTGCAATTTAAAATGCAGATATTTTGAATATATTAAAGTACAATTATTTTTCTGAAGTTTAAATTAAAATGATACTTTCGGCCATAAGTAAAAACTATATATTTTAGCTATGCATTCAACACCATTAAAAGTGATGTACAAAATTAATCCAAATTAATTTAGTTAAATTTCAATAAAAATGAATGTTACATTCATTTTTAACTAAAAAAGCTTATTAAAGTATTTTAAAATAAAATAATAGGTTTTATTTTTAGATACATATTCTAACATTAAATTACAATTATTTATGTTTTTAACTGCTTAAATAATTAAATGTAACATTATTTCCTATGGGTGTTATGGGTGTTATTTTAAGTCTCTACCACTATTATTTTCTATGAAAGGGTATTGCAGTACCAGTGGTTGGCCAAGAGTGGTGATGGACTTACTCAAACTCTCAGCTGGAATACATTTACTACTGTTTGGGTATTTTTTGGCTTTAGTTATTTTAGAAGGGTAGTTTATGAATAGCAATGGGCTTACTCTTCAGCATTTCCTTCACTTAAATCCGTTCACAATTCTTCCTAAGCCCCTCCCATTTAGTAGTAGGTATGCTCTTTTTTCCAGCCACTCCCCGGTCCCTTCCATATTTACTACTAAATCTCCCAACAGAAAAGATAGGAGAGGTGGAGGTCCACACTTGCAGGTTTGTGAAGTGCATTTTGTAGTAAGTAGTACTACTGTAGTACTAATTTCCTTACTACAAAACGAAGTTTGTGAATCGGACCCAGTGAGTTTAAGGAAATATTTACTAACAAAATGAGTTCCTTTTTTCTTTTTTGCTCACTAAGCTGTAAGGACCAGTTTGATCCTGTGCCCTTCCCGTGGCTTTCCTTACCTCAGCTGGGTGCTGAACTATATACAGGCAAGTGGAGACACTCAGCGGATGCACCGGCAGGAATGGACATAGGCATACCTTCTGAGGACGGCTGCAGAGAGGGAAAGAAGAGGAAACTATGTCAGCAGTTAAGCAAATGCAAAGTGAAAACACAACTGTCCTTTAGCTGACCTGAAGTCTAACTGTGGTCCCAAACTAACACTTATCTTTACACAATAGGGCTACAATTATGTTCTCAGCATAAAGACCACCTGTTATGTCACATTTCTGAAAATGATTACAAAAAGGAAACCGCAGATGTGGGTTTTAGCTGACAATGGGGACCTGCTTCTGAGGATGAGGTCAGCACAGGGTTACTTCAGCTATTTTAATTTTCCTGCATTTGTGCAGAAATAACAAATATGATTATGAAGTGTCTTTATTATTATACCTGGGCTGACAATCCCTGTACAAAAGGCCTGGCTTAAAACTACTTTCTACAGGCGACTTGTAACGTCCATAGTCGCCTGTAAAAAAAGAAATGGAATAGCTGCTCAACTGTAATAACTTATTTTAGTTGAGTTCAGCCAGTGCTTAATTTGTAAAAAAAAGAAGTGCAGGTGCTGAAAATTTTGCCAAGGAGGCCACCGCTCACGTCTTCCTCCGGAGAGCCCCACTTTCAACACTCTCACTGCCTTAGTCTCTATCTTCTAACCTTGATCTGTTGTCTGTCCCCCAAGTCTTTGCTCTAAGAGTCTATCCTCTCACCTCTGTAATTGCTTTCTATCACCTTTGTCACACCATGTATTTCTGATTTGCCCTCTATTCATTTTAGCCCTGCCCTTTTTTCTCTTCACTTTTATCCATGCTCTACTCTCTCTCCCCTCGATCATGGCTCTTTACTATCACTCTCTAGCAGGGATTAGCTGTGTCTCCATTTTTTCACGTGTCTGTTTTTTTCTCTGTCCTGTCCTCCACATCCTTTCATTCTATCTTCTCTCTTCTTAAACTCTCTTTTTCACATCATGGCTGCTTTCTCTTTGTATCTGATTTGCTCTCCTCCTTTTATTCTACTTTGCCTCGTTTTATCTCTCTCCTCTCATGTTGTTTCCTCTCCTCTTTACTCTTGCTGTCTCTCTTCTCTAACACTGCTGCTGCCTGTGACCTCTGTCATCAGCCTGTACATGTCCCTGCTATTTTGAACTCTGCGTTTTCCTCTTGTCATTCCTAAAGAAGTGGAAGATGATGTGTTTTACTTTCTTACCTACACCGAGTGCAAAAACAAAATGTACAGCAAATGAAAATGCTTTTTTGCATATATTTATCAGTGTGGTATGACAGGGTTTATTGCAGAACAGGCGCTGCTTGAGCACAGCCGGTGATATCACTGCTAGTGCTGCGTGTAATTAGTAGGTCGAGGGATGGCGACGGCATCGGCATCCACTGCTCAGCTTGCTGTGATCCTGCCTGCTACAGCACAGGGATTGTGCCCAGCAGTAATGCTGCCAAGTATGGCTGTGGTGCATACTGGACTCACTCACGCTCAGCAATGACCATGCTGGGGTGCTGTGCACAGGTTCTACAGGTGACGCCATGGCGCACAAAAGTTGTGTTGGGCCACAGCCGCATCGAGCACATTGAGGATAGCAGCAATGCAGGGCTGCCAGATATGCTACTCTGGCGATGCAACAAGTGGAAAGTCCACACTTACTTTCATTTAGTCTTCCTCAAGAGCCCTCACTCCGAAGTCCCAAATGCGCTCTTGCAGCTTCCTTGCCTCAACTCCGTCATGAGCCAGCCCCTAGCTACAATTATCCAATGGGAGGGTTAGGCAGTGGCAGGGTGCAGCAGATTAGGGGAATAGAATGCAAGCCATAGTTTGTCGATGACTTCTTGGATTTGTGATCAGCGTGATGACATCATCACTAACATGGTGATACACAATCATGCCTGCCTGGACAGGCGTATGCCGGCATGCCTATGAACATTTACCAGCCAGTCATCATGCAATGCATATTATTTGTTTTATTTTGAATTGAACAATTAATATTGAGACCACTACCTGCAGGTTCAGAAATTGTAGCCCTGTGAAAGAAGTGCAGGTGCTGAGCACCTGAAAGCACCTGCTCAAATAACTGAGTTCAGCCGTCATAATGCCTGCTGCTGGAGCCAGCAGCTGAACAAAAAAGCATGTCATAGAGCATAATTAAAGATGCACTTTAAAAAAAAAAAAATAATGTAGCTTTTTCTTCTGTTGTTTTCTAGATGAACAGTGACCAGCATAAAAGAGACATTTATGGCAACATGTTTATTTTTTTCCATGCTTTAGGTAAATATAATAACGACAAAATCTCTTGGTATGCTTCTACATATTCTGAGCTACAGTGTTCTTTTAATTAAGATGTATTAAACTGACTAATATATTTTGCAACACGTTTTTAACTTGTTTTTGGTGTGTTCAATTTTGCACATGAGTTTCTAAGTGTATTCTTCATGTTTACTATCGCTTTCATATGAAGAAGCACCACACTGAGGATTTAAGTGGTTTGTGGGAAAGGCTATGGTGTGGTGTGACCATGTATTAAAAGGAATAAAGCACCCCCTGCCATACATTATAAGGATATTGCAAGTCACCTCGCTATTCCACAACCTTATAATGAAACTCGGTCTATATGGTCATGGAACTCCTTCGTGACTTGGAATACCATTTCTTATACTGTACGGAAGACAGTATTATACACCATTTACATAATAGCCCAAATATGTTAATATAGCCAAGCCTTGAAGCCTGCAGGAAAATGATTGATCAATGCTGGAAATGGATGGTTATGAACAGATGTACGATCACAAAACTTTATTCTAGACATACAAAAGGAGAACGTATAAGAGATAAAGAATATTGAACATTAAAGTTTTTTTCATCCTACTCTAATGTGCAAAACAAATAGTGTTTCATTGCAGCAACATAGGACAAAGAAAGCAGAAAACATTTAGTAAAATAAGTATACCCTTAAAGTGAAGCAAAGGGTTAAATGGTATTCAGCATGCGTTCAGGGAATAGGTACTACATGTCAAAAGAAATGGAAAGGTAATCGTGGTGTCCCTGCAACAGCAACACGACCACGCTCCAGAACACATTGTTGAGGTGAGGACACAGACTTCATCTTAAAGAAAATGAGCCTGTCAAGTTTGTGCAGTTTAAAAGACAGCAGTCCTCTTTTTTTGCTAAAAAATGTTTGCTGCTTCATCTGGAAAATGTGAATGCGGACTTGGAAGTAATAGAAATGAATGGCTGCTGGTTGCATTAACACTATCTCCTTAATTGCATTTTTCCAATGTGGATTCTCCTCACGAGCCCAGAGGTAAGAGCTGCCACTCCACGTATTTATTCTTCCAGCGCACCTTGCGCTCTCAACCACAATTACCATACATAGTTACTTCGTTTTTTAGAATTAAAGATTAAATGTTTCGTTATACCGTAAAACGAAAAAAAGAATAGGTTAGTATGTAATGTGTAGTAGGTTGGTGTATGTACAGTGTAAATGTAGCACTAAGAAATGCTCGTGTCACTTCAGAGAAGCGAGAGAGAATCCTTATTCATTGTGTATTTTATGATGGGCTAGTGCTTGGCCATTTTGCATTTAGGTCCCAGCCACTACGGACAAATAACGTGTCAAATAAACAGAAAGTCCCTTCTGGTGGCAGAAGAGGAAAGGCATATTTGCATTTCGCATGTAGCTACCTGCTTAGGCAGACTGGTGGTCCAGGCCCATAGGAAGGGCATTTATAAACCGTATCAGGGTCTGTTGGCTTCGAATCAATTCACCTCTGTCATAGAGGTCTTCTCGCCTTTAAATGCCCTCTACCCAACCCTAAAGCTCTCAGTTTGAAACATTCCTCCTCAATTTTCCTTTTCTCCACCATGTTGCCTAGAGACACTGCAACCCATCTTAATCTCAGAATGTAGCGCCTTGTAAAGAAAACTGAGGAGACATTGACAGGAACAGTGGAGGACAACCAAACTCTGTAATACCACAATGAGTAGGCATATTGGTATATTTTGTTGTTTGAATTGTCAGTGCATGCATATCCTAGCAAAAATCTGAAGGGTTCTATTGTTTAGGGAAGACAGATGATTAAAATAGCCACGTTTTGAGTTTCTGAAAACGAGTAGGGAGCTGGCGGAACAAATGGGTAATGGAAATTTGTTCCAGGCATCAGGGGCAAGGTAGGAGAAACAGCGTCCTCCAGCTCTGGTGCGGAGAATACGATGGGTCTAGGCAAGTAAGAGAGAAGCAAACTGGAGGTGGATGGTCAAAATATGGAACTGAATTCTGTTACTGGGCTAAAGGGGGCCTACATTGTAGAGGGCTCTAACAGCGCGACAACATTTAAAAAGAGCACTCTTGTGGATGGTGAGACAGGGAAGAGTGCGCAGATGGTGCAGCAGGGAAGGTTCAATACTAGCTTGGCAGTTTCCTTCTCAAACTCCTGCAGCCTATTAGGAGGGAAGAGATGCCTATGTAAAGAGTATTACCGCAATCTAACCGAGTGATAATTTAGGATTGAGTAAATGCTTTCCAAGTGTACACTGGGAGACATTTGAAAATTTTAAGCGATTCATCTTGAGCATGCTGAAACATGTGGCAGATACGGGAGTGATATGTACAGCCATCAAAATCTCTGTCTAAAATGATTTGTAAGTTTCTTGCAGATTGTGATGACTGAGGGGCAGGCCCACACATTTGGCCACCAAGCTTCAGACCAAAGGGTCATGTTTTTTATCAAACAGGGCGGTAAGAAATTAAGTTAATAGTTGAAGGGGTAAATATCCAACTCAAACAATAATAACAATACTTGTCAGGGTGAACCACTAAAGTCTCTAAATAAATCTGAGCTCAATCCCCTGGTAGCTATGGCACAGAGCAGACATGCTTAACTTAGTTGTAATAAGTAAAATATTTATGCAGTACTAAAAAGCAAAAAAGTTGAAATGCAAAACCATAAAAATCCCAAAACAAAATAGAAAAACAGAGTATAGACTAGAATTTAATAAACAAAATTACACCAAAATACATGAATCTAATATGGGAAAAAGAAGATTTGAATTTTAAAACTTTTAGGCAGAAATAGCAACAAAAAGCACAAAGTGCCAATCATACTCAATGGTCGCGGTAGAATAGGACCTAAGCGCAATTTGACATTGACGGCCATGAACCATGGGTCGGACAAACTCACTAAATAGGCTTGCCCTGCTCAAATATTTCACCTTTTGACTTCAGTCCTTCAAGTTCCAATCCACCACAGGAGTACATTTCTCACAAAGTGGCAAGCAGAGGCTAACAGGAGAGCCCAGTCCAGGTCCAGCCGCCACTGGTCAGCTGGGCAGTTGAAGAAAAAGGCCTTTTGTTTAGTCCCTGTAGTTAAAACAGAAAGTCAGCCTCATGTCCCTTAAAGGACACTTCTGTCACTCGGGTACTAGAGGGATTGCAGGCCCTGTCTTCTAGGCCCTTGCCAGGTCTTAGACAGCAGGTTCAGTCCTCTAATCTTCAACAGGTCCAGGAGTGTACTGAAGTGGGTGCCTGGAGGTCCACATTCATGCCGGTCACCAGCTAGTGGGTGGAAAATGCCCCTGGGAATCCCTAACCAATGCAGCAAAGATTTCTGTGGCTGACCCTACCAACAAAAGCCATTTTCAAGATGACTAAAGGCTTCAATCACACTAAACTTGGACTCTAAGGGTTAGCGTTAAATGTGGGGAGTGTAGTATAGTAATACCAGTGCCCTCAGTTTGAGTGATTCTGTGTACCTACAACTACCTCAGAGACAGAGGTCTAGTATATCGAAGCTGAGCTTTCAGCAACCAGTCAATGGATACACACAAACTGTTTTGGCATTCTGTTTCCCTCCTTTGAAATCCCAAATATTATATGTACTCTTTGCAGACCTGTCAAAAGAGGCCTACTGCGATTGGGGCCTGACTGGCTGAGAATACAAAAGAAGGGCCTTGCACAGGTGTCAGCCAACATTTGCCTGTAACAAGGGAGGCCTCTTTGAAATGGACCCAAGTGGCATATGAAAAGCCCCATCAGACCTCTCAAGCAGGATGTGACTTTCAAGCGGGACTTGACACTTTAATGTAAAACAAAATCCTCCAAGGCCCTTTTGAACATTGTCAGGTTCAGAGGTGTCATCTCTTCCTATTCGGGTAAGCCTATTGTTTTGCTCCTGGGAGCAAGTTCACACCTCATTCACGTATATTGAAATACTAATTACTGGATGGCTCAGGTGGGAGAACAAAATGCAGATTTAGATTCTAGTGGCTTCAGGTACGGCAAATGCAACATTTTCAAAGTTACCTTTCCTCAACATTTTGACTAAATCTGATTTCAACACTGAATTCGATTTGTAACATATTAAAAATAGTTGTTCAATTATTTTTCCTGATAGTCCCATTCCCGACACATGATTAGTTTTTAATATTGCATTCCAATGTTTTTCTATGGAACAGTCAAATTTGCTACAGTGAAAATAGCGTAAAGAGCCTTTTCACTGTAAGAACATGTTTAACATTAAACTTTGACAGACGTTTAAATATCATGCATCCTGCCTTTATTGGCAATAAGGCTTACTTAGAGGTGACAAATATTTAAAAGAAAGGTTTAGGCCTGTCAAAAGGGGCTATTGTGACTGGTCGCATTAGTACTTAAAACCTGCACAACCATGTTTTATTCACCATAATGATGCCCCTTTTGAGAACTGTACTATTGTCACGGCTACAAAGATTATGCGGCAAAGTTATGTAAATTATGCAGCAAAGTTATGTAAATTATGCAGCAACACATCAATTTATACATCACATTTTCTGACAGCTATATTTGTATCCATTTGAGCAAGAAACACTTTTTGTAAATTCTGCAAATTATGTAACACATGCTCTAAATCCATAATTATGTGGTAAACACTGTAGACACCGTACCAAATATATTATCTGGCCATTACGTTTATTCATTGTTTTATCAACAATTCAATCATGGAAAAAAAAAAAAAACTAAACGTTCTTATTCAATGTGTGCCCGCTATGAAGTAGATGTTTATTAAAATAGATTTTTCAAGCTAAATTCACCAAAACAAACATGTAATATAAAAAATACAAAAAATACATAACATGTAACATGTAATATGGACCTATACTGCTTTACCGGAATTCTGTGACTCTGGTAACATTGACAAGCCACTCTGCCTTAATGGCAATATTGAAACGTATCACAGTTACCAGTTATGTATTCTCTATATATGCACACATATATAAATATATAAAGGACATAACGCAAAATGTAAAATGCTATTTATTACCATTGTGTTGAGTGTGGGGAGGGAGGCATAATTCGCAAGTTTGTCTTGATGCCCCTTCTCTCCAATAAAAATGAAAATAAATGGAACAATACACTCAGCGGATCTCAGTGTATGGTTTGTGCAATGCTTTTTTTCATGTATAACATTACAGGCAAAGGTGGTTAAACATTACCAGAACAGAAGGGGTTATATTCATACAATGAGATAAAAATCACAATAACTAGGCGTAGCGACTGTGACTCCAGTTGTAGTCTTTTGTAAATGATTCTAAAATAAAATCTGTGAGATATTATTCAGTGTTTTCTCAATGCTACAACAGAACCAGGGGGATAGGGCAAGTTATATCCTTTAATCCATACTTTAGCAGCATTAACAGGCTCATAAAACAATTTAAAAATTGTTCATACACAATATTAATATGCAGTAGTCATAAAACAGAAAAGAAACTACAATTCTCAAGGGTATCAGCAACACAGACTTCACCCACTACGAGCTGTCTACTTCCATACTAAGCTCCACTTCCTCTGCCAGGTAGTTTTCTTCCTCCTTCTGGCATCACTTAAGTACCTCTTGGGGCTTGCTGGATATTTCTCCTTCACGCCACCTCCCCTTACTGCTTGTTCCATTAATATTGAATGCCTTCTTTGGAATGGTAAACAAACTTGGTGCTACATGGTCTTCACCTTTGTTGGCCTGGCAGCACCGCACTGTTACTGTGTACACAGAGTCCTTGGACCTCCAGAAGGGTCCATAGGTTGGCCCATACACACGCCCACTTTAAGTACAGCATTGTGTTGAGAAGATGAGCAACTGGCCCTGAGGTGCTCCTCTTGTCCCACCAGATTTTTTTTTAACAAGGATAGTAGGAACGAGGACGCTCAGTACAGCAGTATTTTCATAGCTCTGTTAGAAGCCATGGTTGTGCCTCCTGTAGGTAAGGCTAAGGTAAAGTGGGGAAGAGATGACCACCAAGACACTTTTGTCAAAGATATTTTTATTGAGTTTTTGCAACATACAATTTGAGATAGTACCCATACTACATCCCACGCAGGGGAGCAAAATAATGCAGCAAAAGTATAGAGGCTGAAGGAGGTGCAGTGCCCAATACAATCAAGCTCCTTCCTTATGAAATGGCCCAAATAGTTTATACAGTTTCTAAGTGTAATGGAGCTTGAAGTTAGTCTTTTCTAGTTTCAAGATAAGAGCAAGCATTTTTACAAAGATGTCAGTTTCCTTCAGCGACGGTAATTTCTCATGTCGTCCAAGTCGGATATGTTACATGGCATGAGCATAAATCATACATAAACTTATCTCGAATGGAAGAGAACATAAATAAAGGACAAAATAACCCCATCCTGAAACCCACCCCCCACCCTCCCCGTGGTGGCGGCTACAATCTTACGATGATAGAGTCATGTAACACTAGAATTCTGATCAGAATTGGAAGAGATGAAGGGACCTTATGGTGGATGGACAAACAGCCGATGGGAGGCCTTGTGAGAGAAAAGAGACGAGGGGGCCCCATTTCAATTCAAAGTTCTTATAGTTATCCCTGAATATGTCTGACATGCGTTCTAGGCTGAGTAATTTCCACATGCGAGAGTGCCAAAGGGAGATAGCCGGAGCTTCTTTCCTCTTCCAGGCTGCTGCCAGGGTGATCTTAGCCGCTCCAATACAAAGCCACATAATCATTTTATCAGCTCGGTCTGGTGCTCTAGGGAAGAGTCACGAAGCCCCAAAAGAACGCCTGCCATGGTTGTGGGGATAGGATATCCCAGCATATCTTTTATGTGTGCCAGTATTTAGAAGGGGTGGATAGTCGGGCAATCTTACCATATGTGTTTGAAGTCCCCAAGTAGCCCACAACCCCTCCAGCATCTATCAGAGGTGGCGGGAAAGATCTGCCTTAGCTTGGAGGGGTGTAAGTACCAGTCCATCATGGTCTTCAGGTGCGCTTCCCTAAGCTCCGCGGAGTGATTGAAACGTGTAATATCCGACCATAAGTGCGTCCAATCCTCATCAGAAATAGGACAATATATCAGGTCTTCCCACATGGACATATATCGCGGCCGCGGGGCTAGAGCAGTTTTAAGCAGGAAGCTATTATAAATGAAATCACCCCTTTCATGGAGGTAGTTTTGGTGAGGAAGGTCTCAAATTTTGTGAGGGGTCGGGTGGCGGCCTCTCGTACTTGGAGAGTAAGGGCCCAGTGCACCAATTGAGTATAATGGTATCTTTCTGTGTGTCCTATTTCGTAGTCCCTTTTACAATTGTCAAACATAAGAGGGTCAAAGTTATGAAACAGGTGTGTCAGAGCTAGGCGGCCTCCCTTCCTCCAGGTGTCAAAGGGTCCCTCATGTAGGGCTGGGGGGAATGCTGGGTTAAAGTGGAGAGGTGTGAATGGGGAGGGGAACGAGGTCCTCCTATCATCACTTGAGATGGAATCCCACACTTTTAGGGTGGAGAGTGTGGGGGTGCTAATGTATGTATTTTTAGGTCTGTCCTGTCTGAGGCGCCAAACCAAATCCCCAATTGACCTCCCCATCAAGCTGCGGTCCATATGTAGCCAATGTTTTCCGGATACCTGTTGTGTTCATTCCACCAAGACTCTCAGCTGTGCCGCTTTATAATGTAATTGTATATCTGGGAGTCCAGCTCCCCCTTCTTTGCGAGCGCGACGCAGTAGAGAGTAGGAGAAACGAGCACACCCCCCTGCTAGATAAAGCATAGGATCATGGCCTTCACTTTCCGAAAGAAATCACCCTCCATCTAAATAGGTAAGGCCTGAAATAAATAGAGGAGCTTAGGCAGAAGGATCATTTTTACGGCGTGTATTCGACCTAACCAAGACAGGAAAAGAGGTTTCCATTTTGTGAGTTCTGTCTGGATGCGTGTAAGGATGGGGGGAAGTTGGCAGCATAAAGTCCCTCGACTCATGGCGTTAGTTGGACTCCAAGTTATTGGATGGAAGAGGTAGCCCACAATAGGGGAGTAAGGGATTGGAGTCTGAGTACTTCTACTGGCGGGATGGTGAGGCTGAGTATATATGATTTGTCTAAATGTATTTTAAACCCTGACACAGCTTCAAAGCGTTCATGTTCCGATTGCAAGTGTGGAAGTGATGTGGTGGGCTCAGACAGGGATAGAAGGACATCATCAGTGAATAGGGAAATTTTATGGGACTCACCAATAAATGGCAGCCCCAGAATTCCGGGGTTAGACTTTATCGCTAACCCTAAGAGTTCTATGCTGAGAGCAAAAAGTAAGGGTGAAAGGGGACACCCCTGACAAGTGCCTCTAGAGTGGTAAAAGGAGGATGATTGTACCCCGTTAACTACCACTTTGGAGCAATGATGGAGGTAACTGGCTCTAAACATAGTGAGGAATTTAGGTGAAAATCTGAATGCCGTGAGTGTGTGGAAAAGGTATGGCCAGTCAACCCTGTCGAAGACTTTCTCAGCGTCCAACCCTACTAGAACCGCAGGGATTTGGCGTTTGTTGGTCTTTTCTATCAGGTGTATAATTCGACGGGTATTATCGTGCGTTTGACGTCCTTTAATAAAGCCTGACTGGTCGGGGTGTACGAGGTCGGGCATGAGGTCATTCAGACGTTTAGCTATAATTGAGGAATATAGTTTTGCGTCTAGGTTTAGTAGGGCTATCGGTCTACAGGATGCACAACGCTGGGGGTCCTTCCCTGGCTTGGGTATCACCGAGATGACGGCCTCGGACATGGTGCCAGAGGTCGTGCCTTCCTCTGCCATAGTGTTAAAAAGCTGTACAAGGTGGGAGCTGATGTCTGGGGCAAATGTCTTATAAAAATGTGCGGTGTAGCCGTCCGACCCAGGAGCTTTGTGAGGTTTCAAGGCTTTATTGGCTGCGGTAACGTCATCTATTGTTATAGGAGCGGTGAGCAGGTCATTCCATTCAGCAGACACCCGGGGTAGGGGCAATGCTTGAAGATAATCCTGCTGGGTGTTCGAGTCTAAGGTGTCCCCAGTGTACAGGTTATTATAGAAAGAGCCAAAGAGCTTAGTTTTGTCTTCGTCTCGATGGGTAGTTCCCCCGGTGGACCCTTAATTCCATCGATATATTCTATCTCTCGTTTATCCTTCAGTTGCCTGGCAAGGTGTTTACCAATTTTATTGCCTTGTATGTATGATAGATGTCATAGTTTGAGAATTGTGAACTCCGTCCTATTATTATATATAACACTGAGTTTGCCTCGAAGTGCTGTGAGGTTGCGTAGGGTTTGCCTTGTGGGGTTTAATTTGTAGGCACGTTCAAGAGAAGTCAGCTCATTTTCCAGTACTTCTCTCTCGCTAGCGTGCTGTCTGTTTAATGCCGCATTGAGGGCAATACCTTCCCCTCAAACAACAGCTTTAAATGTATCCCAGGTGTTATACATTGAAGTGTCCTCTGGGCTGTTGGTAGTGAAGAAATCGCTTATTCCCTCAATTTGGTGCAGGAATCTTTATCTCGGAGAAGCGACGGCAGAAAGTACAACCTGGGTGTAGTCGGAGCGTTCCCATACCAGGTAAGACTAACAGAGAGTAGGCTATGGCCAGACACGGACAGGGGGAAGATCTTGGCTTCTTGTAAGGCGCCTTGTAGAGACTGACTAATAAAGATATAATCGAGCCGAGAATATGTACGGTGGACATGCGAGTAGAACGTGTAGTCTCGGGTCTGTGGGAAAAGAGTGCGCCGGGCGTCTAAAAGGCCCAAGTCACGTAAGCGCTGCTGTGTTTCCCCTGAGAAAGAGCCCATGTCCGAACGCTGTGTGTATGTACTATCTAAATCTTATTGCCATATCAGATTAAAATCCCCCATAAGGATTAGTGGACCTTCTAGGAAGTCTGTTAATTTCCCCAAAAACGTAAGCAAAAAGACCATTTGACCAGTGTTGGGGGCGTATACTACCGCAAAAGGGCAGATTTCCCCTTTCAAGCACCCTTTAATCATGATCCAGCGACCCTCTTTATCACTCTGAACTCCCAGTGGTTGAAATTGTACGGAAGTGCGAAACATGATAGCCAACCCCCTATGTTTTGTGTGGGCTGAGGATCTGTAAATTAGTGGGAAATGTTTGTAAAGCTACTATGTCGAGGTGATGATCAAGAATGTATTTCCAGACTTTGTGGAGTTTTTGGGGGGAGTTAAGACCTTTAACATTCCATGTCCCAATAGTAATCAGCATTATGTCAATGATGAAGAACTACTGCTCTCCCAGTGCCCCACGAGCCCCCAGATTCCACGGTCCTCAACCTTCCCTCTGGAGATATATAAAACCAGTTCACGCCATTTGTGTCGTCCCAGAAAACAGATGTCCCCTCAAAAGCAATCGGTAAAAAGCTGCCACCACACCATCCCAAACCCACCCAATAACCCCTAAGAAAATAAGAATAAACATGAACAAGTAAACAGTACAGATATTACTGTTGGACCCTCTGCGGGCCGAAAAGACCCATCAGGAACCAGGGGGGACAGCAGGTCGGAGGACCCCGTCCACGCCCGTCCCGGTGGATAATTCAATCGAGAGCATATTTGTGCGGCTAAGTGGCAAAGTAGGAAGAGGTAAGACTTAGTGCTAGCCCAGATCTCGACAAACACATCGGCAAGTGTTCTACCCAGGGCGCCAGATAGAAAGCAACATTTTGAGTCACAGTTTGCACTTATAAACAGTATCACCCTCTCCTTTCAGGCACATTTTACTATAGAAAAAAATGAAACAATATCGGTCTCACATATATTGTCCATAATGCCCATGGTCTCTCCTCATCCCGCACCATTGTCCTAGGCCGTCGGTGCAGGAGCAGCGGTGGGGCTCAAATGCAGAACAGTCCTGGCCCTCCTAGAGTGAGTCGGCTTCTGTTGGAAACATCGGCAGTTTCTAAAGGCGTCGGTCGCTTTGGCAGTTAGGCAGGGGGCTAAAGGGTGTAGCCCTTGGCGCAGACTGATAGTTGTTTATCGACGTCCCCTGTGCGACCCAGTAATCCAGGCTGAAGTTGACGTGGAACCTCGGGAAGAGTCTCCATTCTTACCTTGGGAGGGGGCATCGTCCTCAGAGGGGAGGCCCAAGAGATCTAAACCTTCCTGCAGATCGGTGATATGGCGCCATTTGTTCTGAAAGTCGAAGGAGAGCCCAAATGGGTACGTCCATCTGTACCTGGTCTTGTTGTCTCTAAGCTTAGTGGTAACGGCCCTGATTAATTGTCTGCGTGCAAGAGTGGATGGTGCTACATCCTGATATATGGTGCAGGAGTGGCCTTGACATGAGACAGAGTCCTTTGTCCTAGCGGCCTGAAGAACTGCTTCTTTGACCTTGTAAGAGTGAAATTTTGTTAGGATGTTGTGGGGTCGTTTTTTCTCACCGTGCTGCAGAGTACCCACTCGATGTACTCTGTCCAATTTTATTTGAATGAAATGAAATGAAAATAAATTTATAACGCGCTGAACTCAGCCCAATGGGCATCAAGGCGCCTGAAGAGTTTGAGGGGTCAGGATCTCCGAGAAGAGTCCTACTATGAAGACCTCTAGGTCGGGCCCCTCCGCGCCCTCTTCCAGGTCTCTGACCCGTATGTTCTCCCTCCGCGCCCTGTTCTCGAGATCCTCCGTCTTGATCTGCGATTGGTGCAGTGGCTCCTTGAGTATTCGAACATTGTCCGGTAGTTCAGGGGAGAGTTGCTCTTGCTCCTGGTGTTGAGTCTCAAGGTCAAGGACTCTAGTGCCCACAGAGTCCACATCCTGATGCAGGGAGGATAGGCGTTCTGTCAAAACTGACCGCAGTTGGTCTATGGAGGATTTGGGTGATGTCATTGAGTAGTTCAGATTTGAAGTCCTTGAATATGGAGAGGAGGTTTGCTTTCGTGAGGGCCATTGCTGTAGAGCTTGCGTCCCCTCGCAACGTTGATCGCTTGACTGAGGTCGCAAAAAAGTCAGAGACCTTGTTTGTCATCTTGCTCGTCTTCTTAGGCGGCATAGGGCTCAGACCCTCAGTGACCTGCAGGCATAGCAAGTGTGAAGCGGGAATGCAGGGTTCCCATTGAGGTGCGAGATGAAACAGTGCCTTAAATGGAGACCTTGTGCTGGGAGGACTCATCCTATAAAACGAATGGGGGTCACTCCTCGGGAGCTCATGCAGTCTATAGGTCAACGTGCGAGAGAAGCCAACAGCGCCATGTTGATGTAGTGCAGGAAGGTGAGCGTAAATGTGCCAGAGAGCGGAGAAGGCCCTGTGGTCTTATTCAACCCAGCAGGAGGCAACCAGGTATCGTTAAACTTTAATGGAGGCAACAAGGCTCCCAAGCGTAGCTTCAGTGGCTTTCGTGGCTTGACCGAGGCCGTAGGAGCGGGCCTCATTGTCGGTGACTAAATCTGCAATGGTAGTCCCTGTGGAGTGAGGGAGGTGCGCAGGCGTAGCGAGGGCAAAAGGGCGGTAAGGAGTATCAGTCAGGCTATCAGTGCAGTTGCACACAGGTAACTACTCTGAGGAGTCAGCTGAGGTGCAACACTAACCACAGGGTCAGATGCGCTCTCCGATGTGAGGACTGCAGGCGGCGCCGGGTTCAAAGACGAAGGTGCCAGCAGAAACCGCTTTTACAGGAGGCACGACCACCATGATAGAGTCAGGCAAGTGCAGCGGAGGGGGGGTCCTTCCGAATCAGTTAGAGAGAAACGCCGCCGCAGTCCCCCCCGATGCAATCGGTACCTGGAACATGAGTCCGCTCCTCAGATGCGGGATTCTGCTTCCTCTCCGTCCGTGGGGATCCAGGAAAGGCTCTGGTCGCGCAATGTTCATGCCGCCATTTTGGCTCCCACTGACTTTCCTCTTTGCGGCCGCCCAGAGCTAAACAGCGCTGTTCCAGCAGCGATAAGATCTCTAAAGCAGCATCTGCTAACACCTCACATCATCCCACAATGGAAGGCTTCGTTTGCTGCACTTCTAGGGTGCTGTAGCCGCTTCTTTGCTCACCAAGACAGCGCGTGGACCGGGAGCCGAGACGGGATACGTCCGATCGGCTATCTTGCCCGGCCACGCACCCCACCAAGACACTTTTGACCATTTGAGAGATGTCTTTCTGAAGAATGCCTGACCCTCAAGTTTTTTCACCTTCTGCCGTGAAGGTAATAGGAGAGCCTTTCCCATACTTAGATGAGAATCAGGTAGTGGCATGGGTTCTGATGGGGTTGGGGTTTCTGATGAGAAGCCCAGTGCCATGACGCCTGTCGTGCCAGGCTGAGATGCCCTTGGGGATTTGGATATGAGGGAACTGGAAGGCTTGTAACTACCTCTGACTGGTCTCCCTCAAACAAAGTTCGACCAGGACATGGCTCATAGAATCAGTAAATGGATAAGGAGGTCAAGAGCCACCTGTAGTCAGTGTACCCTTGCAAGTTTCTGGAAGGGAAAGGGGCCTTAGCGCCTGAAATTGACAACAAGATGGTGAATTTTTCTTTAAAGTGCTTGAAATATCCCAAGAAGGGGATTTGCAGGTCATGGAAGGCCCATCAAGAGAAACTGCTCACAATTGTAGACCCTCTTACTAAGCCAAGACTTACAGGAAACTCATTTCCCAAAACATCCTGTCAGGCTGGGCTCAGAGGACAATAAAATGTTTATGGAATGCCATTATTTGGTGTTCAAGAAGTGCTCTGTTCTGATCAAGATAAAACCGAAGTTAGGGGATCTTGCAGACTCAGATGTCAGACGCAGTTGTTAAAGGGGGCTATTTGGGTAGCCCATTTTGAAAGAATAGAGCTTAACATTTTATCACCCAGATAAGGGTCTACTTTCTATAAAAGAAGGTTTCTAGCTCCAAACTGTTTACATTAACCAGTGGAGGCAGTGGAAACTTGGCCATCTTTTCGTTTTTTCAAGCCTGTCAAAGATTGCAATCAATTAAAAACTCATCCAGTTTCAGGATCGAGCCAGCTTTAGCCATTTCTTCCCCTCTCGAAGGGAGTGAGGTTAAGGTGACTTAAGAAGGGCAGTTGCCATCCTGGACAGAGCTACAAGTAAGAGTTATCACTTCTCCCATCAACGATTAGGCATTGGGGGGGTTTCTTGCAGCCTTGAATATACTCACTCAGGGTGCACTGGTGCTACAGAGTGTGACAGGGTTCTACATACAGTTTTATGGGTCTCCAAGGTAAAATGTACATCTTCAGTATTTGGTTTTCTCTAGGAAGCTGAATGCAGTAGTGTGTGCAAAGATAGAAATCTGGAGATCGAAGGAGTCATAGTAAGGTTGACGCTACACCCCAGAGGGTTCCTTAGTAATATATTTGTAGGTCAGAAGAAGGAAGAAGAGTTTCACCCTATTATCAATCTCTGAGAGTTCAACAGCTGGTTAGTCTATTGCATTTTCGAAATGGAGGGGATTCACTTGCTGGTGGAAATCCTTCTAAAGACTGATTGGATGATCAGACTTGACATAAAACATGCCTACCTGACAGTTCCCATGATGAAGCCACATTGCCAGTTCCTTCAGTTCTGTTGGAGGAGCAGGTCTTTACGTTTGAGGTACTTCCTATCGGCCTCTTGTTGGCACCTTGGTGCTTCACCAAGCTTCTGAGGCAGGTTCGAGAGTTCCTTAGCATGAGAGGCCTTGGAATGATCATCTACCTGTGTGATCTGCTTCTAATGGATGAGTAGCAGGAGCCTCAGTGGGCTGAACTTGATGATACGATCAATGTGCTACAAAGCTTCTGCTTTGTAATCAAAGGAGGGGGTAGAGCTCTTTCCAAAGCACCACATAACCTTCCAGTGCCTAATAATGTGCTTAACAATAGCTGAAGTGAATTCCATCAGTCTCTTTTTCTAGACAGACTCGTTCTGAACAAGCTAGCCTGGTTGATGGGATTCCTGTCATTCTCCATTAAGGTGATTTTCCAAGGACCCTTGCCTTATTGGGTAGGCCGCCAATCTTCGGAAGGTCTTGGGGTACTCTGAGTTAATCTTCCCTCTGAAGGATGCCAGATCATAACTCTGATAGTGGCTGAATCACATGGGGCTTGTAATGGAAGATTAATGTTCAGTAATGCCCCAGACCTCATTACAGAGTCAGACACCAGACATTCCTGTAAGGGTACCCACTGTGGAGAAGTATCAGCAGGGCAGCGGTTGTCAGTGAATGAACTAAAGTTGCACATCAGCCTCTTCAATCTGCTGGCTCGGTCCTTTGTGGTGAAAGGTCTTACAAAGGACCATGCAACCTGTTGTGCTCTGTTGAGAAGGGACAACATCTCTGTGGTCCGTTACATTAGCACCTCAGTGGCACTAAATAAAGAGTGTTAGTAGAGTTGGCCAAAGACTTCTGGCAGTATTGCCTGATCAACATGATCGCTGTGGTAGGGCAGTATTTTCCGTGCATCCCCAATGTGGTGACGAACAGGAGGATCCCAGTGATTGGAAGTTGAATCCCCTCCGTCTTCCAGAAACTGATAACCAGATGGAGTCATTGTGAGTTTGACATCTTCTACTCACGTCCGAATCACCAGTTAAAAAATTACATCAGCTGGAGTCCAGAGGGCCTGGGCGGTGGGCTTATTGTTCCAGGATTAGGGGAGAAATTGCAAATATACATTTCCCTCATTCGCTGTGATCACAAGGACAATGGCCTACATGAGGAGACAGGAAACAAAGGTGAAAATGGTCTGTGGATAGCTCAAGTCTAACTTCCGGTTCAACATGAATTTCCTTGGATTTAGCCATATGAGAATGTAACAGTGGCATCTTACCAAGCAGTCCGCGCCTCCATCAGAAAGCCTTTCAGGTCAGTGTAATCCTCTAAATTGCAAGGTAGATATGCTGGGTAATGTCATAAGTTGGCACTGACACCTCTAATTTCATTGCCTATTCATCCAGAGGGGCCATGACATCTACAGCATTGGCGTTTGGCGGTAGACTGGAGAACATTATGACTGTTGGTGATTGGTTGGCAGACTGTCCTTTCAAGAAATTTTATTTTAGGCCGGTAGTGGGAGTGAGTTCTCTAGTGGTAAGCTTTGAACTTGCATCTTGTCTTTACATAGAATGTAAAACGTACTACCTATCTTGCCAGAAAGTTTCCATTCTATTAAGAATACAGAGTCAAGATCATCCCACTGGCTTCAGTTCAGCTGTTCCCACCCTTACAGTGTTATAAATTATAGGTATTTTCTTGCTGATCTCACACAGTCTTTTGGTGGCAGGTATGGATTCCAAGCATAAATAGTTCGGAAAAGTGGTCTGAGATCAGTGCTGTCACATGAAGAACAGTGGACCTTTCTGTGTAAGTGAAGCCTAATATAAAAGAAGATTTCCTCCACTATAGCTAGAAAAGTTTACTTTCAGTCATGTCCTACTGTGGTAATAGTACCTCTGCACAATAGTAATACATTGTTAATCTGTGAGCACTTGTTCCAAATTCCATGTATTATGGGGCCTTATATATTTATTTACACATTGTACCCTTATGGATCATGGACTTGCTGGAATGTTTCACACTGAACTCGAGTTATCATGGATTCACTCCCTCACTTCATTGTGTAACCACCCAGTCAACACCTGGAAACTTCAGAGATCCTAATGTCTTCCACCGCCAGTTCTCAATGTCATCTTAGCATTCTAATTAATACATTTGAAAATCATTAAGGAAAGGTTTTTAAAATTGATAGGATAAAAGGCATCTTTTACCTTGAGACCAGTGGAATGGGGTACATCACCTAAGTATACCAACAGTGAATATTTAAAATTTGCCTCCCCAGATTTATGGATTTGGCCACTGTACCTCCGTAGATGGATTGTCTGGTCAGACTGGACCACATGTGATCATTCACTAATCTGTGCTTTCTGAAAGAGGCCGCAAGTCATAGACTGTCTTTGGTCTCTTTACTAAACTGTCCACTGCAGGGTACACTTAGGCGATCTTCCGCACTCCATTGGTCATTCAGCCGTTCCCTTCCCTTCCATTATCCTCCTGCTCCCTTCCACTCCATAGCACCCACACTATGTTTGTTTTGTTACAGCTTGATCTCTGGTTGTAAACAGCCTCTAAAGATAAGCACTGCTGTAAATATAAAAAAAATGTTCGTAGTCGCTAATTCATCAATCGACTCTCACAGAGTCTGGTTAAAGTTCCATAAGGTGGTCTCCTTACTCCACCTATCATTAAAACACCACGTCTTCTCTAAAATACCATCGTTTAATGGTAAGTATGTACCACAGGCCCTTCTGCCGATTACTAGCAGTAATGTATAGTCCTATGAGCTGCCTGCTCAGTTTGTTATGAATCGGCACAGCAGTATCGTGGATTGCAGATGTCCACTACAGGAGCATCACTTGTAAAAACATCATTTGCACTACTGCACCCCCATCTGAACGAAAATATCCAGGCCATGGAACGGAATTACAAATAATGTCAAGTTATATATTGTTCAGCCAACTAATTGAGGAGCAGGTGCCAGCAGTTTGTAAATTACTTAATAGTGGGACCTTTCCTATGGCCAGCGAAAACTACAGCAACACCCCATTAGCTCTCAATTCCCGTCTCTTAACAATTGTTAAAAGAAAAGCACAGCCATGCTGCTGAACTGGATAAATAACAAGTTGTGTACTCGTAAAATAAAAGGTAACATTTTTTCCACTGACGGGATCTGTGTCCCATCATGAGGTTAACGATTAAAATGATTTCTAATGAAAGGATGCAGACCACTGGTGTACTGGGTAGTATAGAATCATGGAAGTGTACAATTATAGACTGTGCAAGTGCATCACTAAAAAGCCGCTGTACAAAGTATACATCACAATATCTAAACAAGATGAACATTCATGGGCAAATGTCCGTAAGTAATTAAAAACAAGCATTTGCAATACAACCAGGTCTCGCATTTACGTGAGCTTGAGCTCTTGGCACGGTAAGTGACAAAGCCTTTTTTTATTTATGTTTTGGTTTTTGAAACATACATGAAACGCAGTCATTTACAATGCCAATAGTTTAAACTCGCGTAAATGAGAGACCTATTGCATTGCACATGTTTGTTTCTTTCTGTGGTAGATGTTTCCTTCGGCTGACACACAAAAAAAAAATGAAGGCAATATTTTTTTTAATTCTTGTTTTCCTTTTTAAAACAGGAGATTGGCTGAAACAATCTCCTCCTTCCTCTGTATCCTCTTTATCAACTTTTTTTTTAATATAAGATTTTGCTCCTGTTTTATGCCATAGTCGTAGTATTCCCTTTATACTGACACTCATGTAGCCCTGAGCATGCAAACAAGTAAATATGTATCTGGTTACTACTATTTTATTTAGATTGCAAGCATCTCCCAGAGTTCAGAAGCTGCTGCAGGCGTGGAGTACGGATCTCTGAAGTGCCGGGCCCGTGGGCCACAGAAGCATATGCAGCACCCTGCAGGGGGTATGTGAGGTTGGGGGGGCAGCTTCCCGCTTCTCTGTGACTGATCAACTCTCGGGTTTCTTTTGCTCCAAAGAGATTAGCCAATTGCCTGGCCCTGCGAAGAGTCAGCCACGCGATGTCTCTGTTGCTTCACATGGTAATGAGGCAATAAGGTAATGAGGTAATAAGTCCAGTGGGCTATGGGAAATAGGGTTTTCCATAATGGTGCAACAACTAATTAGTAGCATTGTGTGGTACACGGCCACCAGAAATAGATCTCTGGCTATATATAAATGGAAGGACGTGGTAAAGAGCAATATAATAACTTGGCTTTCATATAGAGTCTTTTTGTAGTCCTCAGGTAGCATGTGTTACTAATCTGTAATATACAATGATAACAATGTGAGGAAATCCCCAACAGAGGCTGTTAGGTTAGTAGAGGGTTGTTAATCATCATGTGGCTTGATTAGCCTAGTTACTACAATTTATGTGTACGGTTATCATTAAAGACCTGTTATTGCTCCTTGAGGAACATGGAGCAGCGATGTTTGCGTAATTGGTACGGATGTCACTGGCTAAGCTGCCTGCTCTTCAGCTGACTTCAGGGCCAGACTGGGATCGGAAACCAGTCCTGGCAATTACGTCCAACCGCCCGGGGGAGTGGGGATGGCGCTAACACTGCTGTTGTGCTGCTACTAGGGGCCGATTTTGCAGCACTACGGCAAAATCGCCCCCCAGCAACATAAACGACCCCCACTGGTCTAAAACAGGCCCCACCCCTCCAATATACTGAGGAAGCACCTGGTGCCTGCTACAGCCAGTCCGACACTGCCCATGGCCTCCCTGATTACTGCACTGTACTGAGGTATGTATTGTCTTTCACACTCGTCAATACTGATTAATGGGTATGGATTCAGTAAAATACTGGGTTCACTGCACAATCATCTACAATATGGCTAAACTCACAATGCCATGCAATAGGGGTGGTTACTGCTCAGTACATACGGATGGGATTTACATCATTACAGACCTGATTGTTTGGGCTGCAGCCTACATAACACTTACTGATTGTGGAGTGGTGACTGCCAGTACTAGCAAGACTGCTATCTGATAAGGCTAACTGTTGCACAGTACAAGCTGGTGGGCATGCATACCCTGCGGCAGTGACTGAATATTAATTCAATGGTTGCACCAAAATACTCGCACATGCAATCTATTCTGCACAGTGCTTACTATTGGGGTTCACTGCTGCACAGTATTACTACATATTTCTAGCAGATGGATCTGTTTGCTGCACAGCCTCTTCCTCACTCACACCACTCCCTCACCAGACGTGGCTTCCACCTCTGCACACAACAAGAACACTAGGAGCATACTGAAACTCAGAGGGCTCTGGGCAATATATTATTTGTGTTCTATGTGCATGGTATTATAGATAGATTTCAGTAGTAACAAACCAAATATTGAGGTCATGTACCGTTCAGGTTCTATCTAAGTTGAATAGGTATACATAGTATTTCTCCAGCAGACACTGCACTCCAGTTAGGTAAGCTGGGGTAGGCCTGTGGCACCCTGAAACTCAGCATGGATGAAGGCTTGAGGGCCATTTCATTGAAGGACTCTGGTGGAGTCAAGCTGAAATCTGCGAGCGGAGGCTCTGCTTCGTGTCCAGGGCTATTTGAGTGCCTAGTAGTCCGGTGTCAGTGTGGGGGGCGCTTTCTGTTCCATCCAGTCTTAGCCAAGGCCCTGTTCAGTGGTGGTCTGCGCAGTCCATGAGAAGGCCGACAACTCAGTTAAAGAGATGGAGCCCGGCCTTACCCAAGTCTAGGCTTCCTGATAAAGTGTGGATCCAAGCACCTCGGCAGGGGAACAAGTAGCTCGCCTTTCGTGTCCCAGCCTCTCACACAAATAATGTAGAAAGTGGGCCGTGGCTAGGACCTGTGTTTTCCAGCTGTCCCATGACAAATACTCTATACCCTTTGATACAGCAGGAGCTTAAGAGAAAACATGCCAGAACAGCTCCGTGTGGAAATGTGTGCTGGGCCACGGAAGAAAGTGCAAATGCTCATACTAGTTTAAAACTAGTAATAGTTTTTACATTCCCATCAAAGCACTAAAAAGCACCATTTGTACTTTTGATTTTTAATTGTTATTCTTCTACTCAATGACCCGCGCGGTTCCTAAATTAAGTGTGATTGGGGGATTAATGTAATTTGTTTTTAACTGTTGTGTTGGGAAAACAGAATGCTAGGACTGGACACTGACCTTGGCTGCTTTTTTATTTAAAAGTGGCTGCTGCCCGGGCGCTTAGTTCATCACCTGTGGGCACGGAAAGTTTAAGCGCCACGCACTCTGGTCCTGGATGATTTCACGCCTCCTATGCAAGGGGGAATTTTTACAAATTAGCAAGGTGTTCGTCGAAGCTAATGTTAATACATCCTTTACTGATAATCGATTTCAGGTAAACTCAATTACTTGGGCCCAGTCAGTCTATGTATGGACTCTTTGCATAACGTTTCGAAGAAAGGTGTTTCCACTACTAAGACATTAATAATGGATTGAATTGTGCTTTCTTCAATGCTTATTTGATTCCAGCCCATTGAGATACACTAGGTTTATTTTATCCTGTAAGATGACAAACTTTTGGTCACTAAAATTGGCCACATGAGGCCTCTAACTCCATCACTTGCATTTGATCCAACCATCCAGGATATACAACTATTTGGCGAGAATGCCCACTTAAAAATAGGGGGTTGCTTAGTTATCATTTACAATGGCTCCCTAAAAATTACCAATATTAGAGAGGAATCTTTTAAAGAAGCTGAGTCTTTAGCACTTAGAATTCTGGCAAATAGATCCATAACAGTATTTAGTTTGCTACTCTACTGTCCACCAGGATCATATAGTCATTTTGGCAAGCAGCTTGCAGATTTTCTCGCCCACCTGATAGTCAACTTTGCTAATTTTTTATTGCTTGAGGATTTTAATATTTGGGTTTAAGATAGGATCCGATAGAATGGATTAAATTCTTAGATTACATGGCCATCATTGGACTCTCCGATGAAATAGAATCAAGCCACCCATATTGCAGTTAATATTTGAGATTTTGTCTTTCCTACTGAGATAATGGTGAAACTTTGTACCCTTTCCCTTGAGCTAGTCAGCTCATTATGTTTTGCAATTTTCAATGTTTTTTTAAAATTTATAGACAAGTAAGTTTTCTCCCTAATGATTCATCAAGTTTGTGCTCCAGTATGAAATTGTAATAATCTCTTCTCCTGTCTTCACATAAGGTAGGACTTCAATAAATGATAAACAGAAAAAATTGGAAGGAATATGTGAAAATACTGATTTTTGCAAAACAAACCAATTGCACCAATTGAAATGTGGTTAAGGCTTATAAGAAAAAAAAAGTCACATTTTTGATAAAGCACAAGACATATACACAGAAAGACACAATTTATCCAACTCTGCTTTTTGCATAGGTGAGACACAAGGGAAGTGAAACAAGAGTGTTTACACATACATCACAATACAATTGGAACATAACTAACACAACATATGACAAATAATTAACTTTGGCACAGCGTAATATTCATGATGAAAACTCCCTCAACATGACCAAGAGTTTATCCTTTTGTGTGTGATGGTCAGCTTGGGCAGCAACGCTTCATTTATATAAACACGTCGATGTTTCGACCCCTTTAGATTGTGTGCGAATGAAAAAACATCATCATGGGGTCTTCATCAGGACTAAGAACAATATCTGTGTATTGCCTGCATAAAAGGATAATGACTGGGCTTTAAAATTCAGTGTTTAGACAGTGGAATAATGTACAGATCATGGTGAGGGCTCTAGTTCTATGCTCATCTTGTAGGGTTGATCAAAGAAATGACAAAAGAATGGACCTTGCCGACAGTGCAAGGCGAACTACATATATATTATATAAATGGAGTCCTACTATCAAGAATATACATAACAGTAAACACTTTAAGGTGGTGTTGCCAAAAGAGAAATTAATTAATTATACTTTGTTAAATCACATCCAAGAATAGATAATACCTAATTTAAGGAGTTTATACTTTCTCCGATTTTAGCTTCTCGTTCTCACTGGTAAGTGTATTCCAGGACGAAGGGCACAGTGTGCTCATAAAGAAATCTATAAAAATCTATAAAATCTATAAAAATATACATAATTCACCCAATTGTAAATCAGTGCTTATGGCCATCTTAAGCGAAGTGAAAATAATTTGAAACGTTATGATCATCATTAACCTCTGGCGTCATGCGCTCGGTGTCATCTGTGTATTCACATTCCACAGTGGTAGAGAATTTGAAAGAACAGCTGGGGGTCCGCAGCCTCCATAAAAACTATTTGCCAATGTCCAGGTGCAGCCTTGCTCCCTTGAACTCTGTACAAAATGAATGGAATAATGTCCAAGTAACTTGGTCCAGATATATTTAAGAGAAATAGGCAGAGTATCCCAATGCTTACCTCTGGCATCAAGCGCTCAGAGTATACTCAAGACACGTCCTCTCTGTATGGAGGAACGCTCTTACAGAAATAGTTTTTACCGGGGCCAGCCAGCGTCCAGCTGGCGTACTCGTGCATGGCAACCATATAAGGAATGCAAATTCCTTCGTGTTTGTCATAGCAACGAGCACGGAGGGTGATGCTGAAAAGTATCAGCGTGCTTTGGGTAGACATACGGTGCCTGGCGGGATACTGAGAGGCACACTGATACTATTCAGCATCACCCTCCATGCTCGTTGCTATGACAAATACGCAGGAATTTGCATTCCTAACGTGCTTGCCGAGCACGAGGATGCCAGCTGGACGCAGGTTGGCCCCGGTAAAAACTATTTCAGTAAGAGTCTCTGCATGTTTAACGTATCTATCCCCAGGTTCTGCATGTAACTGGGTTACCCCAGTGATAAATAATGACCATTTTGAAATTGTGCAGATGAATTTGGTTTTTGGGAACAGACAGCAAGCTGAGGCACACTATCATCTTTAGTAGAGGATAGATCTGTACAGTCAAAAGAAGTAAAGTGAGCAAGAGAAGGTTTGGTACAGGGGCCATACAGTTAAAATGGGAAAGGAACTATAGACCAGCTGTATTTACTACCGGATAAAAGTTCAGAGGGAGGGTAAAGGGTCAAACGCGCTTTATGGTGCTTACCTGCAGACTTAAAGTTAATCAGTTTAGCTCTGGAATAAGTTATTCAGGAAAAGGTTTGGGTCCCTGAGGAACCAGAGTGCCTGGCGCTAAGCATGGTCTGGTCAAAGCTGGGTGCAGATGGGCTTGCCTTTGGTGCCCCGTAGCGCAGTCTCACAGCATAGCAGCCTAAATAGGCTGCATAGTGCTAGCAGGCATGGCCTGGTTAAGAATTGGAGTGTTGAAGAGAGTGTGCTAACTTCTACAAAACAAGAAGGAAACTTGAAATACAAACTGGAGTCTGGGTGCTTCTGCTCCACCTGCTAAGCTTCATTGGCATGGGGACATAGAAGAAAATTAAAATAGACAATAATGAGATAGCATATAATAAGTAAAAACAGTGGGGCAGTACAGCAACAGGAGAGAAATAGTACTTACACTTATAGAAGTTCTAATTTGCTTTTGGGATTTGGGGTTATTTATAAACATTAGAAGACCACCATTACGTTCGTCCAGCAAATCAATGTCAAAAGGAACCTCTCTACAAAGTTTTTTAAAGAGAATGTTTATAGTTTTCGCTAAGAGACAGGATAAAAGTTAAAACAGTACAGGCAAAATAAAGCAGTTAAACAACAGAGTACATACCCAAATAAGAAAAGATAAACACCGCCAACAATCTGGTCCAGACTTTTTCTTTGGTAAACATTGTTTTGGTTTTGCATAAAGAAATTATACATTTTCAAATCTTTGCAACAAAATATTGACATCTTGACTATGCGCCTCTGGTATTGTACACGTTACTGTGCCATCATACACCAATCTCTATTATCTTTCTAGCCTTGTATATTAGAGGGTCTCTTGACCTCTCCATCTTCTGGCCGCATCCCTTCTCACCATCACATCGTAGAAAACATTTTTATGTTTAGAAGGCACTACCTCCCTCTTCATGCCCAGCAACACTGTATTGGGGAAGCATTCATACAAGTCATCCAACACCCTAGCTAGATATGGAGTTGCATCCTTCCATAATGTCTAAAACAGGGGATGTTCTCATATGGTACATTAGAAGGAACCTGTAAGAAATTGGGTTATTAGTTGAGAGGGGTGGCAGCACCACTCAAATGATAAACAAAGTCCTTGTCAGGCTGAACTACAAAAAGTCACTATATTAACCTGTACTGAACCCTCTAGTAGCTTGCCACAAAAGCAGTCAGGCTTAACTTAGAGGCAATGTGTAACATATTTATGAGGCACACAAAGAGTAACAGAGTGAAAACACAACACAAGAAAACCCAACACCAATTTAAAACAATAAAGAATAGAAAACATTTTAATGAATGAAATGACACCAAACAAATTAAATCCAATCAGTACAACTGGGGTTATGAATTTTTAAAGTTTTTAGTGAACAATTGCCTAAAAGATCAACGCGCCACCCACGGGTATATCGTTGCATGTGACTTTGTCAAAGTCAAAAGTTAAAGCCAACACGATGGAGCACGTGTCAGATACAACAGGTGGATTGGGCCCAGTCTTAGCTTACCTTCAGACTGAGAAGAAAGTTCCGAAAAAGTTCTTGAGAAGATAGAGTCTCAGCAGGCCAAGGCAGCAGGTTGTATTCAAGGACGTATCATCGACCAATGGGAGTCACTGGACGAGGTCTCGATGAAGCCGCTGACGAAGTTGCCAAAAAGTTTAGAGTGGTGGAAAATGGATTTCCAGGCCGAGAAGGTTGTCACTGTTGATGGGTGCTGGCCGTCTTTGAGCCCCGTGACAATTTCTACCTTTCTGATGCTCAGATTTATTCTTTGGGACGAGGCTGCAGCCTGTAGCCGAAGAGGGATCCAAAAGGCTAGATACCGGTACCAGGAGGTCCCACAGAAAAGGATTTGCTACTTCGGAGAAGAATGTAGTCAGAGCTACAGTAAAATCAGGCTAACCGGCAATGCAGCTTGGGTTGGTCGGTTGGCAGGTAGGTAATGGTCTTCTGTTGCTTTTCCAGGCAGTTTTTCTTGAAAAACTTTCTAAGTGCCAGCTTTTAGGATTGGGCATGAGCAGTACCCCCATACCCACTTGCAACGGTCCAGGACATGGGGGCACAACTTGGGGGATTTAGCACTCTTTCCAGCAGGGGCGAGAATCAGGATTCCAGGAATCTGGAAGTGGTAGTTTTCCTGTAGCTCTCACAGGAGGCCAACCAGCTAGCCCATGGAGTCACTCTGCTGGTCCTGGGATCAAGGAGCAGGTCCAGTATTCCTTTCTTAGGCAGCAGGGCAGTCCTTCCAGCCCCAGGTCTGCAGACCAGTCCTTCTTCTGAGTCTTCCACTGGTCCAAAAGTGAGCTGAGGGATTCTGGGGGTCCAATGTTTACATCTGGTGCCAGCCTTTGTGTGTGTGGGAAACGTTGTCCTACCCCCCAGTCTGGTCCTGGAAAGTTCTTCCCTTCCCATGCCAAGGCTCCAAACTGTCTGGGGTGCCTTGTATCAGGTTCCTGTGCTGGAGGAAAAGTCATTTGATGTGTAAGTGGAGCCAGGTATAGCAGCTCCAATTCCAGCCATCCTGGCCCAAACTGCCAACCTCCAGACCCCTTTGTTTAACTGGCTGGTAGGAATACACAAACCCCAACAGCAGAGACATTCACAGTCATGTAGTACAGGATACTGACAGTAGGCACAAATAGTTGGACCAACAAAATGCCAACTTGCTAAAAGGGGCTTTTTCTACTTAAAACCCGACTTTACCATTCAAAAGGATGATTTTAAATTATAATTCATTTGATTTTAAACAGCATTTGTCTGCTGCTCTCAATCTAAAGTTAGCACTTGTTTCGAGGGTCAGCTATTCCTTTCACCCATTCGAAGCAAGGGCCTCTTTCCATACCCTGAGAGCTGACTGCATGAGGCCTAGGAACATCTGAAGAGTATGTCCATAAAACCACCTGACCATAAAATCTCCTCTGCTCATAGTATCCCTATCTATTCATACAAATGACTCTAGCTCGATTTCAAATGTCCAGTCATTTACCATTATTAATTGGGAGGTGCGGTAATAGTTCCTAATGTCTGGTAGAGCAATACTCCTTTCGTAAACCCTCCTACATAAAGTTGCCAACAATATTCCCGTGCCAGTCATGGAAGTGTGTACACTACCTTATCCACCTGCACAAAACAAGGTCTCTGTAATCAAGACTGTCATATTTTGCAGGACATTGGTACATTTTGGGCAGGGATGGCAAATTAAACATTACTGCTCTACTCATTAGGAACAGTAGTAGCTTCTGCCAATGGACACTATAGTGTCAAGTGGCTAACCCTACAAACGAGACGCACTGTGACACAAGCCCACATCACCAGGCAATTGGACTACGGCAATGCCCTCTACGTAGGAATCACCGCATACCTTCTACAGAGACTTAAGACCAAACAGAACTCTGCAGCCAGACTGATCCTTGGCCTTACCCGATAAACTCACATCACACACCACCTCAGGAAACTGCAATGGCTCCCCATTCAGGAGAGATGCCAATTCAAGCTGCTGACCCAGGCACACAAGGCTCAACACAACCAAGGACCCGCCTACATTAACCATCGACTGAACTTCCACCAACCTTCGAGAAGACTACACTCTGCATCCCTTTCACTTGCCCATACCCCACGCATTTACTGAATCAGAAGTGGAGGATGCTCCTTCTCCCACATTGCAGTAAAGATCTGGAACAGGCTTCCCACGCACCTCTGGACCATCGCCTCTCTTCCGGAATTCCACATGGTCCCTCAAGACCTGGCTGTCTGAATAAGCCTCCGGGACCTGCAAGCGCGTCGATACCCTATTGGGTGACTAGCTGTGCTTTCTAAATCCTGATTGATTGATAGTTTCACATTTGTCAATATAGTTTTCAGGTTCTTTCTCATAACTAATTCTCTATTCCAGGTAACATAGATGCTCAGTTACTTGAAGACATTTCTGGCTACTTGTAGCCGACAGCATAGTGCCTCCGATGGGTCTCGGTCCATCAAAGGAAATATTACAGATTTACACTAATACTCAGTCAGCTCTAGAAATTACATTAAGTTACAAATGACTACACTGAACCTCGTTACAAAACTGACAATATTCTACGAAAGCCTGATTAGGATTAATTTAACTCACTTAACAATGGGTATTCACAAACCAAATTAAATGAGCATGCCAGATTGATTTCAGTATAAAATAAAGGCAAAGAGTGATTAACATGTATAGTCTTTCAGTTCTCACTATTAACAAATTTTTTTATGAATATGTAGTAAAACAGACAGTAACAGGTAAAATGGCTACTGAATGCATTCATTTAGTACCTGTAACATATCTAAACCAAATGAGAAGCTGTGTATAAAATGTTAATTTGAGGACAGCAGATTCTATTTCCGTGACAGCCCCATAAAATTAATAAAAAGAATAGTGCCATGGACAGCTAGATGCTGGTAGCCATTGATATTTCAAGCATTTAACAGGTTTATGAGTTGGAAAACTCTCCTGAGAGGTTTTAACGGTCTACTACCTTTCATGATTGCAAAGACCATGCAGGCTCTTAAGAAATTGATTGCTTTTTAGTTGAACAATTAAGCAATGAGACATACAAGCCTGATCAGAAAAATGTAACTGTGGAAATGGCTCTGACAATGCAGAAACCAACAGAGGGATGGCAGAAAGATTTACAAGGCAACAGAGATCCAGATTCTACAGCAGGGCTTTGTGGCATTTCTAATGGGAACACACTCAGCATTTTTGGTCTAATCCCACCACTCGCCCAAATGGAAAAGCTCTACCTCCCTTGGCCCTTGTAAAACTTTTCACATTTTACATTTTCCATAGCCAGCCTCTTATTTTAGACTTTCCAAAAGTTAGGACAAAGCAGTGAGCGCACGAGTGTTGCAAAATGGAAAAACATATTGTGCTGCTAATTCCACTCATTCCAAAAGCCCCGGATAAAAAATAGTGCTGCCAACAAAGTTTATAATGCATTCGAAACATATATTTATGATGCGAAATCAGAACATTGGGTCTTTGATAAATCAGACTGGAAAACAGAAAGCTACCACTAATTGTATCCCAGGCAGTATGTTCACATTATACTTTTATGTAACATATCTGCACTGATTACCAGGGCTTGTTGTTTAAAGAAGCCCATCGCATGCCGGCAGACAAGCCTAACACAAAGAAAAATATTTAACACAAGGCAATCTGAAAGAAGAAATGAAGAAATTCAATACTGGTGCATATGTTTAGGGTTGTTTTACCCATTGTTCGGTTTCGTGTTGTGGGTGGAATAGCAAATTGCAAATCCCAGGTTATTCCTAGCAAAAGAGGATGTGGTGAGACGACCTGAACTTATTTAAAGCGGTGGCTGGGAAATGCAGTTAAGATAAACGAATACAACTTTTAATGTCCATAGTGTAATTACACTGGTAAAAAGGAAATATGCACTGTATATTTCTACCATAACATGTAAGGGCCCAATACTCAATTGGTTCACTTTTAAGAGACACAGCTACTAATTTTATTGCATGCCTGAATACAACACATCTTTTGTGCTGCAGGTCAACGAAACGAGATATAGTTCATTGTTTTGACAGATCCATAACCAATCCACAGTTAATTTTGAAGTTCAAATAGTCTCCCTTACTACTCCCAAACTCTAAAGCAGGGCTGAGGGAAGAAACTCGATGCACAGGGCTAATGATTTACTCATATATTTCCTGTTATTAGGAGGCAATTTTATTGGCCATCAAGAGGGGTGTTAATCCTTGAACTCAAGCATCAATGGTTGGAAAACAAATATTTTTCCCACTTTTGCTGTTTGATGGAAAATATTGAGAAGTACCCTCTATCTTCACCTATGACTTGAAGCGGAACAAGTTTTGTAGTGACGCATTCGGCACAATGAAAATTCTCGTCTTTAAAGAATAGAAAAAAGGTTCCCCTGAAGAGTTACCTGCCTTTGTATTTCTTCGACAAAGGAACCCCAGCTCAACACTTTATAAGTATAACACTGAAACAGTGGATACTCAATAGAACTGCTGCAAAAGGCATTGTTTCGTTTCGCAGCTGCTGTAAAGTCCTTCACACTTGCAGGTCCTCCATCCAATTATTTGATGTGGTGGGACTTGCAAGAGAACTAAGAAATAAATTCGTCTAACAAGTGGTTCAGCTTAAAAGGACAGATGAAGAGACCAGGGTCAGCCCTGCACTTCCGAGTTATAATATATAACTTGTTTGGGTAATCAGTAGCACTCAATAGAGGTCTATATTCCAAATCTTGTCCCTGAGCGAATGGCTAAAGCACACACGCTCTAGAAGAGACAATAAGGAAATTTACTGGCAGCTCAAACATTCAATAATACTTTTAGTACCGCTGAAAGAGGTTTGTCTTTCAAGGCACTTAGTTCGTCCCTGAAGCTTGCACTTCTTGCACACCCAGCCCTTAAGCCACTACCTCCTCCTCTCTCTGCCCATACTGTCACTTGCTATCCTGTCCAGCCTGTGCCATCGCTGTGCTACCTCACCAATATACATCCTCCACATGCAACTCTTGATACTCCACCAATATTCACTTGAACTCATACAATCACCGGCCTCACTTGGTTATCTGGCCTCTACACCCCAGTAAAGGGTCTCTCTTCCCATTCCTAGAAGCTATGATTGGATGCTAAAAGTTGTTTGAGGACCGCAGCCCTACAACCTTCAGCTACAGACCTTCACATAGGTTCCAGAAGAAAGGGAAAGGAACGAAGAGCAAAGCATAGAGGAAAATTCTCTAGGTAACCTTTAGAAACTGGGCCCTCATTCTAGAAACTTCAAGTCAAGTTATGCAATGACAAACATGAAGGGAGATACCTTAGGAAACATGGGAAACTAAACTGACACTATTCACATATTCCATATGTCTTTTCAAAAGTTGCGATAATGGTCCTAAAACCCTGTGAAATATGAACATTGGGGAGATTCTCTTGTTTTGCAACAACCCTGAAAATAAGCGCTTCACATAATCATGCCTGGGCGTTCTAAGAAAATGTAACAATTGGTATGCCAGAGGAAACAGGTTCTCTGTTGAAGAAAAGATCTAACCGGAAAAGGGCCTCTTCACCCAAGGAATTTCAGAAAGGAAAGAGATGGTACAATGGCCCTACTACCCATGACATAAAGCACTGTTGGTAGAACCACTACGTTAGATGGACAAAAGAAAAATATATTGCTAATTCAAACTGATAAATGATCTACTATCAAACCGGTATCAATGAGCATTTGTGTAAAAAATACTCAAAAGGGACAAGGTAGAATTCACTCATTCCATTAACATACTTTAGAAATTTCTCCAACTGCACAAAGTTGGAAAACCTTTAAAAAAGTGAGTACCCTTCATTTTGTAAAATAACTCCCCCACAAATTGTTTGTCATAGTGATGGTCTAAGTGACAGTGCCAGGATTTGAAAAGGGTTGAGTTTCTTACTGCATTTAAACAATAACGTCCTAAACTACAAAAAAATTAGCACAAATGTTAACTTTCCGTGATAGTAAAAAAAAAACAGGAAGGCTGTCAATGGGAAATTACATTTTAACTAGTTTTGGCTCCCTCCATCCCTTCTCTGCTGACTTCTCCGGAGAGAGTTAAAACCTTGGAGTACCATCTTGTTTTACATGACAGTCCCAAATGTGTAAAAAAGCTTTGGCGAATATGCATACATCTGCTGCATGAAAAGGTCCCACACTTGGCTCACAGAGTGTTTCCTCTCAGGCGAGTGATAAAACATGTCAGAATATTACTCATGCTTTTACATCACAACAACGTTTTCAATTATTATAACTATGACACGATATAAATCTAGCCTCCACCTAATTTCTTCTCTCGCTCAATAACACACCTGGAAAACAAACTTAACTCCGACGAAAAGAAGGCTCCCGGAAACGGTTGTGGACTGTTAAATGACACAGCATCTTATTCTACTACTAAAGGCAAATCAATATTCAAAGGATAAGTGCAGAAATTCATTAGTGTACGAGACATCTCTGTATATTCATGACGATAATCTGCAAGAGGCAAAGGGCGATACTTGAAAATATATTCTAATTATTGTCATCCCATTTCACGCTAAACAAATACAGCATTTCTCACGTCCTGTGGTCAACTACCAGGCAACTTATTAATATTTACTAGTTTCAGTTTAGTTAGTCTTTCTTCGATAGTTTACAATCATACAAGACACAATACATACATAAAAGTGTCATCAAATAATGAACCTTAAAAACATGCATTTAATACAAAATTAAACCCTCAGTATCGAAATCCTAACTAATCAATAGTAAATAAATAAGTACAATTAATCAGATATAGCATATTCCTACATTTAGTCTCTGTGGGGGGTGGTCAATTTACATTAGGACACTCAGGCACTGAGTTTAATTCCTCAACAGGCTCCAGTTTTTTCCTCTTCAGTGCCCAGGACCAGCTCAAGAATTTCGCTAAGGCAATAACAATATCAGCATGCTTGTTCATTATCAAGATACGCATGGCCGTCATGCAAGATCTAGTGCCAAGGCTAGAACACAGTGGCTTGAGCCACCTGCAGCGTGGGCCTTTATAAGCAAAACACACGAAGAGTACATGGGTTATTGTCTCTTCTTGAGTATGGCAAAAAGGGCAGTTAACATGCATAGGCTTTTTCCATTTAGCGACGAAAGATCTTAGGGGAAGGGAACCCACTCGGAATTGGTGATATAATTTCCTATCACTCTGTTTTGTAATCCAATTCCAGTATGGTTCTGCTTTCGTTGCAAGCTTATGTTCTGGGAAGATACCAGTAAGTGAAGTACTACCCACCGCTGACAGGGTCTTTCTAGTGATCATCTCCCAATAAAGCACTTTGAAATCGTTTTTATTTGGAAAGACATTTCCCATAGGATCATCCCACAAATGGCCAAGGCCCATTTTCTTTAAATTGTGCTTGATCTTCTGCAGCCATTTAATTTTAGAAGAAAGATCAGCACTCCTGATGTGCAATACTGCACTCGCATACTATGCCAATTCAGGGGTGGTCCAAAGTCTCCTCCAATAAGCTAAGGGTCTAAATCCTGCGACCTCATCAAAAGCAATACAGCCCAAGTCTAGAAGCAGAGGCTTCATGGGTGTTGATTGTGGAAGGGCAGTCAAGGATCTCAAAAACGTATTTTGTGCTCGTACTAGGGGTGAGAGGTCTTCAAACCCCCAAATTTCAGCGCCGTATATAATGGAAGCTTTAATTTTCCCATTATAGATATCAACTGCTGGCCCTATAGGTTTTGTGTGGGACAATCGATGTTCCTTTAATAAAGCTCCAGCCCGCTGATTATGCCTTAAGACTAAGACATCTAAATGGGAAACCCAATTCATCTTCCTACCCATGTTTACCCCTAGATAGGTAAAAGTATCGGTCTATTCCAGTGATACATTATCCAATGCTACCCTACCCTTGACACATTTGTGCCTATGCAATACCATGTACTTGGTTTTGTCCGTATTTACCACAAGCTCATGGTCATTGGAAAAAACTAAAAACGATCAAGGACACGTTGCAGAACTGACTGTGTTTTAGATAAAATAAGTGTGTCGTCTGCAAACATTAATAGTGGTACCCTTGAACCAGCAAGAAGTGGTGCATCGGTTGGGAAACTGGAATAGTAAGTAATGACCTTATTAACAAATAGGGTGGGAGCAAGGACACACCCTTGACGTACACCCTTATTAACTGGGAAAGAATCGGTTAATTCACCCTGCTGCCCCCACCTAACTTGAGCATAATTTGCCTCATGCAGTTTGATAATGAAGCCAAAAATTTCTTTAGGCATCCCAGCCTCCTTTAACTAATCCCACAACTTATGGCGGGGTACTAAATCAAATGCTGATTTGAAATCAACAAATGCTGCATAGAGTGTTCCCCTGCTAAAATCACTGTGGACCAATAAATCATCGTAAATCTAAAAACTTGGTCAATAGTGCTGACATGGGGTCGAAAGCCCGCTTGATAGGAAGATAAAACATCCTGGTCTATGATCCATTCGTTAACTCTTCCTAGAACAAGTCTTGCTGCTATTTTTTGTAAATTATCTATCAGGCTTATCGGCCTATAGTTGCTGGGACTGGCACGGTCTCCCTTTTTATAAATGGGAATAATTTCCGCCCCATGCCAAGTATCTGGTACTGGCGCACCATTGGCTAAAGCGTTTACGATGATAAAAATGTATTCAAACCATATCGTCCGGGATGCAGTCTGGGCCAGGGGCCCTCCCTGAAGAGACCCCATCTACCACTCTATCAATCTCTCCTTTACTAAATAGTAAAACTGCCTCAGAGTTAACCTCAGGGTAATTAGTGCATGTACTAAGAGGGCAGGCAAATTGGCCTTGGAAATGCTGGACCCAATGTTCGGTAGGAACGTTATTAACTGGTGAAGTTCCAGTTACACTGTTACCCCATTTAATCAGTTGCCAGAATTTAATCCAGTCTTCCCACTACTGGCATTTGCTAAGCTAGCCCATCTATCTTCATCAAAATCTTTTTTCGCCTTTATTTGGGCTTGCTTGTATTTTGGCCTTGCTAGTTTCACGTCTAGGGGGACTCCCAGCCTAATTGCATTTGAGAGGTGCCGGAACGCAACTCCACATTCCTCATTATACCACCTAGCCAATTTTTTTAAGAGGAGCTTGAACGGCTTCCTAACCTTTGTAAATTATAACTTCAGTTTGGCATAATGGTCCTCATGGGCCTTCAAAAAGGTCAGTGGGACCGTTGCCTTTTGTCACTAACTGCCTCATCAGCGCTACAGTCTCTTCCGTGGTTGACCTGGTCTGCATTAAAAGATCTTCGTCCTCTAAGACCACTGCCCATTTTAACCGGCGGTGGTCATGGGTCAGGATAACATCTCCTATCGTAGAGGCAATATCAGCAGTTGGAGGATCTAAACCTGTCCTGGTTATGGTCAGTAATAGGGGGTCATGATCACTCTCTGGTCTATGGGATACCACCATATCCACTAATCTAGACCAGAGCTCTAAACTTAAAAATATGTAATCAATCTTACTACTCATGTTCCCATTAGAAAAGGTGGCACAACCTTCCTGGTCTGAGGGAGTTCTCCCATTGGTTGCTCTGATCCCCCGACCTAAAGATAGGCTTTTCAATTGGAGTGCTGCCTCCGACCATTTGTTAACTGCTGTCACGATAGGGACGGTATCCCCCAGGATTGATCCTCCTCCATACTGAGGCTGTCATCATCCAGTCCCAGAGGCTCAAAGGTACAGTTGAAGTCACCCACTACAACCACAGCACCAGAGCCGTATAGACCATCCATAAACGTGTCTAGAAGGGCAATGGTTGGCGAGACTTTCCCGCCCGGTATCCCCCTCGAGTAAATATTAATTAATATCAGGTCCAGCTTGCCCTCTGAGCAGATGTTAATAGGGAGAATATCTGGACTATCTATGGGTAGTTCTTTTATCTGGTAGGATAACTGTTGCTTTACCCATATTGTCAATCCCCCACTGGGTCTCCCCTTCCTGTTTGCAATTGCTGGTTTAGCGTAAGCCAAATATCCAGGGCGACAAATTGTGCCTAATGACCAGGTCTCCTGGAAAGCAATAAAATCAAACCCCTCCACAAAGCCAGACCAATTAGCAGACATTGTTTTGTGAAATAGGCCTGCATATTCCAGGAAATTACGGAAATTGCAGGATGGTGTGGGGTCCCAGAATCTACTTGGGCTACTCGCCCAATCACAGGCTGATTCTTAGCCTCCATACAGGGGGTTCCGTTATCTAATTCTGGACCATCAGAGGGGGAATAGAAACAACAAGCTACCGGTATCAGGGTGGGTGGTCGTGGTCAATCACATAGGTCTAGATCTGTTAGAGGGGCGAATCTATTGGACAGGGGGACCTCCTGGGACTGGTTTACATATCCATATGGGGCCCGGGGTCGCCTGCCCATCCCCAGGCGATGCGAAACATTGGTGGGGATATACCCAGGTTTATAAAAATACCCCAGTGGCAACAAAAACACCCGGTCCATGTGACTACTCATCATCCTGCCCAGTTTGTCCAATAAAACTTTAGTTACAAGCACATTGTTAAAATTGACAACAACACAATCACTGTTCCCTTCCTTCCTGGTGGGTCCAATCCACGGTGGACCTCTAGCCATGATTATATGTTTGTCCATACCCTCATTCCAAAACCCCGCCTCCCCGAGTCGATTGTTCAGCCAGTGGAAGACTTTGCACAATACTTGATCTGTAGTTTCAGACTGAGTTTCCCGGAGAGGAGGAAACATTTTTAAGACTACCAAGAGAGGGGTAGCTGCAGGGGGCAAGTCAAAAATAGGGTGGTTCATTAAAAAAGAGTTCGGTCTCACGCCTCTGCATTCCTCTATTCTATTGAAGATGTTAGCTTGGGTGTCCATGTAGCAGTTTTTAGAGTTATTATCCCCCTTAGGAGCTGATGCTATCATGTCACTGCCATTACACGGGGTAGTCACTATAGATTGTGCGAATTTGCTAGATTAGTTCCCTAGGTCATCGTCAAACCTGAATACCCGGGCTGGCCTTTTGGATGCAGCTGCAGATTTATTAGTTGCGATCCCTGGCACGATTGATATCGTAGTTGGTGTATCAAGGGGTTGAGTGTAGGGTATGTCCAAGGAGGCAGCCACGCTCCCCAAAATGCTTTTTGTGTTTAGGCCTGTTGGCTTTGGATGAGTGAGGAGACCTTCAAGAGTAGCAAATCCTGTCTTGACCATGGTTTCATAGTTAGTCAATCGCTCCTCTATCCTACTTAATCTGTGCGTAATAGGAGTTAGCAGTTTTTTTAAAGAATTCTCCAATTTCTTCCATATTTCCTGATCACAGTTCGAATTATTCCCACCCATAAGGGCGAGATTGGGATCGGAGACTACCTAGACAGAATCAGATATACAGCCCTCTTAAGCTGTGGCACAGCCACGGATTTTATTTGGCCTCAGCACTTTTGCCATGCAAGGCCTTTGGGGGCCTCCTCCTCACTTCATTTTCAATGCCCTATCTTTAGTTGGATGATTATTACTAGTATTTCTATCCGGAGACCGGGCCGGTGCTCGTGGTGACATACTGTCTACAGAGTTCGTTTGAAGCGATGTTGAGGTTGCAGAATCCTCAGTTAAAACTGAGAGAGAAGGTACATCATTGCTCACCGCATTCTGGGTTGGCAGTGCGGTGAAATTTTCAATTGAATAAACAGGGGGGGAGGCTGTAGCTAGTGGGCCTAAGGATGATCTTTTATTAAACTACGGGTCTAAAGATATCCGGCGCTCGGTGATCTGGATCTCCTTTTCCAAGAAAGAAGTGGCCCCTAATATAAACTGGTCGAGCGTCCCCGTTACGTTGCCGCCCTGAGCGGTGCCTATCCTCTTCCCATCGTATCTGCTCATCTTGCTGTAGCTATAAAACTAGTCCCAAGTAGACAACTATCAAATATAGAATGTCTCCCAAGAACTAACAAGGTAAAGTGGACTAACCTTGCAGGATGAGTTGGCTTAGAGGGGGGCCCAGCCCGGTCCCGTCCGGTCTCAGACGGGCCCGCCCTTGGCCCAGGCTTGGCCCGGCGCGTGCCTGCGCATGTTCCGCGAAGCGGGAGCGGCAAGGAGTTATGAAGCATCCTCAGCGTGGTTGAGCAGGCACAGGTGCGGGCAGTAGACAAGCCCCCTGGGACTTGCAGTCCCTCTGCTGACAGTGTCCTCTTTCCAAAACAGCGCAGCGGATCCCGCGAAGCGGGAGCGGCAAGGAGTTATAAAGCGTCCTCAGCATGGTTGAGCAGGCACAGGTGCGAGCGGTAGACAAGCCCCGTGGGACTTGCAGTTCCTCTGCTTACAGCGTCCTCTTTCCATCTTTCCAAAACAGTGCAGCGGCTCCCGCGAAGCGGGAGCTGCAAGGAGTTAATAAGCGTCCTCAGCGTGGTTGAGCAGGCACGGGCGGTAGACAAGCCCCCTGGGACTTGCAGTCCCTCTGCTGACAGCGTCCTCTTTCCAAAATAGCGCAGCGCAACTACCTACTTGGAAAGACAAGGGTAAGCATGTTTATTCATATCAATAAGATGTGTCTTCTCCTTCAGAGCTATAGCAAGACTGAGTGGCAGAGACCATAGCAACTGCAGAAAAGAGGGGAGCAGCAAATTCATTTGTATCTTTAGGGGGAAGCATTTCCGCTCCTTGCAAAGACTGTGCTAGAAACATTTCTTTCTGTTGTAGATGTAGTAGGGTAAGCTAGATACACACTAAAAGATAACCTGTGCTCACCCTCTGGCAGATTGGCACCGAGCAGTCAGGCTTATCTAAAGAGGGAATGTGTAAAATGTTTGTGCAACACACACACACACACATCCAGTAACACAAAGAAAACACCACAAAATACCCCACACCGCCTTAGAAAAATAGACAATAATTTTATGAGTAATTCAAGACCAAACAACAAAAATCCAATAAGTAGAACCGGAGTTATGAATTTTTAAAGATTAAATCAAAATATGGTCCTTAGAGCCATAAAGCGCCAACTGAGGCCATATGGTTGCGCAAGACTGGGATAAATCAAAAGTTCAGGCCGACAGTAATTGAGGACAGGCCGGCTACAGGACTCACGCAGGTCACACTGGAAAAGTACCTTGGAAGGATAAAATGTCGACGTCAACGGCCCGATGCGAGGAGTGGAGGAGGTGATGCGTCGCCGTCCATTCCGTGGATGCAGGCGATGCATTGGTTCTGATCCACACTAGTCAATGAAGCCTCGTCAGGAAGCCACGCAGTCAGTTCAAGCAATGTTGTCGGGAAGCAGCTGCGTCAGTGTCGAAAGGGGATGAGTTGGTTATGATCGGCGCAAAGTAGTCGATAAACTGATTCCTCTGGGTCAGCACAGAAACAAGCACTTCCATCTGCCCGGGACTGGATTGGCACCACTTGGCAAGACAGTACTCCTAGATGGAAGAGCCCAGGTGCTGTTGCAGGGTTGGTGGAGTCTTTGAAGTCCCTGAGACTTCAGAACAGGGGGCAAGCTAACAAGCTAATGGAGTCATTCAGGGTTCAAGTGAGATGGTCCAGTCCTTTTCCTCAGCAGGGCAAAGGGTAGCAAGCAGCTGGCAACAGACAGCACACCAGAGCAGAAAAGCAGTTTTTCCAGAACAGCAGTCCAGCAGAATGGTAGTCCTTGTAGCAGCACAACAGTCCTTCATAGGTCCAGTAGTGTACTCCTTTGGTAGGGTCAGTGACTCAGTAATTATACTCAGTTCTGCCATTGACGTGGGGGTGACCTCAAAGAAGGGTCTTTGAAATGCACACAGGTTATTTTTCCCAGCCCTGACTCCAGACTATTAGAACGGGGTACTCAGCCCTTTGTGTGGGAAACAGGACACTGTCTATTTAGCAGAACCCCCAGGATTTTGCAATTTGCAAACAAATCGCAAGATCAGCACTTTTGTAAAAATGCAGCGATTTTTACAAAAGTGCCCACAAAATATGTTACAATAAAAACCTGCAGTTCACCCTCTCTTTACTGCCTCGATGCTGCCACTGAGCCAGTAAAGAAAGGGTGAGCATCCGTCCAGGAGGCAGAAGAGGTGTTAAATGCCTATGCTGCCTGCCTCTGAAATGCAGCTAGTCCCCTCCTGAGAAATTAGCCTGCCACCTCACACATTTGTGTGCCACCCTGCGGACTAACCCCTGACCTCCCACGACTCCTATTGTTTTTTTACCTAGCCTCAACCTTCTCTGCGGCCACACCCACCCCTCCCTGCCCTTCACCCCTGCTGCCCTGCATGTATAAGTTGTCTGATACCCAAAAGAGCAGGTTTCATATTGTAATCTGTTCTCTTTGGTATCAGACAGCCTCTGGTTCCAGGCTCTGCGCTGCTGGAACTCTGCAAAGTTACAGACTGACAAAGCACAGCCTCCAGCAGTGTCAGAGCACAAGCCTTCGGTATTTTTGTGGTGGGCACATTCTTTCCCCACTGCAATAATACAGCAAATTTTGAGGTTTTGGGCAGCATATTTTGGGGGGGTTTTTCAGCGAAATTTGCCACTCAAAGTTGCAAAATCCAGGGGGGTTTGATTTAGGTGTAAGTGTCAGCTCCATTTTCCCTTCCTGCTCAGAAAGAGCCATCAGAATGCAGATGAGTATGCAGACACACATAACCTTCCTGTGTTTGTAGTTATCTCGAGGGAATGCGCAAAGCGTAGCTGTCATTCACCCCAGGCATGTATTGGCTGCAGGCACACAGAGCAGTAAGAGCAGATAAATGTTCACTTTCTAAAAGTGGCATTTTTAAACTAGTAATGTTAAATCTAACTGTACCAGTAAAGAGGATTTTTCAATACCATTCCAAAGTTATAAAACATGATGCACCTACTCTTTTCTAATCAGGAATTACAGCTTAAAAGCGTATTAAGGAATTCCCAATGTTAACTTATGAGAGGAGCAGGCCTCACAGTAGTGAAAAACTAGTTTGGGTGTTTGTCACTACCAGGGCATGAAAAACGTATTATAAGTACATGGCCTACCTTTTACTTACACAGCACCCTACCATATGGGCTACCTATGACCTACCTTATGGGTGATTTATGTGTAATAAAAGGGCAGTTTAAGGCTTGGCAAGTCGTTTTGAACGCCAAGTCAAAGTGGCAGTAAACTGCCCAACAGGCCCTGCAATGGCAGGTCTGAGACAGGTTTGAAAGGCTACTTGTGTAAATGGCACAATTAGTGCAGCAGGCCCACTACTAACATACCACTTTACAAGGGACTTAAAAGTAAACTAAATATGTCAATTGTGTATACACCAATGTTACCATATTCAAGAGAGAAGCAAATACACTTTAGCACTGGTCAGCAGTGGTAACGTGCTCAGAATCCTAAGGCCAAAAAAAAGAATCAGCAAAAATAGAAGGTAAGTAGGCAAAAGGTTTGGGAGAAGACCACCATAAGGGTGACAGGTCTAACACATGCCCCCCGAGCTGACCTTTCTTTGGTCCCTCCTGTTAGGGCGATCTGCCAAAAACCTGAAGTAAGGTCAAAGACACTTAAGTACTGGGCAGCCCCTAACCGGTCAATCAGCTCATCATCCCAGGGGATGGGATGAGCATGTGTCTTAGGGACTGAGTTTAGCCCTCTATAATCCAGACAGAACCATAGTTCAGGTGGTGCCCAGTGGGGCAGCTTTTGGTACCAGAACCACAGGACTTGACCAGGGGCAACTGGAAGGTTCTATCACCCCCAAATACAGCATTCTAGAGACAACCTGTAAAACCTATTCTTGACAGGGCGGCTGTCTCCTGTACCCACATCTTGGGTACACAGATGGGCAGTCCCTCTGCTGTCAGGAGTCATACAGGGGGACATGGTTACTCCATCCACAGATTCATCTTTCTCCTTCTCTAAGAGGCCAAGGAGAGGTTCACTCTCCTCCTCCTCCTCCTCCTCTTCTCCACCTGTCACCAACAGCATGATGAGCTCAGACCTCTCAAAGTGGGGTTTGAGGCAATTTATATGGATCTCTGTGTGGGGTTGCCTAGGGGTCTTGAGGTCAACCATGTAGGTGGTCTCACCCTTCCTCTCAATCACCCCAAAGGGCCCAGTCCAACTGTCCTGGAGGGCCCTGGGCTCCACCAGTTCCCTCACCCACACTCTCTGCCCAGGATCAATTCCACAGTGGTAGAATGTTGGTCATAACACTGCTTCATGACATCTTGACTGGCTTCCAAGTTGTCAGAAGCTTGCTTCCACAACTTAGCCTTTTGACTATTGAAGACCAGCATGCAGCTCATTACATCCTGGGGAATCGTCCTGGGAGCTTGCTTCCACCAAACTCAGAGGTCCTTTGAGAAGGTGCCTATACAGAAGCTCAAAGGGGCTGAAGCCCACTGGCTTTTGTGGTACCTCCCTGTAGGTAAACAACAGGCATGGCAAAAGGATGTCCCAATTATTACTCAAGGCCTCAGGTAGGCCTCTAGTCATGCCCTTCAGGCACGTGTTGACTCTCTCAATAAGCCTATTTGTTTGTGGATGATATGGAGTGGAAAACTCCTTCCACACAAACTGCATATAAGCAGACATGAAGTTGGTGCGCCTGTCAGACACCACTTCCTTGGGGAAACCCACTCGGGTAAAATTCCCACCAAGGCCTTTGCCACTGCAGGTGCAGTCAAGGTCCTTAGAGGGATTGCCTCTGGGTACTCAGTGGCATGATCTACCAGAAACAGGAAAAACCTGTTGCCTGAAGCAGTCTGGAATCCATAGGCCCAACAATGTCAATGCCCACCAGCTCAAATGGTGTGCTAACGAAAGGCAAGGGATTACGGGGGGGGTGGGTTTAAGCCTCTGTCCTTTCTTCCCACTGGCCTGGCAGGTTACACACTTCCTACAGAATACATCTGAGGAAGTCTTGATCCTAGGCCAATAAAAGTAGAAGACAAACTTTGCAAAGGTCTTCTCTTGGCCCAGGTGTCCTGGCAGGGGATTTTCGAGGGCCAGGGCCAGTAGGAAGGCCCTGTAGCATTGGGGGACCACCAGGGCCCTTGTTGTCTTATGCACATAAGCCTTAAGCTTACTGTAAAGGAGGTGTCCTCCCAGTAAATGTTATGACTCCCAGAGGTATTATCTGCTGCTTGGGCTAAGGCCTGTTGCCTCAGTCCCACAAGGGCTGGACACTCCCTCTGTGCCGTACAGCACTCCTTCGTAGTGGGTCCTCCTCCACATGCCATCCAGCAGGCTAAAGCAGGTCAATGCCCTCCTCTATGGGCTGTGGGTTGGCCACCACAGGTGCCCCATCCACCTCACTGGGAACATATTCAGGGGCTGGTTCCACACACCTTCGGCCTCTCCCCTTCTTAGCAGCTGGCTGGGCCATTATACCAGGCTCCAGCCCTTTTTGACTCCCACCCAGGGCCGCCATAGACCTTGTGGTTGCACAGATCCAAGCAGGTAACCACATCTCCTCCACATGAGCATTTAGCTCCACTTCCTTCCAGGTAGTGTGCTCAAGGTCATTACCAACCAAAACAGTCCTGGCAGGGCTCACAGCAACCTTCAGAAGACCTGAACCCCCACCCCCAACTCAAATAGAACAAGGGCACTGGATAGAGACCTTCTCTGTTGTCAGCCACCACAGGCTTGTGGAATGCATAGGGAATCACCTGCTCTGGGGACACCAGTTGACTCCTTACCATAATCCTGCTGGCACCTGTATCCCTCAGAGCCTCAACACCATGCTCATTGATGGTGGCCCACTGCTTATATTTACTATTATTATCACATGGATCTTAGGAGCCATCTCACTGTCATCCAGGGACACTAGGGTAACCACACTAAACACCCCCATCCCCATTCACGGCGACAAACACCTCCTCCAGCACTGCACTAGTCACCTCTCGAAGCTCTTCTCCAGTTGGAGGTGGTGCTTTTTTTGGACACGAGGGTGTTATATCTATACTTAAAATACTCATAGCACTTGGTGGGCTTGGGCTGCTGACTCTTGTCAGGGTAGTTTTTCTTCCGGTGGCCAGAATGGAAATGAGAACCAGACCATTTTCCCAGTGTCTTGTTTTGGAGGCTTAGAGAACTCTGTCTTTTTATCTCTCCCTCACACTTCTTCACCTGCTGGGAAACCTGACCTCTCTTTTGGGAGTACCCCCAGATACCTTCTTGGACGCTCTGGTGCTGACCCAGATGTCTGCCTCCTCAGCAAGCTTCCTGGTGTTAGTAAGCTTGTTATCAATCAGGTGTTGGAGTAGCACTGAAAAACAAGTATCAAGCGTGTGCTCCTTTAAAAATAAGTAGTACAGCCCTTAATAATCAGCAACCTGTTTGCACCTCAACCAGCCCTTCAGTGTCTTACTAGCATGATCCAAGAAATCCACCCATGTCTGTGAGGAATTTGTGGCTGGCCCTGAGCCATTTCCTATACTTTTCAGTCAACCCAAACTTGCTGACTAAGATGGTCTTCATACTAGTGTGACATGTCTGGTCCTCTACCTCTAGGGCAAGGAGTGTGTCCCTTCCTACTCTGGGCATATACCTCCATAAACTACCACCCCGGAACTCTCCTGTGGCCTTGTACACTCTTTGAGCAACTTCATAGGCTGCAGAACACCTATCAATGCCATCCCCCACTCCATAACTGGGCACCAAATACTTGGATATCCTGGCTCTCTACTCACCAGTGGAATGCCACCAATGCTGCTGCTGGGCCCCGCTTGAAGGGCTCTTATGTCCAGCTCTCTAAGACTCCGCTCATGGGACATCTTCATCTCCTCCATTGACAGTCTCCTCTACTCAAGGGCCTGCTCCTTTTCCACCAAAGCAAGTATTTGTGCTGTTCCAGTTTGGTAAGCTCCAATTTTAGTTTTCTTTCCTTCCTCCTGTCTGCCAGTTCCTCTAGGGACAGGTTATTGGAGAAGACTCTGGGGATCACCAACACTTCCAGCAAGTTGTCGACCCCCTATACATGTAGTTCTAGGGCCACCTCAGACTCCAAAATCATGTCACCCTCCTTCCTTCCTGGAATTTCCTGCTCCTGGGACATTGGTCCCTGTATTCTGGGCCTCTGCCCAGGCTCTCAGAGCTTTCTGCGCCTCCACCTTTCAGGTGAAGCCTCCCATGGACACATGAAATTCTTTACAAAAATCCATAAGCCTGGCCACACTATAGAATTCTAACTAGGCCAGCTCAAAATCAATGACTCCAGATGCAGGTGTGACTTCTCCAGAGAGAGACATGGTTTAGCAAAATAAATTAAAAAGGCCAATGAGGGGAAATTGACAAGGTCAAATTGGTCTTAGTATAGAGTTGGAGTGAACAATGAGTTATTATATGGTATTGCATAAACAAAAGAACTATCCTCACCTCTGATCACCAATGTTAGAAATTGGGTTTCTGGTTGGCAGAGGTATGCACCCTGACCAAGCAGAAACCACAACTCTAGTCGGGTTAAGCTAGATACACACTAAAAGATAACCTGAGCTCACCCTCTGATAGCTTGGCACAGAGCCTTCAGGCTTATCCAAAGAGGCAATGTGTAAAGTATGTGCGCAACATACAAATAGTAGCATAATCAAAACACCACAAAAATACTCCAAACAGTGTTAGTAAACTAGACAATCATTTTATGAGTAATTCAATGCCAAAAAAAAAAAAAACAATAAGTAGAACAGGAGTTACACATTTTTAGGTCTCGCATGGCGTCGGGTGCGCACATGCGCACTCGAGCTCGCGAGATTTAATTACTTTAGGGTTCTTTCACTAGCGAGGGTTAAGCCCCGCCCCTCTTCTCCATTGGCTGGCCTCCTAAACGGTGGCCAGCCATTGGAGAAGAGGTCCTAGTGACGTTCTTCTTTCAATCTAAGCCCTGTCCTTTTCAGAATGGGGTGCGTGTTTTTTTACTTTCTTTCTAGGCTGTAAACAACAGTCAAAAACACTCCCCCCAGTCTGAAAAGGACGGGGCTTAGAGACAAATGGTGAGCGCTTGTTTGTACTACCTCTGCGGTGTTTTTGACTATAAAAGTAAACTTGGAGCTCACGTGTCATCATATTATGGCCATAAAACAGTGTTATCTCCACGCGTTATTTATTCAGCTAAGCCGACAGCTGCCGGGCAGCCTTGAGTCTGTCGGGCTGAAGGGATTCCGTGCCTTTTAGCGGGAGGGCGGAGTCGCTGTAATTAGAAACTTCCGCTTTGAAGGCAGCACCGCTGCATGACGAAGCCTGGCTCGAGGCAAGTCACTCAGGGAAGAAGCGGCAGCAGGAAAGAGTGCAGAAGGAGGGTGTCTGGCGGCAGGAGGCACGACTTACCTCAGTAGAGGGACGGCGTAGATCCGGTCAGACCGGGATAAGCACTGGATGCTGCGTGACAGTGAATGTCTTTTTTTGCGTTCTTCCTCCCCCCCAGCACCCGCCTTTCCCCCGCCGGCAGCAAACAGCGGATTCTTTCGTTTACTTTCCGCGCCCGAGCGATAGGTTACGTTTCTCCGTTATTCACTGTTCAATCTTTCATAATCATTTTCTTTATTGTTAAAGCACAAGGTGTTAACGTTCGTCATAGACGAGTCTTTCAAGTTTGGAGTCTGACATACCTTCACAATCTGGATTACCCGGGCGGGAGCAGAGAGAGATAGCCTCTCTTCCTAATCATTACTCCGCGTGTAGTGGCTGTGGCACCGTTGGGGGGATTATCCGGATGTGACCTCTGCCTTCCGTCACGTCCTGGAGGAAGTCATGTGGTCAGAAGCGGCGGGAAACTCGAATGAGGCTGAGGGTCGCGTTGAGTCCTCTCCTGGTGCGCTGTGAACACTACACGCTGCTGTGTGCGCATAAGTTTGTAACCTCCGTTATTCAGGCCGGCGAGCAGCATAATTGGCCAAATAAGTTGAATCCTCAGCATGGCCGCCCGTGTGCAGATTGATGAGAGGCATCGGGCACAGGCAGCACTGCGGCCGAGCTGGGAGACTGGCTCTGAATGGTCATGGCATTCATGCAGTGTGCTGTGCGGATACCCCGCGGGTCCCCGTGCAGCTCACCGCGGCCGTCGACGGACCGGGACCAACGCAGACAGAGACAGTCTCTGAAGTAGTAGTTCAAGTAAGTACTACTTTAAATTAATTAACTTTACTTTGGCCACGCGTTGACGCCTGCTGCTGCTGAAAGTGTGTTGTTTATTAACTTGTCACGCAGAGCTGCGCGCACGCACAGTCATGCAGATGATCTGATATTAATTTAATTCAGACACACACTAAAATATGCAGGCAGGGCTACTCGGTCTCTCTCGCCACCCTTCTGAGCGACTGGTTATCTGCAAGATCATCATGTGATTTAAAATTCACAGTAATCTGCACTGCAGGCCGCAGGGCTGCTCAGTCTCCTCATTCTTCTGAGGTTATCATGAGCACCACAGTCCACTAGGCTTTATCTTCTTCAGGCTAGTGTGGAGGAGATTGCGCTCACACTGACAGCAGTGTTTTTACGTCCTGCTGTGCCCCCTGCTGCATCGCCAGCCCTGGCCCCCAGGCAGAGAATCCGGTGGTCTGGGCGGGCCTGTGATACAAAGCATTCTTCACCTGCCGTAGCTCCACGTGTGTTACGGGAATGGCGGGGCACTTGTGTCCATCCAGGCGAGCACTGTGCTGTACTATCTTGATAAGGCAGAGCAGACCAGAGCCTGTGACTGCTTGATAACCTGAATTGGCAGCGGTGAACGAGTATTCTAGACTGTCAACTCTGCACTGAGCCCCCTAATTCAAGAGAGGCCCAGTGACTGCTGCTGTCGGAGAAATTCCAGCACCAGTTCGGGCGATTGTCAAATTTAGCAGAACCCGTACTGGAGAAAGTTTGTTAGTGGCCTGTCCAGGAGGGGCTTTCAATACGTGCTCATAGAGTGATGGCTGCAGTTGGAGGAGTGACGTATACGAATGAAATGTTGCAGGCAGTACTTGAAATTAAAACATACAAATGGTGCTCGTACTTATCCGCAGTAACTACTTCCTCCTTCAAAGTGCCACTGTTCTCCCATTATGTTATGTTATGTTATGTTATATTTGTGCTTCTATAGCGCACGGCCACTCCAGTTGGAGCATCCCGGCGCTTTTTCGAAGGTACCCACTAAGTGAGGGAGAAACATAACACTGAAGGGAATCGCAACATACGCATAAAGAAAAAAACAGCAGCGGTCTAAGGGAAAAGCCATGTTTTAAGGGCCTTTCGGAAGGACATCAGGCTAGAAGCCTGTCTTAGAGAAATCGGAAGGTCATTCCAGGCACGAGGAGCTAGATAGCGGAAAGACCGACCTCCTGCTCTGGCGCGCTTAATGATGGGAACCTTCACTTTGGATAGCGCGGCAGATCTAAGAGATCTGGAAGGCTGGTACCAAGACACACGATTGGAAATATATTTTGGACCGATGCCATGTAAGGCCTTGTAGGTCGTAGTCAAAGTTTTAAAAAGAATCCTTTTATCAACCGGGAGCCAATGTAAGGTCGAAAGAAGAGCAGTGGCTCTAGCTCTTCTTGGGAGACCAAAGACCGCTCGGGCTGCAGAATTCTGAGTGACTTGAAGACGCCTGACCAGGTATTTGGGAAGCCCCAGAAATAAGACATTGGCGTAATCCAGTCTGGATCCCACCAGTGCCTGGACAATAATTTTCCTGTGCTCAATGGATACTAAAGGTAGAAATTTACGTAGCATCCGTAGAATGCCAAAACATTGCCATTACATTTTACAGCATTGCTGAGAAGTGCCGTTGCTCTCTCTTTTAATTTAAAGTAGTGCAGGTACTCGGTACCCCAAACCATCTGCCCAATTAGAATTTCTCGTTGCTCAAATGGGTGTAATTTCTGAAATGTATTGATTTCCCTTTTCTCCATTACTTGACCTTTGCTTGCGAGAAAGTGTCACTCATCGTTGTTGAATGTCACTCATAATTTCACTGATATTCTGAAAATGTCACACATAAGTAATCTGAAACCTTGGCAGCTATGAAAGCACCCTGAGAGGCCTCAGTGCTTCGTGTATTGGGCCATTTGTGCCATTTTGTGTGTGTGTGTGTGGCTCTGTGTGTTTGTGTGTGGCTCTGTGTGTTTGTGTGTGGCTCTGTGTGTGTGTGTGGGGCTCTGTGTGTTTGTGTGCGGCTCTGTGTGTTTGTGTGTGGCTCTGTGTGTTTGTGTGTGGCTCTGTGTGTTTGTGTGTGGCTCTGTGTGGCTCTGTGTGGCTCTGTGTGTGTGTGTGTGTGGCTCTGTGTGTGTGTGTGTGGCTCTGTGTGTGTGTGTGGCTCTGTGTGTGTGGCTCTGTCTGTGTGTGTGTGGCTCTGTGTGTGTGTGGCTGTGTGTGTGTGGCTCTGTCTGTGTGTGGCTGTGTGTGGGGCTCTGTGTGTGTGGGGCTCTGTGTGTGTGTGTGTAGGGCTCTGTGTGTGTGTGGGTGGGGCTCTGTGTGTTTGTGTGTGGCATTTGCGAGAGATTAAGCTATTGGCATTGCAAATGACAATGCTATTTATTTATCTGTTTTCAAAACCCACACATAAATAAATGTTTTGTTTTTTACAATGCCAATAGCTCTAACTTTTCCAAAGGCGAGACCATTGCATTGTAAATGCTTGTTAAAGATGAAATCAAAATATAGCACTTAGACTCATAAAGCGCCGATCTGGAACATTTAGGCGCACTTGACCCGCGTAAATCCAAAGTTCAGGACGACCGCAATGGAGGGCAGACTGGCTACAGGACTCATGCAGGTCCCGCTGAAAAAGTACCTTGGATGGAGGAAGCTCCAACGCCGAGGATCCAATGCGAGGAGCAGAGGAGGCGATGAGCCGTCATCGATCCAAAGGATGCAGGCAATGTGTTGGTTCCAATCCACGCAGTCAGTGAAGCCTTATCAACGAACCCCTTTGCGATGCAGGCGATGTGTTGTTGGCGAGCCGTACAGTCTGTCGTCGTCGAGCTGGACAGTCTGTTGAAGCAATGTTGTCAGGCAGCAGCTGCATCGGCGTCGAAGGGCGATGAATCGGTTCTAATAGGAGCAAAGTCATTGATGCATGAATTCTGCTGGGCCAGCACAGAAACACGCACTTGCTAGGGCCCAGGACTGGATTGGCTTCACTTGGTAAGGAAGGACTCCCAGATGGCAGAGTCTAGGTGCTATTGCAGGGTTGGAGGAAGACTGTGATGGCCCTGAGACTACAGAACAGGGGGTAAACCTGCAAGCCTGTGGAGTCACTCTGGATTCAAGTGAGATGGGTTCAGTACTCTTCCTCAGTAGGGCAAAGGATAGCAAGCAACTGGCAACAGGCAGCAAATCAGAGCAGGAAACCAGTTCTTCCAGAGCAGCAGTTTAGCAGAGTGGCAGTTCTTGCAGCAGCACAGCAGTCCTTCTTCCAGGCAGAGTTCTTCACAGGTCCAGTAGTGTACTTCTTTGGTTGGGTCAGAGACCTAGTACATATACCCGGTTGTGTCCAGTAGCGGTGACTTCAAAAAGGGTCTTTGGAGTGCACACAGGTTCTTTCTTCCTATCCCTGCCTTCAGACTATCAGTAGGGGGTAATCGGCACATTGTGTGGGAAACAGGACACTGCCTATTAAGGCGTGTCAGTTCCCTTTTCCCTTCCTGCTCAGGAAGAGCCACCAGAATGCAGACGAGTATGCAGACACACCTAACCTTCCTGTGTGTGTGGCTATCTAGAGGTAATGCACAAAGTTCAGCTGTCACCCACCCTATATGTGTACTGGAGATAGGCTGAAGGCACACAGAGCAGTAAGAGCCAAATACATGTCCACTTTCTAAAAGTGTAATTTCTAAAATAGTAATGTTAAATCCAACTTTACCAGTAAAGAGGGTTTATCAATACCATTCCAAAGATATAAAACATGATGCAGCTACCCTTTTCTAATCAGGAATTACAGATTAAAAGCATATTAAGGAATTCCCAATGTTAAGCTATAAGAGAAGCAGACCTCACAGTAGTAAAAAATGAACTTGGGTATGTGTCACTAGCAGGAGATACAAACCTTACAGGTACATGTTTTACCTTTTACTTACATAGCTCCCTGTCTTATGGGCTGCCTAGGGCCTACCTTGGGGTCACTATTGTGTAATAAACGGGGAGTTTAAGGCTTGGCAAGTAATTTTAAATGCCACATCTAAGTGGCAGTAAACTGCCCACCCAGGCCCTGCAATGGCGTGCATGAGAAAAGTTTGAAAGGCTTCTTGTGTGGGTGGCAAAATCAGTGCTGCAGGCTCACTAGTAGCATTTATATTACAGAGATGGGCAAGTAAGCTAAATATGTCAATTGTACATATACCAATGTTACCATGTTTAGGGGAGAAGCATGTGTACTTTAGAACTGGTCAGCAGTGGTAAAGTGCTCAGAGTCCTAAGGCCAACAAAAATAATCAGCAAAAAGAGGAGTTAAACAGGCAAAATGTTTGGGAGAAGATCACCCTAAGGATGGCACGTCTAACGTATGTCCCCCCAGCTAAAAGTGAGAAAATCTACTCAACCTCTAGGAGTTCTCCTCACTAAGGCAGAAAAATCCTGGATAGACCCTCAGCATTGGCGTGGTCTACCCTGGTCTGTGTTCCACCCTGAAGTCCATACCCTGTAGGGAAACAGACCACCTCAACAGCTTTGGATCCACACCCCTTGTTTGCATAAACCTTCTGACAGGCCAGTGGTCAGTCTGAATCAGGAGTGAGTCCCTAACAGGTATGGTCTCAACTTCATCAGTGCCCAGACCACGGCAAAAGCTTCTCTTTCTATAGTACTCCACCTTTGTTCCCTGGGTAGTAACCTCCTGGAAATGAAGGCTACAGGTTTGGTCTAGGCCCTCTTCAATTTCCTGTGAAAGTACTTCTCTGATGCCATGTTCTGAGGCATCCATCTGAACGATAAACGCCTGGGAGAAACTCAGGGGTCCTGATGACAAGGGCAGTACGCATGGCCTGTTCAGGGGAGTCAATGGCTTTTTGACATGCCTCTGTCTAAATTTGATTTCTGGGCTTCTTCTTAGAAGTCAACTCTGTCAAGGAGGCAACAATGGTTCCATATACCTTGACAAACCTTCTGTAGTACCCAGTGAGGCAAAAGAAGTCTTTGACCGCAGTCTGGGTTTTAGGGGGTTCCCAGGCCATTATAGTATCTATCTTGGCCTTGAGGGGCTACACCTTACCCCTGCCCACCAGGTGTCCCAAGTACACCACAGACACCTGCCCTATCTGGCACCTACTGGTCTGGTCAGCAATGGTAAAGTGCTTAGAGTGCTAAGTCCAACATTAAGAATCAGCAAAAAGAGGAGGTAAGCACGCAAAAGGTTTGGTGAAAGACTACCCTATGAATGACAGATCTAACAGACTGTATTAACACCATGAGTGGAGGCATATCCATCCACTGGTACAAAACATAATCTCCTCTCAACAGTTTGCAAATATGAGAATTATTTCTAGTAATGAAAGGTGGAAAGGAAAAACAGCGAAATTTAAAGAAAGCTAGGTGAGTTACAAAACATTTTTTGCAGGAGTCACTGATCATGTTCAGGATTCTCACAATTGCTCTTCTACGCCATGCCCTAACGCGGCGATACTCAAAGTACTGCCCGCGGGCCACATGCGACGCCTCCTGACCTTTACATGTGGCCCCCATGGTTAACAGCAGCACTGGCCTGCTGTTCAATCGACTCAGCAGTAACATTAAAAATATGTTAAATAAATAAATGGTTACTGGTTAAATAAAGTTAAAAAAAGGAAGTAACTGGGGTGTCCTGCACTGCTTAACTTTAAGAACACCTTCATTTTTAAACACATCTTGCAAAAATGTGTACAAATATGGTAAAGTCTCTTCAAAATGTAAAAAGTGTATTTTATTAACATGCAAAAATGTTTGCCCGTAGTACATCAGATCATATCAGTGCATTGAGAATTATTTTTAAAAAGTGAGTTTTCAAACATGATTTTAGAAACATACATGCTTTCACGCACATGGCAACAAAGCGATTTGTGAACTAAGAGGAAACTCAGTTGTTATGTGCATCCTTTAGGTAACCTAGGTTGCTTTTATATATGGACAATATTGTAGTTTATTAAATCAAACACAGAACAAGGTTTTGTACAACGCACATCCTGAAGTCATGTATTGCATGGTCCTGTGATATGGCATAATGAAGAAAATGGGGAGAAAGTAAAATAATACAATTGCCTAGGATCACATAATTTGGTCGAGTGGTAAAGCTGGGACTGATCCCAGGTTTCCTGGTTTCACATTGTGCAATCCAGATAAACATGTTTCGCTTCACCTACACTTACATTATACACCCCTCCCGACAGCCACCCTGCTGCCACCAATGCAGCGCTCAGTCCTACCACACATCAAACATTTTGGACCTTGAGATAATGTTTGTGAGTACTAGCATGTGCAAAATCAAAATATCAAGTCTTCATGACAAATTTGGGAAAGAGTTGAAAAAGTTGCTAAACCAAACGAAAGTGTCGAAATTCTGAATGAAGCATGTGATTGGGGTACGGAATTTAAATAGCTAATTGGCATCTATTCGAATCAGGTTTAATGATTGCTATACGATATTTTGATTCATACATTAATAGTTACCTCATCTGGTTTGTAATAGTTTCATATACTCAGTAAGAGGCACTTGAGGTAAAAGAACATAAACTGGAAATTTGGCAGTGGCTCACTTAATTTTAGTTGCTCTGTAGTCTGGCCTACCATGTTTAATATGGTTTTTCATGAGTTGCTAATGGGGTAGGAATCTTTCGCCTCCAATCACAATGTAAACATCTGGAGGTAGTTTATTAATATATTGTTTATAATGTGTCTGTTTGTTTTTTTACAAAAAATACATACTTGCTTGAAAAATGCAATAAATAAATAACATAAGAGTCTGCGATAGTCAGAAAGGGAATTAGTAAAAGGGGAGAACTTGCGATGAGAGAGAGAGATCCAGCTATTTAACTGATTAGGGGATGAAGGTATTTGCAATGCTGAATGTTATACACTGGACTCCAAGTAGAAGAATGCAAAGGAAACATCTGGACTGCACAATTTACCTTCACTGGCTCAAATTGAGAGAAACTCGAGTCAATACCCCAAAATCTCAGACATCTGCACAGTATAACAAACCATCCGATTTGCACGTAGTTATCATAGGAGGTTTGGAAAATACCAGCCATTGACTATGCTATGTAACGCAAAAGAACTTAATGTTAAATAAAGAAATAGCATTGCAATGCCCACTCTCCCCCGATACCCACCATCCTTTCATCCCATTTGAATCTGCAAACGGACATACTCTTGAAAAGAAAGCATTGCAAAATGGTAACTGAACTCAGAAATGTCTGCGATTGACTGTGAATGTGTGAGGTGGGCTGAAGAAGCCACCTCCTGACACATGGACAGTTTAGATGGAACAGTGGAGCCCCCTTTGTTTCTGGCATGATGTTGCACTTTAATTTGAAAACAAGACACTCATTTTCCTATGAAAGTGTAACATTATGTCAGCAGGTAATTGGAGACAAAGACAGGCCTGGGCCATTTGTTGTTCGCCACCACAGAGCCCCCTATGGGTGAACCGCCACTGGCTAACCGACAGTGAGTCTGATAGATACGTAATCATTTCTAAAGCCAAATTTAAGTTCAATCCACTGAGTTGACAGCTTTTGGTGTCTAACAACACTATCAGAGTGGGAACGTTCCTTCTCTTTGCTATTTCTCTCAACTAGATCACCTGATAGTCAGACGCTCGTCTACTGCATGAAACCATTCTTATAAAGGTCAACTGGCAATAACAGGAGAGAGTCTACTTTATACGTTAGAGCTTTGGTTACTGTTTAACAGCTGTAAGAAGGGCACTTCTAATTTTATCCCGGGCATAGAATTACTGACATCATAGCTTCTGTCACAGCTTAGGCAGCCCCTTGGTTTATTCAAAATAGAGCTAAAACTGGTCTTAAATTAAGTTCCCAAAAAATGTTAACGTTTGAGGAAATTCATGTCAACCAGATTACTATGGAGTAATAGAAAGCAAGTTAGTTATTTCAAGATCATACCAATGTTTGGCCTAGTTTGGGGACCCTGGTGAAAGCAGTGATTGACAGCCATTCCAAAACTGTTTTCAGTCGGCCTCTTTTCTGCCTGCAGTCGCACAAATCCTCTTTCCTCTTAATTCTCCTTCATCTCATTGTAGATGCTGTTGATGTTACACACGATCTGACAAATACCTACAAAATATCCATATGGGTCAAATCCCATACTGTCTCCAAGAGCTTAGGTCCTAGTCGGCAACGCAATGCTTGATACTATCTTTGACACCTCAGTCTCATTTTAGTGACATTTAATTGAAATTTGCACTGAAAATAAATACTATAAGTAGGCTTAAATCCTTAAATCCATCAAGAATCCACCAACCCTTGTAGACAGAATCCTTAATTATACCCCCACTGGTGAGTGAGATTCCGTGTTCATGCACAAACCAAATTACAGCTTTCCGCTTAAAGAGACTGCCAAGTTGCCACCATGGTGCCCAGACTATAAATTCCCTTTCCTGCCTCCATCGGATGATCTTGATTGCTGGTGACTCTGCTGCACTCATACTTCTTGACCTGTCGGCTGGTTTTGACATGGTCTTGTATGCCATTTATTTAAATGGCTTAGCTCTATTGGTTTGAGGGATAAGTCACTTGCATTTATTTGAATCCTGTCTGAAAAATAGAACACAGGCTGTGCAGAGGGCATCCTACTGTTCTTTGTTTAAGGATATCTAATGTGGTGTCACACAGTAGACTGCACTTAGTCCTATTCTTTTTAATATATATATGTCTCCTCTGGCAGACCTTCCAATCCTATGGGTGCGCTGATGACACCCAAATAACGATTCATATGAGGACGATAACTCAAAACGTCAGGAAGAATTCAGGGGCTGCATGATTAAGGCGGCCACCTGGATGAATGTTAACTCACTACACCTTAAGTCAGACAAGACAAAAGTCCCATATGTGGTGGCCTCATTCCTTGGGTGAATGCCTGGTACCCACCACTTTGGCTTGGAATCTTAGGGCCACATGTATCAAAGTATTTTGCATTCTCAAACTGTGCGAATCAATAAATGCTCCTGTTTGCGAATGCAAAATGGTCTTTCCGAATGTATGAAAGGCAGTGGGATATGCTATTTAGGTAATCACAATTTTTAGTGATTAAATGATTGTGAATGAAAATAGGGAATTACAATTTACGATTCCATAATGTAAGAATCCTTTCCTAAATACGAACTGTGTATTTAGGAAAAACTATTACCATTGATTTCAATTCAATTGAAAATATGGAAAATCCCAAAAAAATGCATTTTCCAAAATGCCATGTGGCGCACACATGCCCCTAGGGCATGGGTAGGCCTTACATGTGTACCTTTTTTTGTGGGGTGCTTCAGGGGGACCTCAGGCCCCTGGGCACCCTTGCCTTTTGATTACCTAATTTTTGATTACCAATTAGGTAATTGCAATTAAGGTAATGCAAGACCATTCGCAACTCTGGGCTTTGAGACCCTTAGGAATGAATGGAGTCGCAATTGCAAATAAAGATTCCCTAATTGAGTATGTGATTTTCATGAAATCGCAATTAGGGAATCGCTGTTTCTTGTCTGTTTTGTTACATTGCAATTTGCAATTACCAAGTAGCGATTTCTTAAAAATCGCTATTTGATAATCGCAAAATGCTATTTTCATACATGTGGCCCTTAGAGTACTATTTGACTGCAGACTCTCCTTTGAGATGCACATCAATAAGCTGATGTACACATGTTTCTTGTTTCTTAGACAACTCAGATTACTCAGTTTATTCCCAAGACTCCAGGTAGAGGTTGGTGCAAACCTTGGCACTACACAGACTGGACCACTGTAATGCCCTATATAGTGGACTTCCTAAGCACCTTATTCGGAGGCTGCAACTCATGCAAAATGCAGCAGTTAAGTTGTCCTTTGGGAAGGGAAAACTTGATATTGTCTCTACCCTTCTTAGTAAGCTTCATAGGCTGACTATTAAGATGAGATACCAGTTTAGAGTGCTTTACATGGTCCATAAAGCTCTTTATCCAGCAACTCGAGGTTCTTACATCTCTAACATGTTTAAAAGATATTATACCTCTAGGATGCTTCACTCTACATCACCTGGTCTGATTACTATACCAAAGGTTTGCAGAGACTACTAACGGGCTAAGACTTTTTCGGTGGTCACTGCTCAAGCCTAGACCAAATTGCCTTTAGACATTTGCCTTGAACCTGATCTGTTGAAGTTTCACAGAGGACTGAAAACGTATCTTTTTACTTCACCACAGGTATCTTTTTGATTGGTAGGCAGTGTGCGTGTTTGGCTTAGCGCCAGGAAACTCGCTGGGTAATGGTGCGCTTAACAAATAATAAAATAAATATAATTATGCTGGAGTACTCAGAAGTAGATTAAACTGTTATAAACCTTCTACCTCACCCTACCATTAGCTGGGACCAGACGTTTAAGATCAGCCATAAAGACACTGATACTGTGTAGCACACGTTGTGAGGACAGTGATGTATTCACCTAAAACCCACTCATCCCTCCATCCATCCATTTTTCCCATCCACATTTTGTCCAACTAGTCATCCACTTATTCATCCATGGATTAAGTTTCACAATAATGAGCCTACACTAACAAGATCCACTTCATCTTGGTTTCTTTTTACATAGAAAGGTATGTTATCTCAACACCGCTTGGAAATCTGAGTTGCTTAACCCGGTGAGACTGATCACTTCTCATATAGTCCATTTCATTTGGCACTCTATACCATGTGTTGGTCACCCATATGACTCAATGAGTGCTGTGTTAGTCCTTGTCGAAACTTATGCATAACGTTATGATGTAAGCTGAGAACAGTGTCACCTGGGAGCTTCCGTCTACTCTTGGCACTGTAACATCATTACTCTTGAGCGCTGCAGGACAGTTACTTTATGGATTTGTAATTAAACTAGTAACTTATGTAATTGAACACTAAAGGCATCTATTTGCTACACAGCATTATATTGGTGAAAACTAAAATTGAGAAAAAGAACTGAAAAGGAGAAGTGGCCCGAGAATCTTTAAATGAACCCAAGAAAAATAATAAAATTAAACCCAGTGCACTGTGCCACCAACAGTCCTAATATCAGCACAAAGTGAAAGTGCGGAATGATGCCCTGCAGTGGAAGCACTAGGCAACAAATAACGATAAGGTGGCTCTTGCACGTGAAGGTTGCCAGAAGTACTGCAGGGAAACAACCAGATATATGGGGTGAGAAAAGTCATGGGTCTGTCTTGGTTATACACCAAAGCTTAGCCCAAACCATTTAATGACAGATTGTGGTTGATATATTGTCACTTTTTTGTTCAGCATTTAATTAAAGCTCTTTGTAAGTAGACAAAATGGCATTTCATATTTTATTTATGGTTATAGTGTACTATAGCAGCTTTCTATCATGCTTACTTTTTTTTAGGTCAAATCCTAACAGACAGGTCTGCTGTCTGGTTTGCTAAAGACATCTTGGGGACATTTGGAAAGCTTCCCTAGGAATGCATTCTGACACTGCTTACCATTGGCTTTGTGGTTTGTAACTCACATTTGCTTGCTTTCTATTTGCTGGCTATATTTGTTTTAAGCTGTTCCGCTTCAGTTTGCCCCTTCCACAGTCCATACCCTATTTACAGGATCTTTCCATCTGTGCTCCATTTCTGTAAACAGGCCTCTAAATCTTGTCTTATCTTGTCACATTTGCTGTGCATTCAAAGAAAGAGGTCAAATGTCAGGCTGTTCTTTCTAGGTATTTTGGTGTTTATTTTTCTTTCTCTGATAGGATTTATATGACAATCTTGCTGTGAAATGCTTTTTTTCTAGCATACACCAAGGTTTAAATGTTTGTAATGAACTGTGCATACATTTCAGAATATATTAGAATTAGGAACACGCAAATAAAGCACATTTTTGTGAAGTGCGGTGGAAACAAATTTTAAATACAATAGAAAAAGAAATCAATTAAATAGGTGATGACATTTCCACACATTATAATTTGTGTGCTGCTTAGTATTATCAGTAAAACTGTATTCCTAAGCAAATGCAACGGTCATTATAATTAAAAATGTGTTATCTGCAATAGCAGTGTGCTACCACACCATGCATACTCGACGTTATGCCACTCAACTCTACTCTGCACCACTTCAAGCCACTGCAATCTACTCTGCACACTCCAATTTATGCCACTGCACCCTACGCCACTTAACTCTCCGCCTCTCTACTGTACTTTATGTCAATGCACTTTACGCCACTTTGCACCACTACACTCTTTATAACTGCACTCTGCACCACTCCAGTCTAGGACACTCTACTCTACTCTGAACTACTCCACTCTACTCTGCACCACTCTACGCCACTCCACACCACACTACCCTGCACTCTACGCCAATGAACTCTACCTCAATGCACTATGATGTGTACTACTCCACTCTACACCACTGTACTGTATGTCAGTCCACTATACAGCACTTTATCTACTCTGCACCACTACAATCTACACCTCCCTATGCCACTGCACTCTTCCCTGCACCACTTCACTCTACTCTTAAACAATTCACTCTATGCCACTCCACTCTATGCACTGCACTCTGCGCAGCTCTACGCTACTATGCACCACTCTACTACTCTATGCCACTGCACTCTACACTACTGTACTCTAAATCACAGCACACTACACCACTCTTCTCAAAACCAATGTACTCTAGGCCAATCTACACTACGCTGCGCTACTCCACTCTGCACATTGCACTCTACAGAAAAGCAATGCACTAAATGCCACTGCACTCCGGGCCAATCTACTCTGCAGCACTGCACTCTATGCCACACTACCTACACCATTACACTCTATGTCACTGCAGTCTATGCCTTTCTGTTCAACTCTGCACCACTGTACTCCATGCCTCTCTACTCTATACTATGCCACTGCACTCTATTCCACTTTACACCACTGCACTCTACAACCGTCTACTCTAGACCACTGCACTCTACCACACTCTACTCTGCAAGCTCTATGTCACTCCACTCTACGCCACTGCACTCTACATCACTGTACTCTATGCTCCTGTACTCTATGGCACTGTACTCTACACCACTGCACTCACTCTGCACCACTGCACTCTACACCACTGCACTCTGCACAAAATGTCACTCTACACCACTATACTCTAGGCCACTCCACTCTATGCCACTGTATTATACTCTACACCACTGTACTCAATGCCACTCCACTCTGCACCACTTCACTCAATGTCACTGCGCTCTACCCTCCACCACTCTACTGGATGCCACTCTATGCCAAAGCACTCTGCGCCACTACACTCTATGCCACTCCGCTCTGCATCACTCTACGCCACTCTGCAGGAATACACTCTAAACCTCTGTACGCTACACTGCACCACTCTACTCTATGCCACTGCCTCTACTCTAAAACACTGCACTCTATGTCCCTCCACTCTGCACCACTGCACTCTACCCCACTATAGTCAACTCTGCACCACACTAAACTATGCTACTGTCTTGTAACAGTTTCGAAAAACCTGACTGGCAGCAGTGTGGACCGTACGTACGATGGTGTATCCGGAGTAGGTGTTATTCCCTCAGTGACTCATGAATCGCTTTTTGCAGCATTGAGTTCTTGTAGTAGAGATTCCTGTTTTCTTTTCATTTTTGAATAAAACTCAAAGCGCATCAATAGATGAACTGACAGCAGTCACGTGTTAACCTTGCTATGACTTGTTAGACGAGTGTTTTACAATATAATGTGTTCCATTATGCAATAAATATATAGTGTTTTTGTAGAAAGAAGCGCTGTAGTAGTGCTCATGTGAATACTGGTGGAAGTCTGCAGTCAGTGTGTGTGTGGGTCCTTCTAGTACAAAGTTAAGCTACAGAAGATGTGCTATTAAACTTGGGTCGGGTGGTTGGATTTTTTTTTGGGTGGGGGTGGGGGGGGGGTTCCTGAGTGAGTTTGAATTACACTGTGGGTTTATGCTATTTTTTAGCAGGAAGGAGCAAGTTACAAATGCAAGGAATGTCTGTGTGATGAGTGATGGCTCCACTGGTGTTTTTGCGGTTGCAGTCTGCGGTGGAAGAGGTGTGCGCAGCAGCCAGGGTGCCTAAATCCGGACCACGGGGTTCACGGTTCGATCCCCTGCGGCACCATGTGACTCTGGGCAATAGCTCGCTTATGATGTCCCCCAGGGCCGGGACACCTCTCCGGAGGTAGTAGGGCCTTACAAATGGAGGTATATTACAAATGCTGGTGGGGAGTAGTGGTGACACTGTACTTTTGTCGGTAGCTGTGTACGTGGAGGACAGTGATGGCTTCACTGGCGTTTGCTGTGCACTATGCAGGTGGAGGTGAACAATGGCACCGGCGTCCTTCTGCTGGTTGCTGTGTACCTGTAGGATAGTGATAGTTCCACTGGGGTTTGGTGTTTATTTGCTGTGTACGTGAAGAAATTGAAATCCACATGTGTATGAAGCCTATTTGGCTTGCCTGGGTGAAATGGTCAATGTGCATAGAGACGAGTCCTTCGCTGGTTTGGCGTGCCTGCTGCTGTGGAAGGCTTGGTGCACCCATGTGGGTGGGATCCGTTACCCCCTGTACGCACAACAAATGGACTTTTCCTTAATCTGGGATATTTTTCCCTTTTGCCTGGTTGTGGTCACGTGTGCATAGAGAATGAATGTTGCCACATGAGGATAAGCTATCTACAGGCCGTGTGGAAGGAGTGATGTGGATGGAGGCCCTGTTTGGAATAGGAGTTCCTGCATACACTTGGTGATGATTAGCTAGAAGTGTTGGTGTATGTGGTGTGTCTGCAAGAGGTGCTTGGGCAGGACGGCGCATGATGGTGCATTTTTCCTGATGCAAGAGGTGTTGGTGGGTTTTTGTGGTTTGTGATCTGCTTAATGTGAACCCATATATATATACAATATGTTTTTGGGGGAGGAGGGTGTGTGTTTATATTCGGTGAGAAAAAACAAAGTTGAGTTAATGGTAGTACAAACACTAACACTTATATGGGAAACAACCTAAGACATTCACTAAAATACAAAGTGAAAGTGTCTTTAAGGTTCCAAATCAAGACTTAAACCTTCTAAAATGTGCTACTTGTGGACCACAAAACAAGTCAAAACTCGCATGCCCGTCTTTCTTCAGTTGTAATTAAATGACATTTGTTTCTCGGAGTCAGAGAAACAAGTGGCCTGTAAAACAGTGCATTTATAATGTACAAATGTGTAGAAGGTTCCAGACGTAGGTGATATGAGCATGTCACTGGACCTGGAGACCCCTAAAAAAGCAAAATAACATAAGTACTGCAGAGGAAAAGAAAGTGTGAACTGTTCTCTGTCCTGCAGCGCCATACACTGAGCTGGTACCTCAAATGGCTTTTGTATGTAAGGGCACACCTCGCTTACAAATTTCACAAAGACCGCCGACGTTTTGTTTTTTTGATCAAATAAATAAATCTCAGAAAAATTTCACAAAGTATGATGTTGAATGCATAACGCCTTACAGAAAGGAGCAACCTCCCCAGCTCTGTCTCGGGATACTTTGTACAACTTATTTTCAGAATATGTTACAGAGAGACATACTGATTGCACATTTGAAAAGTATAAAACTGCATGCAGCCGTGGATCTGGATTTTCAGCACTTAATTTCAACAGTTTGCTGTCAACCAAACGCGGGCACAGAGCGTTCTAATGACCACATTTAGAAAACTAAACACAGACAGAAACCATACCGCAATAAATATGACTGGGTTTTGTAAATGTTAAAGTTACAAGTTAACTTTAAGCATTATAATTCAAAGCATTATAAAATAATATGCTTAGTTCCATAATTGAATACACACAACTATATTGTCCTGACTACAATAATCGCCAGAGCCACTTACGGAGTAATTTTCAACCCGGAACCGTTTTTATAACACCTAAAAAATATCAATTACTTCAAACCTTAAAAGCCTTCATCAGAAAAACCATACAAGATATAACCTACATACTGTAATAAAAATGCAATTTCAACCCTGTACATGCTGTACTTAAAAGAACAAAGTGTTCGGGGGGGGAAAGTACTGCACGTTTATTGTCGTGGCTATAAGGAAATACAATACTGCCCCCTGCTGTCTTTTTTAAAAAACTGACTTGACTCGCTCAAAAAAGGGATTTTATAAAATCCACTTAACGAGGTAAAAAGTTCAAAATACGAAGAGACAAGCAATCGTGTTGCTTTAATTACGCCCCAGAACACTACATTTTTGCAACACTGGAGCAAAGTCTTATGTTTCAATGGAAAACTAATTGCAATGTCAGTTATCTAATAACGTAAAGACATTTTAACAGCCTTTAGCCACACTTCGTCTTCACTGTGTAAAAGCAAGAAACTTATCCCGTGTAACATGGGACACTAGAAGTCACCACTGACTGTTCATACAGCCACTAAAGGGCTAGACCACAGCTTTCCAAACTTTTCATGTTTGGGACATACTTTTTGGAGATGCATCATTTTGGGACACAGTAAGGCAGTGTAGCGAGCGAGCGTAGCGTAGAAAGCCCGAACCACCTACGGGGGTTCTCACTCACTCTGTCTGTCTCCCTCTCCCTGTCTCCCTCTCTCTGTCTCCCTCCCTCTGTCTCCCTCCCTCTGTGTGTCTCCCTCTGTCTGTCTACCTCCCTCTGTCTCTCTCTGTCTATCTTGCTCCCTCTGTCGCCCTCCCACTGTCACCCTCCTCCCTCCATCTGTCTCTCTCTGTCTACCTCCCTCTGTCTGTCACCCTCCTTCTGTTTCCCTCCCTCTGTCTGTTGCACTCTCTGTCTCCCGCTCTCTGTCTCCCTCTGTTTCCCTCCCTCTGTCTCTGTTCCTCTGTCACACTCCCTCTGACTGTCTCCCTCCCTCTCTCTCTCTCTCCCTGTCTCTCTCTGTTTGTCTCCCTCAGTCTGTCTCCCTCTGTCTCCCTCCCTTTGTCTCACTCCCTCTGTCTCCCTCTCTCTCTGTCTGTTTCCCTCCCTCTGTCTGTCTCCCTCTCTTTCCCCGTCTCCCTCTCCCTCCTTCCCTCCCTCTCTCTCCCTCTCTCTGTCTCCCTCCCTCTCCTTCCCTCTGTCACCCTCTGTCTCCCTCTCTCTCTCTCTCTCTCTCTCTCCGTCTCCCTCTCTGTCGGTCTCAGTCTCTGCCTCTGTGTGTCCCTGTCCCTGCCTCTATTTGTCTCTGTCTGTCCCTGCCTCTAACTCTGTCTGTCTCCCTCCCTCTCTCCGTTACCCTCCCTCTCTCACTGTCTCCCTCCCTCTCCCTCCCTCCCTCTGACTCACTCACTCTGTCTCCCTCTCTCTCTGTCTACCTCTCTCTGTCTCCCTCCCTCTCTCTCTCTCTCTCCCTGTCTGTCTCCCTCTTGTCTGTCTTCCTCCCTCTGTCTGTCTCTGTCTCCCTCTTGTCTGTCTCCCTCCCTCTGGCTCCCTCCATCTGTCTCCCTCCCTCTGTCTCCCTCTATCTGTCGCCCTCCTCCCTCTGTCACCCTCCTCCCTGTCATCCTCCTCCCTCTGTCACCCTCCTCGCTCTGTTGCCCTCCTCCCTCTATCGCCCTCCTCCCTCTGACTGTCTCCCTCCCACTGCCTGTCTCCCTCCCTCTGCCTGTCGCCCTCTCTCTGCCTGTCTCCCTTCCTCTGTCTCCCTCTCTTTGTCTCCCTCTCTCTGTCTCCGTCCCTCTGTCTCTGTCCCTCTGCCTCCCTCCCTCTGTCTCTCTCCCCCTGTCTGTCTACCTCCCTCTGTCTACCTCCCTCTGTCTGTCTCTGTCTGTCTTGCTCCCTCTGTCGCACTCCTCCCTGTCTGTCGCCCTCCTCCCTGTCGGTCTCCCTCCCTCTGTCTGTCTCCCTCCTTCTGTCTGTCCCCTCCCTCTGTCTGTTGCGCTCTTTGTCTCCAACTCGCTGTCTCCCGCTCTCTGTCTCCTGCTCTCTGTCTCCCTCTGTTTCCATCCCTCTGTCTCCCCCCTCTGTCTCGTTTCCTGTCACACTCCCTCTGACTGTCTCCCTCCCTCTCTTTCTCCCTCTGTCGGTCTCCCTCTGTCTCCTTCTGTCTGTCTCCGTCTGTCTCACTCCCTCTGTCTCCCTCTCTCTCTGTCTATCTCCCTCTCCTTCCCTCTGTCTCCCCCTGACTGTCTCCCTCTGCCTCCCTCTCTCTCTGTCTCCCTCCCTCTGTCTCCCTCTCCATCTCTGTCTGTCTCTGCCTCTGTCTGTCTGCCCCTGTCCCTGCCTCTATTTGTCTCTGTCTGTCCCTGTCTCTCTCTATCTCTGTCTGTCTCTTTCTCCCTCCCTCACTCTGTCTGTCTCCCTCTCTCTGTCTCCCTCTCTCTGTCTACCACCCTGTCTTCCTCCCTCTCTGTCTGTCTCTGTCTTGTCTGTCTCCCTCCTCTGTCTCCCTCTGTCTTTTTCTATCTGTCTCCATCCCTCTATCTGTCTCCATCCCTCTGTCAGCCTCTTCCCTTTGTCGCCCTCCTCCCTCTGTCACCCTTGGTCGCCCTTCCTCTGTCTGTTCCTCTGTCACACTCCCTCTGACTGTCTCCCTCCCTCTCTCTCCCTCTGTCTCCCTCAGTCTGTCTCCCTCTGTCTGTCTCCCTCTGTCTCACTCCCTCTGTCTGCCTCCCTCTGTCTCCCTCCCTCTGTCTCACTTCCTCTGTCTCACTCCGTCTGTCTGTCATGCCCCGAATTCCCTACAACACTGCACCTTTAAATTTACCGCTATTTAAGTCACCAAGACTCTCGGAGCAACGCTTTACGTACTTGCGTCTAGCTCCGTTTGTTTTGGTGTTCTGTCCTGCTCCTGTTTGCCTGACTTCCTGTTTTGTGATTCCGGCTCCGAACACTTTGTGGGAGTGTTTCCGGCCCTCGCGCTCATGTGCGGGCCCCGGCTTTCCTTCTCCCCACAGTGTTCTTGAGTTTAGTGGGCGTCTCTATTCCTGACGTCCGCTTTCATTTCGTTACATTTTGCTCTGTAACGTGGACGCTACCCTTTTCCTGGAGTCCCGCCCGGCGGCCGGGTTCTTCCCCGCCATCCGGCTGGGCTCAGCCTCAGTCCTTTGTCATCCTTGTTGCTCCGCCCGGTGGCCGGGCTTGGTCTCCGCCATCCGGCTGGGCTCCTCTTCAGTCCTCCCCCCTTACCTGAGTAGCTTCGCCCGGCGGCCGGGCTTGGTCTCCGCCGTCCGGCTGGCTCCTCTTCAGTTCTCCCCCCTTACCTGAGTCGCTTCGCCCGGCGGCCGGGCTTGTTCTCCGCCGTCCGGCTGGGCAGCACTTTGTCCCCTTAGCTAGTTAGGTTCCTTTACTGCTCCGTTTATTTTCTTACACTCTGGTGCTCCGCCCGGCGGCCGGGCTTGTTCTCCGCCATCCGACTGGGCACTTATTTCCCTTAATATTTTTTTCTTCACTCTATGCTGTATCCCTATTGGCCACATCATCGTTTCTACCCACATTCCTTGGCCAGCTTCACATGTGTTCTGGGAT